>NC_072436.2:4387500-5012500 GCF_028878055.3 Symphalangus syndactylus
GTGTAGTTTATATTTGAATATATTCCTTTTTCCACTACTACTCTCTTAGCGCTCCAAATGTCCAGTTGCATTTTCTACAGAAAGAGTGTACAGATCTGCTCAATCAAAAGTATGGTTTAACTCTGTTAGCTGAATGCACAGATCAGAAAGAAGTTTCACAGAATGATTCTGTGTAGTTTATATTTGGAGACATTCCTTTTTCCACTATTACCCTCTTAGCTCTCCGAATCTCCACTTGCATTTTCTACAGAAAGAGTGTTTCAGAACGGCTCAATCAAAACTAAGGTTCAACTCTTTAAGTTGAACAAACAGAACAGAAAGAAGTTTCACACAATTCTTCTGTGTAGTTTTTATTTGTAGACATTCTTTTTCCCAATATAGGCCTCCTAGCGCTCAGAATGTCCAATTGCAGTTTCTACAGAAAGAGTGTTTCAGAACGGCTCAATCAAAAGTAAGGTTCAACTCTGTTAGTTGAATGCACAGAACAGAAAGAAGTTTCATACAATGCTTCAGTGTAGTTTATATTTGAACATATTCTTTTTTCCACTATTACCCACTTAGCGCTACGAATGTCCAGTTGCATTTTCTACAGACAGAGTGTTTCAAAACTGCTCAATCAAAAGTATGGTTTAACTCTGTTAGCTGAATGCTCAGATCAGAAAGAAGTTTCACAGAATTCTTCTGTGTAGTTTATATTTGAATATATTCCTTTTTCCACTATTACGCTCTTAGCGCTCCAAATGTCCAGTTGCATTTTCTACAGAAAGAATGTTCAGATCTGCTCAATCAAAAGTATGGTTTAACTCTGTTAGCTGAATGCACAGATCAGAAACAAGTTTCACAGAATGATTCTGTGTAGTTTATATTTGAAGACATTCCTTTTTCCACTATTACCCTCTTAGCGCTCCGAATGTCCACTTGCATTTTCTACAGAAAGAGTGTTCAGAACTGCGCAATCAAAAGTATGGTTTAACTCTGTTAGCTTAATGAACATATCAGAAATAAGTTTCACACAATGCTTCTGTGTAGTTTTTATTTGAAGATATTATTTTTCCCAATAGAGGCCTCTTAGCGCTCAGAATGTCCAATTGCAGTTTCTACAGAAAGAGTGTTTCAGAAAGGCTCAATCAAAAGTAAGGTTCAACTCTGTTAGTTGAATGCACAGAACAGAAAGAAGTTTCATACAATGCTTCTGTGTAGTTTATATTTGAACATATTCTTTTTTCCACTATTACCCTCTTAGCGCTCCGAATCTCCACTTGCATTTTCTACAGAAAGAGTGTTTCAGAACGGCTCAATCAAAACTAAGGTTCAACTCTTTTAGTTGAACAAACAGAACAGAAAGAAGTTTCACACAATTCTTCTGTGTAGTTTTTATTTGTAGACATTCTTTTTCCCAATATAGGCCTCCTAGCGCTCAGAATGTCCAATTGCAGTTTCTACAGAAAGAGTGTTTCAGAACGGCTCAATCAAATGTAAGGTTCAACTCTGTTAGTTGAATGCACAGAACAGAAAGAAGTTTCATACAATGCTCCTGTGTAGTTTATATTTGAACATATTCTTTTTTCCACTATTACCCACTTAGCGATACGAATGTCCAGTTGCATTTTCTACAGACAGAGTGTTTCAAAACTGCTCAATCAAAAGTATGGTTTAACTCTGTTAGCTGAATGCTCAGATCAGAAAGAAGTTTCACAGAATGCTTCTGTGTAGTTTATATTTGAATATATTCCTTTTTCCACTACTACGCTCTTAGCGCTCCAAATGTCCAGTTGCATTTTCTACAGAAAGAGAGTTCAGATCTGCTCAATCAAAAGTATGGTTTAACCCTGTTTGCTGAATGCACAGATCAGAAAGAAGTTTCACCGAATGATTCTGTGTAGTTTATATTTGGAGACATTCCTTTTTCCACTATTACCCTATAAGCGCTCCGAATCTCCACTTGCATTTTCTACAAAAAGAGTGTTTCATAACTGCTCAATCAAAAATATGTTTTATCTCTGTTTACTGAATTTACAGATTAGAAATAAGTTTCACAGAATGCATCTGTGTAGTTTTTATTTGAAGATATTCTTTTTCCCAATGTAGGCCTCTTAGCGCTTAGCATGTCCAATTGCAGTTTCTACAGAAAGAGTGTTTCAGAACGGCTCAATCAAAAGTAAGGTTCAACTCTGTTAGTTGAATGCACAGAACAGAAAGAATTTTCACAGAATGCTACTGTGTAGTTTATATTTGAATATATTCCTTTTTCCACTATTACCCTCTTAGCGCTCCGAATGTCCACTTGAATTTTCTACAGAAAGAGTGTTCAGAACTGCGCAATCAAAAGTATGGTTTAACTCTGTTAGCTTAATGAACATATCAGAAATAAGTTTCAAACAATGCTTCTGTGTGGTTTTTATTTGAAGATATTATTTTTCCCAATAGAGGCCTCTTAGCGCTCAGAATGTCCAATTGCAGTTTCTACAGAAATAGTGTTTCAGAACGGCTCAATCAAAAGTAAGGTTCAACTCTGATAGTTGAATGCACAGAACAGAAAGTAGTTTCATACAATGCTTCTGTGTAGTTTATATTTGAACATATTCTTTTTTCCACTATTACCCTATTAGCGCTGCGAATGTCCAGTTGCATTTTCTACAGACAGAGTGTTTCAAAACTGCTCAATCAAATGTATGGTTTAACTCTGTTAGCTGAATGCTCAGATCAGAAAGAAGTTTCACAGAATGCTTCTGTGTAGTTTATATTTGAATATATTCCTTTTTCCACTACTACTCTCTTAGCGCTCCAAATGTCCAGTTGCATTTTCTACAGAAAGAGTGTTCAGATCTGCTCAATCAAAAGTATGGTTTAATTCTGTTAGTTGAATGCACAGATCAGAAAGAAGTTTCACAGAATGATTCTGTGTAGTTTATATTTGGAGACATTCCTTTTTCCACTATTACCCTCTTAGCGCTCCGAATCTCCACTTGCATTTTCTACAGAAAGAGTGTTTCAGAACGGCTCAATCAAAACTAAGGTTCAACTCTTTTAGTTGAACAAACAGAACAGAAAGTAGTTTCACACAATTCTTCTGTGTAGTTTTTTTTTGTAGACATTCTTTTTCCCAATATAGGCCTCCTAGCGCTCAGAATGTCCAATTGCAGTTTCTACAGAAAGAGTGTTTCAGAACGGCTC
Source organism: Symphalangus syndactylus (assembly GCF_028878055.3). Taxonomy (NCBI): domain Eukaryota; kingdom Metazoa; phylum Chordata; class Mammalia; order Primates; family Hylobatidae; genus Symphalangus; species Symphalangus syndactylus. Next base: position 4,390,675 of record NC_072436.2, read on the forward strand.
AATCAAAAGTAAGGTTCAACTCTGTTAGTTGAATGCACAGAACAGAAAGAAGTTTCATACAATGCTTCTGTGTAGTTTATATTTGAACATATTCTTTTTTCCACTATTACCCACTTAGCGCTACGAATGTCCAGTTGCATTTTCTACAGACAGAGTGTTTCAAAACTGCTCAATCAAAAGTATGGTTTAACTCTGTTAGCTGAATGCTCAGATGAGAAAGAAGTTTCACAGAATGATTCTGTGTAGTTTATATTTGAATATATTCCTTTTTCCACTACTACGCTCTTAGCGCTCCAAATGTCCAGTTGCATTTTCTACAGAAAGAGTGTTCAGATCCGCTCAATCAAAAGTATGGTTTAACTCTGTTAGCTGAATGCACAGATCAGAAAGAAGTTTCACCGAATGATTCTGTGTAGTTTATATTTGAAGACATTCCTTTTTCCACTATTACGCTCTTAGTGCTCCGAATCTCCACTTGCATTTTCTACAAAAAGAGTGTTTCATAACTGCTCAATCAAAAATATGTTTTATCTCTGTTAACTGAATTTACAGATCAGAAATAAGTTTCACAGAATGCATCTGTGTAGTTTTTATTTGAAGATATTCTTTTTCCCAATGTAGGCCTCTTAGCGCTTAGCATGTCCAATTGCAGTTCCTACAGAAAGAGTGTTTCAGAACGGCTCAATCAAAAGTAAGGTTCAACTCTGTTAGTTGAATGCACAGAACAGAAAGAATTTTCACAGAATGCTACTGTGTAGTTTATATTTGAATATATTCCTTTTTCCACTATTACCCTCTTAGCGCTCCGAATGTCCACTTGCATTTTCTACAGAAAGAGTGTTCAGAACTGCGCAATCAAAATTATGGTTTAACTCTGTTAGCTTAATGAACATATCAGAAATAAGTTTCACACAATGCTTCTGTGTAGTTTTTATTTGAAGATATTATTTTTCCCAATATAGGCCTCTTAGCGCTCAGAATGTCCAATTGCAGTTTCTACAGAAAGAGTGTTTCAGAAAGGCTCAATCAAAAGTAAGGTTCAACTCTGTTAGTTGAATGCACAGAACAGAAAGAAGTTTCATACAATGTTTCTGTGTAGTTTATATTTGAACATATTCTTTTTTCCACTATTACCCACTTAGCGCTACGAATGTCCAGTTGCATTTTCTACAGACAGAGTGTTTCAAAACTGCTCAATCAAAAGTATGGTTTAACTCTGTTAGCTGAATGCTCAGATCAGAAAGAAGTTTCACAGAATGCTTCTGTGTAGTTTATATTTGAATATATTCCTTTTACCACTACTACTCTCTTAGCGCTCCAAATGTCCAGTTGCATTTTCTACAGAAAGAGTGTTCAGATCTGCTCAATCAAAAGTATGGTTTAAATGTGTTAGCTGAATGCACAGATCAGAAAGAAGTTTCACAGAATGATTCTGTGTAGTTTGTATTTGGAGACATTCCTTTTTCCACTATTACCCTCTTAGCGCTCCGAATCTCCACTTGCATTTTCTACAGAAAGAGTGTTTCAGAACGGGTCTATCGAAACTAAGGTTCAACACTTTTAGTTGAACAAACAGAACAGACAGAAGTTTCACACAATTCTTCTGTGTAGTTTTTATTTGTAGACATTCTTTTTCCCAATATAGGCCTCTTAGCGCTCAGAATGTCCAATTGCAGTTTCTACAGAAAGAGTGTTTCAGAACGGCTCAATCAGAAGTAAGGTTCAACTCTGTTAGTTGAATGCACAGAACAGAAAGAAGTTTCATACAATGCTTCTGTGTAGTTTATATTTGAACATATTCTTTTTTCCACTATTACCCACTTAGCGCTACGAATGTCCAGTTGCATTTTCTACAGACAGAGTGTTTCAAAACTGCTCAATCAAAAGTATGGTTTAACTCTGTTAGCTGAATGCTCAGATCAGAAAGAAGTTTCACAGAATGCTTCTGTGTAGTTTATATTTGAATATATTCCTTTTTCCACTACTACTCTCTTAGCGCTCCAAATGTCCAGTTGCATTTTCTACAGAAAGAGTGTTCAGATCTGCTCAATCAAAAGTATGGTTTAACTCTGTTAGCTGAATGCACAGATCAGAAAGAAGTTTCACGGAATGATTTTGTGTAGTTTATATTTGGAGACATTCCTTTTTCCACTATTACCCTCTTAGCGCTCCGAATTTCCACTTGCATTTTCTACAGAAAGAGTGTTTCAGAACGGCTCAATCAAAACTAAGGTTCAACTCTTTTAGTTGAACAAACAGAGCAGAAAGAAGTTTCACACAATTCTTCTGTGTAGTTTTTATTTGTAGACATTCTTTTTCCCAATATAGTCCTCTTAGCGCTCAGAATGTCCAATTGCGGTTTCTACAGAAAGAGTGTTTCAGAACGGCTCAATCAAAAGTAAGGTTCAACTCTGTTAGTTGAATGCACAGAACAGAAAGAAGTTTCATACAATGCTTCTGTGTAGTTTATATTTGAACATATTCTTTTTTCCACTATTACCCACTTAGCGCTACGAATGTCCAGTTGCATTTTCTACAGACAGAGTGTTTCAAAACTGCTCAATCAAAAGTATGGTTTAACTCTGTTAGCTGAATGCTCAGATCAGAAAGAAGTTTCACAGAATGCTTCTGTGTAGTTTATATTTGAATATATTCCTTTTTCCACTACTACGATCTTAGCGCTCCAAATGTCCAGTTGCATTTTCTACAGAAAGAGTGTTCAGGTCTGCTCAGTCAAAAGTATGGTTTAACTCTGTTAGCTGAATGCACAGATCAGAAACAAGTTTCACAGAATGATTCTGTGTAGTTTATATTTGAAGACATTCCTTTTTCCACTATTACCCTCTTAGCGCTCCGAATGTCCACTTGCATTTTCTACAGAAAGAGTGTTCAGAACTGCGTAATCAAAAGTATGGTTTAACTCTGTTAGCTTAATGAACATATCAGAAATAAGTTTCACACAATGCTTCTGTGTAGTTTTTATTTGAAGATATTATTTTTCCCAATAGAGGCCTCTTAGCGCTCAGAATGTCCAATTGCAGTTTCTACAGAAAGAGTGTTTCAGAAAGGCTCAATCAAATGTAAGGTTCAACTCTGTTAGTTGAATGCACAGAACAGAAAGAAGTTTCATACAATGCTTCTGTGTAGTTTATATTTGAACATATTCTTTTTTCCACTATTACCCTCTTAGCGCTCCGAATCTCCACTTGCATTTTCTACAGAAAGAGTGTTTCAGAACGGCTCAATCAAAACTAAGGTTCAACTCTTTTAGTTGAACAAACAGAACAGAAAGAAGTTTCACACAATTCTTCTGTGTAGTTTTTATTTGTAGACATTCTTTTTCCCAATATAGGCCTCCTAGCGCTCAGAATGTCCAATTGCAGTTTCTACAGAAAGAGTGTTTCAGAACGGCTCAATCAAATGTAAGGTTCAACTCTGTTAGTTGAATGCACAGAACAGAAAGAAGTTTCATACAATGCTCCTGTGTAGTTTATATTTGAACATATTCTTTTTTCCACTATTACCCACTTAGCGATACGAATGTCCAGTTGCATTTTCTACAGACAGAGTGTTTCAAAACTGCTCAATCAAAAGTATGGTTTAACTCTGTTAGCTGAATGCTCAGATCAGAAAGAAGTTTCACAGAATGCTTCTGTGTAGTTTATATTTGAATATACTCCTTTTTCCACTACTACGCTCTTAGCGCTCCAAATGTCCAGTTGCATTTTCTACAGAAAGAGTGTTCAGATCTGCTCAATCAAAAGTATGGTTTAACCCTGTTAGCTGAATGCACAGATCAGAAAGAAGTTTCACCGAATGATTCTGTGTAGTTTATATTTGGAGACATTCTTTTTTCCACTATTACCCTCTAAGCGCTCCGAATCTCCACTTGCATTTTCTACAAAAAGTGTGTTTCATAACTGCTCAATCAAAAATATGTTTTATCTCTGTTTACTGAATTTACAGATTAGAAATAAGTTTCACAGAATGCATCTGTGTAGTTTTTATTTGAAGATATTCTTTTTCCCAATGTAGGCCTCTTAGCGCTTAGCATGTCCAATTGCAGTTTCTACAGAAAGAGTGTTTCAGAACGGCTCAATCAAAAGTAAGGTTCAACTCTGTTAGTTGAATGCACAGAACAGAAAGAATTTTCACAGAATGCTACTGTGTAGTTTATATTTGAATATATTCCTTTTTCCACTATTACCCTCTTAGCGCTCCGAATGTCCACTTGAATTTTCTACAGAAAGAGTGTTCAGAACTGCGCAATCAAAAGTATGGTTTAACTCTGTTAGCTTAATGAACATATCAGAAATAAGTTTCACACAATGCTTCTGTGTAGTTTTTATTTGAAGATATTATTTTTCCCAATAGAGGCCTCTTAGCGCTCAGAATGTCCAATTGCAGTTTCTACAGAAATAGTGTTTCAGAACGACTCAATCAAAAGTAAGGTTCAACTCTGATATTTGAATGCACAGAACAGAAAGAAGTTTCATACAATGCTTCTGTGTAGTTTATATTTGAACATATTCTTTTTTCCACTATTACCCAATTAGCGCTGCGAATGTCCAGTTGCATTTTCTACAGACAGAGTGTTTCAAAACTGCTCAATCAAAAGTATGGTTTAACTCTGTTAGCTGAATGCTCAGATCAGAAAGAAGTTTCACAGAATGCTTCTGTGTAGTTTATATTTGAATATATTCCTTTTTCCACTACTACTCTCTTAGCGCTCCAAATGTCCAGTTGCATTTTCTACAGAAAGAGTGTTCAGATCTGCTCAATCAAAAGTATGGTTTAATTCTGTTAGCTGAATGCACAGATCAGAAAGAAGTTTCACAGAATGATTCTGTGTAGTTTATATTTGGAGACATTCCTTTTTCCACTATTACCCTCTTAGCGCTCCGAATCTCCACTTGCATTTTCTACAGAAAGAGTGTTTCAGAACGGCTCAATCAAAACTAAGGTTCAACTCTTTTAGTTGAACAAACAGAACAGAAAGTAGTTTCACACAATTCTTCTGTGTAGTTTTTATTTGTAGACATTCTTTTTCCCAATATAGGCCTCCTAGCGCTCAGAATGTCCAATTGCAGTTTCTACAGAAAGAGTGTTTCAGAACGGCTCAATCAAAAGTAAGGTTCAACTCTGTTAGTTGAATGCACAGAACAGAAAGAAGTTTCATACAATGCTTCTGTGTAGTTTATACTTGAACATATTCTTTTTTCCACTATTACCCACTTAGCGCTACGAATGTCCAGTTGCATTTTCTACAGACAGAGTGTTTCAAAACTGCTCAATCAAAAGTATGGTTTAACTCTGTTAGCTGAATGCTCAGATCAGAAAGAAGTTTCACAGAATGATTCTGTGTAGTTTATATTTGAATATATTCCTTTTTCCACTACTACGCTCTTAGCGCTCCAAATGTCCAGTTGCATTTTCTACAGAAAGAGTGTTCAGATCTGCTCAATCAAAAGTATGGTTTAACTCTGTTAGCTGAATTCACAGATCAGAAAGAAGTTTCACCGAATGATTCTGTGTAGTTTATATTTGAAGACATTCCTTTTTCCACTATTATGCTCTTAGCGCTCCGAATCTCCACTTGCATTTTCTACAAAAAGAGTGTTTCATAACTGCTCAATGAAAAATATGTTTTATCTCTGTTAACTGAATTTACAGATCAGAAATAAGTTTCACAGAATGCATCTGTGTAGTTTTTATTTGAAGATATTCTTTTTCCCAATGTAGGCCTCTTAGCGCTTAGCATGTCCAATTGCAGTTTCTACAGAAAGAGTGTTTCAGAACGGCTCAATCAAAAGTAAGGTTCAACTCTGTTAGTTGAATGCACAGAACAGAAAGAATTTTCACAGAATGCTACTGTGTAGTTTATATTTGAATATATTCCTTTTTCCACTATTACCCTCTTAGCGCTCCGAATGTCCACTTGCATTTTCTACAGAAAGAGTGTTCAGAGCTGCGCAATCAAAATTATGGTTTAACTCTGTTAGCTTAATGAACATATCAGAAATAAGTTTCACACAATGCTTCTGTGTAGTTTTTATTTGAAGATATTATTTTTCCCAATATAGGCCTCTTAGCGCTCAGAATGTCCAATTGCAGTTTCTACAGAAAGAGTGTTTCAGAAAGGCTCAATCAAAAGTAAGGTTCAACTCTGTTAGTTGAATGCACAGAACAGAAAGAAGTTTCATACAATGTTTCTGTGTAGTTTATATTTGAACATATTATTTTTTCCACTATTACCCACTTAGCGCTACGAATGTCCAGTTGCATTTTCTACAGACAGAGTGTTTCAAAACTGCTCAATCAAAAGTATGGTTTAACTCTGTTAGCTGAATGCTCAGATCAGAAAGAAGTTTCACAGAATGCTTCTGTGTAGTTTATATTTGAATATATTCCTTTTACCACTACTACTCTCTTAGCGCTCCAAATGTCCAGTTGCATTTTCTACAGAAAGAGTGTTCAGATCTGCTCAATCAAAAGTATGGTTTAACTCTGTTAGCTGAATGCACAGATCAGAAAGAAGTTTCACAGAATGATTCTGTGTAGTTTATATTTGGAGACATTCCTTTTTCCACTATTACCTTCTTAGCGCTCCGAATCTCCACTTGCATTTTCTACAGAAAGAGTGTTTCAGAACGGGTCAATCGAAACTAAGGTTCAACTCTTTTATTTGAACAAACAAAACAGACAGAAGTTTCACACAATTCTTCTGTGTAGCTTTTATTTGTAGACATTCTTTTTCCCAATATAGGCCTCTTAGCGCTCAGAATGTCCAATTGCAGTTTCTACAGAAAGAGTGTTTCAGAACGGCTCAATCAGAAGTAAGGTTCAACTCTGTTAGTTGAATGCACAGAACAGAAAGAAGTTTCATACAATGCTTCTGTGTAGTTTATATTTGAACATATTCTTTTTTCCACTATTACCCACTTAGCGCTACGAATGTCCAGTTGCATTTTCTACAGACAGAGTGTTTCAAAACTGCTCAATCAAAAGTATGGTTTAACTCTGTTAGCTGAATGCTCAGATCAGAAAGAAGTTTCACAGAATGCTTCTGTGTAGTTTATATTTGAATATATTCCTTTTTCCACTACTACTCTCTTAGCGCTCCAAATGTCCAGTTGCATTTTCTACAGAAAGAGTGTTCAGATCTGCTCAATCAAAAGTATGGTTTAACTCTGTTAGCTGAATGCACAGATCAGAAAGAAGTTTCACAGAATGATTCTGTGTAGTTTATATTTGGAGACATTCCTTTTTCCACTATTACCCTCTTAGCGCTCCGAATCTCCACTTGCATTTTCTACAGAAAGAGTGTTTCAGAACGGCTCAATCAAAACTAAGGTTCAACTCTTTTAGTTGAACAAACAGAACAGAAAGTAGTTTCACACAATTCTTCTGTGTAGTTTTTATTTGTAGACATTCTTTTTCCCAATATAGGCCTCCTAGCGCTCAGAATGTCCAATTGCAGTTTCTACAGAAAGAGTGTTTCAGAACGGCTCAATCAAAAGTAAGGTTCAACTCTGTTAGTTGAATGCACAGAACAGAAAGAAGTTTCATACAATGCTTCTGTGTAGTTTATATTTGAACATATTCTTTTTTCCACTATTACCCACTTAGCGCTACGAATGTCCAGTTGCATTTTCTACAGACAGAGTGTTTCAAAACTGCTCAATCAAAAGTATGGTTTAACTCTGTTAGCTGAATGCTCAGATCAGAAAGAAGTTTCACAGAATGATTCTGTGTAGTTTATATTTGAATATATTCCTTTTTCCACTACTACGCTCTTAGCGCTCCAAATGTCCAGTTGCATTTTCTACAGAAAGAGTGTTCAGATCTGCTCAATCAAAAGTATGGTTTAACTCTGTTAGCTGAATTCACAGATCAGAAAGAAGTTTCACCGAATGATTCTGTGTAGTTTATATTTGAAGACATTCCTTTTTCCACTATTATGCTCTTAGCGCTCCGAATCTCCACTTGCATTTTCTACAAAAAGAGTGTTTCATAACTGCTCAATGAAAAATATGTTTTATCTCTGTTAACTGAATTTACAGATCAGAAATAAGTTTCACAGAATGCATCTGTGTAGTTTTTATTTGAAGATATTCTTTTTCCCAATGTAGGCCTCTTAGCGCTTAGCATGTCCAATTGCAGTTTCTACAGAAAGAGTGTTTCAGAACGGCTCAATCAAAAGTAAGGTTCAACTCTGTTAGTTGAATGCACAGAACAGAAAGAATTTTCACAGAATGCTACTGTGTAGTTTATATTTGAATATATTCCTTTTTCCACTATTACCCTCTTAGCGCTCCGAATGTCCACTTGCATTTTCTACAGAAAGAGTGTTCAGAGCTGCGCAATCAAAATTATGGTTTAACTCTGTTAGCTTAATGAACATATCAGAAATAAGTTTCACACAATGCTTCTGTGTAGTTTTTATTTGAAGATATTATTTTTCCCAATATAGGCCTCTTAGCGCTCAGAATGTCCAATTGCAGTTTCTACAGAAAGAGTGTTTCAGAAAGGCTCAATCAAAAGTAAGGTTCAACTCTGTTAGTTGAATGCACAGAACAGAAAGAAGTTTCATACAATGTTTCTGTGTAGTTTATATTTGAACATATTATTTTTTCCACTATTACCCACTTAGCGCTACGAATGTCCAGTTGCATTTTCTACAGACAGAGTGTTTCAAAACTGCTCAATCAAAAGTATGGTTTAACTCTGTTAGCTGAATGCTCAGATCAGAAAGAAGTTTCACAGAATGCTTCTGTGTAGTTTATATTTGAATATATTCCTTTTACCACTACTACTCTCTTAGCGCTCCAAATGTCCAGTTGCATTTTCTACAGAAAGAGTGTTCAGATCTGCTCAATCAAAAGTATGGTTTAACTCTGTTAGCTGAATGCACAGATCAGAAAGAAGTTTCACAGAATGATTCTGTGTAGTTTATATTTGGAGACATTCCTTTTTCCACTATTACCTTCTTAGCGCTCCGAATCTCCACTTGCATTTTCTACAGAAAGAGTGTTTCAGAACGGGTCAATCGAAACTAAGGTTCAACTCTTTTATTTGAACAAACAAAACAGACAGAAGTTTCACACAATTCTTCTGTGTAGCTTTTATTTGTAGACATTCTTTTTCCCAATATAGGCCTCTTAGCGCTCAGAATGTCCAATTGCAGTTTCTACAGAAAGAGTGTTTCAGAACGGCTCAATCAGAAGTAAGGTTCAACTCTGTTAGTTGAATGCACAGAACAGAAAGAAGTTTCATACAATGCTTCTGTGTAGTTTATATTTGAACATATTCTTTTTTCCACTATTACCCACTTAGCGCTACGAATGTCCAGTTGCATTTTCTACAGACAGAGTGTTTCAAAACTGCTCAATCAAAAGTATGGTTTAACTCTGTTAGCTGAATGCTCAGATCAGAAAGAAGTTTCACAGAATGCTTCTGTGTAGTTTATATTTGAATATATTCCTTTTTCCACTACTACTCTCTTAGCGCTCCAAATGTCCAGTTGCATTTTCTACAGAAAGAGTGTTCAGATCTGCTCAATCAAAAGTATGGTTTAACTCTGTTAGCTGAATGCACAGATCAGAAAGAAGTTTCACAGAATGATTCTGTGTAGTTTATATTTGGAGACATTCCTTTTTCCACTATTACCCTCTTAGCGCTCCGAATTTCCACTTGCATTTTCTACAGAAAGAGTGTTTCAGAACGGCTCAATCAAAACTAAGGTTCAACTCTTTTAGTTGAACAAACAGAGCAGAAAGAAGTTTCACACAATTCTTCTGTGTAGTTTTTATTTGTAGACATTCTTTTTCCCAATATTGTCCTCTTAGCGCTCAGAATGTCCAATTGCGGTTTCTACAGAAAGAGTGTTTCAGAACGGCTCAATCAAAAGTAAGGTTCAACTCTGTTAGTTGAATGCACAGAACAGAAAGAAGTTTCATACAATGCTTCTGTGTAGTTTATATTTGAACATATTCTTTTTTCCACTATTACCCACTTAGCGCTACGAATGTCCAGTTGCATTTTCTACAGACAGAGTGTTTCAAAACTGCTCAATCAAAAGTATGGTTTAACTCTGTTAGCTGAATGCTCAGATCAGAAAGAAGTTTCACAGAATGCTTCTGTGTAGTTTATATTTGAATATATTCCTTTTTCCACTACTACGCTCTTAGCGCTCCAAATGTCCAGTTGCATTTTCTACAGAAAGAGTGTTCAGATCTGCTCAATCAAAAGTATGGTTTAACTCTGTTAGCTGAATGCACAGATCAGAAACAAGTTTCACAGAATGATTCTGTGTAGTTTATATTTGGAGACATTCCTTTTTCCACTATTACCCTCTTAGCGCTCCGAATCTCCACTTGCATTTTCTACAGAAAGAGTGTTTCATAACTGCTCAATCAAAAATATGTTTTATCTCTGTTAACTGAATTTACAGATCAGAAATAAGTTTCACAGAATGCATCTGTGTAGTTTTTATTTGAAGATATTCTTTTTCCCAATATAGGCCTCTTAGCGCTTAGCATGTCCAATTGCAGTTTCTACAGAAAGAGTGTTTCAGAACGGCTCAATCAAAAGTAAGGTTCAACTCTGTTAGTTGAATGCACAGAACAGAAAGAATTTTCACAGAATGCTACTGTGTAGTTTATATTTGAATATATTCCTTTTTCCACTATTACCCCCTTAGCGCTCCGAATGTCCACTTGCATTTTCTACAGAAAGAGTGTTCAGAACTGCGCAATCAAAAGTATGGTTTAACTCTGTTAGCTTAATGAACATATCAGAAATAAGTTTCACACAATGCTTCTGTGTAGTTTTTATTTGAAGATATTATTTTTCCCAATATAGGCCTCTTAGCGCTCAGAATGTCCAATTGCAGTTTCTACAGAAAGAGTGTTTCAGAACGGCTCAATCAAAACTAAGGTTCAACTCTTTTAGTTGAACAAACACAACAGAAAGAAGTTTCACACAATTCTTCTGTGTAGTTTTTATTTGTAGACATTCTTTTTCCCAATATAGGCCTCCTAGCGCTCAGAAAGTCCAGTTGCAGTTTCTACAGAAAGAGTGTTTCAGAACGGCTCAATCAAAAGTAAGATTCAACTCTGTTAGTTGAATGCACAGAACAGAAAGAAGTTTCATACAATGCTTCTGTGTAGTTTATATTTGAACATATTCTTTTTTCCACTATTACCCACTTAGCGCTACGAATGTCCAGTTGCATTTTCTACAGACAGACTGTTTCAAAACTGATCAATCAAAAGTATGGTTTAACTCTGTTAGCTGAATGCTCAGATCAGAAATAAGTTTCACAGAATGCTTCTGTGTAGTTTATATTTGAATATATTCCTTTTACCACTACTACTCTCTTAGCGCTCCAAATGTCCAGTTGCATTTTCTACAGAAAGAGTGTTCAGATCTGCTCAATCAAAAGTATGGTTTAACTCTGTTAGCTGAATGCACAGATCAGAAAGAAGTTTCACAGAATGATTCTGTGTAGTTTATATTTGGAGACATTCCTTTTTCCACTATTACCCTCTTAGCGCTCCGAATCTCCACTTGCATTTTCTACAGAAAGAGTGTTTCATAACTGCTCAATCAAAAATATGTTTTATCTCTGTTAACTGAATTTACAGATCAGAAATAAGTTTCACAGAATGCATCTGTGTAGTTTTTATTTGAAGATATTCTTTTTCCCAATATAGGCCTCTTAGCGCTTAGCATGTCCAATTGCAGTTTCTACAGAAAGAGTGTTTCAGAACGGCTCAATCAAAAGTAAGGTTCAACTCTGTTAGTTGAATGCACAGAACAGAAAGAATTTTCACAGAATGCTACTGTGTAGTTTATATTTGAATATATTCCTTTTTCCACTATTACCCTCTTAGCGCTCCGAATGTCCACTTGCATTTTCTACAGAAAGAGTGTTCAGAACTGCGCAATCAAAAGTATGGTTTAACTCTGTTAGCTTAATGAACATATCAGAAATAAGTTTCACACAATGCTTCTGTGTAGTTTTTATTTGAAGATATTATTTTTCCCAATATAGGCCTCTTAGCGCTCAGAATGTCCAATTGCAGTTTCTATAGAAAGAGTGTTTCAGAACGGCTCAATCAAAAGTAAGGTTCAACTCTGTTAGTTGAATGCACAGAACAGAAAGAAGTTTCATACAATGCTTCTGTGTAGTTTATATTTGAACATATTCTTTTTTCCACTATTACCCACTTAGCGCTACGAATGTCCAGTTGCATTTTCTACAGACAGAGTGTTTCAAAACTGCTCAATCAAAAGTATGGTTTAACTCTGTTAGCTGAATGCTCAGATCAGAAAGAAGTTTCACTGAATGCTTCTGTGTAGTTTATATTTGAATATATTCCTTTTTCCACTACTACTCTCTTAGCGCTCCAAATGTCCAGTTGCATTTTCTACAGAAAGAGTGTTCAGATCTGCTCAATCAAAAGTATGGTTTAACTCTGTTAGCTGAATGCACAGATCAGAAAGAAGTTTCACAGAATGATTCTGTGTAGTTTATATTTGGAGACATTCCTTTTTCCACTATTACCCTCTTAGCGCTCCGAATCTCCACTTGCATTTTCTACAGAAAGAGTGTTTCAGAACGGCTCAATCAAAACTAAGGTTCAACTCTTTTAGTTGAACAAACAGAGCAGAAAGAAGTTTCACACAATTCTTCTGTGTAGTTTTTATTTGTAGACATTTTTTTCCCAATATAGGCCTCTTAGCGCTCAGAATGTCCAATTGCAGTTTCTACAGAAAGAGTGTTTCAGAACGGCTCAATCAAAAGTAAGGTTCAACTCTGTTAGTTGAATGCACAGAACAGAAAGAAGTTTCATACAATGCTTCTGTGTAGTTTATATTTGAACATATTCTTTTTTCCACTATTACCCACTTAGCGCTACGAATGTCCAGTTGCATTTTCTACAGACAGAGTGTTTCAAAACTGCTCAATCAAAAGTATGGTTTAACTCTGTTAGCTGAATGCTCAGATCAGAAAGAAGTTTCACAGAATGCTTCTGTGTAGTTTATATTTGAATATATTCCTTTTTCCACTACTACGCTCTTAGCGGTCCAAATGTCCAGTTGCATTTTCTACAGAAAGAGTGTTCAGATCTGCTCAATCAAAAGTATGGTTTAACTCTGTTAGCTGAATGCACAGATCAGAAACAAGTTTCACAGAATGATTCTGTGTAGTTTATATTTGGAGACATTCCTTTTTCCACTATTACCCTCTTAGCGCTCCGAATCTCCACTTGCATTTTCTACAGAAAGAGTGTTTCATAACTGCTCAATCAAAAATATGTTTTATCTCTGTTAACTGAATTTACAGATCAGAAATAAGTTTCACAGAATGCATCTGTGTAGTTTTTATTTGAAGATATTCTTTTTCCCAATATAGGCCTCTTACCGCTTAGCATGTCCAATTGCAGTTTCTACAGAAAGAGTGTTTCAGAACGGCTCAATCAAAAGTAAGGTTCAACTCTGTTAGTTGAATGCACAGAACAGAAAGAATTTTCACAGAATGCTACTGTGTAGTTTATATTTGAATATATTCCTTTTTCCACTATTACCCTCTTAGCGCTCCGAATGTCCACTTGCATTTTCTACAGAAAGAGTGTTCAGAACTGCGCAATCAAAAGTATGGTTTAACTCTGTTAGCTTAATGAACATATCAGAAATAAGTTTCACACAATGCTTCTGTGTAGTTTTTATTTGAAGATATTATTTTTCCCAATATAGGCCTCTTAGCGCTCAGAATGTCCAATTGCAGTTCCTATAGAAAGAGTGTTTCAGAACGGCTCAATCAAAAGTAAGGTTCAGCTCTGTTAGTTTAATGCACAGAACAGAAAGAAGTTTCATACAATGCTTCTGTGTAGTTTATATTTGAACATATTCTTTTTTCCACTATTACACACTTAGCGCTACGAATGTCCAGTTGCATTTTCTACAGACAGAGTGTTTCAAAACTGCTCTATCAAAAGTATGGTTTAACTCTGTTAGCTGAATGCTCAGATCAGAAAGAAGTTTCACTGAATGCTTCTGTGTAGTTTATATTTGAATATATTCCTTTTTCCACTACTACTCTCTTAGCGCTCCAAATGTCCAGTTGCATTTTCTACAGAAAGAGTGTTCAGATCTCCTCAATCAAATGTATGGTTTAACTCTGTTAGCTGAATGCACAGATCAGAAAGAAGTTTCACAGAATGATTCTGTGTAGTTTATATTTGGAGACATTCCTTTTTCCACTATTACCCTCTTAGCGCTCCGAATCTCCACTTGCATTTTCTACAGAAAGAGTGTTTCAGAACGGCTCAATCAAAACTAAGGTTCAACTCTTTTAGTTGAACAAACAGAGCAGAAAGAAGTTTCACAAAATTCTTCTGTGTAGTTTTTATTTGTAGACATTTTTTTCCCAATGTAGGCCTCTTAGCGCTCAGAATGTCCAATTGCAGTTTCTACAAAAAGAGTGTTTCAGAACGGCTCAATCAAAAGTAAGGTTCAACTCTGTTAGTTGAATGCACAGAACAGAAAGAAGTTTCATACAATGCTTCTGTGTAGTTTATATTTGAACATATTCTTTTTTCCACTATTACCCACTTAGCGCTACGAATGTCCAGTTGCATTTTCTACAGACAGAGTGTTTCAAAACTGCTCAATCAAAAGTATGGTTTAACTCTGTTAGCTGAATGCTCAGATCAGAAAGAAGTTTCACAGAATGCTTCTGTGTAGTTTATATTTGAATATATTCCTTTTTCCACTACTACGCTCTTAGCGCTCCAAATGTGCAGTTGCATTTTCTACAGAAAGAGTGTTCAGATCTGCTCAATCAAAAGTATGGTTTAACTCTGTTAGCTGAATGCACAGATCAGAAACAAGTTTCACAGAATGATTCTGTGTAGTTTATATTTGGAGACATTCCTTTTTCCACTATTACCCTCTTAGCGCTCCGAATCTCCACTTGCATTTTCTACAGAAAGAGTGTTTCATAACTGCTCAATCAAAAATATGTTTTATCTCTGTTAACTGAATTTACAGATCAGAAATAAGTTTCACAGAATGCATCTGTGTAGTTTTTATTTGAAGATATTCTTTTTCCCAATATAGGCCTCTTAGCGCTTAGCATGTCCAATTGCAGTTTCTACAGAAAGAGTGTTTCAGAACGGCTCAATCAAAAGTAAGGTTCAACTCTGTTAGTTGAATGCACAGAACAGAAAGAATTTTCACAGAATGCTACTGTGTAGTTTATATTTGAATATATTCCTTTTTCCACTATTACCCCCTTAGCGCTCCGAATGTCCACTTGCATTTTCTACAGAAAGAGTGTTCAGAACTGCGCAATCAAAAGTATGGTTTAACTCTGTTAGCTTAATGAACATATCAGAAATAAGTTTCACACAATGCTTCTGTGTAGTTTTTATTTGAAGATATTATTTTTCCCAATATAGGCCTCTTAGCGCTCAGAATGTCCAATTGCAGTTTCTACAGAAAGAGTGTTTCAGAACGGCTCAATCAAAACTAAGGTTCAACTCTTTTAGTTGAACAAACACAACAGAAAGAAGTTTCACACAATTCTTCTGTGTAGTTTTTATTTGTAGACATTCTTTTTCCCAATATAGGCCTCCTAGCGCTCAGAATGTCCAGTTGCAGTTTCTACAGAAAGAGTGTTTCAGAACGGCTCAATCAAAAGTAAGATTCAACTCTGTTAGTTGAATGCACAGAACAGAAAGAAGTTTCATACAATGCTTCTGTGTAGTTTATATTTGAACATATTCTTTTTTCCACTATTACCCACTTAGCGCTACGAATGTCCAGTTGCATTTTCTACAGACAGACTGTTTCAAAACTGATCAATCAAAAGTATGGTTTAACTCTGTTAGCTGAATGCTCAGATCAGAAATAAGTTTCACAGAATGCTTCTGTGTAGTTTATATTTGAATATATTCCTTTTACCACTACTACTCTCTTAGCGCTCCAAATGTCCAGTTGCATTTTCTACAGAAAGAGTGTTCAGATCTGCTCAATCAAAAGTATGGTTTAACTCTGTTAGCTGAATGCACAGATCAGAAAGAAGTTTCACAGAATGATTCTGTGTAGTTTATATTTGGAGACATTCCTTTTTCCACTATTACCCTCTTAGCGCTCCGAATCTCCACTTGCATTTTCTACAGAAAGAGTGTTTCATAACTGCTCAATCAAAAATATGTTTTATCTCTGTTAACTGAATTTACAGATCAGAAATAAGTTTCACAGAATGCATCTGTGTAGTTTTTATTTGAAGATATTCTTTTTCCCAATATAGGCCTCTTAGCGCTTAGCATGTCCAATTGCAGTTTCTACAGAAAGAGTGTTTCAGAACGGCTCAATCAAAAGTAAGGTTCAACTCTGTTAGTTGAATGCACAGAACAGAAAGAATTTTCACAGAATGCTACTGTGTAGTTTATATTTGAATATATTCCTTTTTCCACTATTACCCTCTTAGCGCTCCGAATGTCCACTTGCATTTTCTACAGAAAGAGTGTTCAGAACTGCGCAATCAAAAGTATGGTTTAACTCTGTTAGCTTAATGAACATATCAGAAATAAGTTTCACACAATGCTTCTGTGTAGTTTTTATTTGAAGATATTATTTTTCCCAATATAGGCCTCTTAGCGCTCAGAATGTCCAATTGCAGTTTCTATAGAAAGAGTGTTTCAGAACGGCTCAATCAAAAGTAAGGTTCAACTCTGTTAGTTGAATGCACAGAACAGAAAGAAGTTTCATACAATGCTTCTGTGTAGTTTATATTTGAACATATTCTTTTTTCCACTATTACCCACTTAGCGCTACGAATGTCCAGTTGCATTTTCTACAGACAGAGTGTTTCAAAACTGCTCAATCAAAAGTATGGTTTAACTCTGTTAGCTGAATGCTCAGATCAGAAAGAAGTTTCACTGAATGCTTCTGTGTAGTTTATATTTGAATATATTCCTTTTTCCACTACTACTCTCTTAGCGCTCCAAATGTCCAGTTGCATTTTCTACAGAAAGAGTGTTCAGATCTGCTCAATCAAAAGTATGGTTTAACTCTGTTAGCTGAATGCACAGATCAGAAAGAAGTTTCACAGAATGATTCTGTGTAGTTTATATTTGGAGACATTCCTTTTTCCACTATTACCCTCTTAGCGCTCCGAATCTCCACTTGCATTTTCTACAGAAAGAGTGTTTCAGAACGGCTCAATCAAAACTAAGGTTCAACTCTTTTAGTTGAACAAACAGAGCAGAAAGAAGTTTCACACAATTCTTCTGTGTAGTTTTTATTTGTAGACATTTTTTTCCCAATATAGGCCTCTTAGCGCTCAGAATGTCCAATTGCAGTTTCTACAGAAAGAGTGTTTCAGAACGGCTCAATCAAAAGTAAGGTTCAACTCTGTTAGTTGAATGCACAGAACAGAAAGAAGTTTCATACAATGCTTCTGTGTAGTTTATATTTGAACATATTCTTTTTTCCACTATTACCCACTTAGCGCTACGAATGTCCAGTTGCATTTTCTACAGACAGAGTGTTTCAAAACTGCTCAATCAAAAGTATGGTTTAACTCTGTTAGCTGAATGCTCAGATCAGAAAGAAGTTTCACAGAATGCTTCTGTGTAGTTTATATTTGAATATATTCCTTTTTCCACTACTACGCTCTTAGCGCTCCAAATGTCCAGTTGCATTTTCTACAGAAAGAGTGTTCAGATCTGCTCAATCAAAAGTATGGTTTAACTCTGTTAGCTGAATGCACAGATCAGAAACAAGTTTCACAGAATGATTCTGTGTAGTTTATATTTGGAGACATTCCTTTTTCCACTATTACCCTCTTAGCGCCCCGAATCTCCACTTGCATTTTCTACAGAAAGAGTGTTTCATAACTGCTCAATCAAAAATATGTTTTATCTCTGTTAACTGAATTTACAGATCAGAAATAAGTTTCACAGAATGCATCTGTGTAGTTTTTATTTGAAGATATTCTTTTTCCCAATATAGGACTCTTACCGCTTAGCATGTCCAATTGCAGTTTCTACAGAAAGAGTGTTTCAGAACGGCTCAATCAAAAGTAAGGTTCAACTCTGTTAGTTGAATGCACAGAACAGAAAGAATTTTCACAGAATGCTACTGTGTAGTTTATATTTGAATATATTCCTTTTTCCACTATTACCCCCTTAGCGCTCCGAATGTCCACTTGCATTTTCTACAGAAAGAGTGTTCAGAACTGCGCAATCAAAAGTATGGTTTAACTCTGTTAGCTTAATGAACATATCAGAAATAAGTTTCACACAATGCTTCTGTGTAGTTTTTATTTGAAGATATTATTTTTCCCAATATAGGCCTCTTAGCGCTCAGAATGTCCAATTGCAGTTTCTACAGAAAGAGTGTTTCAGAACGGCTCAATCAAAACTAAGGTTCAACTCTTTTAGTTGAACAAACACAACAGAAAGAAGTTTCACACAATTCTTCTGTGTAGTTTTTATTTGTAGACATTCATTTTCCCAATATAGGCCTCCTAGCGCTCAGAATGTCCAGTTGCAGTTTCTACAGAAAGAGTGTTTCAGAACGGCTCAATCAAAAGTAAGATTCAACTCTGTTAGTTGAATGCACAGAACAGAAAGAAGTTTCATACAATGCTTCTGTGTAGTTTATATTTGAACATATTCTTTTTTCCACTATTACCCACTTAGCGCTACGAATGTACAGTTGCATTTTCTACAGACAGAGTGTTTCAAAACTGCTCAATCAAAAGTATGGTTTAACTCTGTTAGCTGAATGCTCAGATCAGAAAGAAGTTTCACAGAATGCTTCTGTGTAGTTTATATTTGAATATATTCCTTTTTCCACTAATACGCTCTTAGCGCTCCAAATGTCCAGTTGCATTTTCTACAGAAAGAGTGTTCAGATCTGCTCAATCAAAAGTATGGTTTAACTCTGTTAGCTGAATGCACAGATCAGAAAGAAGTTTCACCGAATGATTCTGTGTAGTTTATATTTGAAGACATTCCTTTTTCCACTATTACCCTCTTAGCGCTCCGAATCTCCACTTGCATTTTCTACAAAAAGAGTGTTTCATAACTGCTCAATCAAAAATATGTTTTATCTCTGTTTACTGAATTTACAGATTAGAAATAAGTTTCACAGAATGCATCTGTGTAGTTTTTATTTGAAGATATTCTTTTTCCCAATGTAGGCCTCTTAGCGCTTAGCATGTCCAATTGCAGTTTCTACAGAAAGAGTGTTTCAGAACGGCTCAATCAAAAGTAAGGTTCAACTCTGTTAGTTGAATGCACAGAACAGAAAGAATTTTCACAGAATGCTACTGTGTAGTTTATATTTGAATATATTCCTTTTTCCACTATTACCCTCTTAGCGCTCCGAATGTCCACTTGCATTTTCTACAGAAAGAGTGTTCAGAACTGCGCAATCAAAAGTATGGTTTAACTCTGTTAGCTTAATGAACATATCAGAAATAAGTTTCACACAATGCTTCTGTGTAGTTTTTATTTGAAGATATTATTTTTCCCAATATAGGCCTCTTTGCGCTCAGAATGTCCAATTGCAGTTTCTACAGAAAGAGTGTTTCAGAAAGGCTCAATCAAAAGTAAGGTTCAACTCTGTTAGTTGAATGCACAGAACAGAAAGAAGTTTCATACAATGCTTCTGTGTAGTTTATATATGAACATATTCTTTTTTCCACTATTACCCACTTAGCGCTACGAATGTCCAGTTGCATTTTCTACAGACAGAGTGTTTCAAAACTGCTCAATCAAAGTATGGTTTAACTCTGTTAGCTGAATGCTCAGATCAGAAAGAAGTTTCACTGAATGCTTCTGTGTAGTTTATATTTGAATATATTCCTTTTTCCACTACTACTCTCTTAGCGCTCCAAATGTCCAGTTGCATTTTCTACAGAAAGAGTGTTCAGATCTGCTCAATCAAAAGTATGGTTTAACTCTGTTAGCTGAATGCACAGATCAGAAAGAATTTTCACAGAATGATTCTGTGTAGTTTATATTTGGAGACATTCCTTTTTCCACTATTACCCACTTAGCGCTCTGAATCTCCACTTGCATTTTCTACAGAAAGAGTGTTTCAGAACGGCTCAATCAAAACTAAGGTTGAACTCTTTTAGTTGAACAAGCAGAGCAGAAAGAAGTTTCACACAATTCTTCTGTGTAGTTTTTATTTGTAGACATTTTTTTCCCAATATAGGCCTCTTAGCGCTCAGAATGTCCAATTGCAGTTTCTACAGAAAGAGTGTTTCAGAACGGCTCAATCAAAAGTAAGGTTCAACTCTGTTAGTTGAATGCACAGAACAGAAAGAAGTTTCATACAATGTTTCTGTGTAG
Source organism: Symphalangus syndactylus (assembly GCF_028878055.3). Classification (NCBI taxonomy): domain Eukaryota; kingdom Metazoa; phylum Chordata; class Mammalia; order Primates; family Hylobatidae; genus Symphalangus; species Symphalangus syndactylus. The sequence continues at coordinate 4,411,059 of NC_072436.2, forward strand.
TTTATATTTGAACATATTCTTTTTTCCACTATTACCCACTTAGCGCTACGAATGTCCAGTTGCATTTTCTACAGACAGAGTGTTTCAAAACTGCTCAATCAAAAGTATGGTTTAACTCTGTTAGCTGAATGCTCAGGTCAGAAAGAAGTTTCACAGAATGCTTCTGTGTAGTTTATATTTGAATATATTCCTTTTTCCACTACTACGCTCTTAGCGCTCCAAATGTCCAGTTGCATTTTCTACAGAAAGAGTGTTCAGATCTGCTCAATCAAAAGTATGGTTTAACTCTGTTAGCTGAATGCACAGATCAGAAAGAAGTTTCACCGAATGATTCTGTGTAGTTTATATTTGAAGACATTCCTTTTTCCACTATTACCCTCTTAACGCTCCGAATCTCCACTTGCATTTTCTACAAAAAGAGTGTTTCATAACTGCTCAATCAAAAATATGTTTTATCTCTGTTTACTGAATTTACAGATTAGAAATAAGTTTCACAGAATGCATCTGTGTAGTTTTTATTTGAAGATATTCTTTTTCCCAATGTAGGCCTCTTAGCGCTTAGCATGTCCAATTGCAGTTTCTACAGAAAGAGTGTTTCAGAACGGCTCAATCAAAAGTAAGGTTCAACTCTGTTAGTTGAATGCACAGAACAGAAAGAATTTTCACAGAATGCTACTGTGTAGTTTATATTTGAATATATTCCTTTTTCCACTATTACCCTCTTAGCGCTCCGAATGTCCACTTGCATTTTCTACAGAAAGAGTGTTCAGAACTGCGCAATCAAAAGTATGGTTTAACTCTGTAAGCTTAATGAACATATCAGAAATAAGTTTCACACAATGCTTCTGTGTAGTTTTTATTTGAAGATATTATTTTTCCCAATATAGGCCTCTTAGCGCTCAGAATGTCCAATTGCAGTTTCTACAGAAAGAGTGTTTCAGAAAGGCTCAATCAAAAGTAAGGTTCAACTCTGTTAGTTGAATGCACAGAACAGAAAGAAGTTTCATACAATGCTTCTGTGTAGTTTATATTTGAACATATTCTTTTTTCCACTATTACCCACTTAGCGCTACGAATGTCCAGTTGCATTTTCTACAGACAGAGTGTTTCAAAACTGATCAATCAAAAGTATGGTTTAACTCTGTTAGCTGAATGCTCAGATCAGAAATAAGTTTCACAGAATGCTTCTGTGTAGTTTATATTTGAATATATTCCTTTTACCACTACTACTCTCTTAGCGCTCCAAATGTCCAGTTGCATTTTCTACAGAAAGAGTGTTCAGATCTGCTCAATCAAAAGTATGGTTTAACTCTGTTAGCTGAATGCACAGATCAGAAAGAAGTTTCACAGAATGATTCTGTGTAGTTTATATTTGGAGACATTCCTTTTTCCACTATTACCCTCTTAGCGCTCCGAATCTCCACTTGCATTTTCTACAGAAAGAGTGTTTCAGAACGGCTCAATCGAAACTAAGGTTCAACACTTTTAGTTGAACAAACAGAACAGAAAGAAGTTTCACACAATTCTTCTGTGTAGTTTTTATTTGTAGACATTCTTTTTCCCAATATAGGCCTCTTTGCGCTCAGAATGACCAATTGCAATTTCTACAGAAAGAGTGTTTCAGAACGGCTCAATCAAAAGTAAGGTTCAACTCTGTTAGTTGAATGCACAGAACAGAAAGAAGATTCATACAATGCTTCTGTGTAGTTTATATTTGAACATATTCTTTTTTCCACTATTACCCACTTAGCGCTACGAATGTCCAGTTGCATTTTCTACAGACAGAGTGTTTCAAAACTGCTCAATCAAAGTATGGTTTAACTCTGTTAGCTGAATGCTCAGATCAGAAAGAAGTTTCACTGAATGCTTCTGTGTAGTTTATATTTGGATATATTCCTTTTTCCACTACTACGCTCTTAGCGCTCCAAATGTCCAGTTGCATTTTCTACAGAAAGAGTGTTCAGATCTGCTCAATCAAAAGTATGGTTTAACTCTGTTAGCTTAGTGCACAGATCAGAAAGAAGTTTCTCCGAATGATTCTGTGTAGTTTATATTTGGAGACATTCCTTTTTCCACTATTACCCTCTTAGCGCTCCGAATCTCCACTTGCATTTCCTACAGAAAGAGTGTTTCAGAACGGCTCAATCAAAACTAAGGTTCAACTCTTTCAGTTGAACAAACAGAACAGAAAGAAGTTTCACACAATTCTTCTGTGTAGTTTTTATTTGTAGACATTCCTTTTCCCAATATAGGCCTCTTAGCGCTCAGAATGTCCAATTGCAGTTTCTACAGAAAGAGTGTTTCAGAACGGCTCAATCAAAAGTAAGGTTCAACTCTGTTAGTTGAATGCACAGAACAGAAAGAAGTTTCATACAATGCTTCTGTGTAGTTTATATTTGAACATATTTTTTTTCCACTATTACCCACTTAGCGCTACGAATGTCCAGTTGCATTTTCTACAGACAGAGTGTTTCAAAACTGCTCAATCAAAAGTATGGTTTAACTCTGTTAGCTGAATGCTCAGATCAGAAAGAAGTTTCACAGAATGCTTCTGTGTAGTTTATATTTGAATATATTCCTTTTTCCACTACTACGCTCTTAGCGCTCCAAATGTCCAGTTGCATTTTCTACAGAAAGAGTGTTCAGATCTGCTCAATCAAAAGTATGGTTTAACTCTGTTAGCTGAATGCACAGATCAGAAAGAAGTTTCACCGAATGATTCTGTGTAGTTTATATTGGAAGACATTCCTTTTTCCACTATTACCCTCTTAGCGCTCCGAATCTCCACTTGCATTTTCTACAAAAAGAGTGTTTCATAACTGCTCAATCAAAAATATGTTTTATCTCTGTTAACTGAATTTACAGATCAGAAATAAGTTTCACAGAATGCATCTGTGTAGTTTTTATTTGAAGATATTCTTTTTCCCAATGTAGGCCTCTTAGCGCTTAGCATGTCCAATTGCAGTTTCTACAGAAAGAGTGTTTCAGAACGGCTCAATCAAAAGTAAGGTTCAACTCTGTTAGTTGAATGCACAGAACAGAAAGAATTTTCACAGAATGCTACTGTGTAGTTTATATTTGAATATATTCCTTTTTCCAGTATTACCCTCTTAGCGCTCCGAATGTCCACTTGCATTCTCTACAGAAAGAGTGTTCAGATCTGCTCAATCAAAAGTATGGTTTAACTCTGTTAGCTGAATGCACAGATCAGAAAAAAGTTTCACCGAATGATTCTGTGTAGTTTATATTTGAAGACATTCCTTTTTCCACTATTACCCTCTTAGCGCTCCGAATCTCCACTTGCATTTTCTACAAAAAGAGTGTTTCATAACTGCTCAATCAAAAATATGTTTTATCTCTGTTAACTGAATTTACAGATCAGAAATAAGTTTCACAGAATGCATCTGTGTAGTTTTTATTTGAAGATATTCTTTTTCCCAATGTAGGCCTCTTAGCGCTTAGCATGTCCAATTGCAGTTTCTACAGAAAGAGTGTTTCAGAACGGCTCAATCAAAAGTAAGGTTCAACTCTGTTAGTTGAATGCACAGAACAGAAAGAATTTTCACAGAATGCTACTGTGTAGTTTATATTTGAATATATTCCTTTTTCCACTATTACCCTCTTAGCGCTCCGAATGTCCACTTGCATTTTCTAAAGAAAGAGTTTTCAGACCTGCGCAATCAAAAGTATGGTTTAACTCTGTTAGCTTAATGAACATATCAGAAATAAGTTTCACACAATTCTTCTGTGTAGTTTTTATTTGAAGATATTATTTTTCCCAATATAGGCCTCTTAGCGCTCAGAATGTCCAATTGCAGTTTCTACAGAAAGAGTGTTTCAGAAAGGCTCAATCCAATGTAAGGTTCAAATCTGTTAGTTGAATGCACAGAACAGAAAGTAGTTTCATACAATGCTTCTGTGTAGTTTATATTTGAACATATTCTTTTTTCCACTATTACCCACTTAGCGCTACGAATGTCCAGTTGCATTTTCTACAGACAGAGTGTTTCAAAACTGCTCAATCAAAAGTATGGTTTAACTCTGTTAGCTGAATGCTCAGATCAGAAAGAAGTTTCACAGAATGCTTCTGTGTAGTTTATATTTGAATATATTCCTTTTTCCACTACTACGCTCTTAGCGCTCCAAATGTCCAGTTGCATTTTCCACAGAAAGAGTGTTCAGATCTGCTCAATCAAAAGTATGGTTTAACTCTGTTAGCTGAATGCACAGATCAGAAAAAAGTTTCACACAATGATTCTGTGTAGTTTATATTTGAAGACATTCCTTTTTCCACTATTACCCTCTTAGCGCTCCGAATCTCCACTTGCATTTTCTACAAAAAGAGTGTTTCATAACTGCTCAATCAAAAATATGTTTTATCTCTGTTAACTGAATTTACAGATCAGAAATATGTTTCACAGAATGCATCTGTGTAGTTTTTATTTGAAGATATTCTTTTTCCCAATGTAGGCCTCTTAGCGCTTAGCATGTCCAATTGCAGTTTCTACAGAAAGAGTGTTTCAGAACGGCTCAATCAAAAGTAAGGTTCAACTCTGTTAGTTGAACGCACAGAACAGAAAGAATTTTCACAGAATGCTACTGTGTAGTTTATATTTGAATATATTCCTTTTTCCACTATTACCCTCTTAGCGCTCCGAATGTCCACTTGCATTTTCTACAGAAAGAGTGTTCAGAACTGCGCAATCAAAAGTATGGTTTAACTCTGTTAGCTTAATGAACATATCAGAAATATCTTTCACACAATGATTCTGTGTAGTTTTTATTTGAAGATATTATTTTTCCCAATATAGGCCTCTTAGCGCTCAGAATGTCCAATTGCAGTTTCTACAGAAAGAGTGTTTCAGAAAGGCTCAATCAAAGTAAGGTTCAACTCTGTTAGTTGAATGCACAGAACAGAAAGAAGTTTCATACAATGCTTCTGTGTAGTTTATATTTGAACATATTTTTTTCCACTATTACCCACTTAGCGCTACGAATGTCCAGTTGCATTTTCTACAGACAGAGTGTTTCAAAACTGCTCAATCAAAAGTATGGTTTAACTCTGTTAGCTGAATGCTCAGATCAGAAAGAAGTTTCACAGAATGCTTCTGTGTAGTTTATATTTGAATATATTCCTTTTTCCACTACTACTCTCTTAGCGCTCCAAATGTCCAGTTGCATTTTCTACAGAAAGAGTGTTCAGATCTGCTCAATCAAAAGTATGGTTTAACTCTGTTAGCTGAATGCACAGATCAGAAAGAAGTTTCACAGAATGATTCTGTGTAGTTTATATTTGGAGACATTCCTTTTTCCACTATTACCCTCTTAGCGCTCCGAATCTCCACTTGCATTTCCTACAGAAAGAGTGTTTCAGAACGGCTCAATCGAAACTAAGGTTCAACAGTTTTAGTTGAACAAACAGAACAGAAAGAAGTTTCACACAATTCTTCTGTGTAGTTTTTATTTGTAGACATTTTTTTCCCAATATAGGCCTCTTAGCGCTCAGAATGTCCAATTGCAGTTTCTACAGAAAGAGTGTTTCAGAACGGCTCAATCAAAAGTAAGGTTCAACTCTGTTAGTTGAATGCACAGAACAGAAAGAAGATTCATTCAATGCTTCTGTGTAGTTTCTATTTGAACATATTCTTTTTTCCACTATTACCCACTTAGCGCTACGAATGTCCAGTTGCATTTTCTACAGACAGAGTGTTTCAAAACTGCTCAATCAAAAGTATGGTTTAACTCTGTTAGCTGAATGCTCAGATCAGAAAGAAGTTTCACAGAATGCTTCTGTGTAGTTTATATTTGAATATATTCCTTTTTCCACTACTACGCTCTTAGCGCTCCAAATGTCCAGTTGCATTTTCTACAGAAAGAGTGTTCAGATCTGCTCAATCAAAAGTATGGTTTAACTCTGTTAGCTGAATGCACAGATCAGAAAAAAGTTTCACCGAATGATTCTGTGTAGTTTATATTTGAAGACATTCCTTTTTCCACTATTACCCTCTTAGCGCTCCGAATCTCCACTTGCATTTTCTACAAAAAGAGTGTTTCATAACTGCTCAATCAAAAATATGTTTTATCTCTGTTAACTGAATTTACAGATCAGAAATAAGTTTCACAGAATGCATCTGTGTAGTTTTTATTTGAAGATATTCTTTTTCCCAATGTAGGCCTCTTAGCGCTTAGCATGTCCAATTGCAGTTTCTACAGAAAGAGTGTTTCAGAACGGCTCAATCAAAAGTAAGGTTCAACTCTGTTAGTTGAATGCACAGAACAGAAAGAATTTTCACAGAATGCTACTGTGTAGTTTATATTTGAATATATTCCTTTTTCCACTATTACCGTCTTAGCGCTCCGAATGTCCACTTGCATTTTCTACAGAAAGAGTGTTCAGACCTGCGCAATCAAAAGTATGGTTTAACTCTGTTAGCTTAATGAACATATCAGAAATAAGTTTCACACAATTCTTCTGTGTAGTTTTTATTTGAAGATATTATTTTTCCCAATATAGGCCTCTTAGCGCTCAGAATGTCCAATTGCAGTTTCTACAGAAAGAGTGTTTCAGAAAGGCTCAATCCAAAGTAAGGTTCAACTCTGTTAGTTGAATGCACAGAACAGAAAGAAGTTTCATACAATGCTTCTGTGTAGTTTATATTTGAACATATTCTTTTTTCCACTATTACCCACTTAGCGCTACGAATGTCCAGTTGCATTTTCTACAGAGTGTTTCAAAACTGCTCAATCAAAAGTATGGTTTAACTCTGTTAGCTGAATGCTCAGATCAGAAAGAAGTTTCACAGAATGCTTCTGTGTAGTTTATATTTGAATATATTCCTTTTTCCACTACTACTCTCTTAGCGCTCCAAATGTCCAGTTGCATTTTCTACAGAAAGAGTGTTCAGATCTGCTCAATCAAAAGTATGGTTTAACTCTGTTAGCTGAATGCACAGATCAGAAAGAAGTTTCACAGAATGATTCTGTGTAGTTTATATTTGGAGACATTCCTTTTTCCACTATTACCCTCTTAGCGCTCCGAATCTCCATTTGCATTTTCTACAGAAAGAGTGTTTCAGAACGGCTCAATCAAAACTAAGGTTCAACTCTTTTAGTTGAACAAACAGAACAGAAAGAAGTTTCACACAATTCTTCTGTGTAGTTTTTATTTGTAGACATTCTTTTTCCCAATATAGGCCTCTTAGCGCTCAGAATGTCCAATTGCAGTTTCTACAGAAAGAGTGTTTCAGAACGGCTCAATCAAAAGTAAGGTTCAACTCTGTTGTTGAATGCACAGAACAGAAAGAAGTTTCATACAATGCTTCTGTGTATTTTATATTTGAACATATTCTTTTTTCCACTATTACCCACTTAGCGCTACGAATGTCCAGTTGCATTTTCTACAGACAGAGTGTTTCAAAACTGCTCAATCAAAAGTATGGTTTAACTCTGTTAGCTGAATGCTCAGATCAGAAAGAAGTTTCACAGAATGCTTCTGTGTAGTTTATATTTGGATATATTCCTTTTTCCACTACTACGCTCTTAGCGCTCCAAATGTCCAGTTGCATTTTCTACAGAAAGAGTGTTCAGATCTGCTCAATCAAAAGTATGGTTTAACTCTGTTAGCTTAGTGCACAGATCAGAAAGAAGTTTCTCCGAATGATTCTGTGTAGTTTATATTTGGAGACATTCCTTTTTCCACTATTACCCTCTTAGCGCTCCGAATCTCCACTTGCATTTCCTACAGAAAGAGTGTTTCAGAACGGCTCAATCAAAACTAAGGTTCAACTCTTTCAGTTGAACAAACAGAACAGAAAGAAGTTTCACACAATTCTTCTGTGTAGTTTTTATTTGTAGACATTCCTTTTCCCAATATAGGCCTCTTAGCGCTCAGAATGTCCAATTGCAGTTTCTACAGAAAGAGTGTTTCAGAACGGCTCAATCAAAAGTAAGGTTCAACTCTGTTAGTTGAATGCACAGAACAGAAAGAAGTTTCATACAATGCTTCTGTGTAGTTTATATTTGAACATATTTTTTTTCCACTATTACCCACTTAGCGCTACGAATGTCCAGTTGCATTTTCTACAGACAGAGTGTTTCAAAACTGCTCAATCAAAAGTATGGTTTAATTCTGTTAGCTGAATGCTCAGATCAGAAAGAAGTTTCACAGAATGCTTCTGTGTAGTTTATATTTGAATATATTCCTTTTTCCACTACTACGCTATTAGCGCTCCAAATGTCCAGTTGCATTTTCTACAGAAAGAGTGTTCAGATCTGCTCAATCAAAAGTATGGTTTAACTCTGTTAGCTGAATGCACAGATCAGAAAGAAGTTTCACCGAATGATTCTGTGTAGTTTATATTGGAAGACATTCCTTTTTCCACTATTACCCTCTTAGCGCTCCGAATCTCCACTTGCATTTTCTACAAAAAGAGTGTTTCATAACTGCTCAATCAAAAATATGTTTTATCTCTGTTAACTGAATTTACAGATCAGAAATAAGTTTCACAGAATGCATCTGTGTAGTTTTTATTTGAAGATATTCTTTTTCCCAATGTAGGCCTCTTAGCGCTTAGCATGTCCAATTGCAGTTTCTACAGAAAGAGTGTTTCAGAACGGCTCAATCAAAAGTAAGGTTCAACTCTGTTAGTTGAATGCACAGAACAGAAAGAATTTTCACAGAATGCTACTGTGTAGTTTATATTTGAATATATTCCTTTTTCCAGTATTACCCTCTTAGCGCTCCGAATGTCCACTTGCATTCTCTACAGAAAGAGTGTTCAGATCTGCTCAATCAAAAGTATGGTTTAACTCTGTTAGCTGAATGCACAGATCAGAAAAAAGTTTCACCGAATGATTCTGTGTAGTTTATATTTGAAGACATTCCTTTTTCCACTATTACCCTCTTAGCGCTCCGAATCTCCACTTGCATTTTCTACAAAAAGAGTGTTTCATAACTGCTCAATCAAAAATATGTTTTATCTCTGTTAACTGAATTTACAGATCAGAAATAAGTTTCACAGAATGCATCTGTGTAGTTTTTATTTGAAGATATTCTTTTTCCCAATGTAGGCCTCTTAGCGCTTAGCATGTCCAATTGCAGTTTCTACAGAAAGAGTGTTTCAGAACGGCTCAATCAAAAGTAAGGTTCAACTCTGTTAGTTGAATGCACAGAACAGAAAGAATTTTCACAGAATGCTACTGTGTAGTTTATATTTGAATATATTCCTTTTTCCACTATTACCCTCTTAGCGCTCCGAATGTCCACTTGCATTTTCTAAAGAAAGAGTTTTCAGACCTGCGCAATCAAAAGTATGGTTTAACTCTGTTAGCTTAATGAACATATCAGAAATAAGTTTCACACAATTCTTCTGTGTAGTTTTTATTTGAAGATATTATTTTTCCCAATATAGGCCTCTTAGCGCTCAGAATGTCCAATTGCAGTTTCTACAGAAAGAGTGTTTCAGAAAGGCTCAATCCAAAGTAAGGTTCAACTCTGTTAGTTGAAAGCACAGAACAGAAAGAAGTTTCATACAATGCTTCTGTGTAGTTTATAATTGAACATATTCTTTTTTCCACTATTACCCACTTAGCGCTACGAATGTCCAGTTGCATTTTCTACAAAGTGTTTCAAAACTGCTCAATAAAAAGTATGGTTTAACTCTGTTAGCTGAATTCTCAGATCAGAAAGAAGTTTCACAGAATGCTTCTGTGTAGTTTATATTTGAATATATTCCTTTTTCCACTACTACTCTCTTAGCGCTCCAAATGTCCAGTTGCATTTTCTACAGAAAGAGTGTTCAGATCTGCTCAATCAAAAGTATGGTTTAACTCTGTTAGCTGAATGCACAGATCAGAAAGAAGTTTCACAGAATGATTCTGTGTAGTTTATATTTGGAGACATTCCTTTTTCCACTATTACCCTCTTAGCGCTCCGAATCTCCATTTGCATTTTCTACAGAAAGAGTGTTTCAGAACGGCTCAATCAAAACTAAGGTTCAACTCTTTTAGTTGAACAAACAGAACAGAAAGAAGTTTCACACAATTCTTCTGTGTAGTTTTTATTTGTAGACATTCTTTTTCCCAATATAGGCCTCTTTGCGCTCAGAATGTCCAATTGCAGTTTCTACAGAAAGAGTGTTTCAGAACGGCTCAATCAAAAGTAAGGTTCAACTCTGTTGTTGAATGCACAGAACAGAAAGAAGTTTCATACAATGCTTCTGTGTATTTTATATTTGAACATATTCTTTTTTCCACTATTACCCACTTAGCGCTACGAATGTCCAGTTGCATTTTCTACAGACAGAGTGTTTCAAAACTGCTCAATCAAAAGTATGGTTTAACTCTGTTAGCTGAATGCTCAGATCAGAAAGAAGTTTCACAGAATGCTTCTGTGTAGTTTATATTTGGATATATTCCTTTTTCCACTACTACGCTCTTAGCGCTCCAAATGTCCAGTTGCATTTTCTACAGAAAGAGTGTTCAGATCTGCTCAATCAAAAGTATGGTTTAACTCTGTTAGCTTAGTGCACAGATCAGAAAGAAGTTTCTCCGAATGATTCTGTGTAGTTTATATTTGGAGACATTCCTTTTTCCACTATTACCCTCTTTGCGCTCTGAATCTCCACTTGTATTTCCTACAGAAAGAGTGTTTCAGAACGGCTCAATCAAAACTAAGGTTCAACTCTTTCAGTTGAACAAACAGAACAGAAAGAAGTTTCACACAATTCTTCTGTGTAGTTTTTATTTGTAGACATTCCTTTTCCCATTATAGGCCTCTTAGCGCTCAGAATGTCCAATTGCAGTTTCTACAGAAAGAGTGTTTCAGAACGGCTCAATCAAAAGTAAGGTTCAACTCTGTTAGTTGAATGCACAGAACAGAAAGAAGTTTCATACAATGCTTCTGTGTAGTTTATATTTGAACATATTTTTTTTCCACTATTACCCACTTAGCGCTACGAATATCCAGTTGCATTTTCTACAGACAGAGTGTTTCAAAACTGCTCAATCAAAAGTATGGTTTAACTCTGTTAGCTGAATGCTCAGATCAGAAAGAAGTTTCACAGAATGCTTCTGTGTAGTTTATATTTGAATATATTCCTTTTTCCACTACTACGCTCTTAGCGCTCCAAATGTCCAGTTGCATTTTCTACAGAAAGGGTGTTCAGATCTGCTCAATCAAAAGTATGGTTTAACTCTGTTAGCTGAATGCACAGATCAGAAAGAAGTTTCACCGAATGATTCTGTGTAGTTTATATTGGAAGACATTCCTTTTTCCACTATTACCCTCTTAGCGCTCCGAATCTCCACTTGCATTTTCTACAAAAAGAGTGTTTCATAACTGCTCAATCAAAAATATGTTTTATCTCTGTTAACTGAATTTACAGATCAGAAATAAGTTTCACAGAATGCATCTGTGTAGTTTTTATTTGAAGATATTCTTTTTCCCAATGTAGGCCTCTTAGCGCTTAGCATGTCCAATTGCAGTTTCTACAGAAAGAGTGTTTCAGAACGGCTCAATCAAAAGTAAGGTTCAACTCTGTTAGTTGAATGCACAGAACAGAAAGAATTTTCACAGAATGCTACTGTGTAGTTTATATTTGAATATATTCCTTTTTCCAGTATTACCCTCTTAGCGCTCCGAATGTCCACTTGCATTCTCTACAGAAAGAGTGTTCAGATCTGCTCAATCAAAAGTATGGTTTAACTCTGTTAGCTGAATGCACAGATCAGAAAAAAGTTTCACCGAATGATTCTGTGTAGTTTATATTTGAAGACATTCCTTTTTCCACTATTACCCTCTTAGCGCTCCGAATCTCCACTTGCATTTTCTACAAAAAGAGTGTTTCATAACTGCTCAATCAAAAATATGTTTTATCTCTGTTAACTGAATTTACAGATCAGAAATAAGTTTCACAGAATGCATCTGTGTAGTTTTTATTTGAAGATATTCTTTTTCCCAATGTAGGCCTCTTAGCGCTTAGCATGTCCAATTGCAGTTTCTACAGAAAGAGTGTTTCAGAACGGCTCAATCAAAAGTAAGGTTCAACTCTGTTAGTTGAATGCACAGAACAGAAAGAATTTTCACAGAATGCTACTGTGTAGTTTATATTTGAATATATTCCTTTTTCCACTATTACCCTCTTAGCGCTCCGAATGTCCACTTGCATTTTCTAAAGAAAGAGTTTTCAGACCTGCGCAATCAAAAGTATGGTTTAACTCTGTTAGCTTAATGAACATATCAGAAATAAGTTTCACACAATTCTTCTGTGTAGTTTTTATTTGAAGATATTATTTTTCCCAATATAGGCCTCTTAGCGCTCAGAATGTCCAATTGCAGTTTCTACAGAAAGAGTGTTTCAGAAAGGCTCAATCCAAAGTAAGGTTCAACTCTGTTAGTTGAATGCACAGAACAGAAAGAAGTTTCATACAATGCTTCTGTGTAGTTTATAATTGAACATATTCTTTTTTCCACTATTACCCACTTAGCGCTACGAATGTCCAGTTGCATTTTCTACAGAGTGTTTCAAAACTGCTCAATCAAAAGTATGGTTTAACTCTGTTAGCTGAATTCTCAGATCAGAAAGAAGTTTCACAGAATGCTTCTGTGTAGTTTATATTTGAATATATTCCTTTTTCCACTACTACTCTCTTAGCGCTCCAAATGTCCAGTTGCATTTTCTACAGAAAGAGTGTTCAGATCTGCTCAATCAAAAGTATGGTTTAACTCTGTTAGCTGAATGCACAGATCAGAAAGAAGTTTCACAGAATGATTCTGTGTAGTTTATATTTGGAGACATTCCTTTTTCCACTATTACCCTCTTAGCGCTCTGAATCTCCATTTGCATTTTCTACAGAAAGAGTGTTTCAGAACGGCTCAATCAAAACTAAGGTTCAACTCTTTTAGTTGAACAAACAGAACAGAAAGAAGTTTCACACAATTCTTCTGTGTAGTTTTTATTTGTAGACATTCTTTTTCCCAATATAGACCTCTTTGCGCTCAGAATGTCCAATTGCAGTTTCTACAGAAAGAGTGTTTCAGAACGGCTCAATCAAAAGTAAGGTTCAACTCTGTTGTTGAATGCACAGAACAGAAAGAAGTTTCATACAATGCTTCTGTGTATTTTATATTTGAACATATTCTTTTTTCCACTATTACCCACTTAGCGCTACGAATGTCCAGTTGCATTTTCTACAGACAGAGTGTTTCAAAACTGCTCAATCAAAAGTATGGTTTAACTCTGTTAGCTGAATGCTCAGATCAGAAAGAAGTTTCACAGAATGCTTCTGTGTAGTTTATATTTGGATATATTCCTTTTTCCACTACTACGCTCTTAGCGCTCCAAATGTCCAGTTGCATTTTCTACAGAAAGAGTGTTCAGATCTGCTCAATCAAAAGTATGGTTTAACTCTGTTAGCTTAGTGCACAGATCAGAAAGAAGTTTCTCCGAATGATTCTGTGTAGTTTATATTTGGAGACATTCCTTTTTCCACTATTACCCTCTTTGCGCTCCGAATCTCCACTTGCATTTCCTACAGAAAGAGTGTTTCAGAACGGCTCAATCAAAACTAAGGTTCAACTCTTTCAGTTGAACAAACAGAACAGAAACAAGTTTCACACAATTCTTCTGTGTAGTTTTTATTTGTAGACATTCCTTTTCCCAATATAGGCCTCTTAGCGCTCAGAATGTCCAATTGCAGTTTCTACAGAAAGAGTGTTTCAGAACGGCTCAATCAAAAGTAAGGTTCAACTCTGTTAGTTGAATGCACAGAACAGAAAGAAGTTTCATACAATGCTTCTGTGTAGTTTATATTTGAACATATTTTTTTTCCACTATTACCCACTTAGCGCTACGAATGTCCAGTTGCATTTTCTACAGACAGAGTGTTTCAAAACTGCTCAATCAAAAGTATGGTTTAACTCTGTTAGCTGAATGCTCAGATCAGAAAGAAGTTTCACAGAATGCTTCTGTGTAGTTTATATTTGAATATATTCCTTTTTCCACTACTACGCTCTTAGCGCTCCAAATGTCCAGTTGCATTTTCTACAGAAAGGGTGTTCAGATCTGCTCAATCAAAATTATGGTTTAACTCTGTTAGCTGAATGCACAGATCACAAAGAAGTTTCACCGAATGATTCTGTGTAGTTTATATTGGAAGACATTACTTTTTCCACTATTACCCTCTTAGCGCTCCGAATCTCCACTTGCATTTTCTACAAAAAGAGTGTTTCATAACTGCTCAATCAAAAATATGTTTTATCTCTGTTAACTGAATTTACAGATCAGAAATAAGTTTCACAGAATGCATCTGTGTAGTTTTTATTTGAAGATATTCTTTTTCCCAATGTAGGCCTCTTAGCGCTTAGCATGTCCAATTGCAGTTTCTACAGAAAGAGTGTTTCAGAACGGCTCAATCAAAAGTAAGGTTCAACTCTGTTAGTTGAATGCACAGAACAGAAATAATTTTCACAGAATGCTACTGTGTAGTTTATATTTGAATATATTCCTTTTTCCAGTATTACCCTCTTAGCGCTCCGAATGTCCACTTGCATTCTCTACAGAAAGAGTGTTCAGATCTGCTCAATCAAAAGTATGGTTTAAATCTGTTAGCTGAATGCACAGATCAGAAAAAAGTTTCACCGAATGATTCTGTGTAGTTTATATTTGAAGACATTCCTTTTTCCACTATTACCCTCTTAGCGCTCCGAATCTCCACTTGCATTTTCTACAAAAAGAGTGTTTCATAACTGCTCAATCAAAAATATGTTTTATCTCTGTTAACTGAATTTACAGATCAGAAATAAGTTTCACAGAATGCATCTGTGTAGTTTTTATTTGAAGATATTCTTTTTCCCAATGTAGGCCTCTTAGCGCTTAGCATGTCCAATTGCAGTTTCTACAGAAAGAGTGTTTCAGAACGGCTCAATCAAAAGTAAGGTTCAACTCTGTTAGTTGAATGCACAGAACAGAAAGAATTTTCACAGAATGCTACTGTGTAGTTTATATTTGAATATATTCCTTTTTCCACTATTACCCTCTTAGCGCTCCGAATGTCCACTTGCATTTTCTACAGAAAGAGTTTTCAGACCTGCGCAATCAAAAGTATGGTTTAACTCTGTTAGCTTAATGAACATATCAGAAATAAGTTTCACACAATTCTTCTGTGTAGTTTTTATTTGAAGATATTATTTTTCCCAATATAGGCCTCTTAGCGCTCAGAATGTCCAATTGCAGTTTCTACAGAAAGAGTGTTTCAGAAAGGCTCAATCCAAAGTAAGGTTCAACTCTGTTAGTTGAATGCACAGAACAGAAAGAAGTTTCATACAATGCTTCTGTGTAGTTTATATTTGAACATATTCTTTTTTCCACTATTACCCACTTAGCGCTACGAATGTCCAGTTGCATTTTCTACAGAGTGTTTCAAAACTGCTCAATCAAAAGTATGGTTTAACTCTGTTAGCTGAATGCTCAGATCAGAAAGAAGTTTCACAGAATGCTTCTGTGTAGTTTATATTTGAATATATTCCTTTTTCCACTACTACTCTCTTAGCGCTCCAAATGTCCAGTTGCATTTTCTACAGAAAGAGTGTTCAGATCTGCTCAATCAAAAGTATGGTTTAACTCTGTTAGCTGAATGCACAGATCAGAAAGAAGTTTCACAGAATGATTCTGTGTAGTTTATATTTGGAGACATTCCTTTTTCCACTATTACCCTCTTAGCGCTCCGAATCTCCATTTGCATTTTCTACAGAAAGAGTGTTTCAGAACGGCTCAATCAAAACTAAGGTTCAACTCTTTTAGTTGAACAAACAGAACAGAAAGAAGTTTCACACAATTCTTCTGTGTAGTTTTTATTTGTAGACATTCCTTTTCCCAATATAGGCCTCTTAGCGCTCAGAATGTCCAATTGCAGTTTCTACAGAAAGAGTGTTTCAGAACGGCTCAATCAAAAGTAAGGTTCAACTCTGTTAGTTGAATGCACAGAACAGAAAGAAGTTTCATACAATGCTTCTGTGTAGTTTATATTTGAACATATTTTTTTTCCACTATTACCCACTTAGCGCTACGAATGTCCAGTTGCATTTTCTACAGACAGAGTGTTTCAAAACTGCTCAATCAAAAGTATGGTTTAACTCTGTTAGCTGAATGCTCAGATCAGAAAGAAGTTTCACAGAATGCTTCTGTGTAGTTTATATTTGAATATATTCCTTTTTCCACTACTACGCTCTTAGCGCTCCAAATGTCCAGTTGCATTTTCTACAGAAAGAGTGTTCAGATCTGCTCAATCAAAAGTATGGTTTAACTCTGTTAGCTGAATGCACAGATCAGAAAGAAGTTTCACCGAATGATTCTGTGTAGTTTATATTTGAAGACATTCCATTTTCCACTATTACCCTCTTAGCGCTCCGAATCTCCACTTGCATTTTCTACAGAAGAGTGTTTCATAACTGCTCAATCAAAAATATGTTTTATCTCTGTTAACTGAATTTACAGATCAGAACTAAGTTTCACAGAATGCATCTGTGTAGTTTTTATTTGAAGATATTCTTTTTCCCAATGTAGGCCTCTTAGCGCTTAGCATGTCCAATTGCAGTTTCTACAGAAAGAGTGTTTCAGAACGGCTCAATCAAAAGTAAGGTTCAACTCTGTTAGTTGAATGCACAGAACAGAAAGAATTTTCACAGAATGCTACTGTGTAGTTTATATTTGAATATATTCCTTTTTCCAGTATTACCCTCTTAGCGCTCCGAATGTCCACTTGCATTCTCTACAGAAAGAGTGTTCAGATCTGCTCAATCAAAAGTATGGTTTAACTCTGTTAGCTGAATGCACAGATCAGAAATAAGTTTCACAGAATGATTCTGTGTAGTTTATATTTGGAGACATTCCTTTTTCCACTATTACCCTCTTAGCGCTCCGAATCTCCACTTGCATTTTCTACAGAAAGAGTGTTTCAGAACGGCTCAATCAAAAATAAGGTTCAACTCTTTCAGTTGAACAAACAGAACAGAAAGAAGTTTCACACAATTCTTCTGTGTAGTTTTTATTTGTAGACATTCTTTTTCCCAATATAGGCCTCTTAGCGCTCAGAATGTCCAATTGCAGTTTCTACAGAAAGAGTGTTTCAGAACGGCTCAATCAAAAGTAAGGTTCAACTCTGTTAGTTGAATGCACAGAACAGAAAGATGTTTCATACAATGCTTCTGTGTAGTTTATATTTGAACATATTTTTTTTCCACTATTACCGACTTAGCGCTACGAATGTCCAGTTGCATTTTCTACAGACAGAGTGTTTCAAAACTGCTCAATCAAAAGTATGGTTTAACTCTGTTAGCTGAATGCTCAGATCAGAAAGAAGTTTCACAGAATGCTTCTGTGTAGTTTATATTTGAATATATTCCTTTTTCAACTACTACGCTCTTAGCGCTCCAAATGTCCAGTTGTATTTTCTACAGAAAGAGTGTTCAGATCTGCTCAATCAAAAGTATGGTTTAACTCTGTTAGCTGAATGCGCAGATCAGAAAGAAGTTTCACCGAATGATTCTGTGTAGTTTATATTTGAAGACATTCCTTTTTCCACTATTACCCTCTTAGCGCTCCGAATCTCCACTTGCATTTTCTACAAAAAGAGTTTTTCATAACTGCTCAATCAAAAATATGTTTTATCTCTGTTAACTGAATTTACAGATCAGAAATAAGTTTCACAGAATGCATCTGTGTAGTTTTTATTTGAAGATATTTTTTTTCCCAATGTAGGCCTCTTAGCACTTAGCATGTCCAATTGCAGTCTCTACAGAAAGAGTGTTTCAGAATGGCTCAATCAAAAGTACGGTTCAACTCTGTTAGTTGAATGCACAGAACAGAAAGAATTTTCACAGAATGCTACTGTGTATTTTATATTTGTATATATTCCTTTTTCCACTATTACCCTCTTAGCGCTCCGAATGTCCACTTGCATTTTCTACAGAAAGAGTGTTCAGAACTGCGCAATCAAAAGTATGGTTTAACTCTGTTAGCTTAATGAACATATCAGAAATAAGTTTCACACAATGCTTCTGTGTAGTTTTTATTTGAAGATATTATTTTTCCCAATATAGGCCTCTTAGCGCTCAGAATGTCCAATTGCAGTTTCTACAGAAAGAGCGTTTCAGAAAGGCTCAATCAAAAGTAAGGTTGAACTCTGTTAGTTGAATGCACAGAACAGAAAGTAGTTTCATACAATGCTTCTGTGTAGTTTATATTTGAACATATTCTTTTTTCCACTATTACCCACTTAGCGCTACGAATGTCCAGTTGCATTTTCTACAGACAGAGTGTTTCAAAACTGCTCAATCAAAAGTATGGTTTAACTCTGTTAGCTGAATGCTCAGATCAGAAAGAAGTTTCACAGAATGCTTCTGTGTAGTTTATATTTGAATATATTCCTTTTTCCACTACTACGCTCTTAGCGCTCCAAATGTCCAGTTGCATTTTCTACAGAAAGAGTGTTCAGATCTGCTCAATCAAAAGTATGGTTTAACTCTGTTAGCTGAATGCACAGATCAGAAAGAAGTTTCACCGAATGATTCTGTGTAGTTTATATTGGAAGACATTCCTTTTTCCACTATTACCCTCTTAGCGCTCCGAATCTCCACTTGCATTTTCTACAAAAAGAGTGTTTCATAACTGCTCAATCAAAAATATGTTTTATCTCTGTTAACTGAATTTACAGATCAGAAATAAGTTTCACAGAATGCATCTGTGTAGTTTTTATTTGAAGATATTCTTTTTCCCAATGTAGGCCTCTTAGCGCTTAGCATGTCCAATTGCAGTTTCTACAGAAAGAGTGTTTCAGAACGGCTCAATCAAAAGTAAGGTTCAACTCTGTTAGTTGAATGCACAGAACAGAAAGAATTTTCACAGAATGCTACTGTGTAGTTTATATTTGAATATATTCCTTTTTCCAGTATTACCCTCTTAGCGCTCCGAATGTCCACTTGCATTCTCTACAGAAAGAGTGTTCAGATCTGCTCAATCAAAAGTATGGTTTAACTCTGTTAGCTGAATGCACAGATCAGAAAAAAGTTTCACCGAATGATTCTGTGTAGTTTATATTTGAAGACATTCCTTTTTCCACTATTACCCTCTTAGCGCTCCGAATCTCCACTTGCATTTTCTACAAAAAGAGTGTTTCATAACTGCTCAATCAAAAATATGTTTTATCTCTGTTAACTGAATTTACAGATCAGAAATAAGTTTCACAGAATGCATCTGTGTAGTTTTTATTTGAAGATATTCTTTTTCCCAATGTAGGCCTCTTAGCGCTTAGCATGTCCAATTGCAGTTTCTACAGAAAGAGTGTTTCAGAACGGCTCAATCAAAAGTAAGGTTCAACTCTGTTAGTTGAATGCACAGAACAGAAAGAATTTTCACAGAATGCTACTGTGTAGTTTATATTTGAATATATTCCTTTTTCCACTATTACCCTCTTAGCGCTCCGAATGTCCACTTGCATTTTCTAAAGAAAGAGTTTTCAGACCTGCGCAATCAAAAGTATGGTTTAACTCTGTTAGCTTAATGAACATATCAGAAATAAGTTTCACACAATTCTTCTGTGTAGTTTTTATTTGAAGATATTATTTTTCCCAATATAGGCCTCTTAGCGCTCAGAATGTCCAATTGCAGTTTCTACAGAAAGAGTGTTTCAGAAAGGCTCAATCCAAAGTAAGGTTCAACTCTGTTAGTTGAATGCACAGAACAGAAAGAAGTTTCATACAATGCTTCTGTGTAGTTTATAATTGAACATATTCTTTTTTCCACTATTACCCACTTAGCGCTACGAATGTCCAGTTGCATTTTCTACAGAGTGTTTCAAAACTGCTCAATCAAAAGTATGGTTTAACTCTGTTAGCTGAATTCTCAGATCAGAAAGAAGTTTCACAGAATGCTTCTGTGTAGTTTATATTTGAATATATTCCTTTTTCCACTACTACTCTCTTAGCGCTCCAAATGTCCAGTTGCATTTTCTACAGAAAGAGTGTTCAGATCTGCTCAATCAAAAGTATGGTTTAACTCTGTTAGCTGAATGCACAGATCAGAAAGAAGTTTCACAGAATGATTCTGTGTAGTTTATATTTGGAGACATTCCTTTTTCCACTATTACCCTCTTAGCGCTCTGAATCTCCATTTGCATTTTCTACAGAAAGAGTGTTTCAGAACGGCTCAATCAAAACTAAAGTTCAACTCTTTTAGTTGAACAAACAGAACAGAAAGAAGTTTCACACAATTCTTCTGTGTAGTTTTTATTTGTAGACATTCTTTTTCCCAATATAGACCTCTTTGCGCTCAGAATGTCCAATTGCAGTTTCTACAGAAAGAGTGTTTCAGAACGGCTCAATCAAAAGTAAGGTTCAACTCTGTTGTTGAATGCACAGAACAGAAAGAAGTTTCATACAATGCTTCTGTGTATTTTATATTTGAACATATTCTTTTTTCCACTATTACCCACTTAGCGCTACGAATGTCCAGTTGCATTTTCTACAGACAGAGTGTTTCAAAACTGCTCAATCAAAAGTATGGTTTAACTCTGTTAGCTGAATGCTCAGATCAGAAAGAAGTTTCACAGAATGCTTCTGTGTAGTTTATATTTGGATATATTCCTTTTTCCACTACTACGCTCTTAGCGCTCCAAATGTCCAGTTGCATTTTCTACAGAAAGAGTGTTCAGATCTGCTCAATCAAAAGTATGGTTTAACTCTGTTAGCTTAGTGCACAGATCAGAAAGAAGTTTCTCCGAATGATTCTGTGTAGTTTATATTTGGAGACATTCCTTTTTCCACTATTACCCTCTTTGCGCTCCGAATCTCCACTTGCATTTCCTACAGAAAGAGTGTTTCAGAACGGCTCAATCAAAACTAAGGTTCAACTCTTTCAGTTGAACAAACAGAACAGAAACAAGT
The DNA here is from genome assembly GCF_028878055.3 of Symphalangus syndactylus. Taxonomy (NCBI): domain Eukaryota; kingdom Metazoa; phylum Chordata; class Mammalia; order Primates; family Hylobatidae; genus Symphalangus; species Symphalangus syndactylus. The sequence continues at coordinate 4,431,997 of NC_072436.2, forward strand.
TTCACACAATTCTTCTGTGTAGTTTTTATTTGTAGACATTCCTTTTCCCAATATAGGCCTCTTAGCGCTCAGAATGTCCAATTGCAGTTTCTACAGAAAGAGTGTTTCAGAACGGCTCAATCAAAAGTAAGGTTCAACTCTGTTAGTTGAATGCACAGAACAGAAAGAAGTTTCATACAATGCTTCTGTGTAGTTTATATTTGAACATATTTTTTTTCCACTATTACCCACTTAGCGCTACGAATGTCCAGTTGCATTTTCTACAGACAGAGTGTTTCAAAACTGCTCAATCAAAAGTATGGTTTAACTCTGTTAGCTGAATGCTCAGATCAGAAAGAAGTTTCACAGAATGCTTCTGTGTAGTTTATATTTGAATATATTCCTTTTTCCACTACTACGCTCTTAGCGCTCCAAATGTCCAGTTGCATTTTCTACAGAAAGGGTGTTCAGATCTGCTCAATCAAAATTATGGTTTAACTCTGTTAGCTGAATGCACAGATCACAAAGAAGTTTCACCGAATGATTCTGTGTAGTTTATATTGGAAGACATTACTTTTTCCACTATTACCCTCTTAGCGCTCCGAATCTCCACTTGCATTTTCTACAAAAAGAGTGTTTCATAACTGCTCAATCAAAAATATGTTTTATCTCTGTTAACTGAATTTACAGATCAGAAATAAGTTTCACAGAATGCATCTGTGTAGTTTTTATTTGAAGATATTCTTTTTCCCAATGTAGGCCTCTTAGCGCTTAGCATGTCCAATTGCAGTTTCTACAGAAAGAGTGTTTCAGAACGGCTCAATCAAAAGTAAGGTTCAACTCTGTTAGTTGAATGCACAGAACAGAAATAATTTTCACAGAATGCTACTGTGTAGTTTATATTTGAATATATTCCTTTTTCCAGTATTACCCTCTTAGCGCTCCGAATGTCCACTTGCATTCTCTACAGAAAGAGTGTTCAGATCTGCTCAATCAAAAGTATGGTTTAAATCTGTTAGCTGAATGCACAGATCAGAAAAAAGTTTCACCGAATGATTCTGTGTAGTTTATATTTGAAGACATTCCTTTTTCCACTATTACCCTCTTAGCGCTCCGAATCTCCACTTGCATTTTCTACAAAAAGAGTGTTTCATAACTGCTCAATCAAAAATATGTTTTATCTCTGTTAACTGAATTTACAGATCAGAAATAAGTTTCACAGAATGCATCTGTGTAGTTTTTATTTGAAGATATTCTTTTTCCCAATGTAGGCCTCTTAGCGCTTAGCATGTCCAATTGCAGTTTCTACAGAAAGAGTGTTTCAGAACGGCTCAATCAAAAGTAAGGTTCAACTCTGTTAGTTGAATGCACAGAACAGAAAGAATTTTCACAGAATGCTACTGTGTAGTTTATATTTGAATATATTCCTTTTTCCACTATTACCCTCTTAGCGCTCCGAATGTCCACTTGCATTTTCTACAGAAAGAGTTTTCAGACCTGCGCAATCAAAAGTATGGTTTAACTCTGTTAGCTTAATGAACATATCAGAAATAAGTTTCACACAATTCTTCTGTGTAGTTTTTATTTGAAGATATTATTTTTCCCAATATAGGCCTCTTAGCGCTCAGAATGTCCAATTGCAGTTTCTACAGAAAGAGTGTTTCAGAAAGGCTCAATCCAAAGTAAGGTTCAACTCTGTTAGTTGAATGCACAGAACAGAAAGAAGTTTCATACAATGCTTCTGTGTAGTTTATATTTGAACATATTCTTTTTTCCACTATTACCCACTTAGCGCTACGAATGTCCAGTTGCATTTTCTACAGAGTGTTTCAAAACTGCTCAATCAAAAGTATGGTTTAACTCTGTTAGCTGAATGCTCAGATCAGAAAGAAGTTTCACAGAATGCTTCTGTGTAGTTTATATTTGAATATATTCCTTTTTCCACTACTACTCTCTTAGCGCTCCAAATGTCCAGTTGCATTTTCTACAGAAAGAGTGTTCAGATCTGCTCAATCAAAAGTATGGTTTAACTCTGTTAGCTGAATGCACAGATCAGAAAGAAGTTTCACAGAATGATTCTGTGTAGTTTATATTTGGAGACATTCCTTTTTCCACTATTACCCTCTTAGCGCTCCGAATCTCCATTTGCATTTTCTACAGAAAGAGTGTTTCAGAACGGCTCAATCAAAACTAAGGTTCAACTCTTTTAGTTGAACAAACAGAACAGAAAGAAGTTTCACACAATTCTTCTGTGTAGTTTTTATTTGTAGACATTCCTTTTCCCAATATAGGCCTCTTAGCGCTCAGAATGTCCAATTGCAGTTTCTACAGAAAGAGTGTTTCAGAACGGCTCAATCAAAAGTAAGGTTCAACTCTGTTAGTTGAATGCACAGAACAGAAAGAAGTTTCATACAATGCTTCTGTGTAGTTTATATTTGAACATATTTTTTTTCCACTATTACCCACTTAGCGCTACGAATGTCCAGTTGCATTTTCTACAGACAGAGTGTTTCAAAACTGCTCAATCAAAAGTATGGTTTAACTCTGTTAGCTGAATGCTCAGATCAGAAAGAAGTTTCACAGAATGTTTCTGTGTAGTTTATATTTGAATATATTCCTTTTTCCACTACTACGCTCTTAGCGCTCCAAATGTCCAGTTGCATTTTCTACAGAAAGAGTGTTCAGATCTGCTCAATCAAAAGTATGGTTTAACTCTGTTAGCTGAATGCAGAGATCAGAAAGAAGTTTCACCGAATGATTCTGTGTAGTTTATATTTGAAGACATTCCATTTTCCACTATTACCCTCTTAGCGCTCCGAATCTCCACTTGCATTTTCTACAGAAGAGTGTTTCATAACTGCTCAATCAAAAATATGTTTTATCTCTGTTAACTGAATTTACAGATCAGAACTAAGTTTCACAGAATGCATCTGTGTAGTTTTTATTTGAAGATATTCTTTTTCCCAATGTAGGCCTCTTAGCGCTTAGCATGTCCAATTGCAGTTTCTACAGAAAGAGTGTTTCAGAACGGCTCAATCAAAAGTAAGGTTCAACTCTGTTAGTTGAATGCACAGAACAGAAAGAATTTTCACAGAATGCTACTGTGTAGTTTATATTTGAATATATTCCTTTTTCCAGTATTACCCTCTTAGCGCTCCGAATGTCCACTTGCATTCTCTACAGAAAGAGTGTTCAGATCTGCTCAATCAAAAGTATGGTTTAACTCTGTTAGCTGAATGCACAGATCAGAAATAAGTTTCACAGAATGATTCTGTGTAGTTTATATTTGGAGACATTCCTTTTTCCACTATTACCCTCTTAGCGCTCCGAATCTCCACTTGCATTTTCTACAGAAAGAGTGTTTCAGAACGGCTCAATCAAAAATAAGGTTCAACTCTTTCAGTTGAACAAACAGAACAGAAAGAAGTTTCACACAATTCTTCTGTGTAGTTTTTATTTGTAGACATTCTTTTTCCCAATATAGGCCTCTTAGCGCTCAGAATGTCCAATTGCAGTTTCTACAGAAAGAGTGTTTCAGAACGGCTCAATCAAAAGTAAGGTTCAACTCTGTTAGTTGAATGCACAGAACAGAAAGATGTTTCATACAATGCTTCTGTGTAGTTTATATTTGAACATATTTTTTTTCCACTATTACCGACTTAGCGCTACGAATGTCCAGTTGCATTTTCTACAGACAGAGTGTTTCAAAACTGCTCAATCAAAAGTATGGTTTAACTCTGTTAGCTGAATGCTCAGATCAGAAAGAAGTTTCACAGAATGCTTCTGTGTAGTTTATATTTGAATATATTCCTTTTTCAACTACTACGCTCTTAGCGCTCCAAATGTCCAGTTGTATTTTCTACAGAAAGAGTGTTCAGATCTGCTCAATCAAAAGTATGGTTTAACTCTGTTAGCTGAATGCGCAGATCAGAAAGAAGTTTCACCGAATGATTCTGTGTAGTTTATATTTGAAGACATTCCTTTTTCCACTATTACCCTCTTAGCGCTCCGAATCTCCACTTGCATTTTCTACAAAAAGAGTTTTTCATAACTGCTCAATCAAAAATATGTTTTATCTCTGTTAACTGAATTTACAGATCAGAAATAAGTTTCACAGAATGCATCTGTGTAGTTTTTATTTGAAGATATTTTTTTTCCCAATGTAGGCCTCTTAGCACTTAGCATGTCCAATTGCAGTCTCTACAGAAAGAGTGTTTCAGAATGGCTCAATCAAAAGTACGGTTCAACTCTGTTAGTTGAATGCACAGAACAGAAAGAATTTTCACAGAATGCTACTGTGTATTTTATATTTGTATATATTCCTTTTTCCACTATTACCCTCTTAGCGCTCCGAATGTCCACTTGCATTTTCTACAGAAAGAGTGTTCAGAACTGCGCAATCAAAAGTATGGTTTAACTCTGTTAGCTTAATGAACATATCAGAAATAAGTTTCACACAATTCTTCTGTGTAGTTTTTATTTGAAGATATTATTTTTCCCAATATAGGCCTCTTAGCGCTCAGAATGTCCAATTGCAGTTTCTACAGAAAGAGCGTTTCAGAAAGGCTCAATCAAAAGTAAGGTTGAACTCTGTTAGTTGAATGCACAGAACAGAAAGTAGTTTCATACAATGCTTCTGTGTAGTTTATATTTGAACATATTCTTTTTTCCACTATTACCCACTTAGCGCTACGAATGTCCAGTTGCATTTTCTACAGACAGAGTGTTTCAAAACTGCTCAATCAAAAGTATGGTTTAACTCTGTTAGCTGAATGCTCAGATCAGAAAGAAGTTTCACAGAATGCTTCTGTGTAGTTTATATTTGAATATATTCCTTTTTCCACTACTACGCTCTTAGCGCTCCAAATGTCCAGTTGCATTTTCCACAGAAAGAGTGTTCAGATCTGCTCAATCAAAAGTATGGTTTAACTCTGTTAGCTGAATGCACAGATCAGAAAGAAGTTTCACACAATGATTCTGTGTAGTTTATATTTGAAGACATTACTTTTTCCACTATTACCCTCTTAGCGCTCCGAATCTCCACTTGCATTTTCTACAAAAAGAGTGTTTCATAACTGCTCAATCAAAAATATGTTTTATCTCTGTTAACTGAATTTACAGATCAGAAATATGTTTCACAGAATGCATCTGTGTAGTTTTTATTTGAAGATATTCTTTTTCCCAATGTAGGCCTCTTAGCGCTTAGCATGTCCAATTGCAGTTTCTACAGAAAGAGTGTTTCAGAACGGCTCAATCAAAAGTAAGGTTCAACTCTGTTAGTTGAACGCACATAACAGAAAGAATTTTCACAGAATGCTACTGTGTAGTTTATATTTGAATATATTCCTTTTTCCACTATTACCCTCTTAGCGCTCCGAATGTAAACTTGCATTTTCTACAGAAAGAGTGTTCAGAACTGCGCAATCAAAAGTATGGTTTAACTCTGTTAGCTTAATGAACATATCAGAAATATCTTTCACACAATGATTCTGTGTAGTTTTTATTTGAAGATATTATTTTTCCCAATATAGGCCTCTTAGCGCTCAGAATGTCCAATTGCAGTTTCTACAGAAAGAGTGTTTCAGAAAGGCTCAATCAAAGTAAGGTTCAACTCTGTTAGTTGAATGCACAGAACAGAAAGAAGTTTCATACAATGCTTCTGTGTAGTTTATACTTGAACATATTTTTTTCCACTATTACCCACTTAGCGCTACGAATGTCCAGTTGCATTTTCTACAGACAGAGTGTTTCAAAACTGCTCAATCAAAAGTATGGTTTAACTCTGTTAGCTGAATGCTCAGATCAGAAAGAAGTTTCACAGAATGCTTCTGTGTAGTTTATATTTGAATATATTCCTTTTTCCACTACTACTCTCTTAGCGCTCCAAATGTCCAGTTGCATTTTCTACAGAAAGAGTGTTCAGATCTGCTCAATCAAAAGTATGGTTTAACTCTGTTAGCTGAATGCACAGATCAGAAAGAAGTTTCACAGAATGATTCTGTGTAGTTTATATTGGGAGACATTCCTTTTTCCACTATTACTCTCTTAGCGCTCCGAATCTCCACTTGCATTTCTACAGAAAGAGTGTTTCAGAACGGCTCAATCAAAACTAAGGTTCAACGCTTTTAGTTGAACAAACAGAACAGAAAGAAGTTTCACACAATTCTTCTGTGTAGTTTTTATTTGTAGACATTCTTTTTCCCAATATAGGCCTCTTAGCGCGCATAATGTCCAATTGCAGTTCCTACAGAAAGAGTGTTTCAGAACGGCTCAAACAAAAGTAAGGTTCAACTCTATTAGTTGAATGCACAGAACAGAAAGAAGTTTCATACAATGCTTCTGTGTAGTTTATATTTGAACATATTCTTTTTTCCACTATTACCCACTTAGCGCTACGAATGTCCAGTTGCATTTTCTACAGACAGTGTGTTTCAAAACTGCTCAATCAAAAGTATGGTTTAACTCTGTTAGCTGAATGCTCAGATCAGAAAGAAGTTTCACAGAATGCTTCTGTGTAGTTTATATTTGAAGACATTCCTTTTTCCACTATTACCCTCTTAGCGCTCCGAATCTCCACTTGCATTTTCTACAAAATGAGTGTTTCATAACTGCTCAATCAAAAATATGTTTTATCTCTGTTAACTGAATTTACAGATCAGAAATAAGTTTCACAGAATGCATCTGTGTAGTTTTTATTTGAAGATATTCTTTTTCCCAATGTAGGCCTCTTAGCGCTTAGCATGTCCAATTGCAGTTTCTACAGAAAGAGTGTTTCAGAACGGATCAATCAAAAGTAAGGTTCAACTCTGTTAGTTGAATGCACAGAACAGAAAGAATTTTCACAGAATGCTACTGTGTAGTTTATATTTGAATATATTCCTTTTTCCACTATTACCCTCTTAGCGCTCCGAATGTCCACTTGCATTTTCTACAGAAAGAGTGTTCAGAACTGCGCAATCAAAAGTATGGTTTAACTCTGTTAGCTTAATGAACATATCAGAAATAAGTTTCACACAATGCTTCTGTGTAGTTTTTATTTGAAGATATTATTTTTCCCAATATAGGCCTCTTAGCGCTCAGAATGTCCAATTGCAGTTTCTACAGAAAGAGTGTTTCAGAAAGGCTCAATCAAAAGTAAGGTTCAACTCTGTTAGTTGAATGCACAGAAGAGAAAGTAGTTTCATACAATCCTTCTGTGTAGTTTTTATTTGAACATATTCTGTTTTCCACTATTACCCACTTAGCGCTACGAATGTCCAGTTGCATTTTCTACAGACAGAGTGTTTCAAAACTGCTCAATCAAAAGTATGGTTTAAATCTGTTAGCTGAATGCTCAGATCAGAAAGAAGTTTCACAGAATGCTTCTGTGTAGTTTATATTTGAATATATTCCTTTTTCCACTACTACGCTCTTAGCGCTCCAAATGTCCAGTTGCATTTTCTACAGAAAGAGTGTTCAGATCTGCTCAATCAAAAGTATGGCTTAACTCTGTTAGCTGAATGCACAGATCAGAAAGAAGTTTCACCGAATGATTCTGTGTAGTTTATATTTGAAGACATTCCTTTTTCCACTATTACCCTCTTAGCGCTCCGAATCTCCACTTGCATTTTCTACAAAAAGAGTGTTTCATAACTGTTCAATCAAAAATATGTTTTATCTCTGTTAACTGAATTTACAGATCAGAAATAAGTTTCACAGAATGCATCTGTGTAGTTTTTATTTGAAGATATTCTTTTTCCCAATGTTGGCCTCTTAGCGCTTAGCATGTCCAATTGCAGTTTCTACAGAAAGAGTGTTTCAGAACGGCTCAATCAAAAGTAAGGTTCAACTCTGTTAGTTGAACGCACAGAACAGAAAGAATTTTCACAGAATACTACTGTGTAGTTTATATTTGATTATATTCCTTTTTCCACTATTACCCTCTTAGCACTCCGAATGTCCACTTGCATTTTCTACAGAAAGAGTGTTCAGAACTGCGCAATCAAAAGTATGGTTTAACTCTGTTAGCTTAATGAACATATCAGAAATCAGTTTCACACAATGCTTCTGTGAAGTTTTTATTTGAAGATATTATTTTTCCCAAAATAGGCCTCTTAGCGCTCAGAATGTCCACTTGCAGTTTCTACAGAAAGAGTGTTTCAGAAAGGCTCAATCAAAAGTAAGGTTCAACTCTGTTAGTTGAATGCACAGAACAGAAAGAAGTTTCATACAATGCTTCTGTGTAGTTTATATTTGAACATATTCTTTTTTCCACTATTACCCACTTAGCGCTACGAATGTCCAGTTGCATTTTCTACAGACAGAGTGTTTCAAAACTGCTCAATCAAAAGTATGGTTTAACTCTGTTAGCTGAATGCTCAGATCAGAAAGAAGTTTCACAGAATGCTTCTGTGTAGTTTATATTTGAATACATTCCTTTTTCCACTGCTACTCTCTTAGCGCTCCAAATGTCCAGTTGCATTTTCTACAGAAAGAGTGTTCAGATCTGCTCAATAAAAGTATGGTTTAACTCTGTTAGCTGAATGCACAGATCAGAAAGAAATTTCACAGAATGATTCTGTGTAGTTTATATTTGGATACATTCCTTTTTCCACTATTACCCTCTTAGCGCTCCGAATATCCACTTGCATTTTCTACAGAAAGAGTGTTTCAGAACGGCTCAATCAAAACTAAGGTTCAACGCTTTTAGTTGAACAAACAGAACAGAAAGAAGTTTCACACAATTCTTCTGTGTAGTTTTTATTTGTAGACATTCTTTTTCCCAATATAGGCCTCTTAGCGCTCAGAATGTCCAATTGCAGTTTCTACAGAAAGAGTGTTTCAGAACGGCTCAATCAAAAGTAGGGTTCAACTCTGTTAGTTGAATGCACAGAACAGAAAGAAGTTTCATACAATGCTTCTGTGTAGTTTATATTTGAACATATTCTTTTTTCCACTATTGCCCACTTAGCGCTACGAATGTCCAGTTGAATTTTCTACAGACAGAGTGTTTCAAAACTGCTCAATCAAAAGTATGGTTTAACTCTGTTAGCTGAATGCTCAGATCAGAAAGAAGTTTCACAGAATGCTTCTGTGTAGTTTATATTTGAATATATTCCTTTTTCCACTACTACGCTCTTAGCGCTCCAAATGTCCAGTTGCATTTTCTAAAGAAAGAGTGTTCAGATCTGCTCAATCAAAAGTATGGTTTAACTCTGTTAGCTGAATGCACAGATCAGAAAGAAGTTTCACCGAATGATTCTGTGTAGTTTATATTTGAAGACATTCCTTTTTCCACTATTACCCTCTTAGCGCTCCGAATCTCCACTTGCATTTTCTACAAAAAGAGTGTTTCATAACCGCTCAATCAAAAATATGTTTTATCTCTGTTAACTGAATTTACAGATCAGAAATAAGTTTCACAGAATGCATCAGTGTAGTTTTTATTTGAAGATATTCTTTTTCCCAATGTAGGCCTCTTAGCGCTTAGCATGTCCAATTGCAGTTTCTACAGAAAGAGTATTTCAGAACGGCTCAATCAAAAGTAAGGTTCAACTCTGTTAGTTGAACGCACAGAACAGAAAGAATTTTCACAGAATGCTACTGTGTAGTTTATATTTGAATATATTCCTTTTTCCACTATTACCCTCTTAGCGCTCCGAATGTCCACTTGCATTTTCTACAGAAAGAGTGTTCAGAACTGCGCAATCAAAAGTATGGTTTAACTCTGTTAGCTTAATGAACATATCAGAAATAAGTTTCACACAATGCTTCTGTGAAGTTTTTATTTGAAGATATTATTTTTCCCAATATAGGCCTCTTAGCGCCCAGAATGTCCAATTGCAGTTTCTACAGAAAGAGTGTTTCAGAAAGGCTCAATCAAAAGTAAGCTCCTAACTCTGTTAGTTGAATGCACAGAACAGAAAGAAGTTTCATACAATGCTTCTGTGTAGTTTATATTTGAACATATTCTTTTTTCCACTATTACCCACTTAGCGCTACGAATGTCCAGTTGCATTTTCTACAGACAGAGTGTTTCAAAACTGCTCAATCAAAAGTATGGTTTAACTCTGTTAGCTGAATGCTCAGATCAGAAAGAAGTTTCACAGAATGCTTCTGTGTAGTTTATATTTGAATATATTCCTTTTTCCACTACTACTCTCTTAGCGCTCCAAATGTCCAGTTGCATTTTCTACAGAAAGAGTGTTCAGATCTGCTCAATCAAAAGTATGGTTTAACTCTGTTAGCTGAATGCACAGATCAGAAAGAAGTTTCACAGAATGATTCTGTGTAGTTTATATTTGGAGACATTCCTTTTTCCACTATTACCCTCTTAGCGCTCCGAATCTCCACTTGCATTTTCTACAGAAAGAGTGTTTCAGAACGGCTCAATCAAAACTAAGGTTCAACTCTTTTAGTTGAACAAACAGAACAGAAAGAAGTTTCACAAAATTCTTCTGTGTAGTTTTTATTTGTAGACATTCTTTTTCCCAATATAGGCCTCTTAGCGCTCAGAATGTCCAATTGCAGTTTCTACAGAAAGAGTGTTTCAGAACGGCTCAATCAAAAGTAAGGTTCAACTCTGTTAGTTGAATGCACAGAACAGAAAGAAGTTTCATACAATGCTTCTGTGTAGTTTATATTTGAACATATTCTTTTTTCCACTATTACCCACTTAGCGCTACGAATGTCCAGTTGCATTTTCTACAGACAGAGTGTTTCAAAACTGCTCAATCAAAAGTATGGTTTAACTCTGTTAGCTGAAAGCTCAGATCAGAAAGAAGTTTCACAGAATGCTTCTGTGTAGTTTATATTTGAATATATTCATTTTTCCACTTCTACGCTCTTAGCGCTCCAAATGTCCAGTTGCATTTTCTACAGAAAGAGTGTTCAGATCTGCTCAATCAAAAGTATGGTTTAACTCTGTTAGCTGAATGCACAGATCAGAAAGAAGTTTCACCGAATGATTCTGTGTAGTTCATATTTGAAGACATTCCTTTTTCCACTATTATCCTCTTAGCGCTCCGAATCTCCACTTGCATTTTCTACAAAAAGAGTGTTTCATAACTGCTCAATCAAAAATATGTTTTATCTCTGTTAACTGAATTTACAGATCAGAAATAAGTTTCACAGAATGCATCTGTGTAGTTTTTATTTGAAGATATTCTTTTTCCCAATGTAGGTCTCTTAGCGCTTAGCATGTCCAATTGCAGTTTCTACAGAAAGAGTGTTTCAGAACGGCTCAATCAAAAGTAAGGTTCAACTCTGTTAGTTGAATGCACAGAACAGAAAGAATTTTCACAGAATGCTACTGTGTAGTTTATATTTGAATATATTCCTTTTTCCACTATTACCCTCTTAGCGCTCCGAATGTCCACTTGCATTTTCTACAGAAAGAGTGTTCAGAACTGCGTAATCAAAAGTATGGTTTAACTCCGTTAGCTTAATGAACATATCAGAAATAAGATTCACACAATGCTTCTGTGTAGTTTTTATTTGAAGATATTATTTTTCCCAATATAGGCCTCTTAGCGCTCAGAATGTCCAATTGCAGTTTCTACAGAAAGAGTGTTTCAGAAAGGCTCAATCAAAAGTAAGGTTCAACTCTGTTAGTTGAATGCACAGAACAGAAAGAAGTTTCATACAATGCTTCTGTGTAGTTTATATTTGAACATATTCTTTTTTCCACTATTACCCACTTAGCGCTACGAATGTCCAGTTGCATTTTCTACAGACAGAGTGTTTCAAAACTGCTCAATCAAAAGTATGGTTTAACTCTGTTAGCTGAATGCTCAGATCAGAAAGAAGTTTCACAGAATGCTTCTGTGTAGTTTATATTTGAATATATTCCTTTTTCCACTACTACTCTCTTAGCGCTCCAAATGTCCAGTTGCATTTCCTACAGAAAGAGTGTTCAGATCTGCTCAATCAAAAGTATGATTTAACTCTGTTAGCTGAATGCACAGATCAGAAAGAAGTTTCACAGAATGATTCTGTGTAGTTTATATTTGGAGACATTCCTTTTTCCACTATTACCCTCATAGCGCTCCGAATCTCCACTTGCATTTTCTACAGAAAGAGTGTTTCAGAACGGCTCAATCAAAACTAAGGTTCAACTCTTTTAGTTGAACAAACAGAACAGAAAGAAGTTTCACACAATTCTTCTGTGTAGTTTTTATTTGTCGACATTCTTTTTCCCAATATAGGCCTCTTAGCGCTCAGAATGTCCAATTGCAGTTTCTACAGAAAGAGTGTTTCAGAACGGCTCAATCAAAAGTAAGGTTCAACTCTGTTAGTTGAATGCACAGAACAGAAAGAAGTTTCATACAATGCTTCTGTGTAGTTTGTATTTGAACATATTCTTTTTTCCACTATTACCCACTTAGCGCTACGAATGTCCAGTTGCATTTTCTACAGACAGAGTGTTTCAAAACTGCTCAATCAAAAGTATGGTTTAACTCTGTTAGCTGAATGCTCAGATCAGAAAGAAGTTTCACAGATTGCTTCTGTGTAGTTTATATTTGAATATATTCCTTTTTCCACTACTACTCTCTTAGCGCTCCAAATGCCCAGTTGCATTTTCTACAGAAAGAGTGTTCAGATCTGCTCAATCAAATGTATGGTTTAACTCTGTTAGCTGAATGCACAGATCAGAAAGAAGTTTCACAGAATGATTCTGTGTAGTTTATATTTGGAGACATTCCTTTTTCCACTATTACCCTCTTAGCGCTCCGAATCTCCACTTGCATTTTCTAAAGAAAGAGTGTTTCAGAACGGCTCAATCAAAACTAAGGTTCAACTCTTTTATTTGAACAAACAGAACAGAAAGATGTTTCACACAATTCTTCTGTGTAGTTTTTATTTGTAGACATACTTTTTCCCAATATAGGCCTCTTAGCGCTCAGAATGTCCAATTGCAGTTTCTACAGAAAGAGTGTTTCAGAACGGCTCAATCAAAAGTAAGGTTCAACTCTGTTAGTTGAATGCACAGATCAGAAAGAAGTTTCACAGAATGCTTCTGTGTAGTTTATATTTGAATATATTACTTTTTCCACTACTACGCTCTTAGCGCTCCAAATGTCCAGTTGCATTTTCTACAGAAAGAGTGTTCAGATCTGCTCAATCAAAAGTATGGTTTAACTCTGTTAGCTGAATGCACAGATCAGAAAGAAGTTTCACCGAATGATTCTGTGTAGTTCATATTTGAAGACATTCCTTTTTCCACTATTATCCCCTTAGCGCTCCGAATCTCCACTTGCATTTTCTACAAAAAGAGTGTTTCATAACTGCTCAATCAAAAATATGTTTTATCTCTGTTAACTGAATTTACAGATCAGAAATAAGTTTCACAGAATGCATCTGTGTAGTTTTTATTTGAAGATATTCTTTTTCCCAATGTAGGCCTCTTAGCGCTTAGCATGTCCAATTGCAGTTTCTACAGAAAGAGTGTTTCAGAACGGCTCAATCAAAAGTAAGGTTCAACTCTGTTAGTTGAATGCACAGAACAGAAAGAATTTTCACAGAATGCTACTGTGTAGTTTATATTTGAATATATTCCTTTTTCCACTATTACCCTCTTAGCGCTCCGAATGTCCACTTGCATTCTCTACAGAAAGAGTGTTCAGAACTGCGCAATCAAAAGTATGGTTTAACTCTGTTAGCTTAATGAACATATCAGAAATAAGTTTCACACAATGCTTCTGTGTAGTTTTTATTTGAAGATATTATTTTTCCCAATAGAGGCCTCTTAGCGCTCAGAATGTCCAATTTCAGTTTCTACAGAAAGAGTGTTTCAGAAAGGCTCAATCAAATGTAAGTTTCAACACTGTTAGTTGAATGCACAGAACAGAAAGAAGTTTCATACAATGCTTCTGTGTAGTTTATATTTGAACATATTATTTTTTCCACTATTACCCACTTAGCGCTACGAATGTCCAGTTGCATTTTCTACAGACAGAGTGTTTCAAAACTGCTCAATCAAAAGTATGGTTTAACTCTGTTAGCTGAATGCTCAGATCAGAAAGAAGTTTCACAGAATGTTTTCTGTGTAGTTTATATTTGAATATATTCCTTTTTCCACTACTACTCTCTTAGCGCTCCAAATGTCCAGTTGCATTTTCTACAGAAAGAGTGTTCAGATCTGCTCAATCAAAAGTATGGTTTAACTCTGTTAGCTGAATGCACAGATCAGAAAGAAGTTTCACAGAATGATTCTGTGTAGTTTATATTTGGAGACATTCCTTTTTCCACTATTACCCTCTTAGCGCTCCGAATCTCCACTTGCATTTTCTACAGAAAGAGTGTTTCAGAACGGCTCAATCAAAACTAAGGTTCAACTCTTTAGTTGAACAAACAGAACAGAAAGAAGTTTCACACAATTCTTCTGTGTAGTTTTTATTTGTAGACATTCTTTTTCCCAATATAGGCCTCTTAGCGCTCAGAATGTCCAATTGCAGTTTCTACAGAAAGAGTGTTTCAGAACGGCTCAATCAAAAGTAAGGTTCAACTCTGTTAGTTGAATGCACAGAACAGAAAGAAGTTTCATACAATGCTTCTGTGTAGTTTATATTTGAACATATTCTTTTTTCCACTATTACCCACTTAGCGCTACGAATGTCCAGTTGCATTTTCTACAGACAGAGTGTTTCAAAACTGCTCAATCAAAAGTATGGTTTAACTCTGTTAGCTGAATGCTCAGATCAGAAAGAAGTTTCACAGAATGCTTCTGTGTAGTTTATATTTGAATATATTCCTTTTTCCACTACTACTCTCTTAGCGCTCCAAATGTCCAGTTGCATTTTCTACAGAAAGAGTGTTCAGATCTGCTCAATCAAAAGTATGGTTTAACTCTGTTAGCTGAATGCACAGATCAGAAAGAAGTTTCACAGAATGATTCTGTGTAGTTTATATTTGGAGACATTCCTTTTTCCACTATTACCCTCTCAGCGCTCCGAATCTCCACTTGCATTTTCTACAGAAAGAGTGTTTCAGAACGGCTCAATCAAAACTAAGGTTCAACTCTTTAGTTGAACAAACAGAACAGAAAGAAGTTTCACACAATTCTTCTGTGTAGTTTTTATTTGTAGACATTCTTTTTCCCAATATAGGCCTCTTAGCGCTCAGAATGTCCAATTGCAGTTTCTACAGAAAGAGTGTTTCAGAACGGCTTAATCAAAAGTAAGGTTCAACTCCGTTAGTTGAATGAACAGAACAGAAAGAAGTTTCATACAATGCTTCTGTGTAGTTTATATTTGAACATAATCTTTTTTCCACTATTAACCACTTAGCGCTACGAATGTCCAGTTGCATTTTCTACAGACAGATTGTTTCAAAACTGCTCAATCAAAAGTATGGTTTAACTCTGTTAGCTGAATGCTCAGATCAGAAAGAAGTTTCACAGAATGCTTCTCTGTAGTTTATATTTGAATATATTCCTTTTTCCACTACTACTCTCTTAGCGCTCCAAATGTCCAGTTGCATTTTCTACAGAAAGAGTGTTCAGATCTGCTCAATCAAAAGTATGGTTTAACTCTGTTAGCTGAATGCACAGATCAGAAAGAAGTTTCACCGAATGATTCTGTGTAGTTTATATTTGAAGACATTCCTTTTTCCACTATTACCCTCTTAGCGCTCCGAATCTCCACTTGCATTTTCTACAAAAAGAGTGTTTCATAACTGCTCAATCAAAAATATGTTTTATCTCTGTTAACTGAATTTACAGATCAGAAATAAGTTTCACAGAATGCATCTGTGTAGTTTTTATTTGAAGATATTCTTTTTCCCAATGTAGGCCTCTTAGCGCTTAGCATGTCCAATTGCAGTTTCTACAGAAAGAGTGTTTCAGAACGGCTCAATCAAAAGTAAGGTTCAACTCTGTTAGTTGAATGCACAGAACAGAAAGAATTTTCACAGAATGCTACTGTGTAGTTTATATTTGAATATATTCCTTTTTCCACTATTACCCTCTTAGCGCTCCGAATGTCCACTTGCATTTTCTACAGAAAGAGTGTTCAGAACTGCGCAATCAAAAGTATGGTTTAACTCTGTTAGCTTAATGAACATATCAGAAATAAGTTTCACACAATGCTTCTGTGTAGTTTTTATTTGAAGATATTATTTTTCCCAATAGAGGCCTCTTAGCGCTCAGAATGTCCAATTGCAGTTTCTACAGAAAGAGTGTTTCAGAAAGGCTCAATCAAAAGTAAGGTTCAACTCTGTTAGCTGAATGCACAGAACAGAAAGAAGTTTCATACAATGCTTCTGTGTAGTTCATATTTGAACATATTCTTTTTTCCACTATTACCCACTTAGCGCTACGAATGTCCAGTTGCATTTTCTACAGACAGAGTGTTTCAAAGCTGCTCAATCAAAAGTATGGTTTAACTCTGTTAGCTGAATGCTCAGATCACAAAGAAGTTTCACAGAATGCTTCTGTGTAGTTTATATTTGAATATATTCCTTTTTCCACTACTACTCTCTTAGCGCTCCAAATGTCCAGTTGCATTTTCTACAGAAAGAGTGTTCAGAACTGCTCAATCAAAAGTATGGTTTAACTCTGTCAGCTGAATGCACAGATCAGAAAGAAGTTTCACAGAATGATTCTGTGTAGTTTATATTTGGAGACATTCCTTTTTCCACTATTACCCTCTTAGCGCTCCGAATCTCCACTTGCATTTTCTACAGAAAGAGTGTTTCAGAACATCTCAATCAAAACTAAGGTTCAACTCTTTTAGTTGAACAAACAGAACAGAAAGAAGTTTCACACAATTCTTCTGTGTAGTTTTTATTTGTAGACATTCTTTTTCCCAATATAGGCCTCTTAGCGCTCAGAATGTCCAATTGCATTTTCTACAGAAAGAGTGTTTCAGAACGGCTCAATCAAAAGTAAGGTTCAACTCTGTTAGTTGAATGCACAGAACAGAAAGAAGTTTCATACAATGCTTCTGTGTAGTTTATATTTGAACATATTCTTTTTTCTTCTATTTCCCACTTAGCGCTACGAATGTCCAGTTGCATTTTCTAAAGACAGAGTGTTTCAAAACTGCTCAATCAAAAGTATGGTTTAACTCTGTTAGCTGAATGCTCAGATCAGAAAGAAGTTTCAGAGAATGCTTCTGTGTAGTTTATATTTGAATATATTCCTTTTTCCACTACTACGCTCTTAGCGCTCCAAATGTCCAGTTGCATTTTCTACAGAAAGAGTGTTCAGATCTGCTCAATCAAAAGTATGGTTTAACACTGTTAGCTGAATGCACAGATCAGAAAGAAGTTTCACCGAATGATTCTGTGTAGTTTATATTTGAAGACATTCCTTTTTCCACTATTACCCTCTTAGCGCTCGGAATCTCCACTTGCATTTTCTACAAAAAGAGTGTTTCATAACTGCTCAATCAAAAATATGTTTTATCTCTGTTAACTGAATTTACAGATCAGAAATAAGTTTCACAGAATCCATCTGTGTAGTTTTTATTTGAAGATATACTTTTTCCCAATGTAGGCCTCTTAGCGCTTAGCATGTCCAATTGCAGTTTCTACAGAAAGAGTGTTTCAGAACGGCTCAATCAAAAGTAAGGTTCAACTCTCTTAGTTGAATGCACACAACAGAAAGAATTTTCACAGAATGCTACTGTGTAGTTTATATTTGAATATATTCCTTTTTCCACTATTACCCTCTTAGCGCTCCGAATGTCCACTTGCATTTTCTACAGAAAGAGTGTTCAGAACTGCGCAATCAAAAGTATGGTTTAACACTGTTAGCTTAATGAACATATCAGAAATAAGTTTCACACAATGCTTCTGTGTAGTTTTTATTTGAAGATATTACTTTTCCCAATACAGGCCTCTTAGCGCTCAGAATGTCCAATTGCAGTTTCTACAGAAAGAGTGTTTCAGAAAGGCTCAATCAAAAGTAAGGTTCAACTCTGTTAGTTGAATGCACAGAACAGAAAGAAATTTCATACAATGCTTCTGTGTAGTTTATATTTGAACATATTCTTTTTTCCACTATTACCCACTTAGCGCTACGAATGTCCAGTTGCATGTTCTACCGACAGAGTGTTTCAAAACTGCTCAATCAAAAGTATGGTTTAACTCATTTAGCTGAATGCTCAGATCAGAAAGAAGTTTCACAGAATGCTTCTGTGTAGTTTATATTTCAATATATTCCTTTTTCCGCTACTACTCTCTTAGCGCTCCAAATGTCCAGTTGCATTTTCTACAGAAAGAGTGTTCAGATCTGCTCAATCAAAAGTATGGTTTAACTCTGTTAGCTTAATGCACAGATCAGAAAGAAGTTTCACAGAATGATTCTGTGTAGTTTATATTTGGAGACATTCCTTTCTCCACTATTACCCTCTTAGCGCTCCGAATCTCCACTTGCATTTTCTACAGAAAGAGTGTTTCAGAACGGCTCAATCAAAACTAAGGTTCAACACTTTTAGTTGAACAAACAGAACAGAAAGAAGTTTCACACAATTCTTCTGTGTAGTTTTTATTTGTAGACATTCTTTTTCCCAATATAGGCCTGCTAGCGCTCAGAATGTCCAATTGCAGTTTCTACAGAAAGAGTGTTTCAGAACGGCTCAATCAAAAGTAAGGTTCAACTCTGTTAGTTGAATGCACAGAACAGAAAGAAGTTTCATACAATGCTTCTGTGTAGTTTCTATTTGAACATATTCTTTTTTCCACTATTACCCACTTAGCGCTACAAATGTCCAGTTGCATTTTCTACAGACAGAGTGTTTCAAAACTGCTCAATCAAAAGTATGGTTTAACTCTGTTAGCTGAATGCTCAGAATAGAAAGAAGTTTCACAGAATGCTTCTGTGTAGTTTATATTTGAATATATTCCTTTTTCCACTACTACGCTCTTAGCGCTCCAAATGTCCGGTTGCATTTTCTACAGAAAGGGTGTTCAGATCTGCTCAATCAAAAGTATGTTTTAACTCTGTTAGCTGAATGCACAGATCAGAAAGAAGTTTCACCGAATGATTCTGTGTAGTTTATATTTGAAGACATTCCTTTTTCCACTATTACCCTCTTAGCGCTCCGAATCTCCACTTGCATTTTCTACAAAAAGAGTGTTTCATAACTGCTCAATCAAAAATATGTTTTATCTCTGTTAACTGAATTTACAGATCAGAAATAAGTTTCACAGAATGCATCTGTGTAGTTTTTATTTGAAGATATTCTTTTTCCCAATGTAGGCCTCTTAGCGCTTACCATGTCCAATTGCAGTTTCTACAGAAAGAGTGTTTCAGAACGGCTCAATCAAAAGTAAGGTTCAACTCTGTTAGTTGAATGCACAGAACAGAAAGAATTTTCACAGAATGCTACTGTGTAGTTTATATTTGAATATATTCCTTTTTCCACTATTACCCTCTTAGCGCTCCGAATGTCCACTTGCATTTTCCCCAGAAAGAGTGTTCAGAACTGCGCAATCAAAAGTATGGTTTAACTCTGTTAGTTTAATGAACATATCAGAAATAAGTTTCACACAATGCTTCTGTGTAGTTTTTATTTGAAGATATTATTTTTCCCAATAGAGTCCTCTTAGCGCTCAGAATGTCCAATTGCAGTTTCTACAGAAAGAGTGTTTCAGAAAGGCTCAATCAAAAGTAAGGTTCAACTCTGTTAGTTGAATGCACAGAACAGAAAGAAATTTCATACAATGCTTCTGTTTAGTTTATATTTGAACATATTCTTTTTTCCACTATTACCCACTTAGCGCTACGAATGTCCAGTTGCATTTTCTACAGACAGAGTGTTTCAAAACTGCTCAATCAAAAGTATGGTTTAACTCTGTTAGCTGAATGCTCAGATCAGAAAGAAGTTTCACAGAATGCTTCTGTGTAGTTTATATTTGAATATATTCCTTTTTCCACTACTACTCTCTTAGCGCTCCAAATGTCCAGTTGCATTTTCTACAGAAAGAGTGTTCAGATCTGCTCAATCAAAAGTATGGTTTAACTCTGTTAGCTGAATGCACAGATCAGAAAGAAGTTTCACAGAATGATTCTGTGTAGTTTATATTTGGAGACATTCCTTTTTCCACTATTACCCTCTTAGCGCTCCGAATCTCCACTTGCATTTTCTACAGAAAGAGTTTTTCAGAACGGCTCAATCAAAACTAAGGTTCAACTCTTTTAGTTGAACAAACAGAACAGAAAGAAGTTTCACACAATTCTTCTGTGTAGTTTTTATTTGTAGACATTCTTTTTCCCAATATAGGCCTCTTAGCGCTCAGAATGTCCAATTGCAGTTTCTACAGAAAGAGTGTTTCAGAACGGCTCAATCAAAAGTAAGGTTCAACTCTGTTAGATGAATGCACAGAACAGAAAGAAGTTTCATACAATGCTTCTGTGTAGTTTCTATTTGAACATATTCTTTTTTCCACTATTACCCACTTAGCGCTACGAATATCCAGTTGCATTTTCTACAGACAGAGTGTTTCAAAACTGCTCAATCAAAAGTATGGTTTAACTCTGTTAGCTGAATGCTCAGATCAGAAAGAAGTTTCACAGAATGCTTCTGTGTAGTTTATATTTGAATATATTCCTTTTTCCACTACTACGCACTTAGCGCTCCAAATGTCCAGTTGCATTTTCTACAGAAAGAGTGTTCAGATCTGCTCAATCAAAAGTATGGTTTAACTCTGTTAGCTGAATGCACAGATCAGAAAGAAGTTTCACCGAATGATTCTGTGTAGTTTATATTTGAAGACACTCCTTTTTCCACTATTACCCTCTTAGCGCTCCGAATCTCCACTTGCATTTTCTACAAAAAGAGTGTTTCATAACTGCTCAATCAAAAATATGTTTTATCTCTGTTAACTGAATTTACAGATCAGAAATAAGTTTCACAGAATGCATCTGTGTAGTTTTTATTTGAAGATATTCTTTTTCCCAATGTAGGCCTCTTAGCGCTTAGCATGTCCAATTGCAGTTTCTACAGAAAGAGTGTTTCAGAACGGCTCAATCAAAAGTAAGGTTCAAATCTGTTAGTTGAATGCACAGAACAGAAAGAATTTTCACAGAATGCTACTGTGTAGTTTATATTTGAATATATTCCTTTTTCCACTATTACCCTCTTAGCGCTCCGAATGTCCACTTGCATTTTCTACAGAAAGAGTGTTCAGAACTGCGCAATCAAAAGTATGGTTTAACTCTGTTAGCTTAATGAACATATCAGAAATAAGTTTCACACAATGCTTCTGTGTAGTTTCTATTTGAAGACATTACTTTTCCCAATACAGGCCTCTTAGCGCTCAGAATGTCCAATTGCAGTTTCTACAGAAAGAGTGTTTCAGAAAGGCTCAATCAAAAGTAAGGTTCAACTCTGTTAGTTGAATGCACAGAACAGAAAGAAATTTCATACAATGCTTCTGTGTAGTTTATATTTGAACATATTCTTTTTTCCACTATTACCCACTTAGCGCTACGAATGTCCAGTTGCATTTTCTACAGACAGAGTGTTTCAAAACTGCTCAATCAAAAGTATGGTTTAACTCATTTAGCTGAATGCTCAGATCATAAAGAAGTTTCACAGAATGATTCTGTGTAGTTTATATTTGGAGACATTCCTTTTTCCACTATTACCCTCTTAGCGCTCCGAATCTCCACTTGCATTTTCTACAGAAAGAGTGTTTCAGAACGGCTCAATCAAAACTAAGGTTCAACACTTTTCGTTGAACAAACAGAACAGAAAGAAGTTTCACACAATTCTTCTGTGTAGTTTTTATTTGTAGACATTCTTTTTCCCAATATAGGCCTCTTAACGCTCAGAATGTCCAATTGCAGTTTCTACAGAAAGAGTGTTTCAGAACGGCTCAATCAAAAGTAAGGTTCAACTCTGTTAGTTGAATGCACAGAACAGAAAGAAGTTTCATACAATGCTTCTGTGTAGTTTCTATTTGAACATATTCTTTTTTCCACTATTACCCACTTAGCGCTACGAATGTCCAGTTGCATTTTCTACAGACAGAGTGTTTCAAAACTGCTCAATCAAAAGTATGGTTTAACTCTGTTAGCTGAATGCTCAGATCAGAAAGTAGTTTCACAGAATGCTTCTGTGTAGTTTATATTTGAATATATTCCTTTTTCCACTACTACGCTCTTAGCGCTCCAAATGTCCGGTTGCATTTTCTACAGAAAGAGTGTTCAGATCTGCTCAATCAAAAGTATGTTTTAACTCTGTTAGCTGAATGCACAGATCAGAAAGAAGTTTCACCGAATGATTCTGTGTAGTTTATATTAGAAGACATTACTTTTTCCACTATTACCCTCTTAGCGCTCCGAATCTCCACTTGCATTTTCTATAAAAAGAGTGTTTCATAACTGCTCAATCAAAAATATGTTTTATCTCTGTTAACTGAATTTACAGATCAGAAATAAGTTTCACAGAATGCATCTGTGTAGTTTTTATTTGAAGATATTATTTTTCCCAATGTAGGCCTCTTAGCGCTTAGCATGTCCAATTGCAGTTTCTACAGAAAGAGTGTTTCAGAACGGCTCAATCAAAAGTAAGGTTCAACTCTGTTAGTTGAATGCACAGAACAGAAAGAATTTTCACAGAATGCTACTGTGTAGTTTATATTTGAATATATTCCTTTTTCCACTATTACCCTCGTAGCGCTCCGAATGTCCACTTGCATTTTCTACAGAAAGTGTGTTCAGAACTGCGCAATCAAAAGTATGGTTTAACTCTGTTAGTTTAATGAACATATCAGAAATAAGTTTCACACAATGCTTCTGTGTAGTTTTTATTTGAAGATATTATTTTTCCCAATAGAGGCCTCTTAGCGCTCAGAATGTCCAATTGCAGTTTCTACAGAAAGAGTGTTTCAGAAAGGCTCAATCAAAAGTAAGGTTCAACTCTG
Organism: Symphalangus syndactylus; assembly: GCF_028878055.3. NCBI lineage: Eukaryota > Metazoa > Chordata > Mammalia > Primates > Hylobatidae > Symphalangus > Symphalangus syndactylus. The sequence goes on from NC_072436.2 coordinate 4,454,830, forward strand.
TTAGTTGAATGCACAGAACAGAAAGAAATTTCATACAATGTATCTGTATAGTTTATATTTGAAGATATTCTTTTTTCCACTATTACCCACTTAGCGCTACGAATGTCCAGTTGCATTTTCTACAGACAGAGTGTTTCAAAACTGCTCAATCAAAAGTATGATTTAACTCTGTTAGCTGAATGCTCAGATCAGAAAGAAGTTTCACAGAATGCTTCTGTGTAGTTTATATTTGAATATATTCCTTTTTCCACTACTACTCTCTTAGCGCTCCAAATGTCCAGTTGCATTTTCTACAGAAAGAGTGTTCAGATCTGCTCAATCAAAAGTATGGTTTAACTCTGTTAGCTGAATGCACAGATCAGAAAGAAGTTTCACAGAATGATTCTGTGTAGTTTATATTTGGAGACATTCCTTTTTCCACTATTACCCTCTTAGCGCTCCGAATCTCCACTTGCATTTTCTACAGAAAGAGTTTTTCAGAACGGCTCAATCAAAACTAAGGTTCAACTCTTTTAGTTGAACAAACAGAAGAGAAAGAAGTTTCACACAATTCTTCTGTGTAGTTTTTATTTGTAGACATTCTTTTTCCCAATATAGGCCTCTTAGCGCTCAGAATGTCCAATCGCAGTCTCCACAGAAAGAGTGTTTCAGAACGGCTCAATCAAAAGTAAGGTTCAACTCTGTTAGTTGAATGCACAGAACAGAAAGAAGTTTCATACAATGCTTCTGTGTAGTTTCTATTTGAACATATTCTTTTTTCCACTATTACCCACTTAGCGCTACGAATGTCCAGTTGCATTTTCTACAGACAGAGTGTTTCAACACTGCTCAATCAAAAGTATGGTTTAACTCTGTTAGCTGAATGCTCAGATCAGAAAGAAGTTTCACAGAATGCTTCTGTGTAGTTTATATTTGAATATATTCCTTTTTCCACTACTACGCTCTTAGCGCTCCAAATGTCCAGTTGCATTTTCTACAGAAAGAGTGTTCAGATCTGCTCAATCAAAAGTATGGTTTAACACTGTTAGCTGAATGCACAGATCAGAAAGAAGTTTCACCGAATGATTCTGTGTAGTTTATATTTGAAGACATTCCTTTTTCCACTATTACCCTCTTAGCGCTCGGAATCTCCACTTGCATTTTCTACAAAAAGAGTGTTTCATAACTGCTCAATCAAAAATATGTTTTATCTCTGTTAACTGAATTTACAGATCAGAAATAAGTTTCACAGAATCCATCTGTGTAGTTTTTATTTGAAGATATACTTTTTCCCAATGTAGGCCTCTTAGCGCTTAGCATGTCCAATTGCAGTTTCTACAGAAAGAGTGTTTCAGAACGGCTCAATCAAAAGTAAGGTTCAACTCTCTTAGTTGAATGCACACAACAGAAAGAATTTTCACAGAATGCTACTGTGTAGTTTATATTTGAATATATTCCTTTTTCCACTATTACCCTCTTAGCGCTCCGAATGTCCACTTGCATTTTCTACAGAAAGAGTGTTCAGAACTGCGCAATCAAAAGTATGGTTTAACACTGTTAGCTTAATGAACATATCAGAAATAAGTTTCACACAATGCTTCTGTGTAGTTTTTATTTGAAGATATTACTTTTCCCAATACAGGCCTCTTAGCGCTCAGAATGTCCAATTGCAGTTTCTACAGAAAGAGTGTTTCAGAAAGGCTCAATCAAAAGTAAGGTTCAACTCTGTTAGTTGAATGCACAGAACAGAAAGAAATTTCATACAATGCTTCTGTGTAGTTTATATTTGAACATATTCTTTTTTCCACTATTACCCACTTAGCGCTACGAATGTCCAGTTGCATTTTCTACCGACAGAGTGTTTCAAAACTGCTCAATCAAAAGTATGGTTTAATTCATTTAGCTGAATGCTCAGATCAGAAAGAAGTTTCACAGAATGCTTCTGTGTAGTTTATATTTCAATATATTCCTTTTTCCACTACTACTCTCTTAGCGCTCCAAATGTCCAGTTGCATTTTCTACAGAAAGAGTGTTCAGATCTGCTCAATCAAAAGTATGGTTTAACTCTGTTAGCTTAATGCACAGATCAGAAAGAAGTTTCACAGAATGATTCTGTGTAGTTTATATTTGGAGACATTCCTTTTTCCACTATTAACCTCTTAGCGCTCCGAATCTCCACTTGCATTTTCTACAGAAAGAGTGTTTCAGAACGGCTCAATCAAAACTAAGGTTCAACACTTTTAGTTGAACAAACAGAACAGAAAGAAGTTTCACACAATTCTTCTGTGTAGTTTTTATTTGTAGACATTCTTTTTCCCAATATAGGCCTGCTAGCGCTCAGAATGTCCAATTGCAGTTTCTACAGAAAGAGTGTTTCAGAACGGCTCAATCAAAAGTAAGGTTCAACTCTGTTAGTTGAATGCACAGAACAGAAAGAAGTTTCATACAATGCTTCTGTGTAGTTTCTATTTGAACATATTCTTTTTTCCACTATTACCCACTTAGCGCTACAAATGTCCAGTTGCATTTTCTACAGACAGAGTGTTTCAAAACTGCTCAATCAAAAGTATGGTTTAACTCTGTTAGCTGAATGCTCAGAATAGAAAGAAGTTTCACAGAATGCTTCTGTGTAGTTTATATTTGAATATATTCCTTTTTCCACTACTACGCTCTTAGCGCTCCAAATGTCCGGTTGCATTTTCTACAGAAAGGGTGTTCAGATCTGCTCAATCAAAAGTATGTTTTAACTCTGTTAGCTGAATGCACAGATCAGAAAGAAGTTTCACCGAATGATTCTGTGTAGTTTATATTTGAAGACATTCCTTTTTCCACTATTACCCTCTTAGCGCTCCGAATCTCCACTTGCATTTTCTACAAAAAGAGTGTTTCATAACTGCTCAATCAAAAATATGTTTTATCTCTGTTAACTGAATTTACAGATCAGAAATAAGTTTCACAGAATGCATCTGTGTAGTTTTTATTTGAAGATATTCTTTTTCCCAATGTAGGCCTCTTAGCGCTTAGCATGTCCAATTGCAGTTTCTACAGAAAGAGTGTTTCAGAACGGCTCAATCAAAAGTAAGGTTCAACTCTGTTAGTTGAATGCACAGAACAGAAAGAATTTTCACAGAATGCTACTGTGTAGTTTATATTTGAATATATTCCTTTTTCCACTATTACCCTCTTAGCGCTCCGAATGTCCACTTGCATTTTCCACAGAAAGAGTGTTCAGAACTGCGCAATCAAAAGTATGGTTTAACTCTGTTAGTTTAATGAACATATCAGAAATAAGTTTCACACAATGCTTCTGTGTAGTTTTTATTTGAAGATATTATTTTTCCCAATAGAGTCCTCTTAGCGCTCAGAATGTCCAATTGCAGTTTCTACAGAAAGAGTGTTTCAGAAAGGCTCAATCAAAAGTAAGGTTCAACTCTGTTAGTTGAATGCACAGAACAGAAAGAAATTTCATACAATGCTTCTGTTTAGTTTATATTTGAACATATTCTTTTTTCCACTATTACCCACTTAGCGCTACGAATGTCCAGTTGCATTTTCTACAGACAGAGTGTTTCAAAACTGCTCAATCAAAAGTATGGTTTAACTCTGTTAGCTGAATGCTCAGATCAGAAAGAAGTTTCACAGAATGCTTCTGTGTAGTTTATATTTGAATATATTCCTTTTTCCACTACTACTCTCTTAGCGCTCCAAATGTCCAGTTGCATTTTCTACAGAAAGAGTGTTCAGATCTGCTCAATCAAAAGTATGGTTTAACTCTGTTAGCTGAATGCACAGATCAGAAAGAAGTTTCACAGAATGATTCTGTGTAGTTTATATTTGGAGACATTCCTTTTTCCACTATTACCCTCTTAGCGCTCCGAATCTCCACTTGCATTTTCTACAGAAAGAGTTTTTCAGAACGGCTCAATCAAAACTAAGGTTCAACTCTTTTAGTTGAACAAACAGAACAGAAAGAAGTTTCACACAATTCTTCTGTGTAGTTTTTATTTGTAGACATTCTTTTTCCCAATATAGGCCTCTTAGCGCTCAGAATGTCCAATTGCAGTTTCTACAGAAAGAGTGTTTCAGAACGGCTCAATCAAAAGTAAGGTTCAACTCTGTTAGATGAATGCACAGAACAGAAAGAAGTTTCATACAATGCTTCTGTGTAGTTTCTATTTGAACATATTCTTTTTTCCACTATTACCCACTTAGCGCTACGAATATCCAGTTGCATTTTCTACAGACAGAGTGTTTCAAAACTGCTCAATCAAAAGTATGGTTTAACTCTGTTAGCTGAATGCTCAGATCAGAAAGAAGTTTCACAGAATGCTTCTGTGTAGTTTATATTTGAATATATTCCTTTTTCCACTACTACGCTCTTAGCGCTCCAAATGTCCAGTTGCATTTTCTACAGAAAGAGTGTTCAGATCTGCTCAATCAAAAGTATGGTTTAACTCTGTTAGCTGAATGCACAGATCAGAAAGAAGTTTCACCGAATGATTCTGTGTAGTTTATATTTGAAGATACTCCTTTTTCCACTATTACCCTCTTAGCGCTCCGAATCTCCACTTGCATTTTCTACAAAAAGAGTGTTTCATAACTGCTCAATCAAAAATATGTTTTATCTCTGTTAACTGAATTTACAGATCAGAAATAAGTTTCACAGAATGCATCTGTGTAGTTTTTATTTGAAGATATTCCTTTTCCCAATGTAGGCCTCTTAGCGCTTAGCATGTCCAATTGCAGTTTCTACAGAAAGAGTGTTTCAGAACGGCTCAATCAAAAGTAAGGTTCAAATCTGTTAGTTGAATGCACAGAACAGAAAGAATTTTCACAGAATGCTACTGTGTAGTTTATATTTGAATATATTCCTTTTTCCACTATTACCCTCTTAGCGCTCCGAATGTCCACTTGCATTTTCTACAGAAAGAGTGTTCAGAACTGCGCAATCAAAAGTATGGTTTAACTCTGTTAGCTTAATGAACATATCAGAAATAAGTTTCACACAATGCTTCTGTGTAGTTTCTATTTGAAGACATTACTTTTCCCAATACAGGCCTCTTAGCGCTCAGAATGTCCAATTGCAGTTTCTACAGAAAGAGTGTTTCAGAAAGGCTCAATCAAAAGTAAGGTTCAACTCTGTTAGTTGAATGCACAGAACAGAAAGAAATTTCATACAATGCTTCTGTGTAGTTTATATTTGAACATATTCTTTTTTCCACTATTACCCACTTAGCGCTACGAATGTCCAGTTGCATTTTCTACAGACAGAGTGTTTCAAAACTGCTCAATCAAAAGTATGGTTTAACTCATTTAGCTGAATGCTCAGATCATAAAGAAGTTTCACAGAATGATTCTGTGTAGTTTATATTTGGAGACATTCCTTTTTCCACTATTACCCTCTTAGCGCTCCGAATCTCCACTTGCATTTTCTACAGAAAGAGTGTTTCAGAACGGCTCAATCAAAACTAAGGTTCAACACTTTTCGTTGAACAAACAGAACAGAAAGAAGTTTCACACAATTCTTCTGTGTAGTTTTTATTTGTAGACATTCTTTTTCCCAATATAGGCCTCTTAACGCTCAGAATGTCCAATTGCAGTTTCTACAGAAAGAGTGTTTCAGAACGGCTCAATCAAAAGTAAGGTTCAACTCTGTTAGTTGAATGCACAGAACAGAAAGAAGTTTCATACAATGCTTCTGTGTAGTTTCTATTTGAACATATTCTTTTTTCCACTATTACCCACTTAGCGCTACGAATGTCCAGTTGCATTTTCTACAGACAGAGTGTTTCAAAACTGCTCAATCAAAAGTATGGTTTAACTCTGTTAGCTGAATGCTCAGATCAGAAAGAAGTTTCACAGAATGCTTCTGTGTAGTTTATATTTGAATATATTCCTTTTTCCACTACTACGCTCTTAGCGCTCCAAATGTCCGGTTGCATTTTCTACAGAAAGAGTGTTCAGATCTGCTCAATCAAAAGTATGTTTTAACTCTGTTAGCTGAATGCACAGATCAGAAAGAAGTTTCACCGAATGATTCTGTGTAGTTTATATTAGAAGACATTACTTTTTCCACTATTACCCTCTTAGCGCTCCGAATCTCCACTTGCATTTTCTATAAAAAGAGTGTTTCATAACTGCTCAATCAAAAATATGTTTTATCTCTGTTAACTGAATTTACAGATCAGAAATAAGTTTCACAGAATGCATCTGTGTAGTTTTTATTTGAAGATATTATTTTTCCCAATGTAGGCCTCTTAGCGCTTAGCATGTCCAATTGCAGTTTCTACAGAAAGAGTGTTTCAGAAAGGCTCAATCAAAAGTAAGGTTCAACTCTGTTAGTTGAATGCACAGAACAGAAAGAAATTTCATACAATGTATCTGTGTAGTTTATATTTGAACATATTCTTTTTTCCACTATTACCCACTTAGCGCTACGAATGTCCAGTTGCATTTTCTACAGACAGAGTGTTTCAAAACTGCTCAATCAAAAGTATGATTTAACTCTGTTAGCTGAATGCTCAGATCAGAAAGAAGTTTCACAGAATGCTTCTGTGTAGTTTATATTTGAATATATTCCTTTTTCCACTACTACTCTCTTAGCGCTCCAAATGTCCAGTTGCATTTTCTACAGAAAGAGTGTTCAGATCTGCTCAATCAAAAGTATGGTTTAACTCTGTTAGCTGAATGCACAGATCAGAAAGAAGTTTCACAGAATGATTCTGTGTAGTTTATATTTGGAGACATTCCTTTTTCCACTATTACCCTCTTAGCGCTCCGAATCTCCACTTGCATTTTCTACAGAAAGAGTTTTTCAGAACGGCTCAATCAAAACTAAGGTTCAACTCTTTTAGTTGAACAAACAGAACAGAAAGAAGTTTCACACAATTCTTCTGTGTAGTTTTTATTTGTAGACATTCTTTTTCCCAATATAGGCCTCTTAGCGCTCAGAATGTCCAATTGCAGTTTCTACAGAAAGAGTGTTTCAGAACGGCTCAATCAAAAGTAAGGTTCAACTCTGTTAGATGAATGCACAGAACAGAAAGAAGTTTCATACAATGCTTCTGTGTAGTTTCTATTTGAACATATTCTTTTTTCCACTATTACCCACTTAGCGCTACGAATATCCAGTTGCATTTTCTACAGACAGAGTGTTTCAAAACTGCTCAATCAAAAGTATGGTTTAACTCTGTTAGCTGAATGCTCAGATCAGAAAGAAGTTTCACAGAATGCTTCTGTGTAGTTTATATTTGAATATATTCCTTTTTCCACTACTACGCTCTTAGCGCTCCAAATGTCCAGTTGCATTTTCTACAGAAAGAGTGTTCAGATCTGCTCAATCAAAAGTATGGTTTAACTCTGTTAGCTGAATGCACAGATCAGAAAGAAGTTTCACCGAATGATTCTGTGTAGTTTATATTTGAAGACATTCCTTTTTCCACTATTACCCTCTTAGCGCTCCGAATCTCCACCTGCATTTTCTACAAAAAGAGTGTTTCATAACTGCTCAATCAAAAATATGTTTTATCTCTGTTAACTGAATTTACAGATCAGAAATAAGTTTCACAGAATGTATCTGTGTAGTTTTTATTTGAAGATATTCTTTTTCCCAATGTAGGCCTCTTAGCGCTTAGCATGTCCAATTGCAGTTTCTACAGAAAGAGTGTTTCAGAACGGCTCAATCAAAAGTAAGGTTCAAATCTGTTAGTTGAATGCACAGAACAGAAAGAATTTTCACAGAATGCTACTGTGTAGTTTATATTTGAATATATTCCTTTTTCCACTATTACCCTCTTAGCGCTCCGAATGTCCACTTGCATTTTCTACAGAAAGAGTGTTCAGAACTGCGCAATCAAAAGTATGGTTTAACTCTGTTAGCTTAATGAACATATCAGAAATAAGTTTCACACAATGCTTCTGTGTAGTTTTTATTTGAAGACATTACTTTTCCCAATACAGGCCTCTTAGCGCTCAGAACGTCCAATTGCAGTTTCTACAGAAAGAGTGTTTCAGAAAGGCTCAATCAAAAGTAAGGTTCAACTCTGTTAGTTGAATGCACAGAACAGAAAGAAATTTCATACAATGCTTCTGTGTAGTTTATATTTGAACATATTCTTTTTTCCACTATTACCCACTTAGCGCTACGAATGTCCAGTTGCATTTTCTACAGACAGAGTGTTTCAAAACTGCTCAATCAAAAGTATGGTTTAACTCATTTAGCTGAATGCTCAGATCATAAAGAAGTTTCACAGAATGATTCTGTGTAGTTTATATTTGGAGACATTCCTTTCTCCACTATTACCCTCTTAGCGCTCCGAATCTCCACTAGCATTTTCTAAAGAAAGAGTGTTTCAGAACGGCTCAATCAAAACTAAGGTTCAACACTTTTCGTTGAACAAACAGAACAGAAAGAAGTTTCACAAAATTCTTCTGTGTAGTTTTTATTTGTAGACATTCTTTTTCCCAATATAGGCCTCTTAACGCTCAGAATGTCCAATTGCAGTTTCTACAGAAAGAGTGTTTCAGAACGGCTCAATCAAAAGTAAGGTTCAACTCTGTTAGTTGAATGCACAGAACAGAAAGAAGTTTCATACAATGCTTCTGTGTAGTTTATATTTGAACATATTCTTTTTTCCACTATTACCCACTTAGCGCTACGAATGTCCAGTTGCATTTTCTACAGACAGAGTGTTTCAAAACTGCTCAATCAAAAGTATGGTTTAACTCTGTTAGCTGAATGCTCAGATCAGAAAGAAGTTTCACAGAATGCTTCTGTGTAGTTTATATTTGAATATATTCCTTTTTCCACTACTACGCTCTTAGCGCTCCAAATGTCCGGTTGCATTTTCTACAGAAAGAGTGTTCAGATCTGCTCAATCAAAAGTATGTTTTAACTCTGTTAGCTGAATGCACAGATCAGAAAGAAGTTTCACCGAATGATTCTGTGTAGTTTATATTAGAAGACATTACTTTTTCCACTAATACCCTCTTAGCGCTCCGAATCTCCACTTGCATTTTCTACAGAAAGAGTTTTTCAGAACGGCTCAATCAAAACTAAGGTTCATCTCTTTTAGTTGAACAAACAGAACAGAAAGAAGTTTCACACAATTCTTCTGTGTAGTTTTTATTTGTAGACATTCTTTTTCCCAATATATGCCTCTTAGCGCTCAGAATGTCCAATTGCAGTTTCTACAGAAAGAGTGTTTCAGAAAGGCTCAATCAAAAGTAAGGTTCAACTCTGTTAGTTGAATGCACAGAACAGAAAGAAATTTCATACAATGTATCTGTGTAGTTCATATTTGAACATATTCTTTTTTCCACTATTACCCACTTAGCGCTACGAATGTCCAGTTGCATTTTCTACAGACAGAGTGTTTCAAAACTGCTCAATCAAAAGTATGATTTAACTCTGTTAGCTGAATGCTCAGATCAGAAAGAAGTTTCACAGAATGCTTCTGTGTAGTTTATATTTGAATATATTCCTTTTTCCACTACTACTCTCTTAGCGCTCCAAATGTCCAGTTGCATTTTCTACAGAAAGAGTGTTCAGATCTGCTCAATCAAAAGTATGGTTTAACTCTGTTAGCTGAATGCACAGATCAGAAAGAAGTTTCACAGAATGATTCTGTGTAGTTTATATTTGGAGACATTCCTTTTTCCACTATTACCCTCTTAGCGCTCCGAATCTCCACTTGCATTTTCTACAGAAAGAGTTTTTCAGAACGGCTCAATCAAAACTAAGGTTCAACTCTTTTAGTTGAACAAACAGAACAGAAAGAAGTTTCACACAATTCTTCTGTGTAGTTTTTATTTGTAGACATTCTTTTTCCCAATATAGGCCTCTTAGCGCTCAGAATGTCCAATTGCAGTTTCTACAGAAAGAGTGTTTCAGAACGGCTCAATCAAAAGTAAGGTTCAACTCTGTTAGATGAATGCACAGAACAGAAAGAAGTTTCATACAATGCTTCTGTGTAGTTTCTATTTGAACATATTCTTTTTTCCACTATTACCCACTTAGCGCTACGAATATCCAGTTGCATTTTCTACAGACAGAGTGTTTCAAAACTGCTCAATCAAAAGTATGGTTTAACTCTGTTAGCTGAATGCTCAGATCAGAAAGAAGTTTCACAGAATGCTTTTGTGTAGTTTATATTTGAATATATTCCTTTTTCCACTACTACGCTCTTAGCGCTCCAAATGTCCAGTTGCATTTTCTACAGAAAGAGTGTTCAGATCTGCTCAATCAAAAGTATGGTTTAACTCTGTTAGCTGAATGCACAGATCAGAAAGAAGTTTCACCGAATGATTCTGTGTAGTTTATATTTGGAGACATTCCTTTTTCCACTATTACCCTCTTAGCGCTCCGAATCTCCACTTGCATTTTCTACAAAAAGAGTGTTTCATAACTGCTCAATCAAAAATATGTTTTATCTCTGTTAACTGAATTTACAGATCAGAAATAAGTTTCAAAGAATGCATCTGTGTAGTTTTTATTTGAAGATATTCTTTTTCCCAATGTAGGCCTCTTAGCGCTTAGCATGTCCAATTGCAGTTTCTACAGAAAGAGTGTTTCAGAACGGCTCAATCAAAAGTAAGGTTCAACTCTGTTAGTTGAATGCACAGAACAGAAAGGATTTTCACAGAATGCTACTGTGTAGTTTATATTTGAATATATTCCTTTTTCCACTATTACCCTCTTAGCGCTCCGAATGTCCACTTGCATTTTCTACAGAAAGAGTGTTCAGAACTGCGCAATCAAAAGTATGGTTTAACTCTGTTAGCTTAATGAACATATCAGAAATAAGTTTCACACAATGCTTCTGTGTAGTTTTTATTTGAAGACATTACTTTTCCCAATACAGTCCTCTTAGCGCTCAGAATGTCCAATTGCAGTTTCTACAGAAAGAGTGTTTCAGAAAGGCTCAATCAAAAGTAAGGTTCAACTCTGTTAGTTGAATGCACAGAACAGAAAGAAATTTCATACAATGCTTCTGTGTAGTTTATATTTGAACATATTCTTTTTTCCACTATTACCCACTTAGCGCTACGAATGTCCAGTTGCATTTTCTACAGACAGAGTGTTTCAAAACTGCTCAATCAAAAGTATGGTTTAACTCATTTAGCTGAATGCTCAGATCATAAAGAAGTTTCACAGAATGATTCTGTGTAGTTTATATTTGGAGACATTCCTTTTTCCACTATTACCCTCTTAGCGCTCCGAATCTCCACTTGCATTTTCTACAGAAAGAGTGTTTCAGAACGGCTCAATCAAAACTAAGGTTCAACACTTTTCGTTGAACAAACAGAACAGAAAGAAGTTTCACACAATTCTTCTGTGTAGTTTTTATTTGTAGACATTCTTTTTCCCAATATAGGCCTCTTAACGCTCAGAATGTCCAATTGCAGTTTCTACAGAAAGAGTGTTTCAGAACGGCTCAATCAAAAGTAAGGTTCAACTCTGTTAGTTTAATGCACAGAACAGAAAGAAGTTTCATACAATGCTTCTGTGTAGTTTCTATTTGAACATATTCTTTTTTCCACTATTACCCACTTAGCGCTACGAGTGTCCAGTTGCATTTTCTACAGACAGAGTGTTTCAAACCTGCTCAATAAAAAGTATGGTTTAACTCTGTTAGCTGAATGCTCAGATCAGAAAGAAGTTTCACAGAATGCTTCTGTGTAGTTTATATTTGAATATATTCCTTTTTCCACTACTACGCTCTTAGCGCTCCAAATGTCCGGTTGCATTTTCTACAGAAAGAGTGTTCAGATCTGCTCAATCAAAAGTATGTTTTAACTCTGTTAGCTGAATGCACAGATCAGAAAGAAGTTTCACCGAATGATTCTGTGTAGTTTATATTAGAAGACATTACTTTTTCCACTATTACCCTCTTAGCGCTCCGAATCTCCACTTGCATTTTCTATAAAAAGAGTGTTTCATAACTGCTCAATCAAAAATATGTTTTATCTCTGTTAACTGAATTTACAGATCAGAAATAAGTTTCACAGAATGCATCTGTGTAGTTTTTATTTGAAGATATTATTTTTCCCAATGTAGGCCTCTTAGCGCTTAGCATGTCCAATTGCAGTTTCTACAGAAAGAGGGTTTCAGAACGGCTCAATCAAAAGTAAGGTTCAACTCTGTTAGTTGAATGCACAGAACAGAAAGAATTTTCACAGAATGCTACTGTGTAGTTTATATTTGAATATATTCCTTTTTCCACTATTACCCTCGTAACGCTCCGAATGTCCACTTGCATTTTCTACAGAAAGAGTGTTCAGAACTGCGCAATCAAAAGTATGGTTTAACTCTGTTAGTTTAATGAACATATCAGAAATAAGTTTCACACAATGCTTCTGTGTAGTTTTTATTTGAAGATATTATTTTTCCCAATAGAGGCCTCTTAGCGCTCAGAATGTCCAATTGCAGTTTCTACAGAAAGAGTGTTTCAGAAAGGCTCAATCAAAAGTAAGGTTCAACTCTGTTAGTTGAATGCACAGAACAGAAAGAAATTTCATACAATGTATCTGTGTAGTTTATATTTGAACATATTCTTTTTTCCACTATTACCCACTTAGCGCTACGAATGTCCAGTTGCATTTTCTACAGACAGAGTGTTTCAAAACTGCTCAATCAAAAGTATGATTTAACTCTGTTAGCTGAATGCTCAGATCAGAAAGAAGTTTCACAGAATGCTTCTGTGTAGTTTATATTTGAATATATTCCTTTTTCCACTACTACTCTCTTAGCGCTCCAAATGTCCAGTTGCATTTTCTACAGAAAGAGTGTTCAGATCTGCTCAATCAAAAGTATGGTTTAACTCTGTTAGCTGAATGCACAGATCAGAAAGAAGTTTCACAGAATGATTCTGTGTAGTTTATATTTGGAGACATTCCTTTTTCCACTATTACCCTCTTACCGCTCCGAATCTCCACTTGCATTTTCTACAGAAAGAGTGTTTCAGAACGGCTCAATCAAAACTAAGGTTCAACTCTTTTAGTTGAACAAACAGAACAGAAAGAAGTTTCACACAATTCTTCTGTGTAGTTTTTATTTGTAGACATTTTTTTCCCAATATAGGCCTCTTAGCGCTCAGAATGTCCAATTGCAGTTTCTACAGAAAGAGTGTTTCAGAACGGCTCAATCAAAAGTAAGGTTCAACTCTGTTAGTTGAATGCACAGAACAGAAAGAAGTTTCATACAATGCTTCTGTGTAGTTTCTATTTGAACATATTCTTTTTTCCACAATTACCCACTTAGCGCTACGAATGTCCAGTTGCATTTTCTACAGACAGAGTGTTTCAAAACTGCTCAATCAAAAGTATGGTTTAACTCTGTTAGCTGAATGCTCAGATCAGAAAGAAGTTTCACAGAATGCTTCTGTGTAGTTTATATTTGAATATATTCCTTTTTCCACTACTACGCTCTTAGCGCTCCAAATGTCCGGTTGCATTTTCTACAGAAAGAGTGTTCAGATCTGCTCAATCAAAAGTATGTTTTAACTCTGTTAGCTGAATGCACAGATCAGAAAGAAGTTTCACCGAATGATTCTGTGTAGTTTATATTTGAAGACATTCCTTTTTCCACTATTACCCTCTTAGCGCTCCGAATCTCCACTTGCATTTTCTACAAAAAGAGTGTTTCATAACTGCTCAATCAAAAATATGTTTTATCTCTGTTAACTGAATTTACAGATCAGAAATAAGTTTCACAGAATGCATCTGTGTAGTTTTTATTTGAAGATATTCTTTTTCCCAATGTAGGCCTCTTAGCGCTTAGCATGTCCAATTGCAGTTTCTACAGAAAGAGTGTTTCAGAACGGCTCAATCAAAAGTAAGGTTCAACTCTGTTAGTTGAATGCACAGAACAGAAAGAATTTTCACAGAATGCTACTGTGTAGTTTATATTTGAATATATTCCTTTTTCCACTATTACCCTCTTAGCGCTCCGAATGTCCACTTGCATTTTCTACAGAAAGAGTGTTCAGAACTGCGCAATCAAAAGTACGGTTTAACTCTGTTAGCTTAATGAACATATCAGAAATAAGTTTCACACAATGCTTCTGTGTAGTTTTTATTTGAAGATATTCTTTTTCCCAATATAGGCCTCTTAGCGCTCAGAATGTCCAATTGCAGTTTCTACAGAAAGAGTGTTTCAGAACGGCTCAATCAAAAGTAAGGTTCAACTCTGTTAGTTGAATGCACAGAACAGAAAGAAGTTTCATATAATGCTTCTGTGTAGTTTCTATCTGAACGTATTCTTTTTTCCACTATTACCCACTTAGCGCTACAAATGTCCAGTTGCATTTTCTACAGACAGAGTGTTTCAAAACTGCTCAATCAAAAGTATGGTTTAACTCTGTTAGCTGAATGCTCAGATCAGAAAGAAGTTTCACAGAATGCTTCTGTGTAGTTTATATTTGAATATATTCCTTTTTCCACTACTACTCTCTTAGCGCTCCAAATGTCCAGTTGCATTTTCTACAGAAAGAGTGTGCAGATCTGCTCAATCAAAAGTATGGTTTAACTCTGTTAGCTGAATGCACAGATCAGAAAGAAGTTTCACAGAATGATTCTGTGTAGTTTATATTTGGAGACATTCCTTTTTCCACTATTAGCCTCTTAGCGCTCCGAATCTCCACTTGCATTTTCTACAGAAAGAGTGTTTCAGAACGGCTCAATCAAAACTAAGGTTCAACTCTTTTAGTTGAACAAACAGAACAGAAAGATGTTTCACACAATTCTTCTGTGTAGTTTTTATTTGTAGACATTCTTTTTCCCAATATAGGCCTCTTAGCGCTCAGAATGTCCAATTGCAGTTCCTACAGAAAGAGTGTTTCGGAACGGCTCAATCAAAAGTAAGTTTCAACTCTGTTAGTTGAATGCACAGAACAGAAAGAAGTTTCATACAATGCTTCTGTGTAGTTTCTATTTGAACATATTATTTTTTCCACTATTACCCACTTAGCGCTACGAATGTCCAGTTACATTTTCTACAGACAGAGTGTTTCAAAACTGCTCAATCAAAAGTATGGTTTAACTCTGTTAGCTGAATGCTCAGATCAGAAAGAAGTTTCACAGAATGCTTCTGTGTAGTTTATATTTGAATATATTCCTTTTTCCACTACTACGCTCTTAGCGCTCCAAATGTCCAGTTGCATTTTCTACAGAAAGAGTGTTCAGATCTGCTCAATCAAAAGTATGGTTTAACTCTGTTAGCTGAATTCACAGATCAGAAAGAAGTTTTACCGAATGATTCCGTGTAGTTTATATTTGAAGACATTCCTTTTTCCACTATTACCGTCTTAGCGCTCCGAATCTACACCTGCATTTTCTACAAAAAGAGTGTTTCATAACTGCTCAATAAAAAATATGTTTTATCTCTGTTAACTGAATTTACAGATCAGAAATGAGTTTCAAAGAATGCATCTGTGTAGTTTTTATTTGAAGATATTCTTTTTCCCAATGTAGGCCTCTTAGCGCTTAGCATGTCCAATTGCAGTTTCTACGGAAAGAGTGTTTCAGAACGGCTCAATCAAAAGTAAGGTTCAACTCTGTTAGTTGAATGCACAGAACAGAAAGAATTTTCACAGAATGCTACTGTGTAGTTTATATTTGAATATATTCCTTTTTCCACTATTACCCTCTTAGCGCTGCGAATGTCCACTTGCATTTTCTACAGAAAGAGTGTTCAGAACTGCGCAATCAAAAGTATGGTTTAACTCTGTTAGCTTAATGAACATATCAGAAATAAGTTTCACACAATGCTTCTGTGTAGTTTTTATTTGAAGATATTATTTTTCCCAATAGAGGCCTCTTAGCGCTCAGAATGTCCAATTGCAGTTTCTACAGAAAGAGTGTTTCAGAAAGGCTCAATCAAAAGTAAGTTTCAACTCTGTTAGTTGAATGCACAGAACAGAAAGAAATTTCATACAATGTTTCTGTGCAGTTTATATTTGAACATATTCTTTTTTCCACTATTACCCACTTAGCGCTACGAATGTCCAGTTGCATTTTCTACAGACAGAGTGTTTCAAAACTGCTCAATCAAAAGTATGGTTTAACTCTGTTAGCTGAATGCTCAGATCAGAAAGAAGTTTCACAGAATGCTTCTGTGTAGTTTATATTTGAATATATTCCTTTTTCCACTACTACTCTCTTAGCGCTCCAAATGTCCAGTTGCATTTTCTACAGAAAGAGTGTTCAGATCTGCTCAATCAAAAGTATGGTTTAACTCTGTTAGCTGAATGCACAGATCAGAAAGAAGTTTCACAGAATGATTCTGTGTAGTTTATATTTGGAGACATTCCTTTTTCCACTATTACCCTCTTAGCGCTCCGAATCTCCACTTGCATTTTCTACAGAAAGAGTGTTTCAGAACGGCTCAATCAAAACTAAGGTTCAACTCTTTTAGTTGAACAAACAGAACAGAAAGAAGTTTCACACAATTCTTCTGTGTAGTTTTTATTTGTAGACATTCTTTTTCCCAATATAGGCCTCTTAGCGCTCAGAATGTCCAATTGCAGTTTCTACAGAAAGAGTGTTTCAGAACGGCTCAATCAAAAGTAAGGTTCAACTCTGTTAGTTGAATGCACAGAACAGAAAGAAGTTTCATATAATGCTTCTGTGTAGTTTCTATCTGAACGTATTCTTTTTTCCACTATTACCCACTTAGCGCTACAAATGTCCAGTTGCATTTTCTACAGACAGAGTGTTTCAAAACTGCTCAATCAAAAGTATGGTTTAACTCTGTTAGCTGAATGCTCAGATCAGAAAGAAGTTTCACAGAATGCTTCTGTGTAGTTTATATTTGAATATATTCCTTTTTCCACTACTACGCTCTTAGCGCTCCAAATGTCCGGTTGCATTTTCTACAGAAAGAGTGTTCAGATCTGCTCAATCAAAAGTATGGTTTAACTCTGTTAGCTGAATGCACAGATAAGAAAGACGTTTCACCGAATGATTCTGTGTAGTTTATATTTGAAGACATTCCTTTTTCCACTATTACCCTCTTAGCGCTCCGAATCTCCACTTGAATTTTCTTCAAAAAGAGTGTTTCATAACTGCTCAATCAAAAATATGTTTTATCTCTGTTAACTGAATTTACAGATAAGAAGTAAGTTTCACAGAATGCATCTGTGTAGTTTTTATTTGAAGATATTCTTTTTCCCAATGTAGGCCTCTTAGCGCTTAGCATGTCCAATTGCAGTTTCTATAGAAAGAGTGTTTCAGAACGGCTCAATCAAAAGTAAGGTTCAACTCTGTTAGTTGAATGCACTGAACAGAAAGAATTTTCACAGAATGCTACTGTGTAGTTTATATTTGAATATATTCCTTTTTCCACTATTACCCTCTTAGCGCTCCGAATGTCCACTTGCATTTTCTACAGAAAGAGTGTTCAGAACTGCGCAATCAAAAGTATGGTTTAACTCTGTTAGCTTAATGAACATATCAGAAATAAGTTTCACACAATGCTTCTGTGTAGTTTTTATTTGAAGATATTATTTTTCCCAATAGAGGCCTCTTAGCGCTCAGAATGTCCAATTGCAGTTTCTACAGAAAGAGTGTTTCAGAAAGGCTCAATCAAAAGTAAGGTTCAACTCTGTTAGTTGAATGCACAGAACAGAAAGAAATTTCATACAATGTTTCTGTGTAGTTTATATTTGAACATATTCTTTTTTCCACTATTACCCACTTAGCGCTACGAATGTCCAGTTGCATTTTCTACAGAAAGAGTGTTACAAAACTGCTCAATCAAAAGCATGGTTTAACTCTGTTAGCTGAATGCTCAGATCAGAAAGAAGTTTCACAGAATGCTTCTGTGTAGTTTATATTTGAATATATTCCTTTTTCCACTACTACTCTCTTAGCGCTCCAAATGTCCAGTTGCATTTTCTACAGAAAGAGTGTGCAGATCTGCTCAATCAAAAGTTTGGTTTAACTCTGTTAGCTGAATGCACAGATCAGAAAGAAGTTTCACAGAATGATTCTGTGTAGTTTATATTTGGAGACATTCCTTTTTCCACTATTACCCTCTTAGCGCTCCGAATCTCCACTTGCATTTTCTACAGAAGGAGTGTTTCAGAACGGCTCAATCAAAACTAAGGTTCAACTCTTTTAGTTGAACAAACAGAACAGAAAGAAGTTTCACACAATTCTTCTGTGTAGTTTTTATTTGTAGACATTCTTTTTCCCAATATAGGCCTCTTAGCGCTCAGAATGTCCAATTGCAGTTTCTACAGAAAGAGTGTTTCAGAACGGCTCAATCAAAAGTAAGGTTCAACTCTGTTAATTGAATGCACAGAACAGAAAGAAGTTTCATACAATGCTTCTGTGTAGTTTCTATTTGAACATATTATTTTTTCCACTATTACCCACTTATCGCTACGAATGTCCAGTTGCATTTTCTACAGACAGAGTGTTTCAAAACTGCTCAATCAAAAGTATGGTTTAACTCTGTTAGCTGAATGCTCAGATCAGAAAGAAGTTTCACAGAATGCTTCTGTGTAGTTTATATTTGAATATATTCCTTTTTCCACTACTACGCTCTTAGCGCTCCAAATGTCCAGTTGCATTTTCTACAGAAAGAGTGTTCAGATCTGCTCAATCAAAAGTATGGTTTAACTCTGTTAGCTGAATGCACAGATCAGAAAGAAGTTTCACCGAATGATTCTGTGTAGTTTATATTTGAAGACATTCCTTTTTCCACTATTACCGTCTTAGCGCTCCGAATCTCCACTTGCATTTTCTACAAAAAGAGTGTTTCATAACTGCTCAATCAAAAATATGTTTTATCTCTGTTAACTGCATTTACAGATCAGAAATAAGTTTCAACGAATGCATCTGTGTAGTTTTTATTTGAAGATATTCTTTTTCCCAATGTAGGCCTCTTAGCGCTTAGCATGTCCAATTGCAGTTTCTACAGAAAGAGTGTTTCAGAACGGCTCAATCAAAAGTAAGGTTCAACTCTGTTAGTTGAATGCACAGAACAGAAAAATTTTCACAGAATGCTACTGTGTAGTTTCTATTTGAATATCTTCCTTTTTCCACTATTACCCTCTTAGCGCTCCGAATGTCCACTTGCATTTTCGACAGAAAGAGTTTTCAGAACTGCGCAATCAAAAGTATGGTTTAACTCTGTTAGCTTAATGAACATATCAGAAATAAGTTTCACACAATGCTTCTGTGTAGTTTTTATTTGAAGATATTACTTTTCCCAATAGAGGCCTCTTAGCGCTCAGAATGTCCAATTGCAGTTTCTACAGAAAGAGTGTTTCAGAAAGTCTCAATCAAAAGTAAGGTTCAACTCTGTTAGTTGAATGCACAGAACAGAAAGAAATTTCATACAATGCTTCTGTGTAGTTTATATTTGAACATATTCTTTTTTCCACTATTACCCACTTAGCGCTACGAATGTCCAGTTGCATTTTCTACAGACAGAGTGTTTCAAAACTGCTCAATCAAAAGTATGGTTTAACTCTGTTAGCTGAATGCTCAGATCAGAAAGTAGTTTCACAGAATGCTTCTGTGTAGTTTATATTTGAATATATTCCTTTTTCCACTACTACTCTCTTAGCGCTCCAAATGTCCAGTTGCATTTTCTACAGAAAGAGTGTTCAGATCTGCTCAATCAAAAGTATGGTTTAACTCTGTTAGCTGAATGCACAGATCAGAAAGAAGTTTCACAGAATGATTCTGTGTAGTTTATATTTGGAGACATTCCTTTTTCCACTATTACCCTCTTAGCGCTCCGAATCTCCACTTGCATTTTCTACAGAAAGAGTGTTTCAGAACGGCTCAATCAAAACTAAGGTTCAACTCTTTTAGTTGAACAAACAGAACAGAAAGAAGTTTCACACAATTCTTCTGTGTAGTTTTTATTTGTAGACATTCTTTTTCCCAATATAGGCCTCTTAGCGCTCAGAATGTCCAATTGCAGTTTCTACAGAAAGAGTGTTTCAGAACGGCTCAATCAAAAGTGAGGTTCAACTCTGTTAGTTGAATGCACAGAACAGAAAGAAGTTTCATACAATGTTTCTGTGTAGTTTCTATTTGAACATATTCTTTTTTCCACTATTACCCACTTAGCGCTACGAATGTCCAGTTGCATTTTCTACAGACAGAGTGTTTCAAAACTGCTCAATCAAAAGTATGGTTTAACTCTGTTAGCTGAATGCTCAGATCAGAAAGAAGTTTCACAGAATGCTTCTGTGTAGTTTATATTTGAATATATTCCTTTTTCCACTACTACGCTCTTAGCGCTCCAAATGTCCAGTTGCATTTTCTACAGAAAGAGTGTTCAGATCTGCTCAATCAAAAGTATGGTTTAACCCTGTTAGCTGAATGCACAGATCAGAAAGAAGTTTCACCGAATGATTCTGTGTAGTTTATATTTGGAGACATTCCTTTTTCCACTATTACCCTCTTAGCGCTCCGAATCTCCACTTGCATTTTCTACAAAAAGAGTGTTTCATAACTGCTCAATCAAAAATATGTTTTATCTCTGTTAACTGAATTTACAGATCAGAAATAAGTTTCACAGAATGCATCTGTGTAGTTTTTATTTGAAGATATTCTTTTTCCCAATGTAGGCCTCTTAGCGCTTAGCATGTCCAATTGCAGTTTCTACAGAAAGAGTGTTTCAGAACGGCTCAATCATAAGTAAGGTTCAACTCTGTTAGTTGAATGCACAGAACAGAAAGAATTTTCACAGAATGCTACTGTGTAGTTTATATTTGAATATATTCCTTTTTCCACTATTAACCTCTTAGCGCTCCGAATGTCCTCTTGCATTTTCTACAGAAAGAGTGTTCAGAACTGCGCAATCAAAAGTATGGTTTAGCTCTGTTAGCTTAATGAACATATCAGAAATAAGTTTCACACAATGCTTCTGTGTAGTTTGCATTTGAAGATATTATTTTTCCCAATATAGGCCTCTTAGCGCTCAGAATGTCCAATTGCAGTTTCTACAGAAAGAGTGTTCTGAACTGCGCAATCAAAAGCATGGTTTAACTCTGTTAGCTGAATGCACATATCAGAAATATGTTTCAAACAATGCTTCTGTGTAATTTTTATTTGAAGATATTATTTTTCCCAATATAGGCCTCTTAGCGCTCAGAATGTCCAATTGCAGTTTCTACAGAAAGAGTGTTTCAGAACGGCTGAATCAAATGTAAGGTTCAACTCTGTTAGTTGAATGCACAGAACAGAAAGAATTTTCACAGAATGCTACTGTGTAGTTTTTATTTGAATATATTCCTTTTTCCACTATTACCCTCTTAGCGCTCCGAATGTCCACTTGCATTTTCTACAGAAAGAGTGTTCAGAACTGCGCAATCAAAAGTATGGTTTAACTCTGTTAGCTTAATGAACATATCAGTAATAAGTTTCACACAATGCTTCTGTGTAGTTTTTATTTGAAGATATTATTTTTCCCAATATAGGCCTCTTAGCGCTCAGAATGTCCAATTGCAGTTTCTACAGAAAGAGTGTTTCAGAAAGGCTGAATCAAAAGTAAGGTTCAACTCTGTTAGTTGAATGCACAGAACAGAAAGAATTTTCATACAATGCTTCTGTGTAGTTTCTATTTGAACATATTCTTTTTTCCACTATTACCCACTTAGCGCTACGAATGTCCAGTTGCATTTTCTACAGACAGAGTGTTTCAAAACTGCTCAATCAAAAGTATGGTTTAACTCTGTTAGCTGAATGCTCAGATCAGAAAGAAGTTTCACAGAATGCTTCTGTGTAGTTTATATTTGAATATATTCCTTTTTCCACTACTACTCTCTTAGCGCTCCAAATGTCCAGTTGCATTTTCTACAGAAAGAGTGTTCAGATCTGCTCAATCAAAAGTATGGTTTAACTCTGTTAGCTGAATGCACAGATCAGAAAGAAGTTTCACAGAATGATTCTGTGTAGTTTATATTTGGAGACATTCCTTTTTCCACTATTACCCTCTTAGCGCTCCGAATCTCCACTTGCATTTTCTACAGAAAGAGTGTTTCAGAACGGCTCAATCAAAACTAAGGTTCAAATCTTTTAGTTGAACAAACAGAACAGAAAGAAGTTTCACACAATTCTTCTGTGTCGTTTTTATTTGTAGACATTCTTTTTCCCAATATAGGCCTCTTAGCGCTCAGAATGTCCAATTGCAGTTTCTACAGAAAGAGTGTTTCAGAACGGCTCAATCAAAAGTAAGGTTCAACTCTGTTAGTTGAATGCACAGAACAGAAAGTAGTTTCATACAATGCTTCTGTGTAGATTATATTTGAACATATTCTTTTTTCTACTATTACCCACTTAGCGCTACGAATGTCCAGTTGCATTTTCTACAGACAGAGTGTTTCAAAACTGCTCAATCAAAAGTATGGTTTAACTCTGTTAGCTGAATGCTCAGATCAGAAAGAAGTTTCACAGAATGCTTCTGTGTAGTTTATATTTGAATATATTCCTTTATCCACTACTACGCTCTTAGCGCTCCAAATGTCCAGTTGCATTTTCTACAGAAAGACTATTCAGATCTGCTCAATCAAAAGTGTGGTTTAACTCTGTTAGCTGAATGCACAGATCAGAAAGAAGTTTCACCGAATGATTCTGTGTAGTTTATATTTGAAGACATTCCTTTTCCACTATTACCCTCTTAGCGCTCCGAATCTCCACTTGCATTTTCTACAGAAAGAGTGTTTCAGAACGGCTCAATCAAAACTAAGGTTCAATTCTTTTAGTTGAACAAAGAGAACAGAAAGAAGTTTCACACAATTCTTCTGTGTAGTTTTTATTTGTAGACATTCTTTTTCCCAATATAGGCCTCTTAGCGCTCAGAATGTCCAATTGCAGTTTCTACAGAAAGAGTGTTTCAGAAAGGCTCAATCAAAAGTAAGGTTCAACTCTGTTAGTTGAATGCACAGAACAGAAAGAAATTTCATACAATGCTTCTGTGTAGTTTATATTTGAACATATTCTTTTTTCCACTATTACCCACTTAGCGCTACGAATGTCCAGTTGCATTTTCTACTGACAGAGTGTTTCAAAACTGCTCAATCAAAAGTATGGTTTAACTCTGTTAGCTGAATGCTCAGATCAGAAAGAAGTTTCACAGAATGCTTCTGTGTAGTTTATATTTGAATATATTCCTTTTTCCACTACGATGCTCTTAGCGCTCCAAATGTCCAGTTGCATTTTCTACAGAAAGAGTGTTCAGATCTGCTCAATCAAAAGTATGGTTTAACTCTGTTAGCTGAATGCACAGATCAGAAAGAAGATTCACCGAATGATTCTGTGTAGTTTATATTTGAAGACATTCCTTTTTCCACTATTACCCTCTTAGCGCTCCGAAACTCCACTTGCATTTTCTACAAAAAGAGTGTTTCATAACTGCTCAATCAAAAATATGTTTATCTCTGTTAACTGAATTTACAGATCAGAAATAAGTTTCACAGAATGCATCTGTGTAGTTTTTATTTGAAGATATTCTTTTTCCCAATGTAGGCCTCTTAGCGCTTAGCATGTCCAATTGCAGTTTCTACAGAAAGAGTGTTTCAGAACGGCTCAATCAAAAGTAAGGTTCAACTCTGTTAGTTGAATGCACAGAACAGAAAGAATTTTCACAGAATGCTACTGTGTAGTTTATATTTGAATATATTCCTTTTTCCACTATTACCCTCTTAGCGCTCCGAATGTCCACTTGCATTTTCTACAGAAAGAGTGTTCAGAACTGCGCAATCAAAGGTATGGTTTAACTCTGTTAGCTTAATGAACATATCAGAAATAAGCTTCACACAATGCTTCTGTGAAGTTTTTATTTGAAGATATTATTTTTCCCAATATAGGCCTCTTAGCGCTCAGAATGTCCAATTGCAGTTTCTACAGAAAGAGTGTTTCAGAAAGGCTGAATCAAAAGTAAGGTTCAACTCTGTTAGTTGAATGCACAGAAAAGAAAGAAGTTTCATACAATGCTTCTGTGTAGTTTCTATTTGAACATATTCTTTTTTCCACTATTACCCACTTAGCGCTACGAATGTCCAGTTGCATTTTCTGCAGACAGAGTGTTTCAAAACTGCTCAATCAAAAGTATGGTTTAACTCTGTTAGCTGAATGCTCAGATCAGAAAGAAGTTTCACAGAATGCTTCTGTGTAGTTTATATTTGAATATATTACTTTTTCCACTACTACTCTCTTAGCGCTCCAAATGTCCAGTTGCATTTTCTACAGAAAGAGTGTTCAGATCTGCTCAATCAAAAGTATGGTTTAACTCTGTTAGCTGAATGCACAGATCAGAAAGAAGTTTCACAGAATGATTCTGTGTAGTTTATATTTGGGGACATTCCTTTTTCCACTATTACCCTCTTAGCGCTCCGAATCTCCACTTGCATTTTCTACAGAAAGAGTGTTTCAGAACGGCTCAATCAAAACTAAGGTTCAAATCTTTTAGTTGAACAAACAGAACAGAAAGAAGTTTCACACAATTCTTCTGTGTCGTTTTTATTTGTAGACTTTCTTTTTCCCAATATAGGCCTCTTAGCGCTCAGAATGTCCAATTGCAGTTTCTACAGAAAGAGTGTTTCAGAACGGCTCAATCAAAAGTAAGGTTCAACTCTGTTAGTTGAATGCACAGAACAGAAAGAAGTTTCATACAATGCTTCTGTGTAGTTTATATTTGAACATATTCTTTTTTCTACTATTACCCACTTAGCGCTACGAATGTCCAGTTGCATTTTCTACAGACAGAGTGTTTCAAAACTGCTCAATCAAAAGTATGGTTTAACTCTGTTAGCTGAATGCTCAGATCAGAAAGAAGTTTCACAGAATGCTTCTGTGTAGTTTATATTTGAATATATTCCTTTATCCACTACTACGCTCTTAGCGCTCCAAATGTCGAGTTGCATTTTCTACAGAAAGACTATTCAGATCTGCTCAATCAAAAGTGTGGTTTAACTCTGTTAGCTGAATGCACAGATCAGAAAGAAGTTTCACCAAATGATTCTGTGTAGTTTATATTTGAAGACATTCCTTTTCCACTATTACCCTCTTAGCGCTCCGAATCTCCACTTGCATTTTCTACAGAAAGAGTGTTTCAGAACGGCTCAATCAAAACTAAGGTTCAATTCTTTTAGTTGAACAAACAGAACAGAAAGAAGTTTCACACAATTTTTCTGTGTAGTTTTTATTTGTAGACATTCTTTTTCCCAATATAGGCCTCTTAGCACTCAGAATGTCCAATTGCAGTTTCTACAGAAAGAGTGTTTCAGAAAGGCTCAATCAAAAGTAAGGTTCAACTCTGTTAGTTGAATGCACAGAACAGAAAGTAGTTTCATACAATGCTTCTGTGTAGTTTATATTTGAACATATTCTTTTTTCCACTATTACCCACTTAGCGCTACGAATGTCCAGTTGCATTTTCTACAGACAGAGTGTTTCAAAACTGCTCAATCAAAAGTATGGTTTAACTCTGTTAGCTGAATGCTCAGATCAGAAAGTAGTTTCACAGAATGCTTCTGTGTAGTTTATATTTGAATATATTCCCTTTTCCACTACGACGCTCTTAGCGCTCCAAATGTCGAGTTGCATTTTCTACAGAAAGAGTGTTCAGATCTGCTCAATCAAAAGTATGGTTTAACTCTGTTAGCTGAATGCACGGATCAGAAAGAAGTTTCACCGAATGATTCTGTGTAGTTTATATCTGAAGACATTCCTTTTTCCACTATTACCCTCTTAGCGCTCCGAAACTCCACTTGCATTTTCTACAAAAAGAGTGTTTCATAACTGCTCAATCAAAAATATGTTTATCTCTGTTAACTGAATTTACAGATCAGAAATAAGTTTCACAGAATGCATCTGTGTAGTTTTTATTTGAAGATATTCTTTTTCCCAATGTAGGCCTCTTAGCGCTTAGCATGTCCAATTGCAGTTTCTACAGAAAGAGTGTTTCAGAACGGCTCAATCAAAAGTAAGGTTCAACTCTGTTAGTTGAATGCACAGAACAGAAAGAATTTTCACAGAATGCTACTGTGTAGTTTATATTTGAATATATTCCTTTTTCCACTATTACCCTCTTAGCACTCCGAATGTCCACTTGCATTTTCTACAGAAAGAGTGTTCGGAACTGTGCAATCAAAAGTATGGTTTAACTCTGTTAGCTTAATGAACATATCAGAAATAAGTTTCACACAATGCTTCTGTGTAGTTTTTATTTGAAGTTATTATTTTTCCCAATATACGCCTCTTAGCGCTCAGAACTTCCAATTGCAGTTTCTACAGAAAGAGTGTTTCAGAAAGGCTCTATCAAAAGTAAGGTTCAACTCTGTTGGTTGAATGCACAGAACAGAAAGAAGTTTCATACAATGCTTCTGTGTAGTTTATATTTGAACATATTCTTTTTTCCACTATTACCCACTTAGCGCTACGAATGTCCAGTTGCATTTTCTACAGACAGAGTGTTTCAAAACTGCTCAATCAAAAGTATGGTTTAACTCTGTTAGCTGAATGCTCAGATCAGAAAGAAGTTTCACAGAATGCTTCTGTGTAGTTTATATTTGAATATATTCCTTTTTCCACTACTACGCTCTTAGCGCTCCAAATGTCCAGTTGCATTTTCTACAGAAAGAGTGTTCAGATCTGCTCAATCAAAAGTATGGTTTAACTCTGTTAGCTGAATGCACAGATCAGAGATGTTTCACAGAATGATTCTGTGTAGTTTATATTTGGAGACATTCCTTTTTCCACTATTACCCTCTTAGCGCTCCGAATCTCCACTTGCATTTTCTACAAAAAGAGTGTTTCATAACTGCTCAATCAAAAATATGTTTTATCTCTGTTAACTGAATTTACAGATCAGAAATAAGTTTCACAGAATGCATCTGTGTAGTTTTTATTTGAAGATATTCTTTTTCCCAATGTAGGCCTCTTAGCGCTTAGCATGTCCAATTGCAGTTTCTACAGAAAGAGTGTTTCAGAACGGCTCCATCAAAAGTAAGGTTCAACTCTGTTAGTTGAATGCACAGAACAGAAAGAATTTTCACAGAATGCTACTGTGTAGTTTATATTTGAATATATTCCTTTTTCCACTATTACCCTCTTAGCACTCCGAATGTCCACTTGCATTTTCTACAGAAAGAGTTTTCAGAACCTCGCAATCAAAAGTATGGTTTAACTCTGTTAGCTTAATGAACATATCAGAAATATGTTTCACACAATGCTTCTGTGTAGTTTTTATTTGAAGTTATTATTTTTCCCAATATAGGCCTCTTAGCGCTCAGAACTTCCAATTGCAGTTTCTACAGAAAGAGTGTTTCAGAAAGGCTCTATCAAAAGTGAGGTTCAACTCTGTTAGTTGAATGCACAGAACAGAAAGAAGTTTCATACAATGCTTCTGTGTAGTTTATATTTGAACATATTCTTTTTTCCACTATTACCCACTTAGCGCTACGAATGTCCAGTTGCATTTTCTACAGACAGAGTGTTTCAAAACTGCTCAATCAAAAGTATGGTTTAACTCTGTTAGGTGAATGCTCAGATCAGAAAGAAGTTTCACAGAATGCTTCTGTGTAGTTTATATTTGAATATATTCCTTTTTCCACTACTACTCTCTTAGCGCTCCAAATGTCCAGTTGCATTTTCTACAGAAAGAGTGTTCAGATCTGCTCAATCAAAAGTATGGTTTAACTCTGTTAGCTGAATGCACAGATCAGAGAGAAGTTTCACAGAATGATTCTGTGTAGTTTATATTTGGAGACATTCCTTTTTCCACTATTACCCTCTTAGCGCTCCGAATCTCCACTTGAATTTTCTACAAAAAGAGTGTTTCATAACTGCTCAATCAAAAATATGATTTATCCCTGTTAACTGAATTTACAGATCAGAAATAAGTTTCACAGAATGCATCTGTGTAGTTTTTATTTGAAGATATTCTTTTTCCCAATGTAGGCCTCTTAGCGCTTAGCATGTCCAATTGCAGTTTCTACAGAAAGAGTGTTTCAGAACGGCTCAATCAAAAGTACGGTTCAACTCTGTTAGTTGAATGCACAGAACAGAAAGAATTTTCACAGAATGCTTCTGTGTAGTTTATATTTGAATATATTCCTTTTTCCACTACTACTCTCTTAGCGCTCCAAATGTCCAGTTGCATTTTCTACAGAAAGAGTGTTCAGATCTGCTCAATCAAAAGTATGGTTTAACTCTGTTTCCTGAATGCACGGATCAGAAAGAAGTTTCACAGAATGATTCTGTGTAGTTTATATTTGGAGACATTCCTTTTTCCACTATTACCCTCTTAGCGCTCCGAATCTCCACTTGCATTTTCTACAGAAAGAGTGTTTCAGAACGGCTCAATCAAAACTAAGGTTCAACCCTTTTAGTTGAACAAACAGAACAGAAAGGAGTTTCACACAATTCTTCTGTGTAGTTTTTATTTGTAGACATTCTTTTTCCCAATATAGGCCACTTAGCGCTCAGAATGTCCAATTGCAGTTTCTACAGAAAGAGTGTTTCAGAAAGGCTCAATCAAAAGTAAGGTTCAACTCTCTTAGTTGAATGCACAGAACAGAAAGGAGTTTCATACAATGCTTCTGTGTAGTTTCTATTTGAACATATTCTTTTGTCCACTATTACCCACGTAGCGCTACGAATGTCCAGTTGCATTTTCTACAGACAGAGTGTTTCAAAACTGCTCAATCAAAAGTATGGTTTAACTCTGTTAGCTGAATGCTCAGATCAGAAAGAAGTTTCACAGAATGCTTCTGTGTAGTTTATATTTGAATATATTCCTTTTTCCACTACTACTCTCTTAGCGCTCCAAATGTCCAGTTGCATTTTCTCCAGAAAAAGTGTTCAGATCTGCTCAATCAAAAGTATGGTTTAACTCTGTTAGCTGAATGCACAGATCAGAAAGAAGTTTCACAGAATGATTCTGTGTAGTTTATATTTGGAGACATTCCTTTTTCCACTATTACCCTCTTAGCGCTCCGAATCTCCACTTGCATTTTCTACAGAA
Source organism: Symphalangus syndactylus (assembly GCF_028878055.3). Lineage (NCBI taxonomy): Eukaryota > Metazoa > Chordata > Mammalia > Primates > Hylobatidae > Symphalangus > Symphalangus syndactylus. The sequence goes on from NC_072436.2 coordinate 4,483,799, forward strand.
AGAGTGTTTCAGAACGGCTCAATCAAAACTAAGGTTCAAATCTTTTATTTGAACAAACAGAACAGAAAGTAGTTTCACACAATTCTTCTGTGTAGTTTTTATTTGTAGACATTCTTTTTCCCAATATAGGCCTCTTAGCGCTCAGAATGTCCAATTGCAGTTTCTACAGAAAGAGTGTTTCAGAACGGCTCAATCAAAAGTAAGGTTCAACTCTGTTAGTAGAATGCACAGAACAGAAAGAAGTTTCATACAATGCTTCTGTGTAGTTTATATTTGAACATATTTTTTTTCTACTATTACCCACTTATCGCTACGAATGTCCAGTTGCATTTTCTACAGACAGAGTGTTTCAAAACTGCTCAATCAAAAGTAGGGTTTAACTCTGTTAGCTGAATGCTCAGATCAGAAAGAAGTTTCACAGAATGCTTCTGTGTAGTTTATATTTGAATATATTCCTTTTTCCACTACTACGCTCTTAGCGCTCCAAATGTCCAGTTGCATTTTCTACAGAAAGACTATTCAGATCTGCTCAATCAAAAGTGTGGTTTAACTCTGTTAGCTGAATGCACAGATCAGAAAGAAGTTTCAAAGAATGATTCTGTGTAGTTTATATTTGAAGACATTCCTTTTCCACTATTACCCTCTTAGCGCTCCGAATCTCCACTTGCATTTTCTACAGAAAGAGTGTTTCAGAACGGCTCAATGAAAACTAAGGTTCAATTCTTTTAGTTGAACAAACAGAACAGAAAGAAGTTTCACACAATTCTTCTGTGTAGTTTTTATTTGTAGACATTCTTTTTCCCAATATAGGCCTCTTAGCACTCAGAATGTCCAATTGCAGTTTCTACAGAAAGAGTGTTTCAGAAAGGCTCAATCAAAAGTAAGGTTCAACTCTGTTAGTTGAATGCACAGAACAGAAAGAAGTTTCATACAATGCTTCTGTGTAGTTTATATTTGAACATATTCTTTTTTCCACTATTTCCCACTTAGCGCTACGAATGTCCAGTTGCATTTTCTACAGACAGAGTGTTTCAAAACTGCTCAATCAAAAGTATGGTTTAACTCTGTTAGCTGAATGCTCAGATCAGAAAGAAGTTTCACAGAATGCTTCTGTGTAGTTTATATTTGAATATATTCCTTTTTCCACTACGACGCTCTTAGCGCTCCAAATGTCCAGTTGCATTTTCTACAGAAAGAGTGTTCAGATCTGCTCAATCAAAAGTATGGTTTAACTCTGTTAGCTGAATGCACAGATCAGAAAGAAGTTTCACCGAATGATTCTGTGTAGTTTATATTTGAAGACATTCCTTTTTCCACTATTACCCTCTTAGCGCTCCGAAACTCCACTTGCATTTTCTACAAAAAGAGTGTTTCATAACTGCTCAATCAAAAATATGTTTATCTCTGTTAACTGAATTTACAGATCAGAAATAAGTTTCACAGAACGCATCTGTGTAGTTTTTATTTGAAGATATTCTTTTTCCCAATGTAGGCCTCTTAGCGCTTAGAATGTCCAATTGCAGTTTCTACAGAAAGAGTGTTTCAGAACGGCTCAATCAAAAGTAAGGTTCAACTCTGTTAGTTGAATGCACAGAACAGAAAGAATTTTCACAGAATGCTACTGTGTAGTTTATATTTGAATATATTCCTTTTTCCACTATTACCCTCTTAGCACTCCGAATGTCCACTTGCATTTTCTACAGAAAGAGTGTTCAGAACTGCGCAATCAAAAGTATGGTTTAACTCTGTTAGCTTAATGAACATATCAGAAATAAGTTTCACACAATGCTTCTGTGTAGTTTTTATTTGAAGTTATTATTTTTCCCAATATAGGCCTCTTAGCGCTCAGAACTTCCAATTGCAGTTTCTACAGAAAGAGTGTTTCAGAAAGGCTCAATCAAAAGTGAGGTTCAACTCTGTTAGTTGAATGCACAGAACAGAAAGAAGTTTCATACAATGCTTCTGTGTAGTTTATATTTGAACATATTCTTTTTTCCACTATTACCCACTTAGCGCTACGAATGTCCAGTTGCATTTTCTACAGACAGAGTGTTTCAAAACTGCTCAATCAAAAGTATGGTTTAACTCTGTTAGCTGAATGCTCAGATCAGAAAGAAGTTTCACAGAATGCTTCTGTGTAGTTTATATTTGAATATATTCCTTTTTCCACTACTACTCTCTTAGCGCTCCAAATGTCCAGTTGCATTTTCTCCAGAAACAGTGTTCAGATCTGCTCAATCAAAAGTATGGTTTAACTCTGTTAGCTGAATGCACAGATCAGAGAGAAGTTTCACAGAATGATTCTGTGTAGTTTATATTTGGAGACATTCCTTTTTCCACTATTACCCTCTTAGCGCTCCGAATCTCCTCTTGCATTTTCTACAAAAAGAGTGTTTCATAACTGCTCAATCAAAAATATGTTTTATCTCTGTTAACTGAATTTACAGATCAGAAATAAGTTTCACAGAATGCATCTGTGTAGTTTTTATTTGAAGATATTCTTTTTCCCAATGTAGGCCTCTTAGCGCTTAGCATGTCCAATTGCAGTTTCTACAGAAAGAGTGTTTCAGAACGGCTCAATCAAAAGTAAGGTTCAACTCTGTTAGTTGAATGCACAGAACAGAAAGAATTTTCACAGAATGCTACTGTGTAGTTTATATTTGAATATATTCCTTTTTCCACTATTACCCTCTTAGCGCTCCGAATGTCCACTTGCATTTTCTACAGAAAGAGTGTTCAGAACTGCGCAATCAAAAGTATGGTTTAACTCTGTTAGCTTAATGAACATATCAGAAATAACTTTCACACAATGCTTCTGTGTAGTTTTTATTTGAAGATATTATTTTTCCCAATATAGGCCTCTTAGCGCTCAGAATGTCCAATTGCAGTTTCCACAGAAAGAGTGTTTCAGAAAGGCTCAATCAAAATAAGGTTCAACTCTGTTAGTTGAATGCACAGAACAGAAAGAAGTTTAATACAATGCTTCTGTGTAGATTCTATTTGAACATATTCTTTTGTCCACTATTACCCACTTAGCGCTACGAATGTCCAGTTGCATTTTCTACAGACAGAGTGTTTCAAAACTGCTCAATCAAAAGTATGGTTTAACTCTGTTAGCTGAATGCTCAGATCAGAAAGAAGTTTCACAGAATGCTTCTGTGTAGTTTATATTTGAATATATTCCTTTTTCCACTACTACTCTCTTAGCGCTCCAAATGTCCAGTTGCATTTTCTACAGAAAGAGTGTTCACATCTGCTCAATCAAAAGTATGGTTTAACTCTGTTACCTGAATGCACGGATCAGAAAGAAGTTTCACAGAATGATTCTGTGTAGTTTATATTTGAAGACATTCCTTTTTCCACTATTACCCTCTTCGCGCTCCGAATCTCCACTTGCATTTTCTACAGAAAGAGTGTTTCATAACTGCTCAATCAAAAATATGATTTATCCCTGTTAACTGAATTTACAGATCAGAAATAAGTTTCACAGAATGCATCTGTGTAGTTTTTATTTGAAGATATTCTTTTTCCCAATGTAGGCCTCTTAGCGCTTAGCATGTCCAATTGCAGTTTCTACAGAAAGAGTGTTTCAGAACGGCTCAATCAAATGTAAGGTTCAACTCTGTTAGTTGAATGCACAGAACAGAAAGAATTTTCACAGAATGCTTCTGTGTAGTTTATATTTGAATATATTCCTTTTTCCACTACTACTCTCTTAGCGCTCCAAATGTCCAGTTGCATTTTCTACAGAAAGAGTGTTCAGATCTGCTCAATCAAAAGTATGGTTTAACTCTGTTTCCTGAATGCACGGATCAGAAAGAAGTTTCACAGAATGATTCTGTGTAGTTTATATTTGGAGACATTCCTTTTTCCACTATTACCCTCTTAGCGCTCCGAATCTCCACTTGCATTTTCTACAGAAAGAGTGTTTCAGAACGGCTCAATCAAAACTAAGGTTCAACCCTTTTAGTTGAACAAACAGAACAGAAAGGAGTTTCACACAATTCTTCTGTGTAGTTTTTATTTGTAGACATTCTTTTTCCCAATATAGGCCACTTAGCGCTCAGAATGTCCAATTGCAGTTTCTACAGAAAGAGTGTTTCAGAAAGGCTCAATCAAAAGTAAGGTTCAACTCTCTTAGTTGAATGCACAGAACAGAAAGAAGTTTCATACAATGCTTCTGTGTAGTTTCTATTTGAACATATTCTTTTGTCCACTATTACCCACTTAGCGCTACGAATGTCCAGTTGCATTTTCTACAGACAGAGTGTTTCAAAACTGCTCAATCAAAAGTATGGTTTAACTCTGTTAGCTGAATGCTCAGATCAGAAAGAAGTTTCACAGAATGCTTCTGTGTAGTTTATATTTGAATATATTCCTTTTTCCACTACTACTCTCTTAGCGCTCCAAATGTCCAGTTGCATTTTCTCCAGAAAAAGTGTTCAGATCTGCTCAATCAAAAGTATGGTTTAACTCTGTTAGCTGAATGCACAGATCAGAAAGAAGTTTCACAGAATGATTCTGTGTAGTTTATATTTGGAGACATTCCTTTTCCACTATTACCCTCTTAGCGCTCCGAATCTCCACTTGCATTTTCTACAGAAAGAGTGTTTCAGAACGGCTCAATCAAAACTAAGGTTCAAATCTTTTAGTTGAACAAACAGAACAGAAAGTTGTTTCACACAATTCTTCTGTGTAGTTTTTATTTGTAGACATTCTTTTTCCCAATATAGGCCTCTTAGCGCTCAGAATGTCCAATTGCAGTTTCTACAGAAAGAGTGTTTCAGAACGGCTCAATCAAAAGTAAGGTTCAACTCTGTTAGTAGAATGCACAGAACAGAAAGAAGTTTCATACAATGCTTCTGTGTAGTTTATATTTGAACATATTTTTTTTCTACTATTACCCACTTATCGCTACGAATGTCCAGTTGCATTTTCTACAGACAGAGTGTTTCAAAGCTGCTCAATCAAAAGTATGGTTTAACTCTGTTAGCTGAATGCTCAGATCAGAAAGAAGTTTCACAGAATGCTTCTGTGTAGTTTATATTTGAATATATTCCTTTTTCCACTACTACGCTCTTAGCGCTCCAAATGTCCAGTTGCATTTTCTACAGAAAGACTATTCAGATCTGCTCAATCAAAAGTGTGGTTTAACTCTGTTAGCTGAATGCACAGATCAGAAAGAAGTTTCAAAGAATGATTCTGTGTAGTTTATATTTGAAGACATTCCTTTTCCACTATTACCCTCTTAGCGCTCCGAATCTCCACTTGCATTTTCTACAGAAAGAGTGTTTCAGAACGGCTCAATGAAAACTAAGGTTCAATTCTTTTAGTTGAACAAACAGAACAGAAAGAAGTTTCACACAATTCTTCTGTGTAGTTTTTATTTGTAGACATTCTTTTTCCCAATATAGGCCTCTTAGCACTCAGAATGTCCAATTGCAGTTTCTACAGAAAGAGTGTTTCAGAAAGGCTCAATCAAAAGTAAGGTTCAACTCTGTTAGTTGAATGCACAGAACAGAAAGAAGTTTCATACAATGCTTCTGTGTAGTTTATATTTGAACATATTCTTTTTTCCACTATTTCCCACTTAGCGCTACGAATGTCCAGTTGCATTTTCTACAGACAGAGTGTTTCAAAACTGCTCAATCAAAAGTATGGTTTAACTCTGTTAGCTGAATGCTCAGATCAGAAAGAAGTTTCACAGAATGCTTCTGTGTAGTTTATATTTGAATATATTCCTTTTTCCACTACTACGCTCTTAGCGCTCCAAATGTCCAGTTGCATTTTATACAGAAAGAGTGTTCAGATGTGCTCAATCAAAAGTATGGTTTAACTCTGTTAGCTGAATGCACAGATCAGAAAGAAGTTTCACCGAATGATTCTGTGTAGTTTATATTTGAAGACATTCCTTTTTCCACTATTACCCTCTTAGCGCTCCGAAACTCCACTTGCATTTTCAACAAAAAGAGTGTTTCATAACTGCTCAATCAAAAATATGTTTTATCTCTGTTAACTGAATTTACAGATCAGAAATAAGTTTCACAGAATGCATCTGTGTAGTTTTTATTTGAAGATATTCTTTTTCCCAATGTAGGCCTCTTAGCGCTTAGCATGTCCAATTGCAGTTTCTACAGAAAGAGTGTTTCAGAACGGCTCAATCAAAAGTAAGGTTCAACTCTGTTAGTTGAATGCACAGAACAGAAAGAATTTTCACAGAATGCTACTGTGTAGTTTATATTTGAATATATTCCTTTTTCCACTATTACCCTCTTAGCGCTCCGAATGTCCACTTGCATTTTCTACAGAAAGAGTGTTCAGAACTGCGCAATCAAAAGTATGGTTTAACTCTGTTAGCTTAATGAACATATCAGAAATAAGTTTCACACAATGCTTCTGTGTAGTTTTTATTTGAAGATATTATTTTTCCCAATATAGGCCTCTTAGCGCTCAGAATGTCCAATTGCAGTTTCCACAGAAAGAGTGTTTCAGAAAGGCTCAATCAAAATAAGGTTCAACTCTGTTAGTTGAATGCACAGAACAGAAAGAAGTTTAATACAATGCTTCTGTGTAGATTCTATTTGAACATATTCTTTTGTCCACTATTACCCACTTAGCGCTACGAATGTCCAGTTGCATTTTCTACAGACAGAGTGTTTCAAAACTGCTCAATCAAAAGTATGGTTTAACTCTGTTAGCTGAATGCTCAGATCAGAAAGAAGTTTCACAGAATGCTTCTGTGTAGTTTATATTTGAATATATTCCTTTTTCCACTACTACTCTCTTAGCGCTCCAAATGTCCAGTTGCATTTTCTACAGAAAGAGTGTTCAGATCTGCTCAATCAAAAGTATGGTTTAACTCTGTTACCTGAATGCACGGATCAGAAAGAAGTTTCACAGAATGATTCTGTGTAGTTTATATTTGGAGACATTCCTTTTTCCACTATTACCCTCTTAGCGCTCCGAATCTCCACTTGCATTTTCTACAGAAAGAGTGTTTCATAACTGCTCAATCAAAAATATGATTTATCCCTGTTAACTGAATTTACAGATCAGAAATAAGTTTCACAGAATGCATCTGTGTAGTTTTTATTTGAAGATATTCTTTTTCCCAATGTAGGCCTCTTAGCGCTTAGCATGTCCAATTGCAGTTTCTACAGAAAGAGTGTTTCAGAACGGCTCAATCAAAAGTAAGGTTCAACTCTGTTAGTTGAATGCACAGAACAGAAAGAATTTTCACAGAATGCTTCTGTGTAGTTTATATTTGTATATATTCCTTTTTCCACTACTACTCTCTTAGCGCTCCAAATGTCCAGTTGCATTTTCTACAGAAAGAGTGTTCAGATCTGCTCAATCAAAAGTATGGTTTAACTCTGTTTCCTGAATGCACGGATCAGAAAGAAGTTTCACAGAATGATTCTGTGTAGTTTATATTTGGAGACATTCCTTTTTCCACTATTACCCTCTTAGCGCTCCGAATCTCCACTTGCATTTTCTACAGAAAGGGTGTTTCAGAACGGCTCAATCAAAACTAAGGTTCAACCCTTTTAGTTGAACAAACAGAACAGAAAGGAGTTTCACACAATTCTTCTGTGTAGTTTTTATTTGTAGACATTCTTTTTCCCAATATAGGCCACTTAGCGCTCAGAATGTCCAATTGCAGTTTCTACAGAAAGAGTGTTTCAGAAAGGCTCAATCAAAAGTAAGGTTCAACTCTCTTAGTTGAATGCACAGAACAGAAAGAAGTTTCATACAATGCTTCTGTGTAGTTTCTATTTGAACATATTCTTTTGTCCACTATTACCCACTTAGCGCTACGAATGTCCAGTTGCATTTTCTACAGACAGAGTGTTTCAAAACTGCTCAATCAAAAGTATGGTTTAACTCTGTTAGCTGAATGCTCAGATCAGAAAGAAGTTTCACAGAATGCTTCTGTGTAGTTTATATTTGAATATATTCCTTTTTCCACTACTACTCTCTTAGCGCTCCAAATGTCCAGTTGCATTTTCTCCAGAAAATGTGTTCAGATCTGCTCAATCAAAAGTATGGTTTAACTCTGTTAGCTGAATGCACAGATCAGAAAGAAGTTTCACAGAATGATTCTGTGTAGTTTATATTTGGAGACATTCCTTTTTCCACTATTACCCTCTTAGCGCTCCGAATCTCCACTTGCATTTTCTACAGAAAGAGTGTTTCAGAACGGCTCAATCAAAACTAAGGTTCAAATCTTTTAGTTGAACAAACAGAACAGAAAGTAGTTTCACACAATTCTTCTGTGTAGTTTTTATTTGTAGACATTCTTTTTCCCAATATAGGCCTCTTAGCGCTCAGAATGTCCAATTGCAGTTTCTACAGAAAGAGTGTTTCAGAACGGCTCAATCAAAAGTAAGGTTCAACTCTGTTAGTAGAATGCACAGAACAGAAAGAAGTTTCATACAATGCTTCTGTGTAGTTTATATTTGAACATATTTTTTTTCTACTATTACCCACTTATCGCTACGAATGTCCAGTTGCATTTTCTACAGACAGAGTGTTTCAAAACTGCTCAATCAAAAGTATGGTTTAACTCTGTTAGCTGAATGCTCAGATCAGAAAGAAGTTTCACAGAATGCTTCTGTGTAGTTTATATTTGAATATATTCCTTTTTCCACTACTACGCTCTTAGCGCTCCAAATGTCCAGTTGCATTTTCTACAGAAAGACTATTCAGATCTGCTCAATCAAAAGTGTGGTTTAACTCTGTTAGCTGAATGCACAGATCAGAAAGAAGTTTAAAAGAATGATTCTGTGTAGTTTATATTTGAAGACATTCCTTTTCCACTATTACCCTCTTAGCGCTCCGAATCTCCACTTGCATTTTCTACAGAAAGAGTGTTTCAGAACGGCTCAATGAAAACTAAGGTTCAATTCTTTTAGTTGAACAAACAGAACAGAAAGAAGTTTCACACAATTCTTCTGTGTAGTTTTTATTTTTTAGACATTCTTTTTCCCAATATAGGCCTCTTAGCACTCAGAATGTCCAATTGCAGTTTCTACAGAAAGAGTGTTTCAGAAAGGCTCAATCAAAAGTAAGGTTCAACTCTGTTAGTTGAATGCACAGAACAGAAAGAAGTTTCATACAATGCTTCTGTGTAGTTTATATTTGAACATATTCTTTTTTCCACTATTTCCCACTTAGCGCTACGAATGTCCAGTTGCATTTTCTACAGACAGAGTGTTTCAAAACTGCTCAATCAAAAGTATGGTTTAACTCTGTTAGCTGAATGCTCAGATCAGAAAGAAGTTTCACAGAATGCTTCTGTGTAGTTTATATTTGAATATATTCCTTTTTCCACTACGACGCTCTTAGCGCTCCAAATGTCCAGTTGCATTTTCTACAGAAAGAGTGTTCAGATCTGCTCAATCAAAAGTATGGTTTAACTCTGTTAGCTGAATGCACAGATCAGAAAGAAGTTTCACCGAATGATTCTGTGTAGTTTATATTTGAAGACATTCCTTTTTCCACTATTACCCTCTTAGCGCTCCGAAACTCCACTTGCATTTTCTACAAAAAGAGTGTTTCATAACTGCTCAATCAAAAATATGTTTATCTCTGTTAACTGAATTTACAGATCAGAAATAAGTTTCACAGAACGCATCTGTGTAGTTTTTATTTGAAGATATTCTTTTTCCCAATGTAGGCCTCTTAGCGCTTAGAATGTCCAATTGCAGTTTCTACAGAAAGAGTGTTTCAGAACGGCTCAATCAAAAGTAAGGTTCAACTCTGTTAGTTGAATGCACAGAACAGAAAGAATTTTCACAGAATGCTACTGTGTAGTTTATATTTGAATATATTCCTTTTTCCACTATTACCCTCTTAGCACTCCGAATGTCCACTTGCATTTTCTACAGAAAGAGTGTTCAGAACTGCGCAATCAAAAGTATGGTTTAACTCTGTTAGCTTAATGAACATATCAGAAATAAGTTTCACACAATGCTTCTGTGTAGTTTTTATTTGAAGTTATTATTTTTCCCAATATAGGCCTCTTAGCGCTCAGAACTTCCAATTGCAGTTTCTACAGAAAGAGTGTTTCAGAAACGCTCAATCAAAAGTGACGTTCAACTCTGTTAGTTGAATGCACAGAACAGAAAGAAGTTTCATACAATGCTTCTGTGTAGTTTATATTTGAACATATTCTTTTTTCCACTATTACCCAATTAGCGCTACGAATGTCCAGTTGCATTTTCTACAGACAGAGTGTTTCAAAACTGCTCAATCAAAAGTATGGTTTAACTCTGTTAGCTGAATGCTCAGATCAGAAAGAAGTTTCACAGAATGCTTCTGTGTAGTTTATATTTGAATATATTCCTTTTTCCACTACTACTCTCTTAGCGCTCCAAATGTCCAGTTGCATTTTCTCCAGAAACAGTGTTCAGATCTGCTCAATCAAAAGTATGGTTTAACTCTGTTAGCTGAATGCACAGATCAGAGAGAAGTTTCACAGAATGATTCTGTGTAGTTTATATTTGGAGACATTCCTTTTTCCACTATTACCCTCTTAGCGCTCCGAATCTCCACTTGCATTTTCTACAAAAAGAGTGTTTCATAACTGCTCAATCAAAAATATGTTTTATCTCTGTTAACTGCATTTACAGATCAGAAATAAGTTTCACAGAATGCATCTGTGTAGTTTTTATTTGAAGATATTCTTTTTCCCAATGTAGGCCTCTTAGCGCTTAGCATGTCCAATTGCAGTTTCTACAGAAAGAGTGTTTCAGAACGGCTCAATCAAAAGTAAGGTTCAACTCTGTTAGTTGAATGCACAGAACAGAAAGAATTTTCACAGAATGCTACTGTGTAGTTTATATTTGAATATATTCCTTTTTCCACTATTACCCTCTTAGCGCTCCGAATGTCCACTTGCATTTTCTACAGAAAGAGTGTTCAGAACTGCGCAATCAAAAGTATGGTTTAACTCTGTTAGCTTAATGAACATATCTGAAATAAGTTTCACACAATGCTTCTGTGTAGTTTTTATTTGAAGATATTATTTTTCCCAATATAGGCCTCTTAGCGCTCAGAATGTCCAATTGCAGTTTCCACAGAAAGAGTGTTTCAGAAAGGCTCAATCAAAAGTAAGGTTCAACTCTGTTAGTTGAATGCACAGAACAGAAAGAAGTTTCATACAATGCTTCTGTGTAGTTTCTATTTGAACATATTCTTTTTTCCACTATTACCCACTTAGCGCTACGAATGTCCAGTTGCATTTTCTACAGACAGAGTGTTTCAAAACTGCTCAATCAAAAGTATGGTTTAACTCTGTTAGCTGAATGCTCAGATCAGAAAGAAGTTTCACAGAATGCTTCTGTGTAGTTTATATTTGAATATATTCCTTTTTCCACTACTACTCTCTTAGCGCTCCAAATGTCCAGTTGCATTTTCTACAGAAAGAGTGTTCAGATCTGCTCAATCAAAAGTATGGTTTAACTCTGTTAGCTGAATGCACAGATCAGAAAGAAGTTTCACCGAATGATTCTGTGTAGTTTATATTTGGAGACATTCTTTTTTCCACTATTACCCTCTTAGCGCTCCGAATCTCCACTTGCATTTTCTACAGAAAGAGTGTTTCAGAACGGCTCAATGAAAACTAAGGTTCAACTCTTTTATTTGAACAAACAGAACAGAAAGAAGTTTCACACAATTCTTCTGTGTAGTTTTTATTTGTAGACATTCTTTTTCCCAATATAGGCCTCTTAGCGCTCAGAATGTCCAATTGCAGTTTCTACAGAAAGAGTGTTTCAGAACGGCTCAATCAAAAGTAAGGTTCAACTCTGTTAGTTGAATGCACAGAACAGAAAGAAGTTTCATACAATGCTTCTGTGTAGTTTATATTTGAACATATTCTTTTTTCCACTATTACCCACTTAGCGCTACGAATGTCCAGTTGCATTTTCTACAGACAGAGTGTTTCAAAACTGCTCAATCAAAAGTATGGTTTAACTCTGTTAGCTGAATGCTCAGATCAGAAAGCCGTTTCACAGAATGCTTCTGTGTAGTTTATATTTGAATATATTCCTTTTTCCACTACTACGCTCTTAGCGCTCCAAATGTACAGTTGCATTTTCTACAGAAAGAGTGTTCAGATCTGCTCAATCAAAAGTATGGTTTAACTCTGTTAGCTGAATGCACAGATCAGAAAGAAGTTTCACCGAATGATTCTGTGTAGTTTATATTTGAAGACATTCCTTTTTCCACTATTACCCTCTTAGCGCTCCGAATCTCCACTTGCATTTTCTACAAAAAGAGTGTTTCATAACTGCTCAATCAAAAATATGTTTTATCTCTGTTAACTGAATTTACAGATCAGAAATAAGTTTCACAGAATGCATCTGTGTAGTTTTTATTTGAAGATATTCTTTTTCCCAATGTAGGCCTCTTTGCGCTTAGCATGTCCAATTGCAGTTTCTACAGAAAGAGTGTTTCAAAACGGCTCAATCAAAAGTAAGGTTCAACTCTGTTAGTTGAATGCACAGAACAGAAAGAATTTTCACAGAATGCTACTGTGTAGTTTATATTTGAATATATTCCTTTTTCCACTCTTACCCTCTTAGCGCTCCGAATGTCCACTTGCATTTTCTACAGAAATAGTGTTCAGAACTGCGCAATCAAAAGTATGGTTTAACTCTGTTAGCTTAATGAACATATCAGCAATAAGTTTCACACAATGCTTCTGTGTAGTTTTTATTTGAAGATATTATTTTTCCCAATATAGGCCTCTTAGCGCTCAGAATGTCCAATTGCAGTTTCTACAGAAAGAGTGTTTCAGAAAGGCTCAATCAAAAGTAAGGTTCAACTCTGTTAGTTGAATGCACAGAACAGAAAGAAGTTTCATACAATGCTTCTGTGTAGTTTATATTTGAACATATTCTTTTGTCCACTATTACCCACTTAGCGCTACGAATGTCCAGTTGCATTTTCTACAGACAGAGTGTTTCAAAACTGCTCAATCAAAAGTATGGTTTAACTCTGTTAGCTGAATGCTCAGATCAGAAAGAAGTTTCACAGAATGCTTCTGTGTAGTTTATATTTGAATATATTCCTTTTTCCACTACTACTCTCTTAGCGCTACAAATGTCCAGTTGCATTTTCTACAGAAAGAGTGTTCAGATCTGCTCAATCAAAAGTATGGTTTAACTCTGTTAGCTGAATGCACAGATCAGAAAGAAGTTTCACAGAATGATTCTGTGTAGTTTATATTTGGAGACATTCCTTTTTCCACTATTACCCTCTTAGCGCTCCGAATCTCCACTTGCATTTTCTACAGAAAGAGTGTTTCAGAACGGCTCAATCAAAACTAAGGTTCAACCCTTTTAGATGAACAAACAGAACAGAAAGAAGTTTCACACAATGCTTCTGTGTAGTTTTTATTTGAAGATTTTTTTTTCCCAATATAGGCCTCTTAGCGCTCAGAATGTCCAATTGCAGTTTCTACAGAAAGAGTGTTTCAGAAAGGCTCAATCAAATGTAAGGTTCAACTCTGTTAGTTGAATGCACAGAAGAGAAAGTAGTTTCATACAATGCTTCTGTGTAGTTTATATTTGAATATATTCTTTTTTCCACTATTACCCACTTAGCGCTACGAATGTCCAGTTGCATTTTCTACAGACAGAGTGTTTCAAAACTGCTCAATCAAAAGTATGGTTTAACTCTGTTAGCTGAATGCTCAGATCAGAAAGAAGTTTCACAGAATGCTTCTGTGTAGTTTATATTTGAATATATTCCTTTTTCCACTACTACGCTCTTAGCGCTCCAAATGTCCAGTTGCATTTTCTACAGAAAGAGTGTTCAGATCTGCTCAATCAAAAGTATGGTTTAACTCTGTTAGCAGAATGCACAGATCAGAAAGAAGTTTCACCGAATGATTCTGTGTAGTTTATATTTGAAGACATTCCTTTTTCCACTATTACCCTCTTAGCGCTCCGAATCTCCACTTGCATTTTCTACAAAAAGAGTGTTTCATAACTGCTCAATCAAAAATATGTTTTATCTCTGTTAACTAAATTTACAGATCAGAAATAAGTTTCACAGAATGCATCTGTGTTGTTTTTATTTGAAGATATTCTTTTTCCCAATGTAGGCCTCTTAGCGCTTAGCATGTCCAATTGCAGTTTCTACAGAAAGAGTGATTCAGAACGGCTCAATCAAAAGTAAGGTTCAACTCTGTTAGTTGAATGCACAGAACAGAAAGAATTTTCACAGAATGCTACTGTGTAGTTTATTTTTGAATATATTCCTTTTTCCACTATTACCCTCTTAGCGCTCCGAATGTCCACTTGCATTTTCTACAGAAAGAGTGTTCAGAACTGCGCAATCAAAAGTATGGCTTAACTCTGTTAGCTTAATGAACATATCAGAAATAAGTTTCACACAATGCTTCTGTGTAGTTTTTATTTGAAGATATTATTTTTCCCAATATAGGCCTCTTAGTGCTCGGAATGTCCAATTGCAATTTCTACAGAAAGAGTGTTTCAGAAAGGCTCAATCAAAAGTAAGTTTCAACTCTGTTAGTTGAATGCACAGAACAGAAAGAAGTTTCATACAATGCTTCTGTGTAGTTTATACTTGAACATATTCTTTTTTCCACTATTACCCACTTAGCGCTACGAATGTCCAGTTGCATTTTCTACAGACAGAGTGTTTCAAAACTGCTCAATCAAAAGTATGGTTTAACTCTGTTAGCTGAATGCTCAGATCAGAAAGAAGTTTCACAGAATGCTTCTGTGTAGTTTATATTTGAATATATTCCTTTTTCCACTACTACTCTCTTAGCGCTCCAAATGTCCAGTTGCATTTTCTACAGAAAGAGTGTTCAGATCTGCTCAATCAAAAGTATGGTTTAACTCTTTTAGCTGAATGCACAGATCAGAAAGAAGTTTCACAAAATGATTCTGTGTAGTTTATATTTGGAGACATTCCTTTTTCCACTATTACCCTCTTAGCGCTCCGAATCTCCACTTGCATTTTCTACAGAAAGAGTGTTTCAGAACGGCTCAATCAAAACTAAGGTTCAACTCTTTTAGTTGAACAAACAGAACAGAAAGAAGTTTCACACAATTCTTCTGTGTAGTTTTTATTTGTAGACATTCTTTTTCCCAATATAGGCCTCTTAGCGCTCAGAATGTCCAATTGCAGTTTCTACAGAAAGAGTGTTTCAGAACGGCTCAATCAAAACTAAGGTTCAACTCTGTTAGTTGAATGCACAGAACAGAAAGAAGTTTCATACAATGCTTCTGTGTAGTTTATATTTGAACATATTCTTTTTTCCACTATTACCCACTTAGCGCTACGAATGTCCAGTTGCATTTTCTACAGACAGAGTGTTTCAAAACTGCTCAATCAAAAGTATGGATTAACTCTGTTAGCTGAATGCTCAGATCAGAAAGAAGTTTCACAGAATGCTTCTGTGTAGTTTATATTTGAATATATTCCTTTTTCCACTACTACGCTCTTAGCGCTCCAAATGTCCAGTTGCATTTTCTACAGAAAGAGTGTTCAGATCTGCTCAATCAAAAGTATGGTTTAACTCTGTTAGCTGAATGCACAGATCAGAAAGAAGTTTCACCGAATGATTCTGTGTAGTTTATATTTGAAGACATTCCTTTTTCCACTATTACCCTCTTAGCGCTCCGAATCTCCACTTGCATTTTCTACAGAAAGAGTGTTTCAGAACGGCTCAATCAAAACTAAGGTTCAACTCTTTTAGTTGAACAAACAGAACCGAAAGAAGTTTCACACAATTCTTCTGTGTAGTTTTTATTTGTAGACATTCTTTTTCCCAATATAGGCCTCTTAGCGCTCAGAATGTCCAATTGCAGTTTCTACAGAAAGAGTGTTTCAGAACGGCTCAATCAAAAGTAAGGTTCAACTCTGTTAGTTGAATGCACAGAACAGAAAGAAGTTTCATACAATGCTTCTGTGTAGTTTATATTTGAACATATTCTTTTTTCCACTATTACCCACTTAGCGCTACGAATGTCCAGTTGCATTTTCTACAGACAGAGTGTTTCAAAACTGCTCAATCAAAAGTATGGTTTAACTCTGTTAGCTGAATGCTCAGATCAGAAAGAAGTTTCACAGAATGCTTCTGTGTAGTTTATATTTGAATATATTCCTTTTTCCACTACTACGCTCTTAGCGCTCCAAATGTCCAGTTGCATTTTCTACAGAAAGAGTGTTCAGATCTGCTCAATCAAAAGTATGGTTTAACTCTGTTAGCTGAATGCACAGATCAGAAAGAATTTTCACCGAATGATTCTGTGTAGTTTATATTTGAAGACATTCCTTTTTCCACTATTACCCTCTTAGCGCTCCGAATCTCCACTTGCATTTTCTACAAAAAGAGTGTTTCATAACTGCTCAATCAAAAATATGTTTTATCTCTGTTAACTGAATTTACAGATCAGAAATAAGTTTCACAGAATGCATCTGTGTAGTTTTTATTTGAAGATATTCTTTTTCCCAATGTAGGCCTCTTAGCGCTTAGCATGTCCAATTGCAGTTTCTACAGAAAGAGTGTTTCAGAACGGCTCAATCAAAAGTAAGGTTCAACTCTGTTAGTTGAATGCACAGAACAGAAAGAATTTTCACAGAATGCTACTGTGTAGTTTATATTTGAATATATTCCTTTTTCCACTATTACCCTCTTAGCGCTCCGAATGTCCACTTGCATTTTCTACAGAAAGAGTGTTCAGAACTGCGCAATCAAAAGTATGGTTTAACTCTGTTAGCTTAATTAACATATCAGAAATAAGTTTCACACAATGCTTCTGTGTAGTTTTTATTTGAAGATATTATTTTTCCCAATAGAGGCCTCTTAGCGCTCAGAATGTCCAATTGCAGTTTCTACAGAAAGAGTGTTTCAGAAAGGCTCAATCAAATGTAAGGTTCAACTCTGTTAGTTGAATGCACAGAACAGAAAGAAGTTTCATACAATGCTTCTGTGTAGTTTATATTTGAACATATTCTTTTTTCCACTATTACCCACTTAGCGCTACGAATGTCCAGTTGCATTTTCTACAGACAGAGTGTTTCAAAACTGCTCAATCAAAAGTATGGTTTAACTCTGTTAGCTGAATGCTCAGATCAGAAAGAAGTTTCACAGAATGCTTCTGTGTAGTTTATATTTGAATATATTCCTTTTTCCACTACTGCTCTCTTAGCGCTCCAAATGTCCAGTTGCATTTTCTACAGAAAGAGTGTTCAGATCTGCTCAATGAAAAGTATGGTTTAACTCTGTTAGCTGAATGCACAGATCAGAAAGAAGTTTCACAGAATGATTCTGTGTAGTTTATATTTGGAGACATTCCTTTTTCCACTATTACCCTCTTAGCGCTCCGAATCTCCACTTGCATTTTCTACAGAAAGAGTGTTTCAGAACGGCTCAATCAAAACTAAGGTTCAACACTTTTAGTTGAACAAACAGAACAGAAAGAAGTTTCACACAATTCTTCTGTGTAGTTTTTATTTGTAGACATTCTTTTTCCCTATATAGGCCTCTTAGCGCTCAGAATGTCCAATTGCAGTTTCTACAAAAAGCGATTTTCAGAACGGCTCAATCAAAAGTAATGTTCAACTCTGTTAGTTGAATGCACAGAACAGAAAGAATTTTCACAGAATGCTACTGTGTAGTTTATATTTGAATATATTCCTTTTTCCACTATTACCCTCTTAGCGCTCCGAATGTCCACTTGCATTTTCTACAGAAAGAGTGTTCAGAACTGCGCAATCAAAAGTATGGTTTAACTCTGTTAGCTTAGTGAACATATCAGAAATAAGTTTCACACTATGCTTCTGTGTAGTTTTTTTGAAGATATTATTTTTCCCAATATAGGCCTCTTAGCGCTCAGAATGTCCAATTGCAGTTTCTACAGAAAGAGTGTTTCAGAAAGGCTCAATCAAAAGTAAGGTTCAACTCTGTTAGTTGAATGCACAGAACAGAAAGAAGTTTCATACAATGCTTCTGTGTAGTTTATATTTGAACATATTCTTTTTTCCACTATTACCCACTTAGCGCTACGAATGTCCAGTTGCATTTTCTACAGAGAGAGTGTTTCAAAACTGCTCAATCAAAAGTATGGTTTAACTCTGGTACCTTAATGCTCAGATCAGAAAGAAGTTTCACAGAATGCTTCTGTGTAGTTTATATTTGAATATATTCTTTTTCCACTACTACGCTCTTAGCGCTCCAAATGTCCAGTTGCATTTACTAGAGAAAAAGTGTTCAGATCTGCTCAATCAAAAATATGGTTTAACTCTGTTAGCTGAATGCACAGATCAGAAAGAAGTTTCACCAAATGATTCTGTGTAGTTTATATTTGAAGACATTCCTTTTTCCACTATTACCCTCTTAGCGCTCCGAATCTCCACTTGCATTTTCTACAAAAAGAGTGTTTCATAACTGCTCAATCAAAAATATGTTTTATCTCTGTTAACTGAATTTACAGATCAGAAATAAGTTTCACACAATTCTTCTGTGTAGTTTTTATTTGTAGACATTCATTTTCCCAATATAGGCCTCTTAGCGCTCAGAATGTCCAATTGCAGTTTCTACAGAAAGAGTGTTTCAGAACGGCTCAATCAAAAGTAAGGTTCAACTCTGTTAGTTGAATGCACAGAACAGAAAGTAGTTTCATACAATGCTTCTGTGTAGTTTATATTTGAACATATTCTTTTTTCCACTATTACCCACTTAGCGCTACGAATGTCCAGTTGCATTTTCTACAGACAGAGTGTTTCAAAACTGCTCAATCAAAAGTATGGTTTAACTCTGTTAGCTGAATGCTCAGATCAGAAAGAAGTTTCACAGAATGCTTCTGTGTAGTTTATATTTGAATATATTCCTTTTTCCACTACTACTCTCTTAGCGCTCCAAATGTCCAGTTGCATTTTCTACAGAAAGAGTGTTCAGATCTGCTCAATCAAAAGTATGGTTTAACTCTGTTAGCTGAATGCACAAATCAGAAAGAAGTTTCACAGAATGATTCTGTGTAGTTTATATTTGGAGACATTCCTTTTTCCACTATTACCCTCTTAGCGCTCCGAATCTCCACTTGCATTTTCTACAGAAAGAGTGTTTCAGAACGGCTCAATCAAAACTAAGGTTCAACTCTTTTAGTTGAACAAACAGAACAGAAAGAAGTTTCACACAATTCTTCTGTGTAGTTTTTATTTGTAGACATTCTTTTTCCCAATATAGGCCTCTTAGCACTCAGAATGTCCAATTGCAGTTTCTACAGAAAGAGTGTTTCAGAACGGCTCAATCAAAAGTAAGGTTCAACTCTGTTAGTTGAATGCACAGAACAGAAAGAAGTTTCATACAATGCTTCTGTGTAGTTTATATTTGAACATATTCTTTTTTCCACTATTACCCACTTAGCGCTACGAATGTCCAGTTGCATTTTCTACAGACAGAGTGTTTCAAAACTGCTCAATCAAAAGTATGGTTTAACTCTGTTAGCTGAATGCTCAGATCAGAAAGAAGTTTCACAGAATGCTTCTGTGTAGTTTATATTTGAATATATTCCTTTTTCCACTACTACTCTCTTAGCGCTCCAAATGTACAGTTGCATTTTCTACAGAAAGAGTGTTCAGATCTGCTCAATCAAAAGTATGGTTTAACCCTGTTAGCTGAATGCACAGATCAGAAAGAAGTTTCACAGAATGATTCTGTGTAGTTTATATTTGGAGACATTCCTTTTTACACTATTACCCTCTTAGCGCTCCGAATCTCCACTTGCATTTTCTACAGAAAGAGTGTTTCAGAACGGCTCAATCAAAACTAAGGTTCAACTCTTTTAGTTGAACAAACAGAACAGAAAGAAGATTCACACAATTCTTCTGTGTAGTTTTTATTTGAAGATATTATTTTTCCCAATATAGGCCTCTTAGCGCTCAGAATGTCCAATTGCAGTTTCTACAGCAAGAGTGTTTCAGAAAGGCTCAATCAAAAGTAAGGTTCAACTCTGTTAGTTGAATGCACAGAACAGAAAGTAGTTTCATACAATGCTTCTGTGTAGTTTATATTTGAACATATTCTTTTTCCACTATTACCCACTTAGCGCTACGAATGTCCAGTTGCATTTTCTACAGACAGAGTGTTTCAAAACTGCTCAATCAAAAGTATGGTTTAACTCTGTTAGCTGAATGCTCAGATCAGAAAGAAGTTTCACAGAATGCTTCTGTGTAGTTTATATTTGAATATATTCCTTTTTCCACTAGTTCTCTCTTAGCGCTCCAAATGTCCAGTTGCATTTTCTACAGAAAGAGTGTTCAGATCTGCTCAATCAAAAGTATGGTTTAACTCTGTTAGCTGAATGCACAGATCAGAAAGAAGTTTCACAGAATTATTCTGTGTAGTTTATATTTGGAGACATTCCTTTTTCCACTATTACCCTCTTAGCGCTCCGAATCTCCACTTGCATTTTCTACAGAAAGAGTGTTTAAGAACGGCTCAATCAAAACTAAGGTTCAACTCTTTTAGTTGAACAAACAGAACAGAAAGTAGTTTCACACAATTCTTCTGTGTAGTTTTTATTTGTAGACATTCTTTTTCCCAACATAGGCCTCTTAGCGCTCAGAATGTCCAATTGCAGTTTCTACAGAAAGTGTGTTTCAGAACGGCTCAATCAAAAGTAAGGTTCAACTCTGTTAGTTGAATGCACAGAACAGAAAGAAGTTTCATACAATGCTTCTGTGTAGTTTATATTTGAACATATTCTTTTTTCCACTATTACCCACTTAGTGCTACGAATGTCCCGTTGCATTTACTACAGACAGAGTGTTTCAAAACTGCTCAATCAAAAGTATGGTTTAAATCTGTTAGCTGAATGCTCAGATCAGAAAGAAGTTTCACAGAATGCTTCTGTGTAGTTTATATTTGAATATATTCCTTTTTCCACTACTACGCTCTTAGCGCTCCAAATGTCCAGTTGCATTTTCTACAGAAAGAGTGTTCAGATCTGCTCAATCAAAAGTATGGTTTAACTCTGTTAGCTGCATGCACAGATCAGGAAGAAGTTAAACCGAATGATTCTGTGTAGTTTATATTTGAAGACATTCCTTTTTCCACTATTAAACACTTAGCGCTCCGAATCTCCACTTGAATTTTCTACAAAAAGAGTGTTTCATAACTGCTCAATCAAAAATATGTTTTATCTCTCTTAACTGAATTTACAGATCAGAAATAAGTTTCACAGAATGCATCTGTATAGTTTTTATTTGAAGATATTCTTTTTCCCAATATAGGCCTCTTAGCGCTTAGCCTGTCCAATTGCAGTTTCTACAGAAAGAGTGTTTCAGAACGGCTCAATCAAAAGTAAGGTTCAACTCTGTTAGTTGAATGCACAGAACAGAAAGTATTTTCACAGAATGCTACTGTGCAGTTTATATTTGAATATATTCCTTTTT
The DNA here is from genome assembly GCF_028878055.3 of Symphalangus syndactylus. Classification (NCBI taxonomy): domain Eukaryota; kingdom Metazoa; phylum Chordata; class Mammalia; order Primates; family Hylobatidae; genus Symphalangus; species Symphalangus syndactylus. The sequence continues at coordinate 4,505,243 of NC_072436.2, forward strand.
CCACTATTACCCTCTTAGCGCTCCGAATGTACATTTGCATTTTCTACAGAAAGAGTGTTCAGAACTGTGCAATCAAAAGTATGGTTTAATTCTGTTAGCTTAATGAACATATCAGAAATAAGTTTCACACAATGCTTCTGTGTAGTTTTTATTTGAAAATATTATTTTTCCCAATAGAGGCCTCTTAGCGCTCAGAATGTCCAATTGCAGTTTCTACAGAAAGAGTGTTTCAGAAAGGCTCAATCCAATGTAAGGTTCTACTCTGTTAGTTGAATGCACAGAACAGAAAGAAGTTTCATACAATGCTTCTGTGTAGTTTATATTTGAACATACTCTTTTTTCCATATTACCCACTTAGCGCTACGAATGTCCAGTTGCATTTTCTACAGACAGAGTGTTTCAAAACTGCTCAATCAAGAGTATGGTTTAACTCTGTTAGCTGAATGCTCAGATCAGAAAGAAGTTTCACAGAATGCTTCTGTGTAGTTTATATTTGAATATATTCCTTTTTCCACTACTACTCTCTTAGCGCTCCAAATGTCCAGTTGCATTTTCTACAGAAAGAGTGTTCAGATCTGCTCAATCAAAAGTATGGTTTAACCCTGTTAGCTGAATGCACAGATCAGAAAGAAGTTTCACAGAATGATTCTGTGTAGTTTATATTAGGAGACATTCCTTTTTCCACTATTACCCTCTTAGCGCTCCGAATCTCCACTTGCATTTTCTACAGAAAGAGTGTTTCAGAACGGCTCAATCAAAACTAAGGTTCAACTCTTTTAGTTGAACAAACAGAACAGAAAGAAGATTCACACAATTCTTCTGTGTAGTTTTTATTTGAAGATATTATTTTTCCCAATATAGGCCTCTTAGTGCTCAGAATGTCCAATTGCAGTTTCTACAGAAAGAGTGTTTCAGAAAGGCTCAATCAAAAGTAAGGTTCAACTCTGTTAGTTGAATGCACAGAACAGAAAGAAGTTTCATACAATGCTTCTGTGTAGTTTATATTTGAACATATTCTTTTTTCCACTATTACCCACTTAGCGCTACGAATGTCCAATTGCATTTTCTACAGACAGAGTGTTTCAAAACTGCTCAATCAAAAGTATGGTTTAACTCTGTTAGCTGAATGCTCAGATCAGAAAGAAGTTTCACAGAATGCTTCTGTGTAGTTTATATTTCAATATATTCCTTTTTCCACTACTACGCCCTTAGCTCTCCAAATGTCCAGTTGCATATTCTACAGAAAGAGTGTTCAGATCTGCTCAATCAAAAATATGGTTTAACTCTGTTAGCTGAATGCACAGATCAGAAAGAAGTTTCACCGAATGATTCTGTGTAGTTTATATTTGAAGATATTCCTTTTTCCACTATTACACTCTTAGCGCTCCGAATCTCCACTTGCATTTTCTACAAAAAGAGTGTTTCATAACTGCTCAATCAAAAATATGTTTTATCTCTGTTAACTGAATTTACAGATCAGAAATAAGTTTCACAGAATGCATCTGTGTAGTTTTTATTTGAAGATATTCTTTTTCCCAATGTAGGCCTCTTAGCCCTTAGCATGTCCAATTGCATTTTCTACAGAAAGAGTGTTTCAGAACGGCTCAATCAAAACTAAGGTTCAAATCTTTTAGTTGAACAAACAGAACAGAAAGAAGTTTCACACAATTCTTCTGTGTAGTTATTATTTGTAGACATTCTTTTTCCCAATATAGGCCTCTTAGCGCTCAGAATGTCCAATTGCAATTTCTACAGAAAGAGTGTTTCAGAACGGCTCAATCAAAAGTAAGGTTCAACTCTGTTAGTTGAATGCACAGAACAGAAAGCAGTTTCATACAATGCTTCTGTGTAGTTTATATTTGTACATATTCTTTTTTCCACTATTACCCCCTTAGCGCTACGAATGTCCAGTTGCATTTTCTACAGACAGAGTGTTTCAAAACTGCTCAATCAAAAGTATGGTTTAATTCTGTTAGCTGAATGCTCAGATCAGAAAGAAGTTTCACAGAATGCTTCTGTGTAGTTTATATTTGAATATATTCCTTTTTCCACTACTACGCTGTTAGCGCTCCAAATGTCTAGTTGCATTTTCTACAGAAAGAGTGTTCAGATGTGCTCAATCAAAAGTATGGTTTAACTCTGTTAGCTGAATGCACAGATCAGAAAGAAGTTTCACAGAATGATTCTGTGTAGTTTATATTTGAAGACATTCCTTTTTCCACTGTTACCCACTTAGCGCTCCGAATCTCCACTTGCATTTTCTACAAAAAGAGTGTTTCATAACTGCTCAATCAAAAATATGTTTTATCTCTGTTAACTCAATTTACAGATCGGAAATAAGTTTCACAGAATGCATCTGTGTAGTTTTTATTTGAAGATATTATTTTTCCCAATGTAGGCCTCTTAGCGCTTAGCATGTCCAATTGCAGTTTCTACAGAAAGAGTGTTTCAGAACGGCTCAATCAAAAGTAAGGTTCAACTCTGTTAGTTGAATGCACAGAACAGAAAGTATTTTCACAGAATGCTACTGTGCAGTTTATATTTGAATATATTCCTTTTTCCACTATTACCCTCTTAGCGCTCCGAATGTCCACTTGCATTTTCTACAGAAAGAGTGTTCAGAACTGTGCAATCAAAAGTATGGTTTAATTCTGTTAGCTTAATGAACATATCAGAAATAAGTTTCACACAATGCTTCTGTGTAGTTTTTATTTGAAAATATTATTTTTCCCAATAGAGGCCTCTTAGCGCTCAGAATGTCCAATTGCAGTTTCTACAGAAAGAGTGTTTCAGAAAGGCTCAATCCAAAGTAAGGTTCTACTCTGTTAGTTGAATGCACAGAACAGAAAGAAGTTTCATACAATGCTTCTGTGTAGTTTATATTTGAACATACTCTTTTTTCCATATTACCCACTTAGCGCTACGAATGTCCAGTTGCATTTTCTACAGACAGAGTGTTTCAAAACTGCTCAATCAAGAGTATGGTTTAACTCTGTTAGCTGAATGCTCAGATCAGAAAGAAGTTTCACAGAATGCTTCTGTGTAGTTTATATTTGAATATATTCCTTTTTCCACTACTACTCTCTTAGCGCTCCAAATGTCCAGTTGCATTTTCTACAGAAAGAGTGTTCAGATCTGCTCAATCAAAAGTATGGTTTAACCCTGTTAGCTGAATGCACAGATCAGAAAGAAGTTTCACAGAATGATTCTGTGTAGTTTATATTAGGAGACATTCCTTTTTCCACTATTACCCTCTTAGCGCTCCGAATCTCCACTTGCATTTTCTACAGAAAGAGTGTTTCAGAACGGCTCAATCAAAACAAAGGTTCAACTCTTTTAGTTGAACAAACAGAACAGAAAGAAGATTCACACAATTCTTCTGTGTAGTTTTTATTTGAAGATATTATTTTTCCCAATATAGGCCTCTTAGTGCTCAGAATGTCCAATTGCAGTTTCTACAGAAAGAGTGTTTCAGAAAGGCTCAATCAAAAGTAAGGTTCAACTCTGTTAGTTGAATGCACAGAACAGAAAGAAGTTTCATACAATGCTTCTGTGTAGTTTATATTTGAACATATTCTTTTTTCCACTATTACCCACTTAGCGCTACGAATGTCCAATTGCATTTTCTACAGACAGAGTGTTTCAAAACTGCTCAATCAAAAGTATGGTTTAACTCTGTTAGCTGAATGCTCAGATCAGAAAGAAGTTTCACAGAATGCTTCTGTGTAGTTTATATTTCAATATATTCCTTTTTCCACTACTACGCCCTTAGCTCTCCATATGTCCAGTTGCATATTCTACAGAAAGAGTGTTCAGATCTGCTCAATCAAAAATATGGTTTAACTCTGTTAGCTGAATGCACAGATCAGAAAGAAGTTTCACCGAATGATTCTGTGTAGTTTATATTTGAAGATATTCCTTTTTCCACTATTACACTCTTAGCGCTCCGAATCTCCACTTGCATTTTCTACAAAAAGAGTGTTTCATAACTGCTCAATCAAAAATATGTTTTATCTCTGTTAACTGAATTTACAGATCAGAAATAAGTTTCACAGAATGCATCTGTGTAGTTTTTATTTGAAGATATTCTTTTTCCCAATGTAGGCCTCTTAGCCCTTAGCATGTCCAATTGCAGTTTCTACAGAAAGAGTGTTTCAGAACGGCTCAATCAAAAGTAAGGTTCAACTCTGTTAGTTGAATGCTCAGAACAGGAAGAACTTTCATACAATGCTTCTGTGTAGTTTATATTTGAACATATTCTTTTTTCCACTGTTACCCACTTAGCGCTACCAATGTCCAGTTGCATTTTCTACAGACAGAGTGTTTCAAAACTGCTCAATCAAAAGTATGGTTTAACTCTGTTAGCTGAATGCTCAGATCAGAAAGAAGTTTCACAGAATGCTTCTGTGTAGTTTATATTTGAATATATTCCTTTTTCCACTACTACGCACTTAGCGCTCCAAATGTCCAGTTGCATTTTCTACAGAAAGAGTGTTCAGATCTGCTCAATCAAAAGTATGGTTTAACTCTGTTAGCTGAATGCACAGATCAGAAAGAAGTTTCACCGAATGATTCTGTGTAGTTTATATTTGAAGACATTCCTTTTTCCACTATTACCCTCTTAGCGCTCCGAATCTCCACTTGCATTTTCTACAAAAAGAGTGTTTCATAACTGCTCAATCAAAAATAAGTTTTATCTCCCTTAACTGAATTTACAGATCAGAAATAAGTTTCACAGAATGCATCTGTGTAGTTTTTATTTGAAGATATTCTTTTTCCCAATATAGGCCTCTTAGCGCTTAGCCTGTCCAATTGCAGTTTCTACAGAAAGAGTGTGTCAGAACGGTTCAATCAAAAGTAAGGTTCAACTCTGTTAGTTGAATGCACAGAACAGAAAGAATTTTCACAGAATGCTACTGTGTAGTTTATATTTGAATATATTCCTTTTTCCACTATTACCCTCTTAGCGCTCCGAATGTCCATTTGCATTTTCGACAGAAAGAGTGTTCAGAACTGCGCAATCAAAAGTATGGTTTAACTCTGTTAGCTTAATGAACATATCAGTAATAAGTTTCACACAATGCTTCCGTGTAGTTTTTATTTGAAGATATTATTTTTCCCCATATAGGCCTCTTAGCGCTCAGAATGTAAAATTGCAGTTTCTACAGAAAGAGTGTTTCAGAACGGCTCAATCAAAAGTAAGGTTCAACTCTGTTAGTTGAATGCACAGAACAGAAAGAAGTTTCATACAATGCTTCTGTGTAGTTTACATTTGAACATATTATTTTTTCCACTATTACCCACTTAGCGCTACGAATATCCAGTTGCATTTTCTACAGACAGAGTGTTTCAAAACTGCTCAATCAAAAGTATGGTTTAACTCTGTTAGCTGAATGCTCAGATCAGAAAGAAGTTTCACAGAATGCTTCTGTGTAGTTTATATTTGAATATATTCCTTTTTCCACTACTACTCTCTGAGCGCTCCAAATGTCCAGTTGCATTTTCTACAGAAAGAGTGTTCAGATCTGCTCAATCAAAAGTATGGTTTAACTCTGTTAGCTGAATGCACAGATCAGAAAGAAGTTTCACAGAATGATTCTGTGTAGTTTCTATTTGGAGACATTCCTTTTTCCACTATTACCCTCTTAGCGCTCCGAATCTCCACTTGCATTTTCTACAGAAAGAGTGTTTCAGAACGGCTCAATCAAAACTAAGGTTCAACTCTTTTAGTTGAACAAACAGAACAGAAAGAAGTTTCACACAATTCTTCTGTGTAGTTTTTATTTGTAGACATTCTTTTTCCCAATATAGGCCTCTTAGCGCTCAGAATGTCCAATTGCAGTTTCTACAGAAAGAGTGTTTCAGAACGGCTCAATCAAAGTAAGTTTCAACTCTGTTAGTTGAATGCACAGAACAGAAAGAAGTTTCATACAATGCTTCTGTGTAGTTTCTATTTGAACATATTCTTTTTTCCATTATTACCCACTTAGCGCTACGAATGTCCAGTTGCATTTTCTACAGACAGAGTGTTTCAAAACTGCTCAATCAAAAGTATGGTTTAACTCTGTTAGCTGAATGCTCAGATCAGAAAGAAGTTTCACAGAATGCTTCTGTGTAGTTTATATTTGAATATATTCCTTTTTCCACTACTACGCTCTTAGAGCTCCAAATGTCCAGTTGCATTTTCTACAGAAAGAGTGTTCAGATCTGCTCAATCAAAAGTATGGTTTAACTCTGTTAGCTGAATGCACAGATCAGAAAGAAGTTTCACCGAATGATTCTGTGTAGTTTATATTTGAAGACATTCCTTTTTCCACTATAACCCTCTTAGCGCTCCGAATCTCCACTTGCATTTTCTACAAAAAGAGTGTTTCATAACTGCTCAATCAAAAATATGTTTTATCTCTGTTAACTGAATTTACAGATCAGAAATAAGTTTCACAGAATGCATCTGTGTAGTTTTTATTTGAAGATATTCTTTTTCCCAATATAGGCCTCTTAGCGTTTAGCATGTCCAATTGCAGTTTCTACAGAAAGAGTGTTTCAGAACGGCTCAATAAAAAGTAAGGTTCAACTCTGTTAGTTGAATGCACAGAACAGAAAAAATTTTCACAGAATGCTACTGTGTAGTTTATATTTGAATATATTCCTTTTTCCACTATTACCCTCTTAGCGCTCCGAATGTCTACTTGCATTTTCTACAGAAAGAGTGTTCAGAACTGCGCAATCAAAAGTATGGTTTAACTCTGTTAGCTTAATGAACATATCAGAAATAAGTTTCACACAATGCTTCTGTGTAGTTTTTATTTGAAGATATTATTTTTCCCAATAGAGGCCTCTTAGCGCTCAGAATGTCCAATTGCAGTTTCTACAGAAAGAGTGTTTCAGAACGGCTCAATCAAAAGTAAGGTTCAACTCTGTTAGTTGAATGCACAGAACAGAAAGAAGTTTCATACAATGCTTCTGTGTAGTTTATATTTGAACATATTATTTTTTCCACTATTACCCACTTAGCGCTACGAATGTCCAGTTGCATTTTCTACAGACAGAGTGTTTCAAAACTGCTCAATCAAAATTATGGTTTAACTCTGTTAGCTGAATGCTCAGATCAGAAACAAGTTTCACAGAATGCTTCTGTGTAGTTTATATTTGAATATATTCCTTTTTCCACTACTACTCTCTGAGCGCTCCAAATGTCCAGTTGCATTTTCTACAGAAAGAGTGTTCAGATCTGCTCAATCAAAAGTATGGTTTAACTCTGTTAGCTGAATGCACAGATCAGAAAGAAGTTTCACAGAATGATTCTGTGTAGTTTCTATTTGGAGACATTCCTTTTTCCACTATTACCCTCTTAGCGCTCCGAATCTCCACTTGCATTTTCTACAGAAAGAGTGTTTCAGAACGGCTCAATCAAAACTAAGGTTCAAATCTTTTAGTTGAACAAACAGAACAGAAAGAAGTTTCACACAATTCTTCTGTGTAGTTTTTATTTGTAGACATTCTTTTTCCCAATATAGGCCTCTTAGCGCTCAGAATGTCCAATTGCAGTTTCTACAGAAAGAGTGTTTCAGAACGGCTCAATCAAAAGAAAGGTTCAACTCTGTTAGTTGAATGCACAGAACAGAAAGAAGTTTCATACAATGCTTCTGTGTAGTTTATACTTGAACATATTCTTTTTTCCACTATTACCCACTTAGCGCTACGAATGTCCAGTTGCATTTTCTACAGACAGATTGTTTCAAAACTGCTCAATCAAAAGTATGGTTTAACTCTGTTAGCTGAATGCTCAGATCAGAAAGAAGTTTCACAGAATGCTTCTGTGTAGTTTATATTTGAATATATTCCTTTTTCCACTACTACTCTCTTAGCGCTCCAAATGTCCAGTTGCATTTTTTACAGAAAGAGTGTTCAGATCTGCTCAATCAAAAGTATGGTTTAACTCTGTTAGCTGAATGCACAGATCAGAAAGAAGTTTCACAAAATGATTCTGTGTAGTTTATATTTGGAGACATTCCTTTTTCCACTATTACCCTCTTAGCGCTCCGAATCTCCACTTGCATTTTCTACAGAAAGAGTGTTTCAGAACGGCTCAATCAAAACTAAGGTTCAACTCTTTTAGTTGAACAAACAGAACAGAAAGAAGTTTCACACAATTCTTCTGTGTAGTTTTTATTTGTAGACATTCTTTTTCCCAATATAGGCCTCTTAGCGCTCAGAATGTCCAATTGCAGTTTCTACAGAAAGAGTGTTTCAGAACGGCTCAATCAAAAGTAAGGTTCAACTCTGTTAGTTGAATGCACAGAACAGAAAGAAGTTTCATACAATGCTTCTGTGTAGTTTATATTTGAACATATTCTTTTTTCCACTATTACCCACTTAGCGCTACGAATGTCCAGTTGCATTTTCTACAGACGGAGTGTTTCAAAACTGCTCAATCAAAAGTATGGTTTAACTCTGTTAGCTGAATGCTCAGATCAGAAAGAAGTTTCACAGAATGCTTCTGTGTAGTTTATATTTGAATATATTCCTTTTTCCACTACTACGCTCTTAGCGCTCCAAATGTCCAGTTGCATTTTCTACAGAAAGAGTGTTCAGATCTGCTCAATCAAAAGTATGGTTTAACTCTGTTAGCTGAATGCACAGATCGGAAAGAAGTTTCACCGAATGATTCTGTGTAGTTTATATTTGAAGACATTCCTTTTTCCACTATTACCCTCTTAGCGCTCCGAATCTCCACTTGCATTTTCTACAGAAAGAGTGTTTCAGAACGGCTCAATCAAAACTAAGGTTCAACTCTTTTAGTTGAACAAACAGAACAGAAAGAAGTTTCACACAATTCTTCTGTGTAGTTTTTATTTGTAGACATTCTTTTTCCCAATATAGGCCTCTTAGCGCTCAGAATGTCCAATTGCAGTTTCTACAGAAAGAGTGTTTCAGAACGGCTCAATCAAAGTAAGGTTCAACTCTGTTAGTTGAATGCACAGAACAGAAAGAAGTTTCATACAATGCTTCTGTGTAGTTTCTATTTGAACATATTCTTTTTTCCATTATTACCCACTTAGCGCTACGAATGTCCAGTTGCATTTTCTACAGACAGAGTGTTTCAAAACTGCTCAATCAAAAGTATGGTTTAACTCTGTTAGCTGAATGCTCAGATCAGAAAGAAGTTTCACAGAATGCTTCTGTGTAGTTTATATTTGAATATATTCCTTTTTCCACTACTACGCTCTTAGAGCTCCAAATGTCCAGTTGCATTTTCTACAGAAAGAGTGTTCAGATCTGCTCAATCAAAAGTATGGTTTAACTCTGTTAGCTGAATGCACAGATCAGAAAGAAGTTTCACCGAATGATTCTGTGTAGTTTATATTTGAAGACATTCCTTTTTCCACTATAACCCTCTTAGCGCTCCGAATCTCCACTTGCATTTTCTACAAAAAGAGTGTTTCATAACTGCTCAATCAAAAATATGTTTTATCTCTGTTAACTGAATTTACAGATCAGAAATAAGTTTCACAGAATGCATCTGTGTAGTTTTTATTTGAAGATATTCTTTTTCCCAATATAGGCCTCTTAGCGTTTAGCATGTCCAATTGCAGTTTCTACAGAAAGAGTGTTTCAGAACGGCTCAATAAAAAGTAAGGTTCAACTCTGTTAGTTGAATGCACAGAACAGAAAGAATTTTCACAGAATGCTACTGTGTAGTTTATATTTGAATATATTCCTTTTTCCACTATTACCCTCTTAGCGCTCCGAATGTCCACTTGCATTTTCTACAGAAAGAGTGTTCAGAACTGCGCAATCAAAAGTATGGTTTAACTCTGTTAGCTTAATGAACATATCAGAAATAAGTTTCACACAATGCTTCTGTGTAGTTTTTATTTGAAGATATTATTTTTCCCAATAGAGGCCTCTTAGCGCTCAGAATGTCCAATTGCAGTTTCTACAGAAAGAGTGTTTCAGAACGGCTCAATCAAAAGTAAGGTTCAACTCTGTTAGTTGAATGCACAGAACAGAAAGAAGTTTCATACAATGCTACTGTGTAGTTTATATTTGAACATATTATTTTTTCCACTATTACCCACTTAGCGCTACGAATGTCCAGTTGCATTTTCTACAGACAGAGTGTTTCAAAACTGCTCAATCAAAAGTATGGTTTAACTCTGTTAGCTGAATGCTCAGATCAGAAAGAAGTTTCACAGAATGCTTCTGTGTAGTTTATATTTGAATATATTCCTTTTTCCACTACTACTCTCTGAGCGCTCCAAATGTCCAGTTGCATTTTCTACAGAAAGAGTGTTCAGATCTGCTCAATCAAAAGTATGGTTTAACTCTGTTAGCTGAATGCACAGATCAGAAAGAAGTTTCACAGAATGATTCTGTGTAGTTTCTATTTGGAGACATTCCTTTTTCCACTATTACCCTCTTAGCGCTCCGAATCTCCACTTGCATTTTCTACAGAAAGAGTGTTTCAGAACGGCTCAATCAAAACTAAGGTTCAACTCTTTTAGTTGAACAAACAGAACAGAAAGAAGTTTCACACAATTCTTCTGTGTAGTTTTTATTTGTAGACATTCTTTTTCCCAATATAGGCCTCTTAGCGCTCAGAATGTCCAATTGCAGTTTCTACAGAAAGAGTGTTTCAGAACGGCTCAATCAAAGTAAGGTTCAACTCTGTTAGTTGAATGCACAGAACAGAAAGAAGTTTCATACAATGCTTCTGTGTAGTTTATATTTGAACATATTCTTTTTTCCATTATTACCCACTTAGCGCTACGAATGTCCAGTTGCATTTTCTACAGACAGAGTGTTTCAAAACTTCTCAATCAAAAGTATGGTTTAACTCTGTTAGCTGAATGCTCAGATCAGAAAGAAGTTTCACAGAATGCTTCTGTGTAGTTTATATTTGAATATATTCCTTTTTCCACTACTACGCTCTTAGAGCTCCAAATGTCCAGTTGCATTTTCTACAGAAAGAGTGTTCAGATCTGCTCAAACAAAAGTATGGTTTAACTCTGTTAGCTGAATGCACAGATCAGAAAGAAGTTTCACCGAATGATTCTGTGTAGTTTATATTTGAAGACATTCCTTTTTCCACTATAACCCTCTTAGCGCTCCGAATCTCCACTTGCATTTTCTACAAAAAGAGTGTTTCATAACTGCTCAATCAAAAATATGTTTTATCTCTGTTAACTGAATTTACAGATCAGAAATAAGTTTCACAGAATGCATCTGTGTAGTTTTTATTTGAAGATATTCTTTTTCCCAATGTAGGCCTCTTAGCGCTTAGCATGTCCAATTGCAGTTTCTACAGAAAGAGTGTTTCAGAACGGCTCAATCAAAAGTAAGGTTCAACTCTGTTAGTTGAATGCACAGAACAGAAAGAATTTTCACAGAATGCTACTGTGTAGTTTATATTTGAATATATTCCTTTTTCCACTATTACCCTCTTAGCGCTCCGAATGTCCACTTGCATTTTCTACAGAAAGAGTGTTCAGAACTGCGCAATCAAAAGTATGGTTTAACTCTGTTAGCTTAATGAACATATCAGAAATAAGTTTCACACAATGCTTCTGTGTAGTTTTTATTTGAAGATATTATTTTTCCCAATAGAGGCCTCTTAGCGCTCAGAATGTCCAATTGCAGTTTCTACAGAAAGAGTGTTTCAGAACGGCTCAATCAAAAGTAAGGTTCAACTCTGTTAGTTGAATGCACAGAACAGAAAGTAGTTTCATACAATGCTACTGTGTAGTTTATATTTGAACATATTCTTTTTTCCACTATTACCCACTTAGCGCTACGAATGTCCAGTTGCATTTTCTACAGACAGAGTGTTTCAAAACTGCTCAATCAAAAGTATGGTTTAACTCTGTTAGCTGAATGCTCAGATCAGAAAGAAGTTTCACAGAATGCTTCTGTGTAGTTTATATTTGAATATATTCCTTTTTCCACTACTACGCACTTAGCGCTCCAAATGTCCAGTTGCATTTTCTACAGAAAGAGTGTTCAGATCTGCTCAATCAAAAGAATGGTTTAACTCTGTTAGCTGAATGCACAGATCAGAAAGAAGTTTCACCGAATGATTCTGTGTAGTTTATATTTGAATACATTCCTTTTTCCACTATTACCCTCTTAGCGCTCCGAATCTCCACTTGCATTTTCTACAAAAAGAGTGTTTCATAACTGCTCAATCAAAAATATGTTTTATCTCCCTTAACTGAATTTACAGATCAGAAATAAGTTTCACAGAATGCATCTGTGTAGTTTTTATTTGAAGATATTCTTTTTCCCAATATAGGCCTCTTAGCGCTTAGCCTGTCCAATTTCAGTTTCTACAGAAAGAGTGTGTCAGAACGGTTCAATCAAAAGTAAGGTTCAACTCTGTTAGTTGAATGCACAGAACAGAAAGAATTTTCACAGAATGCTACTGTGTAGTTTATATTTGAATATATTCCTTTTTCCACTATTACCCTCTTAGCGCTCCGAATGTCCATTTGCATTTTCGACAGAAAGAGTGTTCAGAACTGCGCAATCAAAAGTATGGTTTAACTCTGTTAGCTTAATGAACATATCAGTAATAAGTTTCACACAATGCTTCTGTGTAGTTTTTATTTGAAGATATTATTTTTCCCCATATAGGCCTCTTAGCGCTCAGAATGTAAAATTGCAGTTTCTACAGAAAGAGTGTTTCAGAACGGCTCAATCAAAAGTAAGGTTCAACTCTGTTAGTTGAATGCACAGAACAGAAAGAAGTTTCATACAATGCTTCTGTGTAGTTTACATTTGAACATATTCTTTTTTCCACTATTACCCACTTAGCGCTACGAATATCCAGTTGCATTTTCTACAGACAGAGTGTTTCAAAACTGCTCAATCAAAAGTATGGTTTAACTCTGTTAGCTGAATGCTCAGATCAGAAAGAAGTTTCACAGAATGCTTCTGTGTAGTTTATATTTGAATATATTCCTTTTTCCACTACTACTCTCTGAGCGCTCCAAATGTCCAGTTGCATTTTCTACAGAAAGAGTGTTCAGATCTGCTCAATCAAAAGTATGGTTTAACTCTGTTAGCTGAATGCACAGATCAGAAAGAAGTTTCACAGAATGATTCTGTGTAGTTTCTATTTGGAGACATTCCTTTTTCCACTATTACCCTCTTAGCGCTCCGAATCTCCACTTGCATTTTCTACAGAAAGAGTGTTTCAGAACGGCTCAATCAAAACTAAGGTTCAACTCTTTTAGTTGAACAAACAGAACAGAAAGAAGTTTCACACAATTCTTCTGTGTAGTTTTTATTTGTAGACATTCTTTTTCCCAATATAGGCCTCTTAGCGCTCAGAATGTCCAATTGCAGTTTCTACAGAAAGAGTGTTTCAGAACGGCTCAATCAAAGTAAGGTTCAACTCTGTTGATTGAATGCACAGAACAGAAAGAAGTTTCATACAATGCTTCTGTGTAGTTTCTATTTGAACATATTCTTTTTTCCATTATTACCCACTTAGCGCTACGAATGTCCAGTTGCATTTTCTACAGACAGAGTGTTTCAAAACTTCTCAATCAAAAGTATGGTTTAACTCTGTTAGCTGAATGCTCAGATCAGAAAGAAGTTTCACAGAATGCTTCTGTGTAGTTTATATTTGAATATATTCCTTTTTCCACTACTACGCTCTTAGAGCTCCAAATGTCCAGTTGCATTTTCTACAGAAAGAGTGTTCAGATCTGCTCAATCAAAAGTATGGTTTAACTCTGTTAGCTGAATGCACAGATCAGAAAGAAGTTTCACCGAATGATTCTGTGTAGTTTATATTTGAAGACATTCCTTTTTCCACTATAACCCTTTTAGCGCTCCGAATCTCCACTTGCATTTTCTACAAAAAGAGTGTTTCATAACTGCTCAATCAAAAATATGTTTTATCTCTGTTAACTGAATTTACAGATCAGAAATAAGTTTCACAGAATGCATCTGTGTAGTTTTTATTTGAAGATATTCTTTTTCCCAATATAGGCCTCTTAGCGTTTAGCATGTCCAATTGCATTTTCTACAGAAAGAGTGTTTCAGAACGGCTCAATAAAAAGTAAGGTTCAACTCTGTTAGTTGAATGCACAGAACAGAAAGAATTTTCACAGAATGCTACTGTGTAGTTTATATTTGAATATATTCCTTTTTCCACTATTACCCTCTTAGCGCTCCGAATGTCCACTTGCATTTTCTACAGAAAGAGTGTTCAGAACTGCGCAATCAAAAGTATGGTTTAACTCTGTTAGCTTAATGAACATATCAGAAATAAGTTTCACACAATGCTTCTGTGTAGTTTTTATTTGAAGATATTATTTTTCCCAATAGAGGCCTCTTAGCGCTCAGAATGTCCAATTGCAGTTTCTACAGAAAGAGTGTTTCAGAACGGCTCAATCAAAAGTAAGGTTCAACTCTGTTAGTTGAATGCACAGAACAGAAAGAAGTTTCATACAATGCTACTGTGTAGTTTATATTTGAACATATTATTTTTTCCACTATTACCCACTTAGCGCTACGAATGTCCAGTTGCATTTTCTACAGACAGAGTGTTTCAAAACTGCTCAATCAAAAGTATGGTTTAACTCTGTTAGCTGAATGCTCAGATCAGAAAGAAGTTTCACAGAATGCTTCTGTGTAGTTTATATTTGAATATATTCCTTTTTCCACTACTACTCTCTGAGCGCTCCAAATGTCCAGTTGCATTTTCTACAGAAAGAGTGTTCAGATCTGCTCAATCAAAAGTATGGTTTAACTCTGTTAGCTGAATGCACAGATCAGAAAGAAGTTTCACAGAATGATTCTGTGTAGTTTCTATTTGGAGACATTCCTTTTTCCACTATTACCCTCTTAGCGCTCCGAATCTCCACTTGCATTTTCTACAGAAAGAGTGTTTCAGAACGGCTCAATCAAAACTAACGTTCAAATCTTTTAGTTGAACAAACAGAACAGAAAGAAGTTTCACACAATTCTTCTGTGTAGTTTTTATTTGTAGACATTCTTTTTCCCAATATAGGCCTCTTAGCGCTCAGAATGTCCAATTGCAGTTTCTACAGAAAGAGTGTTTCAGAACGGCTCAATCAAAAGAAAGGTTCAACTCTGTTAGTTGAATGCACAGAACAGAAAGAAGTTTCATACAATGCTTCTGTGTAGTTTATACTTGAACATATTCTTTTTTCCACTATTACCCACTTAGCGCTACGAATGTCCAGTTGCATTTTCTACAGACAGAGTGTTTCAAAACTGCTCAATCAAAAGTATGGTTTAACTCTGTTAGCTGAATGCTCAGATCAGAAAGAAGTTTCACAGAATGCTTCTGTGTAGTTTATATTTGAATATATTCCTTTTTCCACTACTACGCACTTAGCGCTCCAAATGTCCAGTTGCATTTTCTACAGAAAGAGTGTTCAGATCTGCTCAATCAAAAGAATGGTTTAACTCTGTTAGCTGAATGCACAGATCAGAAAGAAGTTTCACCGAATGATTCTGTGTAGTTTATATTTGAAGACATTCCTTTTTCCACTATTACCCTCTTAGCGCTCCGAATCTCCACTTGCATTTTCTACAAAAAGAGTGTTTCATAACTGCTCAATCAAAAATATGTTTTATCTCCCTTAACTGAATTTACAGATCAGAAATAAGTTTCACAGAATGCATCTGTGTAGTTTTTATTTGAAGATATTCTTTTTCCCAATATAGGCCTCTTAGCGCTTAGCCTGTCCAATTTCAGTTTCTACAGAAAGAGTGTGTCAGAACGGTTCAATCAAAAGTAAGGTTCAACTCTGTTAGTTGAATGCACAGAACAGAAAGAATTTTCACAGAATGCTACTGTGTAGTTTATATTTGAATATATTCCTTTTTCCACTATTACCCTCTTAGCGCTCCGAATGTCCATTTGCATTTTCGACAGAAAGAGTGTTCAGAACTGCGCAATCAAAAGTATGGTTTAACTCTGTTAGCTTAATGAACATATCAGTAATAAGTTTCACACAATGCTTCTGTGTAGTTTTTATTTGAAGATATTATTTTTCCCCATATAGGCCTCTTAGCGCTCAGAATGTAAAATTGCAGTTTCTACAGAAAGAGTGTTTCAGAACGGCTCAATCAAAAGTAAGGTTCAACTCTGTTAGTTGAATGCACAGAACAGAAAGAAGTTTCATACAATGCTTCTGTGTAGTTTACATTTGAACATATTCTTTTTTCCACTATTACCCACTTAGCGCTACGAATATCCAGTTGCATTTTCTACAGACAGAGTGTTTCAAAACTGCTCAATCAAAAGTATGGTTTAACTCTGTTAGCTGAATGCTCAGATCAGAAAGAAGTTTCACAGAATGCTTCTGTGTAGTTTATATTTGAATATATTCCTTTTTCCACTACTACTCTCTGAGCGCTCCAAATGTCCAGTTGCATTTTCTACAGAAAGAGTGTTCAGATCTGCTCAATCAAAAGTATGGTTTAACTCTGTTAGCTGAATGCACAGATCAGAAAGAAGTTTCACAGAATGATTCTGTGTAGTTTCTATTTGGAGACATTCCTTTTTCCACTATTACCCTCTTAGCGCTCCGAATCTCCACTTGCATTTTCTACAGAAAGAGTGTTTCAGAACGGCTCAATCAAAACTAAGGTTCAACTCTTTTAGTTGAACAAACAGAACAGAAAGAAGTTTCACACAATTCTTCTGTGTAGTTTTTATTTGTAGACATTCTTTTTCCCAATATAGGCCTCTTAGCGCTCAGAATGTCCAATTGCAGTTTCTACAGAAAGAGTGTTTCAGAACGGCTCAATCAAAGTAAGGTTCAACTCTGTTAGTTGAATGCACAGAGCAGAAAGAAGTTTCATACAATGCTTCTGTGTAGTTTCTATTTGAACATATTCTTTTTTCCATTATTACCCACTTAGCGCTACGAATGTCCAGTTGCATTTTCTACAGACAGAGTGTTTCAAAACTTCTCAATCAAAAGTATGGTTTAACTCTGTTAGCTGAATGCTCAGATCAGAAAGAAGTTTCACAGAATGCTTCTGTGTAGTTTATATTTGAATATATTCCTTTTTCCACTACTACGCTCTTAGAGCTCCAAATGTCCAGTTGCATTTTCTACAGAAAGAGTGTTCAGATCTGCTCAATCAAAAGTATGGTTTAACTCTGTTAGCTGAATGCACAGATCAGAAAGAAGTTTCACCGAATGATTCTGTGTAGTTTATATTTGAAGACATTCCTTTTTCCACTATAACCCTCTTAGCGCTCCGAATCTCCACTTGCATTTTCTACAAAAAGAGTGTTTCATAACTGCTCAATCAAAAATATGTTTTATCTCTGTTAACTGAATTTACAGATCAGAAATAAGTTTCACAGAATGCATCTGTGTAGTTTTTATTTGAAGATATTCTTTTTCCCAATATAGGCCTCTTAGCGTTTAGCATGTCCAATTGCATTTTCTACAGAAAGAGTGTTTCAGAACGGCTCAATAAAAAGTAAGGTTCAACTCTGTTAGTTGAATGCACAGAACAGAAAGAATTTTCACAGAATGCTACTGTGTAGTTTATATTTGAATATATTCCTTTTTCCACTATTACCCTCTTAGCGCTCCGAATGTCCACTTGCATTTTCTACAGAAAGAGTGTTCAGAACTGCGCAATCAAAAGTATGGTTTAACTCTGTTAGCTTAATGAACATATCAGAAATAAGTTTCACACAATGCTTCTGTGTAGTTTTTATTTGAAGATATTATTTTTCCCAATAGAGGCCTCTTAGCGCTCAGAATGTCCAATTGCAGTTTCTACAGAAAGAGTGTTTCAGAACGGCTCAATCAAAAGTAAGGTTCAACTCTGTTAGTTGAATGCACAGAACAGAAAGAAGTTTCATACAATGCTACTGTGTAGTTTATATTTGAACATATTATTTTTTCCACTATTACCCACTTAGCGCTACGAATGTCCAGTTGCATTTTCTACAGACAGAGTGTTTCAAAACTGCTCAATCAAAAGTATGGTTTAACTCTGTTAGCTGAATGCTCAGATCAGAAAGAAGTTTCACAGAATGCTTCTGTGTAGTTTATATTTGAATATATTCCTTTTTCCACTACTACTCTCTGAGCGCTCCAAATGTCCAGTTGCATTTTCTACAGAAAGAGTGTTCAGATCTGCTCAATCAAAAGTATGGTTTAACTCTGTTAGCTGAATGCACAGATCAGAAAGAAGTTTCACAGAATGATTCTGTGTAGTTTCTATTTGGAGACATTCCTTTTTCCACTATTACCCTCTTAGCGCTCCGAATCTCCACTTGCATTTTCTACAGAAAGAGTGTTTCAGAACGGCTCAATCAAAACTAACGTTCAAATCTTTTAGTTGAACAAACAGAACAGAAAGAAGTTTCACACAATTCTTCTGTGTAGTTTTAATTTGTAGACATTCTTTTTCCCAATATAGGCCTCTTAGCGCTCAGAATGTCCAATTGCAGTTTCTACAGAAAGAGTGTTTCAGAACGGCTCAATCAAAAGAAAGGTTCAACTCTGTTAGTTGAATGCACAGAACAGAAAGAAGTTTCATACAATGCTTCTGTGTAGTTTATACTTGAACATATTCTTTTTTCCACTATTACCCACTTAGCGCTACGAATGTCCAGTTGCATTTTCTACAGACAGAGTGTTTCAAAACTGCTCAATCAAAAGTATGGTTTAACTCTGTTAGCTGAATGCTCAGATCAGAAAGAAGTTTCACAGAATGCTTCTGTGTAGTTTATATTTGAATATATTCCTTTTTCCACTACTACGCACTTAGCGCTCCAAATGTCCAGTTGCATTTTCTACAGAAAGAGTGTTCAGATCTGCTCAATCAAAAGAATGGTTTAACTCTGTTAGCTGAATGCACAGATCAGAAAGAAGTTTCACCGAATGATTCTGTGTAGTTTATATTTGAAGACATTCCTTTTTCCACTATTACCCTCTTAGCGCTCCGAATCTCCACTTGCATTTTCTACAAAAAGAGTGTTTCATAACTGCTCAATCAAAAATATGTTTTATCTCCCTTAACTGAATTTACAGATCAGAAATAAGTTTCACAGAATGCATCTGTGTAGTTTTTATTTGAAGATATTCTTTTTCCCAATATAGGCCTCTTAGCGCTTAGCCTGTCCAATTTCAGTTTCTACAGAAAGAGTGTGTCAGAACGGTTCAATCAAAAGTAAGGTTCAACTCTGTTAGTTGAATGCACAGAACAGAAAGAATTTTCACAGAATGCTACTGTGTAGTTTATATTTGAATATATTCCTTTTTCCACTATTACCCTCTTAGCGCTCCGAATGTCCATTTGCATTTTCGACAGAAAGAGTGTTCAGAACTGCGCAATCAAAAGTATGGTTTAACTCTGTTAGCTTAATGAACATATCAGTAATAAGTTTCACACAATGCTTCTGTGTAGTTTTTATTTGAAGATATTATTTTTCCCCATATAGGCCTCTTAGCGCTCAGAATGTAAAATTGCAGTTTCTACAGAAAGAGTGTTTCAGAACGGCTCAATCAAAAGTAAGGTTCAACTCTGTTAGTTGAATGCACAGAACAGAAAGAAGTTTCATACAATGCTTCTGTGTAGTTTACATTTGAACATATTCTTTTTTCCACTATTACCCACTTAGCGCTACGAATATCCAGTTGCATTTTCTACAGACAGAGTGTTTCAAAACTGCTCAATCAAAAGTATGGTTTAACTCTGTTAGCTGAATGCTCAGATCAGAAAGAAGTTTCACAGAATGCTTCTGTGTAGTTTATATTTGAATATATTCCTTTTTCCACTACTACTCTCTGAGCGCTCCAAATGTCCAGTTGCATTTTCTACAGAAAGAGTGTTCAGATCTGCTCAATCAAAAGTATGGTTTAACTCTGTTAGCTGAATGCACAGATCAGAAAGAAGTTTCACAGAATGATTCTGTGTAGTTTCTATTTGGAGACATTCCTTTTTCCACTATTACCCTCTTAGCGCTCCGAATCTCCACTTGCATTTTCTACAGAAAGAGTGTTTCAGAACGGCTCAATCAAAACTAAGGTTCAACTCTTTTAGTTGAACAAACAGAACAGAAAGAAGTTTCACACAATACTTCTGTGTAGTTTTTATTTGTAGACATTCTTTTTCCCAATATAGGCCTCTTAGCGCTCAGAATGTCCAATTGCAGTTTCTACAGAAAGAGTGTTTCAGAACGGCTCAATCAAAGTAAGGTTCAACTCTGTTAGTTGAATGCACAGAACAGAAAGAAGTTTCATACAATGCTTCTGTGTAGTTTATATTTGAACATATTCTTTTTTCCATTATTACCCACTTAGCGCTACGAATGTCCAGTTGCATTTTCTACAGACAGAGTGTTTCAAAACTTCTCAATCAAAAGTATGGTTTAACTCTGTTAGCTGAATGCTCAGATCAGAAAGAAGTTTCACAGAATGCTTCTGTGTAGTTTATATTTGAATATATTCCTTTTTCCACTACTACGCTCTTAGAGCTCCAAATGTCCAGTTGCATTTTCTACAGAAAGAGTGTTCAGATCTGCTCAATCAAAAGTATGGTTTAACTCTGTTAGCTGAATGCACAGATCAGAAAGAAGTTTCACCGAATGATTCTGTGTAGTTTATATTTGAAGACATTCCTTTTTCCACTATAACCCTCTTAGCGCTCCGAATCTCCACTTGCATTTTCTACAAAAAGAGTGTTTCATAACTGCTCAATCAAAAATATGTTTTATCTCTGTTAACTGAATTTACAGATCAGAAATAAGTTTCACAGAATGCATCTGTGTAGTTTTTATTTGAAGATATTCTTTTTCCCAATATAGGCCTCTTAGCGTTTAGCATGTCCAATTGCAGTTTCTACAGAAAGAGTGTTTCAGAACGGCTCAATAAAAAGTAAGGTTCAACTCTGTTAGTTGAATGCACAGAACAGAAAGAATTTTCACAGAATGCTACTGTGTAGTTTATATTTGAATATATTCCTTTTTCCACTATTACCCTCTTAGCGCTCCGAATGTCCACTTGCATTTTCTACAGAAAGAGTGTTCAGAACTGCGCAATCAAAAGTATGGTTTAACTCTGTTAGCTTAATGAACATATCAGAAATAAGTTTCACACAATGCTTCTGTGTAGTTTTTATTTGAAGATATTATTTTTCCCAATAGAGGCCTCTTAGCGCTCAGAATGTCCAATTGCAGTTTCTACAGAAAGAGTGTTTCAGAACGGCTCAATCAAAAGTAAGGTTCAACTCTGTTAGTTGAATGCACAGAACAGAAAGAAGTTTCATACAATGCTACTGTGTAGTTTATATTTGAACATATTATTTTTTCCACTATTACCCACTTAGCGCTACGAATGTCCAGTTGCATTTTCTACAGACAGAGTGTTTCAAAACTGCTCAATCAAAAGTATGGTTTAACTCTGTTAGCTGAATGCTCAGATCAGAAAGAAGTTTCACAGAATGCTTCTGTGTAGTTTATATTTGAATATATTCCTTTTTCCACTACTACTCTCTGAGCGCTCCAAATGTCCAGTTGCATTTTCTACAGAAAGAGTGTTCAGATCTGCTCAATCAAAAGTATGGTTTAACTCTGTTAGCTGAATGCACAGATCAGAAAGAAGTTTCACAGAATGATTCTGTGTAGTTTCTATTTGGAGACATTCCTTTTTCCACTATTACCCTCTTAGCGCTCCGAATCTCCACTTGCATTTTCTACAGAAAGAGTGTTTCAGAACGGCTCAATCAAAACTAACGTTCAAATCTTTTAGTTGAACAAACAGAACAGAAAGAAGTTTCACACAATTCTTCTGTGTAGTTTTTATTTGTAGACATTCTTTTTCCCAATATAGGCCTCTTAGCGCTCAGAATGTCCAATTGCAGTTTCTACAGAAAGAGTGTTTCAGAACGGCTCAATCAAAAGAAAGGTTCAACTCTGTTAGTTGAATGCACAGAACAGAAAGAAGTTTCATACAATGCTTCTGTGTAGTTTATACTTGAACATATTCTTTTTTCCACTATTACCCACTTAGCGCTACGAATGTCCAGTTGCATTTTCTACAGACAGATTGTTTCAAAACTGCTCAATCAAAAGTATGGTTTAACTCTGTTAGCTGAATGCTCAGATCAGAAAGAAGTTTCACAGAATGCTTCTGTGTAGTTTATATTTGAATATATTCCTTTTTCCACTACAACTCTCTTAGCGCTCCAAATGTCCAGTTGCATTTTTTACAGAAAGAGTGTTCAGATCTGCTCAATCAAAAGTATGGTTTAACTCTGTTAGCTGAATGCACAGATCAGAAAGAAGTTTCACAAAATGATTCTGTGTAGTTTATATTTGGAGACATTCCTTTTTCCACTATTACCCTCTTAGCGCTCCGAAACTCCACTTGCATTTTCTACAGAAAGAGTGTTTCAGAACGGCTCAATCAAAACTAAGTTTCAACTCTTTTAGTTGAACAAACAGAACAGAAAGAAGTTTCACACAATTCTTCTGTGTAGTTTTTATTTGTAGACATTCTTTTTCCCAATATAGGCCTCTTAGCGCTCAGAATGTCCAATTGCAGTTTCTACAGAAAGAGTGTTTCAGAACGGCTCAATCAAAAGTAAGGTTCAACTCTGTTAGTTGAATGCACAGAACAGAAAGAAGTTTCATATAATGCTTCTGTGTAGTTTATATTTGAACATATTCTTTTTTCCACTATTACCCACTTAGCGCTACGAATGTCCAGTTGCATTTTCTACAGACGGAGTGTTTCAAAACTGCTCAATCAAAAGTATGGTTTAACTCTGTTAGCTGAATGCTCAGATCAGAAAGAAGTTTCACAGAATGCTTCTGTGTAGTTTATATTTGAATATATTCCTTTTTCCACTACTACGCTCTTAGCGCTCCAAATGTCCAGTTGCATTTTCTACAGAAAGAGTGTTCAGATCTGCTCAATCAAAAGTATGGTTTAACTCTGTTAGCTGAATGCACAGATCAGAAAGAAGTTTCACCGAATGATTTTGTGTAGTTTATATTTGAAGACATTCCTTTTTCCACTATTACCCTCTTAGCGCTCCGAATCTCCACTTGCATTTTCTACAAAAAGAGTGTTTCATAACTGCTCAATCAAAAATATTTTTTATCTCTGTTAACTGAATTTACAGATCAGAAATAAGTTTCACAGAATGCATCTGTGTAGTTTTTATTTGAAGATATTCTTTTTCCCAATGTAGGCCTCTTAGGGCTTAGCATGTCCAATTGCAGTTTCTACAGAAAGAGTGTTTCAGAACGGCTCAATCAAAAGTAAGGTTCAACTCTGTTAGTTGAATGCACAGAACAGAAAGAATTTTCACAGAATGCTACTGTGTAGTTTATATTTGAATATATTCCTTTTTCCACTATTACCCTCTTAGCGCTCCGAATGTCCACTTGCATTTTCTACAGAAAGAGTGTTCAGAACTGCGCAATCAAAAGTATGGTTTAACTCTGTTAGCTTAATGAACATATCAGAAATAAGTTTCACACAATGCTTCTGTGTATTTTTTATTTGAAGATATTATTTTTCCCAATAGAGGCCTCTTAGCGCTCAGAATGTCCAATTGCAGTTTCTACAGAAAGAGTGTTTCAGAACGGCTCAATCAAAAGTAAGGTTCAACTCTGTTAGTTGAATGCACAGAACAGAAAGTAGTTTCATACAATGCTACTGTGTAGTTTATATTTGAACATATTCTTTTTTCCACTATTACCCACTTAGCGCTACGAATGTCCAGTTGCATTTTCTACAGACAGAGTGTTTCAAAACTGCTCAATCAAAAGTATGGTTTAACTCTGTTAGCTGAATGCTCAGATCAGAAAGAAGTTTCACAGAATGCTTCTGTGTTGTTTATATTTGAATATATTCCTTTTTCCACTACTACGCACTTAGCGCTCCAAATGTCCAGTTGCATTTTCTACAGAAAGAGTGTTCAGATCTGCTCAATCAAAAGTATGGTTTAACTCTGTTAGCTGAATGCACAGATCAGAAAGAAGTTTCACCGAATGATTCTGTGTAGTTTATATTTGAAGACATTCCTTTTTCCACTATTACCCTCTTAGCGCTCCGAAGCTCCACTTGCATTTTCTACAAAAAGAGTGTTTCATAACTGCTCAATCAAAAATATGTTTTATCTCCCTTAACTGAATTTACAGATCGGAAATAAGTTTCACAGAATGCATCTGTGTAGTTTTTATTTGAAGATATTCTTTTTCCCAATATAGGCCTCTTAGCGCTTAGCCTGTCCAATTGCAGTTTCTACAGAAAGAGTGTGTCAGAACGGTTCAATCAAAAGTAAGGTTCAACTCTGTTAGTTGAATGCACAGAACAGAAAGAATTTTCACAGAATGCTACTGTGTAGTTTATATTTGAATATATTCCTTTTTCCACTATTACCCTCTTAGCGCTCCGAATGTCCATTTGCATTTTCGACAGAAAGAGTGTTCAGAACTGCGCAATCAAAAGTATGGTTTAACTCTGTTAGCTTAATGAACATATCAGTAATAAGTTTCACACAATGCTTCTGTGTAGTTTTTATTTGAAGATATTATTTTTCCCCATATAGGCCTCTTAGCGCTCAGAATGTAAAATTGCAGTTTCTACAGAAAGAGTGTTTCAGAAAGGCTCAATCAAAAGTAAGGTTCAACTCTGTTAGTTGAATGCACAGAACAGAAAGAAGTTTCATACAATGCTTCTGTGTAGTTTACATTTGAACATATTCTTTTTTCCACTATTACCCACTTAGCGCTACGAATATCCAGTTGCATTTTCTACAGACAGAGTGTTTCAAAACTGCTCAATCAAAAGTATGGTTTAACTCTGTTAGCTGAATGCTCAGATCAGAAAGAAGTTTCACAGAATGCTTCTGTGTAGTTTATATTTGAATATATTCCTTTTTCCACTACTACTCTCTGAGCGCTCCAAATGTCCAGTTGCATTTTCTACAGAAAGAGTGTTCAGATCTGCTCAATCAAAAGTATGGTTTAACTCTGTTAGCTGAATGCACAGATCAGAAAGAAGTTTCACAGAATGATTCTGTGTAGTTTCTATTTGGAGACATTCCTTTTTCCACTATTACCCTCTTAGCGCTCCGAATCTCCACTTGCATTTTCTACAGAAAGAGTGTTTCAGAACGGCTCAATCAAAACTAAGGTTCAACTCTTTTAGTTGAACAAACAGAACAGAAAGAAGTTTCACACAATTCTTCTGTGTAGTTTTTATTTGTAGACATTCTTTTTCCCAATATAGGCCTCTTAGCGCTCAGAATGTCCAATTGCAGTTTCTACAGAAAGAGTGTTTCAGAACGGCTCAATCAAAAGTAAGGTTCAACTCTGTTAGTTGAATGCACAGAACAGAAAGAAGTTTCATACAATGCTTCTGTGTAGTTTATATTTGAATATATTCTTTTTTCCACTATTACCCACTTAGTGCTACGAATGTCCAGTTGCATTTTCTACAGACGGAGTGTTTCAAAACTGCTCAATCAAAAGTATGGTTTAACTCTGTTAGCTGAATGCTCAGATCAGAAAGAAGTTTCACAGAATGCTTCTGTGTAGTTTATATTTGAATATATTCCTTTTTCCACTACTACTCTCTTAGCGCTCCAAATGTCCAGTTGCATTTTTTACAGAAAGAGTGTTCAGATCTGCTCAATCAAAAGTATGGTTTAACTCTGTTAGCTGAATGCACAGATCAGAAAGAAGTTTCACAAAATGATTCTGTGTAGTTTATATTTGGAGACATTCCTTTTTCCACTATTACCCTCTTAGCGCTCCGAATCTCCACTTGCATTTTCTACAGAAAGAGTGTTTCAGAACGGCTCAATCAAAACTAAGGTTCAACTCTTTTAGTTGAACAAACAGAACAGAAAGAAGTTTCACACAATTCTTCTGTGTAGTTTTTATTTGTAGACATTCTTTTTCCCAATATAGGCCTCTTAGCGCTCAGAATGTCCAATTGCAGTTTCTACAGAAAGTGTGTTTCAGAACGGCTCAATCAAAAGTAAGGTTCAACTCTGTTAGTTGAATGCACAGAACAGAAAGAAGTTTCATACAATGCTTCTGTGTAGTTTATATTTGAACATATTCTTTTTTCCACTATTACCCACTTAGCGCTACGAATGTCCAGTTGCATTTTCTACAGACGGAGTGTTTCAAAGCTGCTCAATCAAAAGTATGGTTTAACTCTGTTAGCTGAATTCTAAGATCAGAAAGAAGTTTCACAGAATGCTTCTGTGTAGTTTATATTTGAATATATTCCTTTTTCCACTACTACTCTCTTAGCGCTCCAAATGTCCAGTTGCATTTTCTACAGAAAGAGTGTTCAGATCTGCTCAATCAAAAGTATGGTTTAACTCTGTTAGCTGAATGCACAGATCAGAAAGAAGTTTCACCGAATGATTCTGTGTAGTTTATATTTGAAGACATTCCTTTTTCCACTATTACCCTCTTAGCGCTCCGAATCTCCACTTGCATTTTCTACAAAAAGGGTGTTTCATAACTGCTCAATCAAAAATATTTTTTATCTCTGTTAACTGAATTTACAGATCAGAAATAAGTTTCACAGAATGCATCTGTGTAGTTTTTATTTGAAGATATTCTTTTTCCCAATGTAGGCCTCTTAGCGCTTAGCATGTCCAATTGCAGTTTCTACAGAAAGAGTGTTTCAGAACGGCTCAATCAAAAGTAAGGTTCAACTCTGTTAGTTGAATGCACAGAACAGAAAGAATTTTCACAGAATGCTACTGTGTAGTTTATATTTGAATATATTCCTTTTTCCACTATTACCCTCTTAGCGCTCCGAATGTCCACTTGCATTTTCTACAGAAAGAGTGTTCAGAACTGCGCAATCAAAAGTATGGTTTAACTCTGTTAGCTTAATGAACATATCAGAAATAAGTTTCACACAATGCTTCTGTGTAGTTTTTATTTGAAGATATTATTTTTCCCAATAGAGGCCTCTTAGCGCTCAGAATGTCCAATTGCAGTTTCTACAGAAAGAGTGTTTCAGAACGGCTCAATCAAAAGTAAGGTTCAACTCTGTTATTTGAATGCACAGAACAGAAAGTAGTTTCATACAATGCTACTGTGTAGTTTATATTTGAACATATTCTTTTTTCCACTATTACCCACTTAGCGCTACGAATGTCCAGTTGCATTTTCTACAGACAGAGTGTTTCAAAACTGCTCAATCAAAAGTATGGTTTAACTCTGTTAGCTGAATGCTCAGATCAGAAAGAAGTTTCACAGAATGCTTCTGTGTAGTTTATATTTGAATATATTCCTTTTTCCACTACTACGCACTTAGCGCTCCAAATGTCCAGTTGCATTTTCTACAGAAAGAGTGTTCAGATCTGCTCAATCAAAAGTATGGTTTAACTCTGTTAGCTGAATGCACAGATCAGAAAGATATTTCACCGAATGATTCTGTGTAGTTTATATTTGAAGACATTCCTTTTTCCACTATTACCCTCTTAGCGCTCCGAATCTCCACTTGCATTTTCTACAAAAAGAGTGTTTCATAACTGCTCAATCAAAAATATGTTTTATCTCCCTTAACTGAATTTACAGATCACAAATAAGTTTCACAGAATGCATCTGTGTAGTTTTTATTTGAGGATATTCTTTTTCCCAATATAGGCCTCTTAGCGCTTAGCCTGTCCAATTGCAGTTTCTACAGAAAGAGTGTGTCAGAACGGTTCAATCAAAAGTAAGGTTCAACTCTGTTAGTTGAATGCACAGAACAGAAAGAATTTTCACAGAATGCTACTGTGTAGTTTATATTTGAATATATTCCTTTTTCCACTATTACCCTCTTAGCGCTCCGAATGTCCATTTGCATTTTCGACAGAAAGAGTGTTCAGAACTGCGCAATCAAAAGTATGGTTTAACTCTGTTAGCTTAATGAACATATCAGTAATAAGTTTCACACAATGCTTCTGTGTAGTTTTTATTTGAAGATATTATTTTTCCCCATATAGGCCTCTTAGCGCTCAGAATGTAAAATTGCAGTTTCTACAGAAAGAGTGTTTCAGAAAGGCTCAATCAAAAGTAAGGTTCAACTCTGTTAGTTGAATGCACAGAACAGAAAGAAGTTTCATACAATGCTTCTGTGTAGTTTACATTTGAACATATTCTTTTTTCCACTATTACCCACTTAGCGCTACGAATATCCAGTTGCATTTTCTACAGACAGAGTGTTTCAAAACTGCTCAATCAAAAGTATGGTTTAACTCTGTTAGCTGAATGCTCAGATCAGAAAGAAGTTTCACAGAATGCTTCTGTGTAGTTTTTATTTGAATATATTCCTTTTTCCACTACTACTCTCTGAGCGCTCCAAATGTCCAGTTGCATTTTCTACAGAAAGAGTGTTCAGATCTGCTCAATCAAAAGTATGGTTAAACTCTGTTAGCTGAATGCACAGATCAGAAAGAAGTTTCACAGAATGATTCTGTGTAGTTTCTATTTGGAGACATTCCTTTTTCCACTATTACCCTCTTAGCGCTCCGAATCTCCACTTGCATTTTCTACAGAAAGAGTGTTTCAGAACGGCTCAATCAAAACTAAGGTTCAACTCTTTTAGTTGAACAAACAGAACAGAAAGAAGTTTCACACAATTCTTCTGTGTAGTTTTTATTTGTAGACATTCTTTTTCCCAATATAGGCCTCTTAGCGCTCAGAATGTCCAATTGCAGTTTCTACAGAAAGAGTGTTTCAGAACGGCTCAATCAAAGTAAGGTTCAACTCTGTTAGTTGAATGCACAGAACAGAAAGAAGTTTCATACAATGCTTCTGTGTAGTTTCTATTTGAACATATTCTTTTTTCCATTATTACCCACTTAGCGCTACGAATGTCCAGTTGCATTTTCTACAGACAGAGTGTTTCAAAACTTCTCAATCAAAAGTATGGTTTAACTCTGTTAGCTGAATGCTCAGATCAGAAAGAAGTTTCACAGAATGATTCTGTGTAGTTTATATTTGAATATATTCCTTTTTCCACTACTACGCTCTTAGAGCTCCAAATGTCCAGTTGCATTTTCTACAGAAAGAGTGTTCAGATCTGCTCAATCAAAAGTATGGTTTAACTCTGTTAGCTGAATGCACAGATCAGAAAGAAGTTTCACCGAATGATTCTGTGTAGTTTATATTTGAAGACATTCCTTTTTCCACTATAACCCTCTTAGCGCTCCGAATCTCCACTTGCATTTTCTACAAAAAGAGTGTTTCATAACTGCTCAATCAAAAATATGTTTTATCTCTGTTAACTGAATTTACAGATCAGAAATAAGTTTCACAGAAGGCATCTGTGTAGTTTTTATTTGAAGATATTCTTTTTCCCAATATAGGCCTCTTAGCGTTTAGCATGTCCAATTGCAGTTTCTACAGAAAGAGTGTTTCAGAACGGCTCAATAAAAAGTAAGGTTCAACTCTGTTAGTTGAATGCACAGAACAGAAAGAATTTTCACAGAATGCTACTGTGTAGTTTATATTTGAATATATTCCTTTTTCCACTATTACCCTCTTAGCGCTCCGAATGTCCACTTGCATTTTCTACAGAAAGAGTGTTCAGAACTGCGCAATCAAAAGTATGGTTTAACTCTGTTAGCTTAATGAACATATCAGAAATAAGTTTCACACAATGCTTCTGTGTAGTTTTTATTTGAAGATATTATTTTTCCCAATAGAGGCCTCTTAGCGCTCAGAATGTCCAATTGCAGTTTCTACAGAAAGAGTGTTTCAGAACGGCTCAATCAAAAGTAAGGTTCAACTCTGTTAGTTGAATGCACAGAACAGAAAGAAGTTTCATACAATGCTACTGTGTAGTTTATATTTGAACATATTATTTTTTCCACTATTACCCACTTAGCGCTACGAATGTCCAGTTGCATTTTCTACAGACAGAGTGTTTCAAAACTGCTCAATCAAAAGTATGGTTTAACTCTGTTAGCTGAATGCTCAGATCAGAAAGAAGTTTCACAGAATGCTTCTGTGTAGTTTATATTTGAATATATTCCTTTTTCCACTACTACTCTCTGAGCGCTCCAAATGTCCAGTTGCATTTTCTACAGAAAGAGTGTTCAGATCTGCTCAATCAAAATATGGTTTAACTCTGTTAGGTGAATGCACAGATCAGAAAGAAGTTTCACAGAATGATTCTGTGTAGTTTCTATTTGGAGACATTCCTTTTTCCACTATTACCCTCTTAGCGCTCCGAATCTCCACTTGCATTTTCTACAGAAAGAGTGTTTCAGAACGGCTCAATCAAAACTAAGGTTCAAATCTTTTAGTTGAACAAACAGAACAGAAAGAAGTTTCACACAATTCTTCTGTGTAGTTTTTATTTGTAGACATTCTTTTTCCCAATATAGGCCTCTTAGCGCTCAGAATGTCCAATTGCAGTTTCTACAGAAAGAGTGTTTCAGAACGGCTCAATCAAAAGAAAGGTTCAACTCTGTTAGTTGAATGCACAGAACAGAAAGAAGTTTCATACAATGCTTCTGTGTAGTTTATACTTGAACATATTCTTTTTTCCACTATTACCCACTTAGCGCTACGAATGTCCAGTTGCATTTTCTACAGACAGTTTGTTTCAAAACTGCTCAATCAAAAGTATGGTTTAACTCTGTTAGCTGAATGCTCAGATCAGAAAGAAGTTTCACAGAATGCTTCTGTGTAGTTTATATTTGAATATATTCCTTTTTCCACTACTACTCTCTTAGCGCTCCAAATGTCCAGTTGCATTTTTTACAGAAAGAGTGTTCAGATCTGCTCAATCAAAAGTATGGTTTAACTCTGTTAGCTGAATGCACAGATCAGAAAGAAGTTTCACAAAATGATTCTGTGTAGTTTATATTTGGAGACATTCCTTTTTCCACTATTACCCTCTTAGCACTCCGAATCTCCACTTGCATTTTCTACAGAAAGAGTGTTTCAGAACGGCTCAATCAAAACTAAGTTTCAACTCTTTTAGTTGAACAAACAGAACAGAAAGAAGTTTCACACAATTCTTCTGTGTAGTTTTTATTTGTAGACATTCTTTTTCCCAATATAGGCCTCTTAGCGCTCAGAATGTCCAATTGCAGTTTCTACAGAAAGAGTGTTTCAGAACGGCTCAATCAAAAGTAAGGTTCAACTCTGTTAGTTGAATGCACAGAACAGAAAGAAGTTTCATTCAATGCTTCTGTGTAGTTTATATTTGAACATATTCTTTTTTCCACTATTACCCACTTAGCGCTACGAATGTCCAGTTGCATTTTCTACAGACGGAGTATTTCAAAACTGCTCAATCAAAAGTATGGTTTAACTCTGTTAGCTGAATGCTCAGATCAGAAAGAAGTTTAACAGAATGCTTCTGTGTAGTTTATATTTGAATATATTCCTTTTTCCACTACTACTCTCTTAGCGCTCCAAATGTCCAGTTGCATTGTCTACAGAAAGAGTGTTCAGATCTGCTCAATCAAAAGTATGGTTTAACTCTGTTAGC
The DNA here is from genome assembly GCF_028878055.3 of Symphalangus syndactylus. Lineage (NCBI taxonomy): Eukaryota > Metazoa > Chordata > Mammalia > Primates > Hylobatidae > Symphalangus > Symphalangus syndactylus. Next base: position 4,536,742 of record NC_072436.2, read on the forward strand.
TGAATGCACAGATCAGAAAGAAGTTTCACCGAATGATTCTGTGTAGTTTATATTTGAAGACATTCCTTTTTCCACTATTACCCTCTTAGCGCTCCGAATCTCCACTTGCATTTTCTACAAAAAGAGTGTTTCATAACTGCTCAATCAAAAATATTTTTTATCTCTGTTAACTGAATTTACAGATCAGAAATAAGTTTCACAGAATGCATCTGTGTAGTTTTTATTTGAAGATATTCTTTTTCCCAATGTAGGCCTCTTAGCGCTTAGCATGTCCAATTGCAGTTTCTACAGAAAGAGTGTTTCAGAACGGCTCAATCAAAAGTAAGGTTCAACTCTGTTAGTTGAATGCACAGAACAGAAAGAATTTTCACAGAATGCTACTGTGTAGTTTATAATTGAATATATTCCTTTTTCCACTATTACCCTCTTAGCGCTCCGAATGTCCACTTGCATTTTCTACAGAAAGAGTGTTCAGAACTGCGCAATCAAAAGTATGGTTTAACTCTGTTAGCTTAATGAACATATCAGAAATAAGTTTCACACAATGCTTCTGTGTAGTTTTTATTTGAAGATATTATTTTTCCCAATAGAGGCCTCTTAGCGCTCAGAATGTCCAATTGCAGTTTCTACAGAAAGAGTGTTTCAGAACGGCTCAATCAAAAGTAAGGTTCAACTCTGTTAGTTGAATGCACAGAACAGAAAGAAGTTTCATACAATGCTACTGTGTAGTTTATATTTGAACATATTGTTTTTTCCACTAGTACCCACTTAGCGCTACGAATGTCCAGTTGCATTTTCTACAGACAGAGTGTTTCAAAACTGCTCAATCAAAAGTATGGTTTAACTCTGTTAGCTGAATGCTCAGATCAGAAAGAAGTTTCACAGAATGCTTCTGTGTAGTTTATATTTGAATATATTCCTTTTTCCACTACTACTCTCTTAGCGCTCCAAATGTCCAGTTGCATATTTTACAGAAAGAGTGTTCAGATCTGCTCAATCAAAAGTATGGTTTAACTCTGTTAGCTGAATGCACAGATCAGAAAGAAGTTTCACAAAATGATTCTGTGTAGTTTATATTTGGAGACATTCCTTTTTCCACTATTACCCTCTTAGCGCTCCGAATCTCCACTTGCATTTTCTACAGAAAGAGTGTTTCAGAACGGCTCAATCAAAACTAAGGTTCAACTCTTTTAGTTGAACAAACAGAACAGAAAGAAGTTTCACACAATTCTTCTGTGTAGTTTTTATTTGTAGACATTCTTTTTCCCAATATAGGCCTCTTAGCGCTCAGAATGTCCAATTGCAGTTTCTACAGAAAGAGTGTTTCAGAACGGCTCAATCAAAAGTAAGGTTCAACTCTGTTAGTTGAATGCACAGAACAGAAAGAAGTTTCATACAATGCTTCTGTGTAGTTTATATTTGAACATATTCTTTTTTCCACTATTACCCACTTAGCGCTACGAATGTCCAGTTGCATTTTCTACAGACGGAGTGTTTCAAAACTGCTCAATCAAAAGTATGGTTTAACTCTGTTAGCTGAATGCTCAGATCAGAAAGAAGTTTCACAGAATGCTTCTGTGTAGTTTATATTTGAATATATTCCTTTTTCCACTACTACTCTCTTAGCGCTCCAAATGTCCAGTTGCATTTTCTACAGAAAGAGTGTTCAGATCTGCTCAATCAAAAGTATGGTTTAAATCTGTTAGCTGAATGCACAGATCAGAAAGAAGTTTCACCGAATGATTCTGTGTAGTTTATATTTGAAGACATTCCTTTTTCCACTATTACCCTCTTAGCGCTCCGAATCTCCACTTGCATTTTCTACAAAAAGAGTGTTTCATAACTGCTCAATCAAAAATATTTTTTATCTCTGTTAACTGAATTTACAGATCAGAAATAAGTTTCACAGAATGCATCTGTGTAGTTTTTATTTGAAGATATTCTTTTTCCCAATGTAGGCCTCTTAGCGCTTAGCATGTCCAATTGCAGTTTCTACAGAAAGAGTGTTTCAGAACGGCTCAATCAAAAGTAAGGTTCAACTCTGTTAGTTGAATGCACAGAACAGAAAGAATTTTCACAGAATGCTACTGTGTAGTTTATATTTGAATATATTCCTTTTTCCACTATTACCCTCTTAGCGCTCCGAATGTCCACTTGCATTTTCTACAGAAAGAGTGTTCAGAACTGCGCAATCAAAAGTATGGTTTAACTCTGTTAGCTTAATGAACATATCAGAAATAAGTTTCACACAATGCTTCTGTGTAGTTTTTATTTGAAGATATTATTTTTCCCAATAGAGGCCTCTTAGCGCTCAGAATGTCCAATTGCAGTTTCTACAGAAAGAGTGTTTCAGAACGGCTCAATCAAAAGTAAGGTTCAACTCTGTTAGTTGAATGCACAGAACAGAAAGTAGTTTCATACAATGCTACTGTGTAGTTTATATTTGAACATATTCTTTTTTCCACTATTACCCACTTAGCGCTACGAATGTCCAGTTGCATTTTCTACAGACAGAGTGTTTCAAAACTGCTCAATCAAAAGTATGGTTTAACTCTGTTAGCTGAATGCTCAGATCAGAAAGAAGTTTCACAGAATGCTTCTGTGTAGTTTATATTTGAATATATTCCTTTTTCCACTACTACGCACTTAGCGCTCCAAATGTCCAGTTGCATTTTCTACAGAAAGAGTGTTCAGATCTGCTCAATCAAAAGTATGGTTTAACTCTGTTAGCTGAATGCACAGATCAGAAAGAAGTTTCACCGAATGATTCTGTGTAGTTTATATTTGAAGACATTCCTTTTTCCACTATTACCCTCTTAGCGCTCCGAATCTCCACTTGCATTTTCTACAAAAAGAGTGTTTCATAACTGCTCAATCAAAAATATGTTTTATCTCCCTTAACTGAATTTACAGATCAGAAATAAGTTTCACAGAATGCATCTGTGTAGTTTTTATTTGAAGATATTTTTTTTCCCAATATAGGCCTCTTAGCGCTTAGCCTGTCCAATTGCAGTTTCTACAGAAAGAGTGTGTCAGAACGGTTCAATCAAAAGTAAGGTTCAACTCTGTTAGTTGAATGCACAGAACAGAAAGAATTTTCACAGAATGCTACTGTGTAGTTTATATTTGAATATATTCCTTTTTCCACTATTACCCTCTTAGCGCTCCGAATGTCCATTTGCATTTTCGACAGAAAGAGTGTTCAGAACTGCGCAATCAAAAGTATGGTTTAACTCTGTTAGCTTAATGAACATATCAGTAATAAGTTTCACACAATGCTTCTGTGTAGTTTTTATTTGAAGATATTATTTTTCCCCATATAGGCCTCTTAGCGCTCAGAATGTAAAATTGCAGTTTCTACAGAAAGAGTGTTTCAGAAAGGCTCAATCAAAAGTAAGGTTCAACTCTGTTAGTTGAATGCACAGAACAAAAAGAAGTTTCATACAATGCTTCTGTGTAGTTTACATTTGAACATATTTTTTTTTCCACTATTACCCACTTAGCGCTACGAATATCCAGTTGCATTTTCTACAGACAGAGTGTTTCAAAACTGCTCAATCAAAAGTATGGTTTAACTCTGTTAGCTGAATGCTCAGATCAGAAAGAAGTTTCACAGAATGCTTCTGTGTAGTTTTTATTTGAATATATTCCTTTTTCCACTACTACTCTCTGAGCGCTCCAAATGTCCAGTTGCATTTTCTACAGAAAGAGTGTTCAGATCTGCTCAATCAAAAGTATGGTTTAACTCTGTTAGCTGAATGCACAGATCAGAAAGAAGTTTCACAGAATGATTCTGTGTAGTTTCTATTTGGAGACATTCCTTTTTCCACTATTACCCTCTTAGCGCTCCGAATCTCCACTTGCATTTTCTACAGAAAGAGTGTTTCAGAACGGCTCAATCAAAACTAAGGTTCAACTCTTTTAGTGGAACAAACAGAACAGAAAGAAGTTTCACACAATTCTTCTGTGTAGTTTTTATTTGTAGACATTCTTTTTCCCAATATAGGCCTCTTAGCGCTCAGAATGTCCAATTGCAGTTTCTACAGAAAGAGTGTTTCAGAACGGCTCAATCAAAGTAAGGTTCAACTCTGTTAGTTGAATGCACAGAACAGAAAGAAGTTTCATACAATGCTTCTGTGTAGTTTCTATTTGAACATATTCTTTTTTCCATTATTACCCACTTAGCGCTACGAATGTCCAGTTGCATTTTCTACAGACAGAGTGTTTCAAAACTTCTCAATCAAAAGTATGGTTTAACTCTGTTAGCTGAATGCTCAGATCAGAAAGAAGTTTCACAGAATGATTCTGTGTAGTTTATATTTGAATATATTCCTTTTTCCACTACTACGCTCTTAGAGCTCCAAATGTCCAGTTGCATTTTCTACAGAAAGAGTGTTCAGATCTGCTCAATCAAAAGTATGGTTTAACTCTGTTAGCTGAATGCACAGATCAGAAATAAGTTTCACCGAATGATTCTGTGTAGTTTATATTTGAAGACATTCCTTTTTCCACTATAACCCTCTTAGCGCTCCGAATCTCCACTTGCATTTTCTACAAAAAGAGTGTTTCATAACTGCTCAATCAAAAATATGTTTTATCTCTGTTAACTGAATTTACAGATCAGAAATAAGTTTCACAGAAGGCATCTGTGTAGTTTTTATTTGAAGATATTCTTTTTCCCAATATAGGCCTCTTAGCGTTTAGCATGTCCAATTGCAGTTTCTACAGAAAGAGTGTTTCAGAACGGCTCAATAAAAAGTAAGGTTCAACTCTGTTAGTTGAATGCACAGAACAGAAAGAATTTTCACAGAATGCTACTGTGTAGTTTATATTTGAATATATTCCTTTTTCCACTATTACCCTCTTAGCGCTCCGAATGTCCACTTGCATTTTCTACAGAAAGAGTGTTCAGATCTGCGCAATCAAAAGTATGGTTTAACTCTGTTAGCTTAATGAACATATCAGAAATAAGTTTCACACAATGCTTCTGTGTAGTTTTTATTTGAAGATATTATTTTTCCCAATAGAGGCCTCTTAGCGCTCAGAATGTCCAATTGCAGTTTCTACAGAAAGAGTGTTTCAGAACGGCTCAATCAAAAGTAAGTTTCAACTCTGTTAGTTGAATGCACAGAACAGAAAGAAGTTTCATACAATGCTACTGTGTAGTTTATATTTGAACATATTATTTTTTCCACTATTACCTACTTAGCGCTACGAATGTCCAGTTGCATTTTCTACAGACAGAGTGTTTCAAAACTGCTCAATCAAAAGTATGGTTTAACTCTGTTAGCTGAATGCTCAGATCAGAAAGAAGTTTCACAGAATGCTTCTGTGTAGTTTATATTTGAATATATTCCTTTTTCCACTACTACTCTCTGAGCGCTCCAAATGTCCAGTTGCATTTTCTACAGAAAGAGTGTTCAGATCTGCTCAATCAAAAGTATGGTTTAACTCTGTTAGCTGAATGCACAGATCAGAAAGAAGTTTCACAGAATGATTCTGTGTAGTTTCTATTTGGAGACATTCCTTTTTCCACTATTACCCTCTTAGCGCTCCGAATCTCCACTTGCATTTTCTACAGAAAGAGTGTTTCAGAACGGCTCAATCAAAACTAAGGTTCAAATCTTTTAGTTGAACAAACAGAACAGAAAGAAGTTTCACACAATTCTTCTGTGTAGTTTTTATTTGTAGACATTCTTTTTCCCAATATAGGCCTCTTAGCGCTCAGAATGTCCAATTGCAGTTTCTACAGAAAGAGTGTTTCAGAACGGCTCAATCAAAAGAAAGGTTCAACTCTGTTAGTTGAATGCACAGAACAGAAAGAAGTTTCATACAATGCTTCTGTGTAGTTTATACTTGAACATATTCTTTTTTCCACTATTACCCACTTAGCGCTACGAATGTCCAGTTGCATTTTCTACAGACAGATTGTTTCAAAACTGCTCAATCAAAAGTATGGTTTAACTCTGTTAGCTGAATGCTCAGATCAGAAAGAAGTTTCACAGAATGCTTCTGTGTAGTTTATATTTGAATATATTCCTTTTTCCACTACTACTCTCTTAGCGCTCCAAATGTCCAGTTGCATTTTTTACAGAAAGAGTGTTCAGATCTGCTCAATCAAAAGTATGGTTTAACTCTGTTAGCTGAATGCACAGATCAGAAAGAAGTTTCACAAAATGATTCTGTGTAGTTTATATTTGGAGACATTCCTTTTTCCACTATTACCCCCTTAGCACTCCGAATCTCCACTTGCATTTTCTACAGAAAGACTGTTTCAGAACGGCTCAATCAAAACTAAGGTTCAACTCTTTTAGTTGAACAAACAGAACAGAAAGAAGTTTCACACAATTCTTCTGTGTAGTTTTTATTTGTAGACATTCTTTTTCCCAATATAGGCCTCTTAGCGCTCAGAATGTCCAATTGCAGTTTCTACAGAAAGAGTGTTTCAGAACGGCTCAATCAAAAGTAAGGTTCAACTCTGTTAGTTGAATGCACAGAACAGAAAGAAGTTTCATACAATGCTTCTGTGTAGTTTATATTTGAACATATTCTTTTTTCCACTATTACCCACTTAGCGCTACGAATGTCCAGTTGCATTTTCTACAGACGGAGTGTTTCAAAACTGCTCAATCAAAAGTATGGTTTAACTCTGTTAGCTGAATGCTCAGATCAGAAAGAAGTTTCACAGAATGCTTCTGTGTAGTTTATATTTGAATATATTCCTTTTTCCACTACTACGCACTTAGCGCTCCAAATGTCCAGTTGCATTTTCTACAGAAAGAGTGTTCAGATCTGCTCAATCAAAAGTATGGTTTAACTCTGTTAGCTGAATGCACAGATCAGAAAGAAGTTTCACCGAATGATTCTGTGTAGTTTATATTTGAAGACATTCCTTTTTCCACTATTACCCTCTTAGCGCTCCGAATCTCCACTTGCATTTTCTACAAAAAGAGTGTTTCATAACTGCTCAATCAAAAATATGTTTTATCTCCCTTAACTGAATTTACAGATCAGAAATAAGTTTCACAGAATGCATCTGTGTAGTTTTTATTTGAAGATATTTTTTTTCCCAATATAGGCCTCTTAGCGCTTAGCCTGTCCAATTGCAGTTTCTACAGAAAGAGTGTGTCAGAACGGTTCAATCAAAAGTAAGGTTCAAATCTGTTAGTTGAATGCACAGAACAGAAAGAATTTTCACAGAATGCTACTGTGTAGTTTATATTTGAATATATTCCTTTTTCCACTATTACCCTCTTAGGGCTCCGAATGTCCATTTGCATTTTCGACAGAAAGAGTGTTCAGAACTGCGCAATCAAAAGTATGGTTTAACTCTGTTAGCTTAATGAACATATCAGTAATAAGTTTCACACAATGCTTCTGTGTAGTTTTTATTTGAAGATATTATTTTTCCCCATATAGGCCTCTTAGCGCTCAGAATGTAAAATTGCAGTTTCTACAGAAAGAGTGTTTCAGAAAGGCTCAATCAAAAGTAAGGTTCAACTCTGTTAGTTGAATGCACAGAACAGAAAGAAGTTTCATACAATGCTTCTGTGTAGTTTACATTTGAACATATTTTTTTTTCCACTATTACCCACTTAGCGCTACGAATATCCAGTTGCATTTTCTACAGACAGAGTGTTTCAAAACTGCTCAATCAAAAGTATGGTTTAACTCTGTTAGCTGAATGCTCAGATCAGAAAGAAGTTTCACAGAATGCTTCTGTGTAGTTTTTATTTGAATATATTCCTTTTTCCACTACTACTCTCTGAGCGCTCCAAATGTCCAGTTGCATTTTCTACAGAAAGAGTGTTCAGATCTGCTCAATCAAAAGTATGGTTTAACTCTGTTAGCTGAATGCACAGATCAGAAAGAAGTTTCACAGAATGATTCTGTGTAGTTTCTATTTGGAGACATTCCTTTTTCCACTATTACCCTCTTAGCGCTCCGAATCTCCACTTGCATTTTCTACAGAAAGAGTGTTTCAGAACGGCTGAATCAAAACTAAGGTTCAACTCTTTTAGTGGAACAAACAGAACAGAAAGAAATTTCACACAATTCTTCTGTGTAGTTTTTATTTGTAGACATTCTTTTTCCCAATATAGGCCTCTTAGCGCTCAGAATGTCCAATTGCAGTTTCTACAGAAAGAGTGTTTCAGAACGGCTCAATCAAAGTAAGGTTCAACTCTGTTAGTTGAATGCACAGAACAGAAAGAAGTTTCATACAATGCTTCTGTGTAGTTTCTATTTGAACATATTCTTTTTTCCATTATTACCCACTTAGCGCTACGAATGTCCAGTTGCATTTTCTACAGACAGAGTGTTTCAAAACTTCTCAATCAAAAGTATGGTTTAACTCTGTTAGCTGAATGCTCAGATCAGAAAGAAGTTTCACAGAATGATTCTGTGTAGTTTATATTTGAATATATTCCGTTTTCCACTACTACGCTCTTAGAGCTCCAAATGTCCAGTTGCATTTTCTACAGAAAGAGTGTTCAGATCTGCTCAATCAAAAGTATGGTTTAACTCTGTTAGCTGAATGCACAGATCAGAAAGAAGTTTCACCGAATGATTCTGTGTAGTTTATATTTGAAGACATTCCTTTTTCCACTATAACCCTCTTAGCGCTCCGAATCTCCACTTGCATTTTCTACAAAAAGAGTGTTTCATAACTGCTCAATCAAAAATATGTTTTATCTCTGTTAACTGAATTTACAGATCAGAAATAAGTTTCACAGAAGGCATCTGTGTAGTTTTTATTTGAAGATATTCTTTTTCCCAATATAGGCCTCTTAGCGTTTAGCATGTCCAATTGCAGTTTCTACAGAAAGAGTGTTTCAGAACGGCTCAATAAAAAGTAAGGTTCAACTCTGTTAGTTGAATGCACAGAACAGAAAGAATTTTCACAGAATGCTACTGTGTAGTTTATATTTGAATATATTCCTTTTTCCACTATTACCCTCTTAGCGCTCCGAATGTCCACTTGCATTTTCTACAGAAAGAGTGTTCAGAACTGCGCAATCAAAAGTATGGTTTAACTCTGTTAGCTTAATGAACATATCAGAAATAAGTTTCACACAATGCTTCTGTGTAGTTTTTATTTGAAGATATTATTTTTCCCAATAGAGGCCTCTTAGCGCTCAGAATGTCCAATTGCAGTTTCTACAGAAAGAGTGTTTCAGAACGGCTCAATCAAAAGTAAGGTTCAACTCTGTTAGTTGAATGCACAGAACAGAAAGAAGTTTCATACAATGCTACTGTGTAGTTTATATTTGAACATATTATTTTTTCCACTATTACCCACTTAGCGCTACGAATGTCCAGTTGCATTTTCTACAGACAGAGTGTTTCAAAACTGCTCAATCAAAAGTATGGTTTAACTCTGTTAGCTGAATGCTCAGATCAGAAAGAAGTTTCACAGAATGCTTCTGTGTAGTTTATATTTGAATATATTCCTTTTTCCACTACTACTCTCTGAGCGCTCCAAATGTCCAGTTGCATTTTCTACAGAAAGAGTGTTCAGATCTGCTCAATCAAAAGTATGGTTTAACTCTGTTAGCTGAATGCACAGATCAGAAAGAAGTTTCACAGAATGATTCTGTGTAGTTTCTATTTGGAGACATTCCTTTTTCCACTATTACCCTCTTAGCGCTCCGAATCTCCACTTGCATTTTCTACAGAAAGAGTGTTTCAGAACGGCTCAATCAAAACTAAGGTTCAAATCTTTTAGTTGAACAAACAGAACAGAAAGAAGTTTCACACAATTCTTCTGTGTAGTTTTTATTTGTAGACATTCTTTTTCCCAATATAGGCCTCTTAGCGCTCAGAATGTCCAATTGCAGTTTCTACAGAAAGAGTGTTTCAGAACGGCTCAATCAAAAGAAAGGTTCAACTCTGTTAGTTGAATGCACAGAACAGAAAGAAGTTTCATACAATGCTTCTGTGTAGTTTATACTTGAACATATTCTTTTTTCCACTATTACCCACTTAGCGCTACGAATGTCCAGTTGCATTTTCTACAGACAGATTGTTTCAAAACTGCTCAATCAAAAGTATGGTTTAACTCTGTTAGCTGAATGCTCAGATCAGAAAGAAGTTTCACAGAATGCTTCTGTGTAGTTTATATTTGAATATATTCCTTTTTCCACTACTACTCTCTTAGCGCTCCAAATGTCCAGTTGCATTTTTTACAGAAAGAGTGTTCAGATCTGCTCAATCAAAAGTATGGTTTAACTCTGTTAGCTGAATGCACAGATCAGAAAGAAGTTTCACAAAATGATTCTGTGTAGTTTATATTTGGAGACATTCCTTTTTCCACTATTACCCTCTTAGCACTCCGAATCTCCACTTGCATTTTCTACAGAAAGAGTGTTTCAGAACGGCTCAATCAAAACTAAGGTTCAACTCTGTTAGTTGAATGCACAGAACAGAAAGAATTTTCACAGAATGCTACTGTGTAGTTTATAATTGAATATATTCCTTTTTCCACTATTACCCTCTTAGCGCTCCGAATGTCCACTTGCATTTTCTACAGAAAGAGTGTTCAGAACTGCGCAATCAAAAGTATGGTTTAACTCTGTTAGCTTAATGAACATATCAGAAATAAGTTTCACACAATGCTTCTGTGTAGTTTTTATTTGAAGATATTATTTTTCCCAATAGAGGCCTCTTAGCGCTCAGAATGTCCAATTGCAGTTTCTACAGAAAGAGTGTTTCAGAACGGCTCAATCAAAAGTAAGGTTCAACTCTGTTAGTTGAATGCACAGAACAGAAAGAAGTTTCATACAATGCTACTGTGTAGTTTATATTTGAACATATTGTTTTTTCCACTAGTACCCACTTAGCGCTACGAATGTCCAGTTGCATTTTCTACAGACAGAGTGTTTCAAAACTGCTCAATCAAAAGTATGGTTTAACTCTGTTAGCTGAATGCTCAGATCAGAAAGAAGTTTCACAGAATGCTTCTGTGTAGTTTATATTTGAATATATTCCTTTTTCCACTACTACTCTCTTAGCGCTCCAAATGTCCAGTTGCATATTTTACAGAAAGAGTGTTCAGATCTGCTCAATCAAAAGTATGGTTTAACTCTGTTAGCTGAATGCACAGATCAGAAAGAAGTTTCACAAAATGATTCTGTGTAGTTTATATTTGGAGACATTCCTTTTTCCACTATTACCCTCTTAGCGCTCCGAATCTCCACTTGCATTTTCTACAGAAAGAGTGTTTCAGAACGGCTCAATCAAAACTAAGGTTCAACTCTTTTAGTTGAACAAACAGAACAGAAAGAAGTTTCACACAATTCTTCTGTGTAGTTTTTATTTGTAGACATTCTTTTTCCCAATATAGGCCTCTTAGCGCTCAGAATGTCCAATTGCAGTTTCTACAGAAAGAGTGTTTCAGAACGGCTCAATCAAAAGTAAGGTTCAACTCTGTTAGTTGAATGCACAGAACAGAAAGAAGTTTCATACAATGCTTCTGTGTAGTTTATATTTGAACATATTCTTTTTTCCACTATTACCCACTTAGCGCTACGAATGTCCAGTTGCATTTTCTACAGACGGAGTGTTTCAAAACTGCTCAATCAAAAGTATGGTTTAACTCTGTTAGCTGAATGCTCAGATCAGAAAGAAGTTTCACAGAATGCTTCTGTGTAGTTTATATTTGAATATATTCCTTTTTCCACTACTACTCTCTTAGCGCTCCAAATGTCCAGTTGCATTTTCTACAGAAAGAGTGTTCAGATCTGCTCAATCAAAAGTATGGTTTAACTCTGTTAGCTGAATGCACAGATCAGAAAGAAGTTTCACCGAATGATTCTGTGTAGTTTATATTTGAAGACATTCCTTTTTCCACTATTACCCTCTTAGCGCTCCGAATCTCCACTTGCATTTTCTACAAAAAGAGTGTTTCATAACTGCTCAATCAAAAATATTTTTTATCTCTGTTAACTGAATTTACAGATCAGAAATAAGTTTCACAGAATGCATCTGTGTAGTTTTTATTTGAAGATATTCTTTTTCCCAATGTAGGCCTCTTAGCGCTTAGCATGTCCAATTGCAGTTTCTACAGAAAGAGTGTTTCAGAACGGCTCAATCAAAAGTAAGGTTCAACTCTGTTAGTTGAATGCACAGAACAGAAAGAATTTTCACAGAATGCTACTGTGTAGTTTATATTTGAATATATTCCTTTTTCCACTATTACCCTCTTAGCGCTCCGAATGTCCACTTGCATTTTCTACAGAAAGAGTGTTCAGAACTGCGCAATCAAAAGTATGGTTTAACTCTGTTAGCTTAATGAACATATCAGAAATAAGTTTCACACAATGCTTCTGTGTAGTTTTTATTTGAAGATAATATTTTTCCCAATAGAGGCCTCTTAGCGATCAGAATGTCCAATTGCAGTTTCTACAGAAAGAGTGTTTCAGAACGGCTCAATCAAAAGTAAGGTTCAACTCTGTTAGTTGAATGCACAGAACAGAAAGTAGTTTCATACAATGCTACTGTGTAGTTTATATTTGAACATATTCTTTTTTCCACTATTACCCACTTAGCGCTACGAATGTCCAGTTGCATTTTCTACAGACGGAGTGTTTCAAAACTGCTCAATCAAAAGTATGGTTTAACTCTGTTAGCTGAATGCTCAGATCAGAAAGAAGTTTCACAGAATGCTTCTGTGTAGTTTATATTTGAATATATTCCTTTTTCCACTAATACGCACTTAGCGCTCCAAATGTCCAGTTGCATTTTCTACAGAAAGAGTGTTCAGATCTGCTCAATCAAAAGTATGGTTTAACTCTGTTAGCTGAATGCACAGATCAGAAAGAAGTTTCACCGAATGATTCTGTGTAGTTTATATTTGAAGACATTCCTTTTTCCACTATTACCCTCTTAGCGCTCCGAATCTCCACTTGCATTTTCTACAAAAAGAGGGTTTCATAACTGCTCAATCAAAAATATGTTTTATCTCCCTTAACTGAATTTACAGATCAGAAATAAGTTTCACAGAATGCATCTGTGTAGTTTTTATTTGAAGATATTCTTTTTCCCAATATAGGCCTCTTAGCGCTTAGCCTGTCCAATTGCAGTTTCTACAGAAAGAGTGTTTCAGAACGGCTCAATCAAAAGTAAGGTTCAACTCTGTTAGTTGAATGCACAGAACAGAAAGAATTTTCACAGAATGCTACTGTGTATTTTATAATTGAATATATTCCTTTTTCCACTCTTACCCTCTTAGCGCTCCGAATGTCCACTTGCATTTTCTACAGAAAGAGTGTTCAGAACTGCGCAATCAAAAGTATCGTTTAACTCTGTTAGCTTAATGAACATATCAGAAATAAGTTTCACACAATGCTTCTGTGTAGTTTTTATTTGAAGATATTATTTTTCCCAATAGAGGCCTCTTAGCGCTCAGAATGTCCAATTGCAGTTTCTACAGAAAGAGTGTTTCAGAAAGGCTCAATCAAAAGTAAGGTTCAACTCTGTTAGTTGAATGCACAGAACAGAAAGAAGTTTCATACAATGCTTCTGTGTAGTTTATATTTGAACATATTCTTTTTTCCACTATTACCCACTTAGCGCTACGAATGTCCAGTTGCATTTTGTACAGACAGAGTGTTTCAAAACTGCTCAATCAAAAGGATGGTTTAACTCTGTTAGCTGAATGCTCAGATCAGAAAGAAGTTTCACAGAATGCTTCTGTGTAGTTTATATTTGAATATATTCCTTTTTCCACTACTACTCTCTTAGCGATCCAAATGTCCAGTTGCATTTTCTACAGAAAGAGTGTTCAGATCTGCTCAATCAAAAGTATGGTATAACTCTGTTAGCTGAATGCACAGATCAGAAAGTAGTTTCACAGAATGATTCTGTGTAGTTTATATTTGGAGACATTCCTTTTTCCCCTATTACCCTCTTAGCGCTCCGAATCTCCACTTGAGTTTTCTACAGAAAGAGTATTTAAGAGCGGCTCAATCAAAACTAAGGTTCAACTCTTTTAGTTGAACAAACAGAAGAGAAAGAAGTTTCACACAATTCTTCTGTGTAGTTTTTATTTGTAGACTTTCTTTTTCCCAATATAGGCCTCTTAGCGCTCAGAATGTCCAATTGCAGTTTCTACAGAAAGAGTGTTTCAGAACGGCTCAATCAAAAGTAAGGTTCAACTCTGTTAGTTGAATGCACAGAACAGAAAGAAGTTTCATACAATGCTTCTGTGTTGTTTATATTTGAACATATTCTTTTTTCCACTATTACCCACTTAGCGCTACGAATGTCCAGTTGCATTTTCTTCAGACAGAGTGTTTCAAAACTGCTCAATCAAAAGTATGGTTTAACTCTGTTAGCTGAATGCTCAGATCAGAAAGAAGTTTCACAGAATGCTTCTGTGTAGTTTATATTTGAATATATTCCTTTTTCCACTACTACGCTCTTAGCGCTCCAAATGTCCAGTTGCATTTTCTACAGAAAGAGTGTTCAGATCTGCTCAATCAAAACTAAGGTTCAACTCTTTTAGTTGAACAAACAGAAGAGAAAGAAGTTTCACACAATTCTTCTGTGTAGTTTTTATTTGTAGATATTCTTTTTCCCAATATAGGCCTCTTAGCGCTCAGAATTTCCAATTGCAGTTTCTACAGAAAGAGTGTTTCAGAACGGCTCAATCAAAAGTAAGGTTCAACCCTGGTAGTTGAATGCACAGAACAGAAGGTAGTTTCACAGAATGCTTCTGTGTAGTTTATATTTGAATATATTCCTTTTTCCACTATTACCCTCTTAGCGCTCCGAATGTCCACTTGCATTTTCTACAGAAAGAGTGTTCTGAACTGCGCAATCAAAAGAATGGTTTAACTCTGTTAGCTGAATGCACATATCAGAAATAAGTTTCAAACTATGCTTCTGTGTAGTTTTTATTTGAAGATATTATTTTTCCCAATATAGGCCTCTTAGCGCTCAGAATGTCCAATTGCAGTTTCTACAGAAAGAGTGTTTCAGAACGGCTCAATCAAATATAAGGTTCAAATCTCTTAGTTGAATGCACAGAACAGAAAGAAGTTTCACAGAATGCTTCTGTGTAGTATTTAGTTGAAGATACTCCTTTTTGGACTATTACCCACTTAGCGCTCCGAATATCCACTGGCAGTTTCTACACAAAGAGTGTTTCATAACTGCTCCTTCAAAAGTAAGGCTCAACTCTGTTAGTTGAATGCGGAGAACAGAAAGGGGTTTCAGAGAATGCTTCTGTGTAGTTTTTAATTGGAGATATTCCTTTTTCCCCGATTACAATCTTAGCGCTCCGAATGTCCACTTTCATTTTCAACAAAAAGAGTATTTCATAACTGCTCAATTAAAAATATGGTTTAGCTCCGTTAACTGAATTTACAGATCAGAAATAAGTTTCACAGAATGCATCTGTGTAGTTTTTATTTGAAGATATTCTTTTTCCCCATGTAGGCCTCTTAGCGCTTAGAATGTCCAATTGCAGTTTCTACAGAAAGAGTGTTTCAGGACGGCTCAATCAAAAATAAGGTTCAACACTGTTAGTTGAATGCACAGAAGAGAAAGAAGTTTCACGGAATGCTACTGTGTAGTTTATATTTGAATATATCCCTTTTTCCACTATTACCCTCTTAGCGCTCCGAATGTCCACTTGCATTTTCTACAGAAATAGTGTTCTGAACTGCGCAATCAAAAGTATGGTTTAACTCTGTTAGCTGAATGCACATATCAGAAATAAGTTTCAAACAACGCTTCTGTGTAATTTTTATTTGAAGATATTATTTTTCCCAATATAGGCCTCTTAGCGCTCAGAATGTCCAATTGCAGTTTCTACAGAAAGAGTGTTTCAGAATGGCTGAATCAAATGTAAGGTTCAACTCTCTTAGTTGAATGCACAGAACAGAAAGAAGTTTCACTGAAAGCTTCTGTGTAGTATTTAGTTGAAGATACTCCTTTTTGGACTATTACACACTTAGCGCTCCGAATATCCACTGGCAGTTTCTACACAAAGAGTGTTTCAGAACTGCTCCTTCAAAAGAAAGGCTCAACTCTGTTATTTGAATGCGGAGAACAGAGGGGGTTTCAGAGAATGCTTCTGTGTCGTTTTTAATTGGAGATATTCCTTTTTCCTCTATTACAATCTTAGCGCTCCGAATGTCCACTTGCATTTTCAACAAAAAGAGTATTTCATAACTGCTCAATTAAAAATATGGTTTAGCTCTGTTAACTGAATTTACAGATCAGAAATAAGTTTCACAGAATGCATCTGTGTAGTTTTTATTTGAAGATATTCTTTTTCCCAGTGTAGGCCTCTTAGCGCTTAGAATGTCCAATTGCAGTTTCTACAAAAAGAGTGTTTCAGAACGGCTCAATCAAAACTAAGGTTCAAATCTGTTAGTTGAATGCACAGAACAGAAAGAAGTTTCACAGAATGCTACTGTGTAGTTTATATTTGAATATATTCCTTTTTCCACTATTACCCTCTTAGCGCTCCGAATGTCCACTTGCATTTTCTACAGAAAGAATGTTCGGAACTGCGCAATCAAAAGTATGGTTTAACTCTGTTAGCTGAATGCACACATCAGAAATAAGTTTCACACAATGCTTCTGTGTAGTTTTTATTTGAAGATATTTTTTTTCCAAATATAGGCCTCTTAGCGCTCAGAATGTCCAATTGCAGTTTCTACAGAAAGAGTGTTCCCGAATGGCTCAATCAAAAGTAAGGTTCAACTCTGTTAGCTGATTGCACAGAACAGAAAGATGTTTCATACAATGCTTCTGTGTAGTTTATATTTGAACATATTCTTTTTTCCACTATTACCCACTTCGCGCTACGAATGTCCAGTTGCATTTTCTACAGACAGAGTGTTTCAAAACTCCTCAATCAAAAGTATGGTTTAACTCTGTTAGCTGAATGCTCAGATCAGAAAGAAGTTTCACAGAATGCTTCTGTGTAGTTTATATTTGAATATATTCCTTTTTGCACTACTACCCTCTTAGCGCTCCAAATGTCCAGTTGCATTTTCTACAGAAAGAGTGTTCAGATCTGCTCAATCAAAAGTATGGTTTAACTCTGTTAGCTGAATGCACAGATCAGAAAGAAGTTTCACAGAATGATTCTGTGTAGTTTATATTTGAAGACATTCCTTTTTCCACTATTACCCTCTTAGCGCTCCGAATCTCCACTTGCATTTTCTACAGAAAGAGTGTTTCAGAACGGCTCAATCAAAACTAAGGTTCAAATCTTTTAGATGAATGAACAGAACAGAAAGAAGTTTCACAGAATGCTTCTGTGTAGTTTTTATTTGTAGATATTCTTTTTCCCAATATAGGCCTCTTAGCGCTCAGAATATCCAATTGCAGTTTCTACAGAAAGAGTGTTTCAGAACGGCTCAATCAAAAGTAAGGTTCAACCCTGGTAGTTGAATGCACAGAACAGAAGGAAGTTTCACAGAATGCTTCTGTGTAGTTTATATTTGAATATATTCCTTTTTCCACTATTACCCTCTTAGCGCTACGAATGTCCACTTGCATTTTCTACAGAAAGAGTGTTCTGAACTGCGCAATCAAAAGTATGGTTTAACTCTGTTAGCTGAATGCACATATCAGAAATAAGTTTCAAACAATGCTTCTGTGTAGTTTTTATTTGAAGATATTATTTTTCCCAATATAGGCCTCTTAGCGCTCAGAAAGTCCAATTGCAGTTTCTACAGAAAGAGTGTTTCAGAACGGCTCAATCAAATGTGAGGTTCAACTTTATTAGTTGAATGCACAGAACAGAAAGAAGTTTCACAGAATGCTTCTGTGTAGTATTTAGTTGAAGATACTACTTTTTGGACTATTACCCACTTAGCGCTCCGAATATCCACTGGCAGTTTCTACAAAAAGAGTGTTTCAGAACTGCTCCTTCAAAAGTGAGGCTCAACTCTGTTAGTTGAATGCGGAGAACAGAAAGGGGTTTCAGAGAATGCTTCTGTGTAGTTTTTAATTGGAGATATTCCTTTTTCCTCTATTACAATCTTAGCGCTCCGAATGTGCACTTGCATTTTCTACAAAAAGAGTGTTTCACAACTGCTCAATCAAAAATACGGTTTAGCTCTGTTAACTGAATTTACAGATCGTTAATAAGTTTCACAGAATGCATCTGTGTAGTTTTTATTTGAAGATATTCTTTTTCCCAATATAGGCCTCTTAGCGCTTAGAATGTCCAATTGCAGTTTCTACAGAAAGAGTGTTTCAGAACGGCTCAATCGAAAGTAAGGTTCAACACTGTTAGTTGAATGCACAGAAGAGAAAGAAGTTTCACAGAATGCTACTGTGTAGTTTATATTTGAATATATCCCTTTTTCCACTATTACCCTCTTAGCGCTCCGAATGTCCACTTGCATTTTCTACAGAAAGAGTGTTCTGAACTGTGCAATCAAAAGTATGGTTTAACTCTGTTAGCTGAATGCACATATCAGAAATAAGTTTCAAACAATGCTTCTGTGTAATTTTTATTTGAAGATATTATTTTTCCCAATATAGGCCTCTTAGCGCTCAGAATGTCCAATTGCAGTTTCTACAGAAAGAGTGTTTCAGAACGGCTCAATCAAATATAAGGTTCAACTCTCTTAGTTGAATGCACAGAACAGAAAGAGGTTTCACTGCATGCTTCTGTGTAGTATTTAGTTGAAGATACTCCTTTTTGGACTATTACACACTTATCCCTCCGAATATCCACTGGCAGTTTCTACACAAAGAGTGTTTCAGAACTGCTCCTTCAAAAGTAAGGCTCAACTCTGTTAGTTGAATTCGGAGAACAGAAAGGGGTTTCAGAAAATGCTTCTGTGTAGTTTTTAATTGGAGATATCCCTTTTTCCTTTATTACAATCTTAGTGCTCCGAATGTCCACTTGCATTTTCTACAAAAAGATTGTTTCATAACTGCTCAATCAAAAATATGGTTTAGCTCTGTTAACTGAATTTACAGATCAGAAATAAGTTTCACAGAATGCATCTGTGTAGTTTTTATTTGAAGATATTCTTTTTCCCAGTGTAGGCCTCTTAGCGCTTAGAATGTCCAATTGCAGTTTCTACAAAAAGAATGTTTCAGAACGGCTCAATCATAAGTAAGGTTCAACTCTGTTAGTTGAATGCAAAGAACAGAAAGAAGTTTCACAGAATGCTACTGTGTAGTTTATATTTGAATATATTCCTTTTTCCACTATTACCCTCTTAGCGCTCCGAATGTCCACTAGCATTTTCTACAGATAGAGTCTTCGGAACTGCGCAATCAAAAGTATGGTTTAACTCTGTTAGCTGAATGCACACATCAGAAATAAGTTTCACACAATGCTTCTGTGTAGTTTTTATTTGAAGATATTTTTTTTCCCAATATAGGCCTCTTAGCGCTCAGAATGTCCAATTGCAGTTTCTACAGAAAGAGTGTTCCAGAACGGCTCAATCAAAAGTAAGGTTCAACTCTGTTAGCTGAATGCACAGAACAGAAGGATGTTTCATACAATGCTTCTGTGTAGTTTATATTTGAACATATTCTTTTTTCCACTATTACCCACTTAGCGCTACGAATGTCCAGTTGCATTTTCTACAGACAGAGTGTTTCAAAACTGCTCAATCAAAAGTATGGTTTAACTCTGTTAGCTGAATGCTCAGATCAGAAAGAAGTTTCACAGAATGCTTCTGTGTAGTTTATATTTGAATATATTCCTTTTTCCACTACTACCCTCTTAGCGCTCCAAATGTCCAGTTGCATTTTCTACAGAAAGAGTGTTCAGATCTGCTGAATCAAAAGTATGGTTTAACTCTGTTAGCTGAATGCACAGATCTGAAAGAAGTTTCACCGAATGATTCTGTGTAGTTTATATTTGAAGACATTCCTTTTTCCACTATTACCCTCTTAGCGCTCCGAATCTCCACTTGCATTTTCTACAGAAAGAGTGTTTCAGAACGGCTCAATCAAAACTAAGGTTCAAATCTTTTAGTTGAATGAACAGAACAGAAAGAAGTTTCACAGAATGCTTCTGTGTAGTTTTTATTTGTAGATATTCTTTTTCCCAATATAGGCCTCTTAGCACTCAGAATGTCCAATTGCAGTTTCTACAGAAAGAGTGTTTCAGAACGGCTCAATCAAAAGTAAGGTTCAACCCTGGTAGTTGAATGCACAGAACAGAAGGAATTTTCACAGAATGCTTCTGTGTAGTTTATATTTGAAAATATTCCTTTTTCCACTATTACCCTCTTAGCGCTCCGAATGTCCACTTGCATTTTCTACAGAAAGAGTGTTCTGAACTGCGCAATCAAATGTATGGTTTAACTCTGTTAGCTGAATGCACATATCAGAAATAAGTTTCACACAATGCTTCTGTGTAGTTTTTATTTGAAGATATTATTTTTCCCAATATAGGCCTCTTAGCGCTCAGAATGTCCAATTGCAGTTTCTACAGAAAGAGTGTTTCAGAACGGCTCAATCAAATGTAAGGTTCAACTTTCTTAGTTGAATGCACAGAACAGAAAGAAGTTTCACAGAATGCTTCTGTGTAGTATTTAGTTGAAGATACTACTTTTTGGACTATTACCCACTTAGCGCTCCGAATATCCACTGGCACTTTCTACACAAAGAGTGTTTCAGAACTGCTCCTTCAAAAGTAAGGCTCAAATCTGTTAGTTGAATGCGGAGAACAGAAAGGGGTTTCAGAGAATTCTTCTGTGTAGTTTTTAATTTGAGATATTCCTTTTTCCTCTATTACAATCTTAGCGCTCCGAATGTCCACTTGCATTTTCTACAAAAAGAGTGTTTCACAACTGCTCAATCAAAAATATGGTTTAGCTCTGTTAACTGAATTTGCAGATCAGAAATAAGTTTCACAGAATGCATCTGTGTAGTTTTTATTTGAAGATATTCTTTTTCCCAATGTAGGCCTCTTAGCGCTTAGAATGTCCAATTGCAGTTTCTACAGAAAGAGTGTTTCAGAACGGCTCAATCAAAAGTAAGGTTCAACACTGTTAGTTGAATGCACAGAAGAGAAAGAAGTTTCACGGAATGCTACTGTGTAGTTTATATTTGAATATATCCCTTTTTCCACTATTACCCTCTTAGCGCTCCGAATGTCCACTTGCATTTTCTACAGAAAGAGTGTTCTGAACTGCGCAATCAAAAGTATGGTTTAACTCTGTTAGCTGAATGCACATATCAGAAATAAGTTTCAAACAATGCTTCTGTGTAATTTATATTTGAAGGTATTATTTTTCCCAATATAGGCCTCAGCGCTCAGAATGTCCAATTGCAGTTTCTACAGAAAGAGTGTTTCAGAACGGCTCAATCAAATGTAAGGTTCAACTCTCTTAGTTGAATGCACAGAACAGAAAGTAGTTTCACTGAATGCTTCTGTGTAGTATTTAGTTGAAGATACTCCTTTTTGGACTATTACACACTTAGCGCTCCGAATATCCACTGGCAGTTTCTACACAAAGAGTGTTTCAGAACTGCTCCTTCAAAAGTAAGGCTCAACCCTGTTAGTTGAATTCGGAGAACAGAAAGGGGTTTCAGAGAATGCTTCTGTGTAGTTTTTAATTGGAGATATCCCTTTTTCCTCTATTACAATCTTAGTGCTCCGAATGTCCACTTGCATTTTCTACAAAAAGATTGTTTCATAACTGCTCAATCGAAAATATGGTTTAGCTCTCTTAACTGAATTCACAGATCAGAAATAAGTTTCACAGAATGCATCTGTGTAGTTTTTATTTGAAGATATTCTTTTTCCCAGTGTAGGCCTCTTAGCGCTTAGAATGTCCAATTGCAGTTTCTACAAAAAGAATGTTTCAGAACGGCTCAATCAAAAGTAAGGTTCAACCCTGTTAGTTGAATGCACGGAACAGAAAGAAGTTTCACAGAATGCTACTGTGTAGTTTATATTTGAATATATTACTTTTTCCACTATTACCCTCTTAGCGCTCCGAATGTCCACTTGCATTTTCTACAGAAAGAGTGTTCGGAACTGCGCAATCAAAAGTATGGTTTAACTCTGTTAGCTGAATGCACACATCAGAAATAAGTTTCACACAATGCTTCTGTGTAGTTTTTAATTGAAGATACTATTTTTCCCAATATAGGCCTCTTAGCGCTCAGAATGTCCAATTGCAGTTTCTACAGAAAGAGTGTTCCAGAACGGCTCAATCAAAAGTAAGGTTCAACTCTGTTAGCTGAATGCACAGAACAGAAAGATGTTTCATACAATGCTTCTGTGTAGTTTATATTTGAACATATCCTTTTTTCCACTATTACCCACTTAGCGCTACGAATGTCCAGTTGCATTTTCTACAGACAGACTGTTTCAAAACTGCTCAATCAAAAGTATGGTTTAACTCTGTTAGCTGAATGCTCAGATCAGAAAGAAGTTTCACAGAATGCTTCTGTGTAGTTTATATTTGAATATATTCCTTTTTCAACTACTACCCTCTTAGCGCTCCAAATGTCCAGTTGCATTTTCTACAGAAAGAGTGTTCAGATCTGCTCTATCAAAAGTATGGTTTAACTCTGTTAGCTGAATGCACAGATCAGAAAGAAGTTTCACAGAATGATTCTGTGTAGTTTATATTTGAAGACATTACTTTTTCCACTATTACCCTCTTAGCGCTCCGAATCTCCACTTGCATTTTCTACAGAAAGAGAGTTTCAGAACGGCTCAATCAAAACTAAGGTCCAAATCTTTTAGTTGAATGAACAGAACAGAAATAAGTTTCACAGAATGCTTCTGTGTAGTTTTTATTTGTAGATATTCTTTTTCCCAATATAGGCCTCTTAGCGCTCAGAATGTCCAATTGCAGTTTCTACAGAAAGAGTGTTTCAGAACGGCTCAATCAAAAGTTAGGTTCAACCCTGGTAGTTGAATGCACAGAACAGAAGGAAGTTTCACAGAATGCTTCTGTGTAGTTTATATTTGAATATATTCCTTTTTCCACTATTACCCTCTTAGCGCTCCGAATGTCCACTTGCATTTTCTACAGAAAGAGTTTTCTGAACTGCGCAATCAAAAGTATGGTTTAACTCTGGTAGCTGAATGCACATATCAGAAATAAATTTCAAACAATGCTTCTGTGTAGTTTTTATTTGAAGATATTATTTTTCCCAATATAGGCCTCTTAGCGCTCAGAATGTCCAATAGCAGTTTCTACAGAAAGAGTGTTCCAGAACGGCTCAATCAAATGTAAGGTTCAACTTTCTTAGTTGAATGCACAGAACAGAAAGAAGTTTCACAGAATGCTTCTGTGTAGTATTTAGTTGAAGATACTACTTTTTGGACTATTACCCACTTAGCGCTCCGAATATCCACTGGCAGTTTCTACACAAAGAGTGTTTCAGAACTGCTCCTTCAAAAGTAATGCTCAACTCTGTTAGTTGAATGCGGAGAACAGAAAGGGGTTTCAGAGAATGCTTCTGTGTACTTTTTAATTGGAGATATTCCTTTTTCCTCTATTACAATCTTAGCGCTCCGAATGTCCACTTGCATTTTCTACAAAAAGAGTGTTTCACAACTGCTCAATCAAAATTATGGTTTAGCTCTGTTAACTGAATTTACAGATCAGAAAGAAGTTTCACAGAATGCATCTGTGTAGTTTTTATTTGAATATATTCTTTTTCCACTACTACTCTCTTAGCGCTCCAAATGTCCAGTTGCATTTTCTACAGAAAGATTGTTCAGACCTGCTCAATCAAAAGTATGGTTTAATTCTGTTAGCTGAATGCACAGATCAGAAAGAAGTTTCATCGAATGATTCTGTGTAGTTTATATTTGAAGACATTCCTTTTTCCACTATTACCCTCTTAGCGCTCCGAATCTCCACTTGCATTTTCTACAAAAAGAGTGTTTCATAACTGCTCAATCAAAAATATGTTTTATCTCTGTTTACTGAATTTACAGATCAGAAATAAGTTTCACAGAATGCATCTGTGTAGTTTTTATTTGAAGATATTCTTTTTCCCAATGTAGGCCTCTTAGCGCTTAGCATGTCCAATTGCAGTTTCTACAGAAAGAGTGTTTCAGAACGGCTCAATCAAAAGTAAGGTTCAACTCTGTTAGTTGAATGCACAGAACAGAAAGAATTTTCACAGAATGCTACAGTGTAGTTTATATTTTAATATATTCCTTTTTCCACTATTACCCTCTTAGCGATCCGAATGTCCACTTGCATTTTCTACAGAAAGTGTGTTCAGAACTGCGCAATCAAAAGTATGGTTTAACTCTGTTAGCTTAATGAACATATCAGAAATAAGTCTCACACAATGCTTCTGTGTAGTTTTTATTTGAAGATATTATTTTTCCCAATAGAGGCCTCTTAGCGCTCAGAATGTCCAATTGCAGTTTCTACAGAAAGAGTGTTTCAGAAAGGCTCAATCAAAAGTAAGGTTCAACTCTGTTAGTTGAATGCACAGAACAGAAAGAAGTTTCATACAATGCTTCTGTGTAGTTTATATTTGAATATATTCTTTTTTCCACCATTACCCACTTAGCGCTACGAATGTCCAGTTGCATTTTCTACAGACAGAGTGTTTCAAAACTGCTCAATCAAAAGTATGGTTTAACTCTGTTAGCTGAATGCTCAGATCAGAAAGAAGTTTCACAGAATGCTTCTGTGTAGTTTATATTTGAATATATTCCTTTTTCCACTACTACCCTCTTAGCGCTCCAAATGTCCAGTTGCATTTTCTACAGAAAGAGTGTTCAGATCTGCTCAATCAAAAGTATGGTTTAACTCTGTTAGCTGAATGCACAGATCAGAAAGAAGTTTCACAGAATGATTCTGTGTAGTTTATATTTGGAGACATTCCTTTTTCCACTATTACCCTCTTAGCGCTCCGAATCTCCACTTGCATTTTCTACAGAAATAGTGTTTCAGAACGGCTCAATCAAAACTAAGGTTCAACTCTTTTAGTTGAACAAACAGAATAGAAAGATGTTTCACACAATTCTTCTGTGTAGTTTTTATTTGTAGACATTCTTTTTCCCAATATAGGCCTCTTAGCGCTCAGAATGTCCAATTGCAGTTTCTACAGAAAGAGTGTTTCAGAACGGCTCAATCAAAAGTAAGGTTCAACTCTGTTAGTTGAATGCACAGAACAGAAAGAAGTTTCATACAATGCTTCTGTGTAGTTTATATTTGAACATATTCTTTTTTCCACTATTACCCACTTAGCGCTACGAATGTCCAGTTGCATTTTCTACAGACAGAGTGTTTCAAAACTGCTCAATCAAAAGTATGGTTTAACTCTGTTAGCTGAATGCTCAGATCAGAAAGAAGTTTCACAGAATGCTTCTGTGTAGTTTATATTTGAGTATATTCTTTTTCCACTACTACTCTCTTAGCGCTCCAAATGTCCAGTTGCATTTTCTACAGAAAGAGTGTTCAGATCTGCTCAATCAAAAGTATGGTTTAATTCTGTTAGCTGAATGCACAGATCAGAAAGAAGTTTCACCGAATGATTCTGTGTAGTTTATATTTGAAGACATTCCTTTTTCCACTATTACCCTCTTAGCGCTCCGAATCTCCACTTGCATTTTCTACAAAAAGAGTGTTTCATAACTGCTGAATCAAAAATATGTTTTATCTCTGTTAACTGAATTTACAGATCAGAAATATGTTTCACAGAATGCATCTGTGTAGTTTTTATTTGAAGATATTCTTTTTCCCAATGTAGGCCTCTTAGCGCTTAGCATGTCCAATTGCAGTTTCTACAGAAAGAGTGTTTCAGAACGGCTCAATCAAAAGTAAGGTTCAACTCTGTTAGTTGAATGCACAGAACAGAAAGAATTTTCACAGAATGCTACAGTGTAGTTTATATTTGAATATATTCCTTTTTCCACTATTACCCTCTTAGCGATCCGAATGTCCACTTGCATTTTCTACAGAAAGTGTGTTCAGAACTGCGCAATCAAAAGTATGGTTTAACTCTGTTAGCTTAATGAACATATCAGAAATAAGTTTCACACAATGCTTCTGTGTAGTTTTTATTTGAAGATATTATTTTTCCCAATAGAGGCCTCTTAGCGCTCAGAATGTCCAATTGCAGTTTCTACAGAAAGAGTTTCTCAGAAAGGCTCAATCAAAAGTAAGGTTCAACTCTGTTAGTTGAATGCACAGAACAGAAAGAAGTTTCATACAATGCTTCTGTGTAGTTTATATTTGAACATATTCTTTTTTCCACTATTACCCACTTAGCGCTACGAATGTCCAGTTGCATTTTCTACAGACAGAGTGTTTCAAATCTGCTCAATCAAAAGTATGGTTTAACTCTGTTAGCTGAATGCTCAGATCAGAAAGAAGATTCACAGAATGCTTCTGTGTAGTCTATATTTGAATATATTCCTTTTTCCACTACTACTCTCTTAGCGCTCCAAATGTCCAGTTGCATTTTCTACAGAAAGAGTGTTCAGATCTGCTCAATCAAAAGTATGGTTTAACTCTGTTAGCTGAATTCACAGATCAGAAAGAAGTTTCACAGAATGATTCTGTGTAGTTTATATTTGGAGACATTCCTTTTTCCACTATTACCCACTTAGCGCTCCGAATCTCCACTTGCATTTTCTACAGAAAGTGTGTTTCAGAACGGCTCAATCAAAACTAAAGTTCAACACTTTTAGTTGAACGAACAGAATAGAAAGATGTTTCACATAATTCTTCTGTGTAGTGTTTATTTGTAGACATTCTTTTTCCCAATATAGGCTTCTTAGCGCTCAGAATGTCCAATTACAGTTTCTACAGAAAGAGTGTTTCAGAACGGCTCAATCAAATGTAAGGTTCAACTCTGTTAGTTGAATGCACAGAACAGAAAGAAGTTTCATACAATGCTTCTGTGTAGTTTATATTTGAACATATTCTTTTTTCCACTATTACCCACTTAGCGCTACGAATGTCCAGTTGCATTTTCTACAGACAGAGTGTTTCAAAACTGCTCAATCAAAAGTATGGTTTAACTCTGTTAGCTGAATGCTCAGATCAGAAAGAAGTTTCACAGAATGCTTCTGTGTAGTTTATATTTGAATATATGCTTTTTCCACTACTACTCTCTTAGCGCTCCAAATGTCCAGTTGCATTTTCTACAGAAAGATTGTTCAGATCTGCTCAATCAAAAGTATGGTTTAATTCTGTTAGCTGAATGCACAGATCAGAAAGAAGTTTCACCGAATGATTCTGTGTAGTTTATATTTGAAGACATTCCTTTTTCCACTATTACCCTCTTAGCGCTCCGAATCTCCACTTGCATTTTCTACAAAAAGAGTGTTTCATAACTGCTCAATCAAAAATATGTTTTATCTCTGTTTACTGAATTTACAGATCAGAAATAAGTTTCACAGAATGCATCTGTATAGTTTTTATTTGAAGATATTCTTTTTCCCAATGTAGGCCTCTTAGCGCTTAGCATGTCCAATTGCAGTTTCTACAGAAAGAGTGTTTCAGAACGGCTCAATCAAAAGTAAGGTTCAACTCTGTTAGTTGAATGCACAGAACAGAAAGAATTTTCACAGAATGCTACAGTGTAGTTTATATTTTAATATATTCCTTTTTCCACTATTACCCTCTTAGCGATCCGAATGTCCACTTGCATTTTCTACAGAAAGTGTGTTCAGAACTGCGCAATCAAAAGTATGGTTTAACTCTGTTAGCTTAATGAACATATCAGAAATAAGTTTCACACAATGCTTCTGTGTAGTTTTTATTTGAAGATATTATTTTTCCCAATAGAAGCCTCTTAGCGCTCAGAATGTCCAATTGCAGTTTCTACAGAAAGAGTGTTTCAGAAAGGCTCAATCAAATGTAAGGTTCAACTCTGTTAGTTGAATGCACAGAACAGAAAGAAGTTTCATAAAATGCTTCTGTGTAGTTTATATTTGAACATATTCTTTTTTCCACTATTACCCACTTAGCGCTACGAATGTCAAGTTGCATTTTCTACAGACAGAGTGTTTCAAAACTGCTCAATCAAAAGTATGGTTTAACTCTGTTAGCTGAATGCTCAGATCAGAAAGAAGTTTCACAGAATGCTTCTGTGTAGTTTATATTTGAATATATTACTTTTTCCACTACTACGCTCTTAGCGCTCCAAATGTCCAGTTGCATTTTCTACAGAAAGAGTGTTCAGATCTGCTCAATCAAAAGTATGGTTTAACTGTGTTAGCTGAATGCACAGATCAGAAAGAAGTTTCACCGAATGATTCTGTGTAGTTTATATTTGAAGACATTCCTTATTCCACTATTACCCTCTTAGCGCTCCGAATCTCCACTTGCATTTTCTACAAAAAGAGTGTTTCATAACTGCTCAATCAAAAATATGTTTTATCTCTGTTTACTGAATTTACAGATCAGAAATAAGTGTCACAGAATGCATCTGTGTAGTTTTTATTTGAAGATATTCTTTTTCCCAATGTAGGCCTCTTAGCGCTTAGCATGTCCAATTGCAGTTTCTACAGAAAGAGTGTTTCAGAACGGCTCAATCAAAAGTAAGGTTCAACTCTGTTAGTTGAATGCACAGAACAGAAAGAATTTTCACAGAATGCTACTGTGTAGTTTATATTTGAATATATTCCTTTTTCCACTATTACCCTCTTAGCGCTCCGAATGTCCACTTGCATTTTCTACAGAAAGAGTGTTCAGAACTGCGCAATCAAAAGTATGGTTTAACTCTGTTAGCTTAATGAACATATCAGGAATAAGTTTCACACAATGCTTCTGTGTAGTTTTTATTTGAAGATACTATTTTTCCCAATAGAGGCCTCTTAGCGCTCAGAATGTCCAATTGCAGTTTCTACAGAAAGAGTGTTTCAGAAAGGCTCAATCAAAAGTAAGGTTCAACTCTGTTAGTTGAATGCACAGAACAGAAAGAAGTTTCATACAATGCTTCTGTGTAGTTTATATTTGAACATATTCTTTTTTCCACCATTACCCACTTAGCGCTACGAATGTCCAGTTGCATTTTCTACAGACAGAGTGTTTCAAAACTGCTCAATCAAAAGTATGGTTTAACTCTGTTAGCTGAATGCTCAGATCAGAAAGAAGTTTCACAGAATGCTTCTGTGTAGTCTATATTTGAATATATTCCTTTTTCCACTACTACCCTCTTAGCGCTCCAAATGTCCAGTTGCATTTTCTACAGAAAGAGTGTTCAGATCTGCTCAATCAAAAGTATGGTTTAACTCTGTTAGCTGAATGCACAGATCAGAAAGAAGTTTCACAGAATGATTCTGTGTAGTTTATATTTGGAGACATTCCTTTTTCCACTATTACCCTCTTAGCGCTCCGAATCTCCACTTGCATTTTCTACAGAAAGAGTGTTTCAGAACGGCTCAATCAAAACTAAGGTTCAACACTTTTAGTAGAACAAACAGAATAGAAAGATGTTTCACACAATTCTTCTGTGTAGTTTTTATTTGTAGACATTCTTTTTCCCAATATAGGCCTCTTAGCGCTCAGAATGTCCAATTGCAGTTTCTACAGAAAAAGTGTTTCAGAACGGCTCAATCAAAAGTAAGGTTCAACTCTGTTAGTTGAATGCACAGAACAGAAAGAAGTTTCATACAATGCTTCTGTGTAGTTTATATTTGAACATATTCTTTTTTCCACTATTACCCACTTAGCGCTACGAATGTCCAGTTGCATTTTCTACAGACAGAGTGTTTCAAAACTGCTCAATCAAAAGTATGGTTTAACTCTGTTAGCTGAATGCTCAGATCAGAAAGAAGTTTCACAGAATACTTCTGTGTAGTTTATATTTGAATATATTCTTTTTCCACTACTACTCTCTTAGCGCTCCAAATGTCCAGTTGCATTTTCTACAGAAAGAGTGTTCAGACCTGCTCAATCAAAAGTATGGTTTAATTCTGTTAGCTGAATGCACAGATCAGAAAGAAGTTTCACCGAATGATTCTGTGTAGTTTATATTTGAAGACATTCCTTTTTCCACAATTACCCTCTTAGCGCTCCGAATCTCCACTTGCATTTTCTACAAAAAGAATGTTTCATAACTGCTCAATCAAAAATATGTTTTATCTCTGTTTACTGAATTTACAGATCAGAAATAAGTGTCACAGAATGCATCTGTGTAGTTTTTATTTGAAGATATTCTTTTTCCCAATGTAGGCCTCTTAGCGCTTAGCATGTCCAATTGCAGTTTCTACAGAAAGAGTGTTTCAGAACGGCTCAATCAAAAGTAAGGTTCAACTCTGTTAGTTGAATGCACAGAACAGAAAGAATTTTCACAGAATGCTACTGTGTAGTTTATATTTGAATATATTCCTTTTTCCACTATTACCCTCTTAGCGCTCCGAATGTCCACTTGCATTTTCTACAGAAAGAGTGTTCAGAACTGCGCAATCAAAAGTATGGTTTAACTCTGTTATCTTAATGAACGTATCAGGAATAAGTTTCACACAATGCTTCTGTGTAGTTTTTATTTGAAGATATTATTTTTCCCAATAGATGCCTCTTAGCGCTCAGAATGTCCAATTGCAGTTTCTACAGAAAGAGTGTTTCAGAAAGGCTCAATCAAAAGTAAGGTTCAACACTGTTAGTTGAATGCACAGAACAGAAAGAAATTTCATACAATGCTTCTGTGTAGTTTATATTTGAACATATTCTTTTTTCCACCATTACCCACTTAGCGCTATGAATGTCCAGTTGCATTTTCTACAGACAGAGTGTTTCAAAACTGCTCAATCAAAAGTATGGTTTAACTCTGTTAGCTGAATGCTCAGATCAGAAAGAAGTTTCACAGAATGCTTCTGTGTAGTCTATATTTGAATATATTCCTTTTTCCACTACTACCCTCTTAGCGCTCCAAATGTCCAGTTGCATTTTCTACAGAAAGAGTGTTCAGATCTGCTCAATCAAAAGTATGGTTTAACTCTGTTAGCTGAATGCACAGATCAGAAAGAAGTTTCACAGAATGATTCTGTGTAGTTTATATTTGGAGACATTCCTTTTTCCACTATTACCCTCTTAGCGCTCCGAATCTCCACTTGCATTTTCTACAGAAAGAGTGTTTCAGAACGGCTCAATCAAAACTAAGGTTCAACACTTTTAGTTGAACAAACAGAACAGAAATATGTTTCACACAATTCTTCTGTGTAGTTTTTATTTGTAGACATTCTTTTTCCCAATATAGGCCTCTTAGCGCTCAGAATGTCCAATTGCAGTTTCTACAGAAAGAGTGTTTCAGAACGGCTCAATCAAAAGTAAGGTTCAACTCTGTTAGTTGAATGCACAGAACAGAAAGAAGTTTCATACAATGCTTCTGTGTAGTTTCTATTTGAACATATTCTTTTTTCCACTATTACCCACTTAGCGCTACGAATGTCCAGTTGCATTTTCTACAGACAGAGTGTTTCAAAACTGCTCAATCAAAAGTATGGTTTAACTCTGTTAGCTGAATGCTCAGATCAGAAAGAAGTTTCACAGAATGCTTCTGTGTAGTTTATATTTGAATATATTCTTTTTCCACTACTACTCTCTTAGCGCTCCAAATGTCTAGTTGCATTTTCTACAGAAAGATTGTTCAGACCTGCTCAATCAAAAGTATGGTTTAATTCTGTTAGCTGAATGCACAGATCAGAAAGAAGTTTCACCGAATGATTCTGTGTAGTTTATATTGGAAGACATTCCTTTTTCCACTATTACCCTCTTAGCGCTCCGAATCTCCACTTGCATTTTCTACAAAAAGAGTGTTTCATAACTGCTCAATCAAAAATATGTTTTATCTCTGTTTACTGAATTTACAGATCAGAAATAAGTTTCACAGAATGCATCTGTGTAGTTTTTATTTGAAGATATTCTTTTTCCCAATGTAGGCCTCTTAGCGCTTAGCATGTCCAATTGAAGTTTCTACAGAAAGAGTGTTTCAGAACGGCTCAATCAAAAGTAAGGTTCAACTCTGTTAGTTGAATGCACAGAACAGAAAGAATTTTCACAGAATGCTACAGTGTAGTTTATATTTTAATATATTCCTTTTTCCACTATTACCCTCTTAGCGATCCGAATGTCCACTTGCATTTTCTACAGAAAGTGTGTTCAGAACTGCGCAATCAAAAGTATGGTTTAACTCTGTTAGCTTAATGAACATATCAGAAATAAGTTTCACACAATGCTTCTGTGTAGTTTTTATTTGAAGATATTATTTTTCCCAATAGAAGCCTCTTAGCGCTCAGAATGTCCAATTGCAGTTTCTACAGAAAGAGTGTTTCAGAAAGGCTCAATCAAAAGTAAGGTTCAACTCTGTTAGTTGAATGCACAGAACAGAAAGAAGTTTCATAAAATGCTTCTGTGTAGTTTATATTTGAACATATACTTTTTTCCACTATTACCCACTTAGCGCTACGAATGTCCAGTTGCATTTTCTACAGACAGAGTGTTTCAAAACTGCTCAATCAAAAGTATGGTTTAACTCTGTTAGCTGAATGCTCAGATCAGAAAGAAGTTTCACAGAATGCTTCTGTGTAGTTTATATTTGAATATATTCATTTTTCCACTACTACTCTCTTAGCGCTCCAAATGTCCAGTTGCATTTTCTACAGAAAGAGTGTTCAGATCTGCTCAATCAAAAGTATGGTTTAACTCTGTTAGCTGAATGCACAGATCAGAAAGAAGTTTCACAGAATGATTCTGTGTAGTTTATATTTGGAGACATTCCTTTTTCCACTATTACCCCCTTAGCGCTCCGAATCTCCACTTGCATTTTCTACAGAAAGAGTGTTTCAGAACGGCTCAATCAAAACTAAGGTTCAATTCTTTTAGTTGAACAAACAGAACAGAAAGAAGTTTCACACAATTCTGTGTAGTTTTTATTTGTAGACATTCTTTTTCCCAATATAGGCCTCTTAGCGCTCAGAATGTCCAATTGCAGTTTCTACAGAAAGAGTGTTTCAGAACGGCTCAATCAAAAGTAAGGTTCAACTCTGTTAGTTGAATGCACAGAACAGAAAGAAGTTTCATACAATGCTTCTGTGTAGTTTATATTTGAACATATTCTTTTTTCCACTATTACCCACTTAGCGCTACGAATGTCCAGTTGCGTTTTCTACAGACAGAGTGTTTCAAAACTGCTCAATCAAAAGTATGGTTTAACTCTGTTAGCTGAATGCTCAGATCAGAAAGAAGTTTCACAGAATGCTTCTGTGTAGTTTACATTTGAAGACATTCCTTTTTCCACTATTACCCTCTTAGCGCTCCGAATCTCCACTTGCATTTTCTACAAAAAGAGTGTTTCATAACTGCTCAATCAAAAATATGTTTTATCTCTGTTAACTGAATTTACAGATCAGAAATAAGTTTCACAGAATGCATCTGTGTAGTTTTTATTTGAAGATATTTTTTTCCCAATGTAGGCCTCTTAGCGCTTAGCATGTCCAATTGCAGTTTCTACAGAAAGAGTGTTTCAGAACGGCTCAATCAAAAGTAAGGTTCAACTCTGTTAGTTGAATGCACAGAACAGAAAGAATTTTCACAGAATGCTACTGTGTAGTTTATATTTGAATATATTCCTTTTTCCACTATTACCCTCTTAGCGCTCCGAATGTCCACTTGCATTTTCTACAGAAAGAGTGTTCAGAACTGCGCAATCAAAAGTATGGTTTAACTCTGTTATCTTAATGAACATATCAGGAATAAGTTTCACACAATGCTTCTGTGTAGTTTTTATTTGAAGATATTATTTTTCCCAATAGAGGCCTCTTAGCGCTCAGAATGTCCAATTGCAGTTTCTACAGAAAGAGTGTTTCAGAAAGGCTCAATCAAAAGTAAGCTTCAACACTGTTAGTTGAATGCACAGAACAGAAAGAAATTTCATACAATGCTTCTGTGTAGTTTATATTTGAACATATTCTTTTTTCCACCATTACCCACTTAGCGCTACGAATGTCCAGTTGCATTTTCTACAGACAGAGTGTTTCAAAACTGCTCAATCAAAAGTATGGTTTAACTCTGTTAGCTGAATGCTCAGATCAGAAAGAAGTTTCACAGAATGCTTCTGTGTAGTCTATATTTGAATATATTCCTTTTTCCACTACTACCCTCTTAGCGCTCCAAATGTCCAGTTGCATTTTCTACAGAAAGAGTGTTCAGATCTGCTCAATCAAAAGTATGGTTTAACTCTGTTAGCTGAATGAACAGATCAGAAAGAAGTTTCACGGAATGATTCTGTGTAGTTTATATTTGGAGACATTCCTTTTTCCACTATTACCCTCTTAGCGCTCCGAATCTCCACTTGCATTTTCTACAGAAAGAGTGTTTCAGAACGGCTCAATCAAAACTAAGGTTCAACACTTTTAGTTGAACAAACAGAACAGAAAGATGTTTCACACAATTCTTCTGTGTAGTTTTTATTTGTAGACATTCTTTTTCCCAATATAGGCCTCTTAGCGCTCAGAATGTCCAATTGCAGTTTCTACAGAAAGAGTGTTTCAGAACGGCTCAATCAAAAGTAAGGTTCAACTCTGTTATTTGAATGCACAGAACAGAAAGAAGTTTCATACAATGCTTCTGTGCAGTTTCTATTTGAACATATTCTTTTTTCCACTATTACCCACTTAGCGCTACGAATGTCCAGTTGCATTTTCTACAGACAGAGTGTTTCAAAACTGCTCAATCAAAAGTATGGTTTAACTCTGTTAGCTGAATGCTCAGATCAGAAAGAAGTTTCACAGAATGCTTCTGTGTAGTTTATATTTGAATATATTCTTTTTCCACTACTACTCTCTTAGCGCTCCAAATGTCCAGTTGCATTTTCTACAGAAAGATTGTTCAGACCTGCTCAATCAAAAGTATGGTTTAATTCTGTTAGCTGAATGCACAGATCAGAAAGAAGTTTCACCGAATGATTCTGTGTAGTTTATATTTGAAGACATTCCTTTTTCCACTATTACCCTCTTAGCGCTCCGAATCTCCACTTGCATTTTCTACAAAAAGAGTGTTTCATAACTGCTCAATCAAAAATATGTTTTATCTCTGTTTACTGAATTTACAGATCAGAAATAAGTTTCACAGAATGCATCTGTGTAGTTTTTATTTGAAGATATTCTTTTTCCCAATGTCGGCCTCTTAGCGCTTAGCATGTCCAATTGCAGTTTCTACAGAAAGAGTGTTTCAGAACGGCTCAATCAAAAGTAAGGTTCAACTCTGTTAGTTGAATGCACAAAACAGAAAGAATTTTCACAGAATGCTACAGTGTAGTTTATATTTTAATATATTCCTTTTTCCACTATTACACTCTTAGCGATCCGAATGTCCACTTGCATTTTCTACAGAAAGTGTGTTCAGAACTGCGCAATCAAAAGTATGGTTTAACTCTGTTAGCTTAATGAACATATCAGAAATAAGTTTCACACAATGCTTCTGTGTAGTTTTTATTTGAAGATATTATTTTTCCCAATAGAAGCCTCTTAGCGCTCAGAATGTCCAATTGCAGTTTCTACAGAAAGAGTGTTTCAGAAAGGCTCAATCAAAGGTAAGGTTCAACTCTGTTAGTTGAATGCACAGAACAGAAAGAAGTTTCATAAAATGCTTCTGTGTAGTTTATATTTGAACATATTCTTTTTTCCACTATTACCCACTTAGTGCTACGAATGTCCAGTTGCATTTTCTACAGACAGAGTGTTTCAAAACTGCTCAATCAAAAGTATGGTTTAACTCTGTTAGCTGAATGCTCAGATCAGAAAGAAGTTTCACAGAATGCTTCTGTGTAGTTTATATTTGAATATATTCCTTTTTCCACTACTACTCTCTTAGCGCTCCAAATGTCCAGTTGCATTTTCTACAGAAAGAGTGTTCAGATCTGCTCAATCAAAAGTATGGTTTAACTCTGTTAGCTGAATGCACAGATCAGAAAGAAGTTTCACAGAATGATTCTGTGTAGTTTATATTTGGAGACATTCCTTTTTCCACTATTACCCTCTTAGCGCTCCGAATCTCCACTTGCATTTTCTACAGAAAGAGTGTTTCAGAACGGCTCAATCAAAACTAAGGTTCAATTCTTTTAGTTGAACAAACAGAACAGAAAGAAGTTTCACACAATTCTGTGTAGTTTTTATTTGTAGACATTCTTTTTCCCAATATAGGCCTCTTAGCGCTCAGAAAGTCCAATTGCAGTTTCTACAGAAAGAGTGTTTCAGAACGGCTCAATCAAAAGTAAGGTTCAACTCTGTTAGTTGAATGCACAGAACAGAAAGAAGTTTCATACAATGCTTCTGTGTAGTTTATATTTGAACATATTCTTTTTTCCACTATTACCCACTTAGCGCTACGAATGTCCGGTTGCGTTTTCTACAGACAGAGTGTTTCAAAACTGCTCAATCAAAAGTATGTTTAGCTCTGTTAGCTGAATGCTCAGATCAGAAAGAAGTTTCACAGAATGCTTCTGTGTAGTTTATATTTGAATATATTCCTTTTTCCACTACTACGCTCTTAGCGCTCCAAACGTCCAGTTGCATTTTCTACAGAAAGAGTGTTCAGATCTGCTCAATCAAAAGTATGGTTTAACTCTGTTAGCTGAATGCACAGATCAGAAAGAAGTTTCACAGAATGATTCTGTGTAGTTTATATTTGGAGACATTCCTTTTTCCACTATTACCCTCTTAGCGCTCCGAATCTCCACTTGCATTTTCTACAGAAAGAGTGTTTCAGAACGGCTCAATCAAAACTAAGGTTCAACACTTTTAGTTGAACAAACAGAATAGAAATAAGTTTCACACAATGCTTCTGTGTAGTTTTTATTTGAAGATATTATTTTTCCCAATAGAGGCCTCTTAGCGCTCAGAATGTCCAATTGCAGTTTCTACAGAAAGAGTGTTTCAGAAAGGCTCAATCAAAAGTAAGGTTCAACTCTGTTAGTTGAATGCACAGAACAGAAAGAAGTTTCATACAATGCTTCTGTGTAGTTTATATTTGAACATATTCTTTTTTCCACTATTACCCTCTTAGCGCTCCGAATCTCCACTTGCATTTTCTACAGAAAGAGTGTTTCAGAACGGCTCAATCAAAACTAAGGTTCAACTCTTTTAGTTGAACAAACAGAACAGAAAGAAGTTTCACACAATTCTTCTGTGTAGTTTTTATTTGTAGACATTCTTTTTCCCAATATAGGCCTCCTAGCGCTCAGAATGTCCAATTGCAGTTTCTACAGAAAGAGTGTTTCAGAACGGCTCAATCAAATGTAAGGTTCAACTCTGTTAGTTGAATGCACAGAACAGAAAGAAGTTTCATACAATGCTCCTGTGTAGTTTATATTTGAACATATTCTTTTTTCCACTATTACCCACTTAGCGATACGAATGTCCAGTTGCATTTTCTACAGACAGAGTGTTTCAAAACTTCTCAATCAGAAGTATGGTTTAACTCTGTTAGCTGAATGCTCAGATCAGAAAGAAGTTTCACAGAATGCTTCTGTGTAGTTTATATTTGAATATATTCATTTTTCCACTAATACGCTCTTAGCGCTCCAAATGTCCAGTTGCATTTTCTACAGAAAGAGTGTTCAGATCTGCTCAATCAAAAGTATGGTTTAACTCTGTTAGCTGAATGCACAGATCAGAAAGAAGTTTCACCGAATGATTCTGTGTAGTTTACATTTGAAGACATTCCTTTTTCCACTATTACCCTCTTAGCGCTCCGAATCTCCACTTGCATTTTCTACAAAAAGAGTGTTTCATAACTGCTCAATCAAAAATATGTTTTATCTCTGTTAACTGAATTTACAGATCAGAAATAAGTTTCACAGAATGCATCTGTGTAGTTTTTATTTGAAGATATTCTTTTTCCCAATGTAGGCCTCTTAGCGCTTAGCATGTCCAATTGCAGTTTCTACAGAAAGAGTGTTTCAGAACGGCTCAATCAAAAGTAAGGTTCAAATCTGTTAGTTGAATGCACAGAACAGAAAGAATTTTCACAGAATGCTACTGTGTAGTTTATATTTGAATATATTCCTTTTTCCACTATTACCCTCTTAGCGCTCCGAATGTCCACTTGCATTTTCTACAGAAAGAGTGTTCAGAACTGCGCAATCAAAAGTATGGTTTAACTCTGTTAGCTTAATGAACATATCAGAAATAAGTTTCACACAATGCTTCTGTGTAGTTTTTATTTGAAGATATTATTTTTCCCAATAGAGGTCTCTTAGCGCTCAGAATGTCCAATTGCAGTTTCTACAGAAAGAGTGTTTCAGAAAGGCTCAATCAAAAGTAAGGTTCAACTCTGTTAGTTGAATGCACAGAACAGAAATAAGTTTCGTACAATGCTTCTGTGTAGTTTATATTTGAAAATATTCTTTTTTCCACTATTACCCACTTAGCGCTACGAATGTCCAGTTGCATTTTCTACAGACAGAGTGTTTCAAAACTGCTCAATCAAAAGTATGGTTTAACTCTGTTAGCTGAATGCTCAGATCAGAAAGAAGTTTCACAGAATGCTTCTGTGTAGTTTATATTTGAATATATTCCTTTTTCCACTACTACTCTCTTAGCGCTCCAAATGTCCAGTTGCATTTTCTACAGAAAGAGTGTTCAGATCTGCTCAATCAAAAGTATGGTTTAACTCTGTTAGCTGAATGCACAGATCAGAAAGAAGTTTCACAGAATGATTCTGTGTAGTTTATATTTGGAGACATTCCTTTTTCCACTATTACCCTCTTAGCGCTCCGAATCTCCACTTGCATTTTCTACAGAAAGAGTGTTTCAGAACGGCTCAATCAAAACTAAGGTTCAACTCTTTTAGTTGAACAAACAGAACAGAAAGAAGTTTCACACAATTCTTCTGTGTAGTTTTTATTTGTAGACATTCTTTTTCCCAATATAGGCCTCCTAGCGCTCAGAATGTCCAATTGCAGTTTCTACAGAAAGAGTGTTTCAGAACGGCTCAATCAAATGTAAGGTTCAACTCTGTTAGTTGAATGCACAGAACAGAAAGAAGTTTCATACAATGCTCCTGTGTAGTTTATATTTGAACATATTCTTTTTTCCACTATTACCCACTTAGCGATACGAATGTCCAGTTGCATTTTCTACAGACAGAGTGTTTCAAAACTTCTCAATCAGAAGTATGGTTTAACTCTGTTAGCTGAATGCTCAGATCAGAAAGAAGTTTCACAGAATGCTTCTGTGTAGTTTATATTTGAATATATTCATTTTTCCACTAATACGCTCTTAGCGCTCCAAATGTCCAGTTGCATTTTCTACAGAAAGAGTGTTCAGATCTGCTCAATCAAAAGTATGGTTTAACTCTGTTAGCTGAATGCACAGATCAGAAAGAAGTTTCACCGAATGATTCTGTGTAGTTTACATTTGAAGACATTCCTTTTTCCACTATTACCCTCTTAGCGCTCCGAATCTCCACTTGCATTTTCTACAAAAAGAGTGTTTCATAACTGCTCAATCAAAAATATGTTTTATCTCTGTTAACTGAATTTACAGATCAGAAATAAGTTTCACAGAATGCATCTGTGTAGTTTTTATTTGAAGATATTCTTTTTCCCAATGTAGGCCTCTTAGCGCTTAGCATGTCCAATTGCAGTTTCTACAGAAAGAGTGTTTCAGAACGGCTCAATCAAAAGTAAGGTTCAAATCTGTTAGTTGAATGCACAGAACAGAAAGAATTTTCACAGAATGCTACTGTGTAGTTTATATTTGAATATATTCCTTTTTCCACTATTACCCTCTTAGCGCTCCGAATGTCCACTTGCATTTTCTACAGAAAGAGTGTTCAGAACTGCGCAATCAAATGTATGGTTTAACTCTGTTAGCTTAATGAACATATCAGAAATAAGTTTCACACAATGCTTCTGTGTAGTTTTTATTTGAAGATATTATTTTTCCCAATAGAGGTCTCTTAGCGCTCAGAATGTCCAATTGCAGTTTCTACAGAAAGAGTGTTTCAGAAAGGCTCAATCAAAAGTAAGGTTCAACTCTGTTAGTTGAATGCACAGAACAGAAAGAAGTTTCGTACAATGCTTCTGTGTAGTTTATATTTGAAAATATTCTTTTTTCCACTATTACCCACTTAGCGCTACGAATGTCCAGTTGCATTTTCTACAGACAGAGTGTTTCAAAACTGCTCAATGAAAAGTATGGTTTAACTCTGTTAGCTGAATGCTCAGATCAGAAAGAAGTTTCACAGAATGCTTCTGTGTAGTTTATATTTGAATATATTCCTTTTTCCACTACTACGATCTTAGCGCTCCAAATGTCCAGTTGCATTTTCTACAGAAAGAGTGTTCAGATCTGCTCAATCAAAAGTATGGTTTAACTCTGTTAGCTGAATGCACAGAGCAGAAACAAGTTTCACAGAATGATTCTGTGTAGTTTATATTTGAAGACATTCCTTTTTCCACTATTACCCTCTTAGCGCTCCGAATGTCCACTTGCATTTTCTACAGAAAGAGTGTTCAGAACTGCGCAATCAAAAGTATGGTTTAACTCTGTTAGCTTAATGAACATATCAGAAATAAGTTTCACACAATGCTTCTGTGTAGTTTTTATTTGAAGATATTATTTTTCCCAATAGAGGCCTCTTAGCGCTCAGAATGTCCAATTGCAGTTTCTACAGAAAGAGTGTTTCAGAAAGGCTCAATCAAAAGTAAGGTTCAACTCTGTTAGTTGAATGCACAGAACAGAAAGAAGTTTCATACAATGCTTCTGTGTAGTTTATATTTGAACATATTCTTTTTTCCACTATTACCCTCTTAGCGCTCCGAATCTCCACTTGCATTTTCTACAGAAAGAGTGTTTCAGAACGGCTCAATCAAAACTAAGGTTCAACTCTTTTAGTTGAACAAACAGAACAGAAAGAAGTTTCACACAATTCTTCTGTGTAGTTTTTATTTGTAGACATTCTTTTTCCCAATATAGGCCCCCTAGCGCTCAGAATGTCCAATTGCAGTTTCTACAGAAAGAGTGTTTCAGAACGGCTCAATCAAATGTAAGGTTCAACTCTGTTAGTTGAATGCACAGAACAGAAAGAAGTTTCATACAATGCTCCTGTGTAGTTTATATTTGAACATATTCTTTTTTCCACTATTACCCACTTAGCGAAACGAATGTCCAGTTGCATTTTCTACAGACAGAGTGTTTCAAAACTTCTCAATCAGAAGTATGGTTTAACTCTGTTAGCTGAATGCTCAGATCAGAAAGAAGTTTCACAGAATGCTTCTGTGTAGTTTATATTTGAATATATTAATTTTTCCACTAATACGCTCTTAGCGCTCCAAATGTCCAGTTGCATTTTCTACAGAAAGAGTGTTCAGATCTGCTCAATCAAAAGTATGGTTTAACTCTGTTAGCTGAATGCACAGATCAGAAAGAAGTTTCACCGAATGATTCTGTGTAGTTTACATTTGAAGACATTCCTTTTTCCACTATTACCCTCTTAGCGCTCCGAATCTCCACTTGCATTTTCTACAAAAAGAGTGTTTCATAACTGCTCAATCAAAAATATGTTTTATCTCTGTTAACTGAATTTACAGATCAGAAATAAGTTTCACAGAATGCATCTGTGTAGTTTTTATTTGAAGATATTCTTTTTCCCAATGTAGGCCTCTTAGCGCTTAGCATGTCCAATTGCAGTTTCTACAGAAAGAGTGTTTCAGAACGGCTCAATCAAAAGTAAGGTTCAAATCTGTTAGTTGAATGCACAGAACAGAAAGAATTTTCACAGAATGCTACTGTGTAGTTTATATTTGAATATATTCCTTTTTCCACTATTACCCTCTTAGCGCTCCGAATGTCCACTTGCATTTTCTACAGAAAGAGTGTTCAGAACTGCGCAATCAAAAGTATGGTTTAACTCTGTTAGCTTAATGAACATATCAGAAATAAGTTTCACACAATGCTTCTGTGTAGTTTTTATTTGAAGATATTATTTTTCCCAATAGAGGTCTCTTAGCGCTCAGAATGTCCAATTGCAGTTTCTACAGAAAGAGTGTTTCAGAAAGGCTCAATCAAAAGTAAGGTTCAACTCTGTTAGTTGAATGCACAGAACAGAAATAAGTTTCGTACAATGCTTCTGTGTAGTTTATATTTGAAAATATTCTTTTTTCCACTATTACCCACTTAGCGCTACGAATGTCCAGTTGCATTTTCTACAGACAGAGTTTTTCAAAACTGCTCAATGAAAAGTATGGTTTAACTCTGTTAGCTGAATGCTCAGATCAGAAAGAAGTTTCACAGAATGCTTCTGTGTAGTTTATATTTGAATATATTCCTTTTTCCACTACTACTCTCTTAGCGCTCCAAATGTCCAGTTGCATTTTCTACAGAAAGAGTGTTCAGATCTGCTCAATCAAAAGTATGGTTTAACTCTGTTAGCTGAATGCACAGATCAGAAAGAAGTTTCACAGAATGATTCTGTGTAGTTTATATTTGGAGACATTCCTTTTTCCACTATTACCCTCTTAGCGCTCCGAATCTCCACTTGCATTTTCTACAGAAAGAGTGTTTCAGAACGGTTCAATCAAAACTAAGGTTCAACTCTTTTAGTTGAACAAACAGAACAGAAAGAAGTTTCACACAATTCTTCTGTGTAGTTTTTATTTGTAGACATTCTTTTTCCCAATATAGGCCTCCTAGCGCTCAGAATGTCCAATTGCAGTTTCTACAGAAAGAGTGTTTCAGAACGGCTCAATCAAATGTAAGGTTCAACTCTGTTAGTTGAATGCACAGAACAGAAAGAAGTTTCATACAATGCTCCTGTGTAGTTTATATTTGAACATATTCTTTTTTCCACAATTACCCACTTAGCGATACGAATGTCCAGTTGCATTTTCTACAGACAGAGTGTTTCAAAACTTCTCAATCAGAAGTATGGTTTAACTCTGTTAGCTGAATGCTCAGATCAGAAAGAAGTTTCACAGAATGCTTCTGTGTAGTTTATATTTGAATATATTCATTTTTCCACTAATACGCTCTTAGCGCTCCAAATGTCCAGTTGCATTTTCTACAGAAAGAGTGTTCAGATCTGCTCAATCAAAAGTATGGTTTAACTCTGTTAGCTGAATGCACAGATCAGAAAGAAGTTTCACCGAATGATTCTGTGTAGTTTACATTTGAAGACATTCCTTTTTCCACTATTACCCTCTTAGCGCTCCGAATCTCCACTTGCATTTTCTACAAAAAGAGTGTTTCATAACTGCTCAATCAAAAATATGTTTTATCTCTGTTAACTGAATTTACAGATCAGAAATAAGTTTCACAGAATGCATCTGTGTAGTTTTTATTTGAAGATATTCTTTTTCCCAATGTAGGCCTCTTAGCGCTTAGCATGTCCAATTGCAGTTTCTACAGAAAGAGTGTTTCAGAACGGCTCAATCAAAAGTAAGGTTCAAATCTGTTAGTTGAATGCACAGAACAGAAAGAATTTTCACAGAATGCTACTGTGTAGTTTATATTTGAATATATTCCTTTTTCCACTATTA
This sequence comes from Symphalangus syndactylus, assembly GCF_028878055.3. Classification (NCBI taxonomy): domain Eukaryota; kingdom Metazoa; phylum Chordata; class Mammalia; order Primates; family Hylobatidae; genus Symphalangus; species Symphalangus syndactylus. The sequence continues at coordinate 4,580,164 of NC_072436.2, forward strand.
CCCTCTTAGCGCTCCGAATGTCCACTTGCATTTTCTACAGAAAGAGTGTTCAGAACTGCGCAATCAAAAGTATGGTTTAACTCTGTTAGCTTAATGAACATATCAGAAATAAGTTTCACACAATGCTTCTGTGTAGTTTTTATTTGAAGATATTATTTTTCCCAATAGAGGTCTCTTAGCGCTCAGAATGTCCAATTGCAGTTTCTACAGAAAGAGTGTTTCAGAAAGGCTCAATCAAAAGTAAGGTTCAACTCTGTTAGTTGAATGCACAGAACAGAAAGAAGTTTCGTACAATGCTTCTGTGTAGTTTATATTTGAAAATATTCTTTTTTCCACTATTACCCACTTAGCGCTACGAATGTCCAGTTGCATTTTCTACAGACAGAGTGTTTCAAAACTGCTCAATGAAAAGTATGGTTTAACTCTGTTAGCTGAATGCTCAGATCAGAAAGAAGTTTCACAGAATGCTTCTGTGTAGTTTATATTTGAATATATTCCTTTTTCCACTACTACGATCTTAGCGCTCCAAATGTCCAGTTGCATTTTCTACAGAAAGAGTGTTCAGATCTGCTCAATCAAAAGTATGGTTTAACTCTGTTAGCTGAATGCACAGAGCAGAAACAAGTTTCACAGAATGATTCTGTGTAGTTTATATTTGAAGACATTCCTTTTTCCACTATTACCCTCTTAGCGCTCCGAATGTCCACTTGCATTTTCTACAGAAAGAGTGTTCAGAACTGCGCAATCAAAAGTATGGTTTAACTCTGTTAGCTTAATGAACATATCAGAAATAAGTTTCACACAATGCTTCTGTGTAGTTTTTATTTGAAGATATTATTTTTCCCAATAGAGGCCTCTTAGCGCTCAGAATGTCCAATTGCAGTTTCTACAGAAAGAGTGTTTCAGAAAGGCTCAATCAAAAGTAAGGTTCAACTCTGTTAGTTGAATGCACAGAACAGAAAGAAGTTTCATACAATGCTTCTGTGTAGTTTATATTTGAACATATTCTTTTTTCCACTATTACCCTCTTAGCGCTCCGAATCTCCACTTGCATTTTCTACAGAAAGAGTGTTTCAGAACGGCTCAATCAAAACTAAGGTTCAACTCTTTTAGTTGAACAAACAGAACAGAAAGAAGTTTCACACAATTCTTCTGTGTAGTTTTTATTTGTAGACATTCTTTTTCCCAATATAGGCCTCCTAGCGCTCAGAATGTCCAATTGCAGTTTCTACAGAAAGAGTGTTTCAGAACGGCTCAATCAAATGTAAGGTTCAACTCTGTTAGTTGAATGCACAGAACAGAAAGAAGTTTCATACAATGCTCCTGTGTTGTTTATATTTGAACATATTCTTTTTTCCACTATTACCCACTTAGCGATACGAATGTCCAGTTGCATTTTCTACAGACAGAGTGTTTCAAAACTGCTCAATCAAAAGTATGGTTTAACTCTGTTAGCTGAATGCTCAGATCAGAAAGAAGTTTCACAGAATGCTTCTGTGTAGTTTATATTTGAATATACTCCTTTTTCCACTACTACGCTCTTAGCGCTCCAAATGTCCAGTTGCATTTTCTACAGAAAGAGTGTTCAGATCTGCTCAATCAAAAGTATGGTTTAACCCTGTTAGCTGAATGCACAGATCAGAAAGAAGTTTCACCGAATGATTCTGTGTAGTTTACATTTGGAGACATTCCTTTTTCCACTATTACCCTCTAAGCGCTCCGAATCTCCACTTGCATTTTCTACAAAAAGAGTGTTTCATAACTGCTCAATCAAAAATATGTTTTATCCCTGTTTACTGAATTTACAGATTAGAAATAAGTTTCACAGAATGCATCTGTGTAGTTTTTATTTGAAGATATTCTTTTTCCCAATGTAGGCCTCTTAGCGCTTAGCATGTCCAATTGCAGTTTCTACAGAAAGAGTGTTTCAGAACGGCTCAATCAAAAGTAAGGTTCAACTCTGTTAGTTGAATGCACAGAACAGAAAGAATTTTCACAGAATGCTACTGTGTAGTTTATATTTGAATATATTCCTTTTTCCACTATTACCCTCTTAGCGCTCCGAATGTCCACTTGAATTTTCTACAGAAAGAGTGTTCAGAACTGCGCAATCAAAAGTATGGTTTAACTCTGTTAGCTTAATGAACATATCAGAAATAAGTTTCACACAATGCTTCTGTGTAGTTTTTATTTGAAGATATTATTTTTCCCAATAGAGGCCTCTTAGCGCTCAGAATGTCCAATAGCAGTTTCTACAGAAATAGTGTTTCAGAACGACTCAATCAAAAGTAAGGTTCAACTCTGATAGTTGAATGCACAGAACAGAAAGAAGTTTCATACAATGCTTCTGTGTAGTTTATATTTGAACATATTCTTTTTTCCACTATTACCCAATTAGCGCTGCGAATGTCCAGTTGCATTTTCTACAGACAGAGTGTTTCAAAACTGCTCAATCAAAAGTATGGTTTAACTCTGTTAGCTGAATGCTCAGATCAGAAAGAAGTTTCACAGAATGCTTCTGTGTAGTTTATATTTGAATATATTCCTTTTTCCACTACTACTCTCTTAGCGCTCCAAATGTCCAGTTGCATTTTCTACAGAAAGAGTGTTCAGATCTGCTCAATCAAAAGTATGGTTTAATTCTGTTAGCTGAATGCACAGATCAGAAAGAAGTTTCACAGAATGATTCTGTGTAGTTTATATTTGAAGACATTCCTTTTTCCACTATTACCCTCTTAGCGCTCCGAATGTCCACTTGCATTTTCTACAGAAAGAGTGTTCAGAACTGCGCAATCAAAAGTATGGTTTAACTCTGTTAGCTTAATGAACATATCAGAAATAAGTTTCACACAATGCTTCTGTGTAGTTTTTATTTGAAGATATTATTTTTCCCAATAGAGGCCTCTTAGCGCTCAGAATGTCCAATTGCAGTTTCTACAGAAAGAGTGTTTCAGAAAGGCTCAATCAAAAGTAAGGTTCAACTCTGTTAGTTGAATGCACAGACAGAAAGAAGTTTCATACAATGCTTCTGTGTAGTTTATATTTGAACATATTCTTTTTTCCACTATTACCCTCTTAGCGCTCCGAATCTCCACTTGCATTTTCTACAGAAAGAGTGTTTCAGAACGGCTCAATCAAAACTAAGGCTCAACTCTTTTAGTTGAACAAACAGAACAGAAAGAAGTTTCACACAATTCTTCTGTGTAGTTTTTATTTGTAGACATTCTTTTTCCCAATATAGGCCTCCTAGCGCTCAGAATGTCCAATTGCAGTTTCTACAGAAAGAGTGTTTCAGAACGGCTCAATCAAATGTAAGGTTCAACTCTGTTAGTTGAATGCACAGAACAGAAAGAAGTTTCATACAATGCTCCTGTGTAGTTTATATTTGAACATATTCTTTTTTCCACTATTACCCACTTAGCGATACGAATGTCCAGTTGCATTTTCTACAGACAGAGTGTTTCAAAACTTCTCAATCAGAAGTATGGTTTAACTCTGTTAGCTGAATGCTCAGATCAGAAAGAAGTTTCACAGAATGCTTCTGTGTAGTTTATATTTGAATATATTCATTTTTCCACTAATACGCTCTTAGCGCTCCAAATGTCCAGTTGCATTTTCTACAGAAAGAGTGTTCAGATCTGCTCAATCAAAAGTATGGTTTAACTCTGTTAGCTGAATGCACAGATCAGAAAGAAGTTTCACCGAATGATTCTGTGTAGTTTACATTTGAAGACATTCCTTTTTCCACTATTACCCTCTTAGCGCTCCGAATCTCCACTTGCATTTTCTACAAAAAGAGTGTTTCATAACTGCTCAATCAAAAATATGTTTTATCTCTGTTAACTGAATTTACAGATCAGAAATAAGTTTCACAGAATGCATCTGTGTAGTTTTTATTTGAAGATATTCTTTTTCCCAATGTAGGCCTCTTAGCGCTTAGCATGTCCAATTGCAGTTTCTACAGAAAGAGTGTTTCAGAACGGCTCAATCAAAAGTAAGGTTCAAATCTGTTAGTTGAATGCACAGAACAGAAAGAATTTTCACAGAATGCTACTGTGTAGTTTATATTTGAATATATTCCTTTTTCCACTATTACCCTCTTAGCGCTCCGAATGTCCACTTGCATTTTCTACAGAAAGAGTGTTCAGAACTGCGCAATCAAAAGTATGGTTTAACTCTGTTAGCTTAATGAACATATCAGAAATAAGTTTCACACAATGCTTCTGTGTAGTTTTTATTTGAAGATATTATTTTTCCCAATAGAGGTCTCTTAGCGCTCAGAATGTCCAATTGCATTTTCCACAGAAAGAGTGTTTCAGAAATGCTCAATCAAAAGTAAGGTTCAACTCTGTTAGTTGAATGCACAGAACAGAAAGAAGTTTCGTACAATGCTTCTGTGTAGTTTATATTTGAAAATATTCTTTTTTCCACTATTACCCACTTAGCGCTACGAATGTCCAGTTGCATTTTCTACAGACAGAGTGTTTCAAAACTGCTCAATGAAAAGTATGGTTTAAGTCTGTTAGCTGAATGCTCAGATCAGAAAGAAGTTTCACAGAATGCTTCTGTGTAGTTTATATTTGAATATATTCCTTTTTCCACTACTACTCTCTTAGCGCTCCAAATGTCCAGTTGCATTTTCTACAGAAAGAGTGTACAGATCTGCTCAATCAAAAGTATGGTTTAACTCTGTTAGCTGAATGCACAGATCAGAAAGAAGTTTCACAGAATGATTCTGTGTAGTTTATATTTGGAGACATTCCTTTTTCCACTATTACCCTCTTAGCGCTCCGAATCTCCACTTGCATTTTCTACAGAAAGAGTGTTTCAGAACGGCTCAATCAAAACTAAGGTTCAACTCTTTAAGTTGAACAAACAGAACAGAAAGAAGTTTCACACAATTCTTCTGTGTAGTTTTTATTTGTAGACATTCTTTTTCCCAATATAGGCCTCCTAGCGCTCAGAATGTCCAATTGCAGTTTCTACAGAAAGAGTGTTTCAGAACGGCTCAATCAAAAGTAAGGTTCAACTCTGTTAGTTGAATGCACAGAACAGAAAGAAGTTTCATACAATGCTTCAGTGTAGTTTATATTTGAACATATTCTTTTTTCCACTATTACCCACTTAGCGCTACGAATGTCCAGTTGCATTTTCTACAGACAGAGTGTTTCAAAACTGCTCAATCAAAAGTATGGTTTAACTCTGTTAGCTGAATGCTCAGATCAGAAAGAAGTTTCACAGAATTCTTCTGTGTAGTTTATATTTGAATATATTCCTTTTTCCACTATTACGCTCTTAGCGCTCCAAATGTCCAGTTGCATTTTCTACAGAAAGAATGTTCAGATCTGCTCAATCAAAAGTATGGTTTAACTCTGTTAGCTGAATGCACAGATCAGAAACAAGTTTCACAGAATGATTCTGTGTAGTTTATATTTGAAGACATTCCTTTTTCCACTATTACCCTCTTAGCGCTCCGAATGTCCACTTGCATTTTCTACAGAAAGAGTGTTCAGAACTGCGCAATCAAAAGTATGGTTTAACTCTGTTAGCTTAATGAACATATCAGAAATAAGTTTCACACAATGCTTCTGTGTAGTTTTTATTTGAAGATATTATTTTTCCCAATAGAGGCCTCTTAGCGCTCAGAATGTCCAATTGCAGTTTCTACAGAAAGAGTGTTTCAGAAAGGCTCAATCAAAAGTAAGGTTCAACTCTGTTAGTTGAATGCACAGAACAGAAAGAAGTTTCATACAATGCTTCTGTGTAGTTTATATTTGAACATATTCTTTTTTCCACTATTACCCTCTTAGCGCTCCGAATCTCCACTTGCATTTTCTACAGAAAGAGTGTTTCAGAACGGCTCAATCAAAACTAAGGTTCAACTCTTTTAGTTGAACAAACAGAACAGAAAGAAGTTTCACACAATTCTTCTGTGTAGTTTTTATTTGTAGACATTCTTTTTCCCAATATAGGCCTCCTAGCGCTCAGAATGTCCAATTGCAGTTTCTACAGAAAGAGTGTTTCAGAACGGCTCAATCAAATGTAAGGTTCAACTCTGTTAGTTGAATGCACAGAACAGAAAGAAGTTTCATACAATGCTCCTGTGTAGTTTATATTTGAACATATTCTTTTTTCCACTATTACCCACTTAGCGATACGAATGTCCAGTTGCATTTTCTACAGACAGAGTGTTTCAAAACTGCTCAATCAAAAGTATGGTTTAACTCTGTTAGCTGAATGCTCAGATCAGAAAGAAGTTTCACAGAATGCTTCTGTGTAGTTTATATTTGAATATATTCCTTTTTCCACTACTACGCTCTTAGCGCTCCAAATGTCCAGTTGCATTTTCTACAGAAAGAGAGTTCAGATCTGCTCAATCAAAAGTATGGTTTAACCCTGTTTGCTGAATGCACAGATCAGAAAGAAGTTTCACCGAATGATTCTGTGTAGTTTATATTTGGAGACATTCCTTTTTCCACTATTACCCTATAAGCGCTCCGAATCTCCACTTGCATTTTCTACAAAAAGAGTGTTTCATAACTGCTCAATCAAAAATATGTTTTATCTCTGTTTACTGAATTTACAGATTAGAAATATGTTTCACAGAATGCATCTGTGTAGTTTTTATTTGAAGATATTATTTTTCCCAATGTAGGCCTCTTAGCGCTTAGCATGTCCAATTGCAGTTTCTACAGAAAGAGTGTTTCAGAACGGCTCAATCAAAAGTAAGGTTCAACTCTGTTAGTTGAATGCACAGAACAGAAAGAATTTTCACAGAATGCTACTGTGTAGTTTATATTTGAATATATTCCTTTTTCCACTATTACCCTCTTAGCGCTCCGAATGTCCACTTGAATTTTCTACAGAAAGAGTGTTCAGAACTGCGCAATCAAAAGTATGGTTTAACTCTGTTAGCTTAATGAACATATCAGAAATGAGTTTCACACAATGCTTCTGTGTGGTTTTTATTTGAAGATATTATTTTTCCCAATAGAGGCCTCTTAGCGCTCAGAATGTCCAATTGCAGTTTCTACAGAAATAGTGTTTCAGAACGGCTCAATCAAAAGTAAGGTTCAACTCTGATAGTTGAATGCACAGAACAGAAAGTAGTTTCATACAATGCTTCTGTGTAGTTTATATTTGAACATATTCTTTTTTCCACTATTACCCTATTAGCGCTGCGAATGTCCAGTTGCATTTTCTACAGACAGAGTGTTTCAAAACTGCTCAATCAAATGTATGGTTTAACTCTGTTAGCTGAATGCTCAGATCAGAAAGAAGTTTCACAGAATGCTTCTGTGTAGTTTATATTTGAATATATTCCTTTTTCCACTACTACTCTCTTAGCGCTCCAAATGTCCAGTTGCATTTTCTACAGAAAGAGTGTTCAGATCTGCTCAATCAAAAGTATGGTTTAATTCTGTTAGTTGAATGCACAGATCAGAAAGAAGTTTCACAGAATGATTCTGTGTAGTTTATATTTGGAGACATTCCTTTTTCCACTATTACCCTCTTAGCGCTCCGAATCTCCACTTGCATTTTCTACAGAAAGAGTGTTTCAGAACGGCTCAATCAAAACTAAGGTTCAACTCTTTTAGTTGAACAAACAGAACAGAAAGTAGTTTCACACAATTCTTCTGTGTAGTTTTTTTTTGTAGACATTCTTTTTCCCAATATAGGCCTCCTAGCGCTCAGAATGTCCAATTGCAGTTTCTACAGAAAGAGTGTTTCAGAACGGCTCAATCAAAAGTAAGGTTCAACTCTGTTAGTTGAATGCACAGAACAGAAAGAAGTTTCATACAATGCTTCTGTGTAGTTTATATTTGAACATATTCTTTTTTCCACTATTACCCACTTAGCGCTACGAATGTCCAGTTGCATTTTCTACAGACAGAGTGTTTCAAAACTGCTCAATCAAAAGTATGGTTTAACTCTGTTAGCTGAATGCTCAGATGAGAAAGAAGTTTCACAGAATGATTCTGTGTAGTTTATATTTGAATATATTCCTTTTTCCACTACTACGCTCTTAGCGCTCCAAATGTCCAGTTGCATTTTCTACAGAAAGAGTGTTCAGATCCGCTCAATCAAAAGTATGGTTTAACTCTGTTAGCTGAATGCACAGATCAGAAAGAAGTTTCACCGAATGATTCTGTGTAGTTTATATTTGAAGACATTCCTTTTTCCACTATTACGCTCTTAGCGCTCCGAATCTCCACTTGCATTTTCTACAAAAAGAGTGTTTCATAACTGCTCAATCAAAAATATGTTTTATCTCTGTTAACTGAATTTACAGATCAGAAATAAGTTTCACAGAATGCATCTGTGTAGTTTTTATTTGAAGATATTCTTTTTCCCAATGTAGGCCTCTTAGCGCTTAGCATGTCCAATTGCAGTTTCTACAGAAAGAGTGTTTCAGAACGGCTCAATCAAAAGTAAGGTTCAACTCTGTTAGTTGAATGCACAGAACAGAAAGAATTTTCACAGAATGCTACTGTGTAGTTTATATTTGAATATATTCCTTTTTCCACTATTACCCTCTTAGCGCTCCGAATGTCCACTTGCATTTTCTACAGAAAGAGTGTTCAGAACTGCGCAATCAAAATTATGGTTTAACTCTGTTAGCTTAATGAACATATCAGAAATAAGTTTCACACAATGCTTCTGTGTAGTTTTTATTTGAAGATATTATTTTTCCCAATATAGGCCTCTTAGCGCTCAGAATGTCCAATTGCAGTTTCTACAGAAAGAGTGTTTCAGAAAGGCTCAATCAAAAGTAAGGTTCAACTCTGTTAGTTGAATGCACAGAACAGAAAGAAGTTTCATACAATGTTTCTGTGTAGTTTATATTTGAACATATTCTTTTTTCCACTATTACCCACTTAGCGCTACGAATGTCCAGTTGCATTTTCTACAGACAGAGTGTTTCAAAACTGCTCAATCAAAAGTATGGTTTAACTCTGTTAGCTGAATGCTCAGATCAGAAAGAAGTTTCACAGAATGCTTCTGTGTAGTTTATATTTGAATATATTCCTTTTACCACTACTACTCTCTTAGCGCTCCAAATGTCCAGTTGCATTTTCTACAGAAAGAGTGTTCAGATCTGCTCAATCAAAAGTATGGTTTAAATCTGTTAGCTGAATGCACAGATCAGAAAGAAGTTTCACAGAATGATTCTGTGTAGTTTGTATTTGGAGACATTCCTTTTTCCACTATTACCCTCTTAGCGCTCCGAATCTCCACTTGCATTTTCTACAGAAAGAGTGTTTCAGAACGGGTCAATCGAAACTAAGGTTCAACACTTTTAGTTGAACAAACAGAACAGACAGAAGTTTCACACAATTCTTCTGTGTAGTTTTTATTTGTAGACATTCTTTTTCCCAATATAGGCCTCTTAGCGCTCAGAATGTCCAATTGCAGTTTCTACAGAAAGAGTGTTTCAGAACGGCTCAATCAGAAGTAAGGTTCAACTCTGTTAGTTGAATGCACAGAACAGAAAGAAGTTTCATACAATGCTTCTGTGTAGTTTATATTTGAACATATTCTTTTTTCCACTATTACCCACTTAGCGCTACGAATGTCCAGTTGCATTTTCTACAGACAGAGTGTTTCAAAACTGCTCAATCAAAAGTATGGTTTAACTCTGTTAGCTGAATGCTCAGATCAGAAAGAAGTTTCACAGAATGCTTCTGTGTAGTTTATATTTGAATATATTCCTTTTTCCACTACTACTCTCTTAGCGCTCCAAATGTCCAGTTGCATTTTCTACAGAAAGAGTGTTCAGATCTGCTCAATCAAAAGTATGGTTTAACTCTGTTAGCTGAATGCACAGATCAGAAAGAAGTTTCACGGAATGATTTTGTGTAGTTTATATTTGGAGACATTCCTTTTTCCACTATTACCCTCTTAGCGCTCCGAATTTCCACTTGCATTTTCTACAGAAAGAGTGTTTCAGAACGGCTCAATCAAAACTAAGGTTCAACTCTTTTAGTTGAACAAACAGAGCAGAAAGAAGTTTCACACAATTCTTCTGTGTAGTTTTTATTTGTAGACATTCTTTTTCCCAATATAGTCCTCTTAGCGCTCAGAATGTCCAATTGCGGTTTCTACAGAAAGAGTGTTTCAGAACGGCTCAATCAAAAGTAAGGTTCAACTCTGTTAGTTGAATGCACAGAACAGAAAGAAGTTTCATACAATGCTTCTGTGTAGTTTATATTTGAACATATTCTTTTTTCCACTATTACCCACTTAGCGCTACGAATGTCCAGTTGCATTTTCTACAGACAGAGTGTTTCAAAACTGCTCAATCAAAAGTATGGTTTAACTCTGTTAGCTGAATGCTCAGATCAGAAAGAAGTTTCACAGAATGCTTCTGTGTAGTTTATATTTGAATATATTCCTTTTTCCACTACTACGATCTTAGCGCTCCAAATGTCCAGTTGCATTTTCTACAGAAAGAGTGTTCAGGTCTGCTCAGTCAAAAGTATGGTTTAACTCTGTTAGCTGAATGCACAGATCAGAAACAAGTTTCACAGAATGATTCTGTGTAGTTTATATTTGAAGACATTCCTTTTTCCACTATTACCCTCTTAGCGCTCCGAATGTCCACTTGCATTTTCTACAGAAAGAGTGTTCAGAACTGCGTAATCAAAAGTATGGTTTAACTCTGTTAGCTTAATGAACATATCAGAAATAAGTTTCACACAATGCTTCTGTGTAGTTTTTATTTGAAGATATTATTTTTCCCAATAGAGGCCTCTTAGCGCTCAGAATGTCCAATTGCAGTTTCTACAGAAAGAGTGTTTCAGAAAGGCTCAATCAAATGTAAGGTTCAACTCTGTTAGTTGAATGCACAGAACAGAAAGAAGTTTCATACAATGCTTCTGTGTAGTTTATATTTGAACATATTCTTTTTTCCACTATTACCCTCTTAGCGCTCCGAATCTCCACTTGCATTTTCTACAGAAAGAGTGTTTCAGAACGGCTCAATCAAAACTAAGGTTCAACTCTTTTAGTTGAACAAACAGAACAGAAAGAAGTTTCACACAATTCTTCTGTGTAGTTTTTATTTGTAGACATTCTTTTTCCCAATATAGGCCTCCTAGCGCTCAGAATGTCCAATTGCAGTTTCTACAGAAAGAGTGTTTCAGAACGGCTCAATCAAATGTAAGGTTCAACTCTGTTAGTTGAATGCACAGAACAGAAAGAAGTTTCATACAATGCTCCTGTGTAGTTTATATTTGAACATATTCTTTTTTCCACTATTACCCACTTAGCGATACGAATGTCCAGTTGCATTTTCTACAGACAGAGTGTTTCAAAACTGCTCAATCAAAAGTATGGTTTAACTCTGTTAGCTGAATGCTCAGATCAGAAAGAAGTTTCACAGAATGCTTCTGTGTAGTTTATATTTGAATATACTCCTTTTTCCACTACTACGCTCTTAGCGCTCCAAATGTCCAGTTGCATTTTCTACAGAAAGAGTGTTCAGATCTGCTCAATCAAAAGTATGGTTTAACCCTGTTAGCTGAATGCACAGATCAGAAAGAAGTTTCACCGAATGATTCTGTGTAGTTTATATTTGGAGACATTCCTTTTTCCACTATTACCCTCTAAGCGCTCCGAATCTCCACTTGCATTTTCTACAAAAAGTGTGTTTCATAACTGCTCAATCAAAAATATGTTTTATCTCTGTTTACTGAATTTACAGATTAGAAATAAGTTTCACAGAATGCATCTGTGTAGTTTTTATTTGAAGATATTCTTTTTCCCAATGTAGGCCTCTTAGCGCTTAGCATGTCCAATTGCAGTTTCTACAGAAAGAGTGTTTCAGAACGGCTCAATCAAAAGTAAGGTTCAACTCTGTTAGTTGAATGCACAGAACAGAAAGAATTTTCACAGAATGCTACTGTGTAGTTTATATTTGAATATATTCCTTTTTCCACTATTACCCTCTTAGCGCTCCGAATGTCCACTTGAATTTTCTACAGAAAGAGTGTTCAGAACTGCGCAATCAAAAGTATGGTTTAACTCTGTTAGCTTAATGAACATATCAGAAATAAGTTTCACACAATGCTTCTGTGTAGTTTTTATTTGAAGATATTATTTTTCCCAATAGAGGCCTCTTAGCGCTCAGAATGTCCAATTGCAGTTTCTACAGAAATAGTGTTTCAGAACGACTCAATCAAAAGTAAGGTTCAACTCTGATAGTTGAATGCACAGAACAGAAAGAAGTTTCATACAATGCTTCTGTGTAGTTTATATTTGAACATATTCTTTTTTCCACTATTACCCAATTAGCGCTGCGAATGTCCAGTTGCATTTTCTACAGACAGAGTGTTTCAAAACTGCTCAATCAAAAGTATGGTTTAACTCTGTTAGCTGAATGCTCAGATCAGAAAGAAGTTTCACAGAATGCTTCTGTGTAGTTTATATTTGAATATATTCCTTTTTCCACTACTACTCTCTTAGCGCTCCAAATGTCCAGTTGCATTTTCTACAGAAAGAGTGTTCAGATCTGCTCAATCAAAAGTATGGTTTAATTCTGTTAGCTGAATGCACAGATCAGAAAGAAGTTTCACAGAATGATTCTGTGTAGTTTATATTTGGAGACATTCCTTTTTCCACTATTACCCTCTTAGCGCTCCGAATCTCCACTTGCATTTTCTACAGAAAGAGTGTTTCAGAACGGCTCAATCAAAACTAAGGTTCAACTCTTTTAGTTGAACAAACAGAACAGAAAGTAGTTTCACACAATTCTTCTGTGTAGTTTTTATTTGTAGACATTCTTTTTCCCAATATAGGCCTCCTAGCGCTCAGAATGTCCAATTGCAGTTTCTACAGAAAGAGTGTTTCAGAACGGCTCAATCAAAAGTAAGGTTCAACTCTGTTAGTTGAATGCACAGAACAGAAAGAAGTTTCATACAATGCTTCTGTGTAGTTTATATTTGAACATATTCTTTTTTCCACTATTACCCACTTAGCGCTACGAATGTCCAGTTGCATTTTCTACAGACAGAGTGTTTCAAAACTGCTCAATCAAAAGTATGGTTTAACTCTGTTAGCTGAATGCTCAGATCAGAAAGAAGTTTCACAGAATGATTCTGTGTAGTTTATATTTGAATATATTCCTTTTTCCACTACTACGCTCTTAGCGCTCCAAATGTCCAGTTGCATTTTCTACAGAAAGAGTGTTCAGATCTGCTCAATCAAAAGTATGGTTTAACTCTGTTAGCTGAATGCACAGATCAGAAAGAAGTTTCACCGAATGATTCTGTGTAGTTTATATTTGAAGACATTCCTTTTTCCACTATTACGCTCTTAGCGCTCCGAATCTCCACTTGCATTTTCTACAAAAAGAGTGTTTCATAACTGCTCAATGAAAAATATGTTTTATCTCTGTTAACTGAATTTACAGATCAGAAATAAGTTTCACAGAATGCATCTGTGTAGTTTTTATTTGAAGATATTCTTTTTCCCAATGTAGGCCTCTTAGCGCTTAGCATGTCCAATTGCAGTTTCTACAGAAAGAGTGTTTCAGAACGGCTCAATCAAAAGTAAGGTTCAACTCTGTTAGTTGAATGCACAGAACAGAAAGAATTTTCACAGAATGCTACTGTGTAGTTTATATTTGAATATATTCCTTTTTCCTCTATTACCCTCTTAGCGCTCCGAATGTCCACTTGCATTTTCTACAGAAAGAGTGTTCAGAGCTGCGCAATCAAAATTATGGTTTAACTCTGTTAGCTTAATGAACATATCAGAAATAAGTTTCACACAATGCTTCTGTGTAGTTTTTATTTGAAGATATTATTTTTCCCAATATAGGCCTCTTAGCGCTCAGAATGTCCAATTGCAGTTTCTACAGAAAGAGTGTTTCAGAAAGGCTCAATCAAAAGTAAGGTTCAACTCTGTTAGTTGAATGCACAGAACAGAAAGAAGTTTCATACAATGTTTCTGTGTAGTTTATATTTGAACATATTATTTTTTCCACTATTACCCACTTAGCGCTACGAATGTCCAGTTGCATTTTCTACAGACAGAGTGTTTCAAAACTGCTCAATCAAAAGTATGGTTTAACTCTGTTAGCTGAATGCTCAGATCAGAAAGAAGTTTCACAGAATGCTTCTGTGTAGTTTATATTTGAATATATTCCTTTTACCACTACTACTCTCTTAGCGCTCCAAATGTCCAGTTGCATTTTCTACAGAAAGAGTGTTCAGATCTGCTCAATCAAAAGTATGGTTTAACTCTGTTAGCTGAATGCACAGATCAGAAAGAAGTTTCACAGAATGATTCTGTGTAGTTTATATTTGGAGACATTCCTTTTTCCACTATTACCTTCTTAGCGCTCCGAATCTCCACTTGCATTTTCTACAGAAAGAGTGTTTCAGAACGGGTCAATCGAAACTAAGGTTCAACTCTTTTATTTGAACAAACAAAACAGACAGAAGTTTCACACAATTCTTCTGTGTAGCTTTTATTTGTAGACATTCTTTTTCCCAATATAGGCCTCTTAGCGCTCAGAATGTCCAATTGCAGTTTCTACAGAAAGAGTGTTTCAGAACGGCTCAATCAGAAGTAAGGTTCAACTCTGTTAGTTGAATGCACAGAACAGAAAGAAGTTTCATACAATGCTTCTGTGTAGTTTATATTTGAACATATTCTTTTTTCCACTATTACCCACTTAGCGCTACGAATGTCCAGTTGCATTTTCTACAGACAGAGTGTTTCAAAACTGCTCAATCAAAAGTATGGTTTAACTCTGTTAGCTGAATGCTCAGATCAGAAAGAAGTTTCACAGAATGCTTCTGTGTAGTTTATATTTGAATATATTCCTTTTTCCACTACTACTCTCTTAGCGCTCCAAATGTCCAGTTGCATTTTCTACAGAAAGAGTGTTCAGATCTGCTCAATCAAAAGTATGGTTTAACTCTGTTAGCTGAATGCACAGATCAGAAAGAAGTTTCACAGAATGATTCTGTGTAGTTTATATTTGGAGACATTCCTTTTTCCACTATTACCCTCTTAGCGCTCCGAATTTCCACTTGCATTTTCTACAGAAAGAGTGTTTCAGAACGGCTCAATCAAAACTAAGGTTCAACTCTTTTAGTTGAACAAACAGAGCAGAAAGAAGTTTCACACAATTCTTCTGTGTAGTTTTTATTTGTAGACATTCTTTTTCCCAATATTGTCCTCTTAGCGCTCAGAATGTCCAATTGCGGTTTCTACAGAAAGAGTGTTTCAGAACGGCTCAATCAAAAGTAAGGTTCAACTCTGTTAGTTGAATGCACAGAACAGAAAGAAGTTTCATACAATGCTTCTGTGTAGTTTATATTTGAACATATTCTTTTTTCCACTATTACCCACTTAGCGCTACGAATGTCCAGTTGCATTTTCTACAGACAGAGTGTTTCAAAACTGCTCAATCAAAAGTATGGTTTAACTCTGTTAGCTGAATGCTCAGATCAGAAAGAAGTTTCACAGAATGCTTCTGTGTAGTTTATATTTGAATATATTCCTTTTTCCACTACTACGCTCTTAGCGCTCCAAATGTCCAGTTGCATTTTCTACAGAAAGAGTGTTCAGATCTGCTCAATCAAAAGTATGGTTTAACTCTGTTAGCTGAATGCACAGATCAGAAACAAGTTTCACAGAATGATTCTGTGTAGTTTATATTTGGAGACATTCCTTTTTCCACTATTACCCTCTTAGCGCTCCGAATCTCCACTTGCATTTTCTACAGAAAGAGTGTTTCATAACTGCTCAATCAAAAATATGTTTTATCTCTGTTAACTGAATTTACAGATCAGAAATAAGTTTCACAGAATGCATCTGTGTAGTTTTTATTTGAAGATATTCTTTTTCCCAATATAGGCCTCTTAGCGCTTAGCATGTCCAATTGCAGTTTCTACAGAAAGAGTGTTTCAGAACGGCTCAATCAAAAGTAAGGTTCAACTCTGTTAGTTGAATGCACAGAACAGAAAGAATTTTCACAGAATGCTACTGTGTAGTTTATATTTGAATATATTCCTTTTTCCACTATTACCCTCTTAGCGCTCCGAATGTCCACTTGCATTTTCTACAGAAAGAGTGTTCAGAACTGCGCAATCAAAAGTATGGTTTAACTCTGTTAGCTTAATGAACATATCAGAAATAAGTTTCACACAATGCTTCTGTGTAGTTTTTATTTGAAGATATTATTTTTCCCAATATAGGCCTCTTAGCGCTCAGAATGTCCAATTGCAGTTCCTATAGAAAGAGTGTTTCAGAACGGCTCAATCAAAAGTAAGGTTCAGCTCTGTTAGTTGAATGCACAGAACAGAAAGAAGTTTCATACAATGCTTCTGTGTAGTTTATATTTGAACATATTCTTTTTTCCACTATTACCCACTTAGCGCTACGAATGTCCAGTTGCATTTTCTACAGACAGAGTGTTTCAAAACTGCTCAATCAAAAGTATGGTTTAACTCTGTTAGCTGAATGCTCAGATCAGAAAGAAGTTTCACTGAATGCTTCTGTGTAGTTTATATTTGAATATATTCCTTTTTCCACTACTACTCTCTTAGCGCTCCAAATGTCCAGCTGCATTTTCTACAGAAAGAGTGTTCAGATCTCCTCAATCAAATGTATGGTTTAACTCTGTTAGCTGAATGCACAGATCAGAAAGAAGTTTCACAGAATGATTCTGTGTAGTTTATATTTGGAGACATTCCTTTTTCCACTATTACCCTCTTAGCGCTCCGAATCTCCACTTGCATTTTCTACAGAAAGAGTGATTCAGAACGGCTCAATCAAAACTAAGGTTCAACTCTTTTAGTTGAACAAACAGAGCAGAAAGAAGTTTCACACAATTCTTCTGTGTAGTTTTTATTTGTAGACATTTTTTTCCCAATGTAGGCCTCTTAGCGCTCAGAATGTCCAATTGCAGTTTCTACAGAAAGAGTGTTTCAGAACGGCTCAATCAAAAGTAAGGTTCAACTCTGTTAGTTGAATGCACAGAACAGAAAGAAGTTTCATACAATGCTTCTGTGTAGTTTATATTTGAACATATTCTTTTTTCCACTATTACCCACTTAGCGCTACGAATGTCCAGTTGCATTTTCTACAGACAGAGTGTTTCAAAACTGCTCAATCAAAAGTATGGTTTAACTCTGTTAGCTGAATGCTCAGATCAGAAAGAAGTTTCACAGAATGCTTCTGTGTAGTTTATATTTGAATATATTCCTTTTTCCACTACTACGCTCTTAGCGCTCCAAATGTCCAGTTGCATTTTCTACAGAAAGAGTGTTCAGATCTGCTCAATCAAAAGTATGGTTTAACTCTGTTAGCTGAATGCACAGATCAGAAACAAGTTTCACAGAATGATTCTGTGTAGTTTATATTTGGAGACATTCCTTTTTCCACTATTACCCTCTTAGCGCTCCGAATCTCCACTTGCATTTTCTACAGAAAGAGTGTTTCATAACTGCTCAATCAAAAATATGTTTTATCTCTGTTAACTGAATTTACAGATCAGAAATAAGTTTCACAGAATGCATCTGTGTAGTTTTTATTTGAAGATATTCTTTTTCCCAATATAGGCCTCTTAGCGCTTAGCATGTCCAATTGCAGTTTCTACAGAAAGAGTGTTTCAGAACGGCTCAATCAAAAGTAAGGTTCAACTCTGTTAGTTGAATGCACAGAACAGAAAGAATTTTCACAGAATGCTACTGTGTAGTTTATATTTGAATATATTCCTTTTTCCACTATTACCCCCTTAGCGCTCCGAATGTCCACTTGCATTTTCTACAGAAAGAGTGTTCAGAACTGCGCAATCAAAAGTATGGTTTAACTCTGTTAGCTTAATGAACATATCAGAAATAAGTTTCACACAATGCTTCTGTGTAGTTTTTATTTGAAGATATTATTTTTCCCAATATAGGCCTCTTAGCGCTCAGAATGTCCAATTGCAGTTTCTACAGAAAGAGTGTTTCAGAACGGCTCAATCAAAACTAAGGTTCAACTCTTTTAGTTGAACAAACACAACAGAAAGAAGTTTCACACAATTCTTCTGTGTGGTTTTTATTTGTAGACATTCTTTTTCCCAATATAGGCCTCCTAGCGCTCAGAATGTCCAGTTGCAGTTTCTACAGAAAGAGTGTTTCAGAACGGCTCAATCAAAAGTAAGATTCAACTCTGTTAGTTGAATGCACAGAACAGAAAGAAGTTTCATACAATGCTTCTGTGTAGTTTATATTTGAACATATTCTTTTTTCCACTATTACCCACTTAGCGCTACGAATGTCCAGTTGCATTTTCTACAGACAGACTGTTTCAAAACTGATCAATCAAAAGTATGGTTTAACTCTGTTAGCTGAATGCTCAGATCAGAAATAAGTTTCACAGAATGCTTCTGTGTAGTTTATATTTGAATATATTCCTTTTACCACTACTACTCTCTTAGCGCTCCAAATGTCCAGTTGCATTTTCTACAGAAAGAGTGTTCAGATCTGCTCAATCAAAAGTATGGTTTAACTCTGTTAGCTGAATGCACAGATCAGAAAGAAGTTTCACAGAATGATTCTGTGTAGTTTATATTTGGAGACATACCTTTTTCCACTATTACCCTCTTAGCGCTCCGAATCTCCACTTGCATTTTCTACAGAAAGAGTGTTTCATAACTGCTCAATCAAAAATATGTTTTATCTCTGTTAACTGAATTTACAGATCAGAAATAAGTTTCACAGAATGCATCTGTGTAGTTTTTATTTGAAGATATTCTTTTTCCCAATATAGGCCTCTTAGCGCTTAGCATGTCCAATTGCAGTTTCTACAGAAAGAGTGTTTCAGAACGGCTCAATCAAAAGTAAGGTTCAACTCTGTTAGTTGAATGCACAGAACAGAAAGAATTTTCACAGAATGCTACTGTGTAGTTTATATTTGAATATATTCCTTTTTCCACTATTACCCTCTTAGCGCTCCGAATGTCCACTTGCATTTTCTACAGAAAGAGTGTTCAGAACTGCGCAATCAAAAGTATGGTTTAACTCTGTTAGCTTAATGAACATATCAGAAATAAGTTTCACACAATGCTTCTGTGTAGTTTTTATTTGAAGATATTATTTTTCCCAATATAGGCCTCTTAGCGCTCAGAATGTCCAATTGCAGTTTCTATAGAAAGAGTGTTTCAGAACGGCTCAATCAAAAGTAAGGTTCAACTCTGTTAGTTGAATGCACAGAACAGAAAGAAGTTTCATACAATGCTTCTGTGTAGTTTATATTTGAACATATTCTTTTTTCCACTATTACCCACTTAGCGCTACGAATGTCCAGTTGCATTTTCTACAGACAGAGTGTTTCAAAACTGCTCAATCAAAAGTATGGTTTAACTCTGTTAGCTGAATGCTCAGATCAGAAAGAAGTTTCACTGAATGCTTCTGTGTAGTTTATATTTGAATATATTCCTTTTTCCACTACTACTCTCTTAGCGCTCCAAATGTCCAGTTGCATTTTCTACAGAAAGAGTGTTCAGATCTGCTCAATCAAAAGTATGGTTTAACTCTGTTAGCTGAATGCACAGATCAGAAAGAAGTTTCACAGAATGATTCTGTGTAGTTTATATTTGGAGACATTCCTTTTTCCACTATTACCCTCTTAGCGCTCCGAATCTCCACTTGCATTTTCTACAGAAAGAGTGTTTCAGAACGGCTCAATCAAAACTAAGGTTCAACTCTTTTAGTTGAACAAACAGAGCAGAAAGAAGTTTCACACAATTCTTCTGTGTAGTTTTTATTTGTAGACATTTTTTTCCCAATGTAGGCCTCTTAGCGCTCAGAATGTCCAATTGCAGTTTCTACAGAAAGAGTGTTTCAGAACGGCTCAATCAAAAGTAAGGTTCAACTCTGTTAGTTGAATGCACAGAACAGAAAGAAGTTTCATACAATGCTTCTGTGTAGTTTATATTTGAACATATTCTTTTTTCCACTATTACCCACTTAGCGCTACGAATGTCCAGTTGCATTTTCTACAGACAGAGTGTTTCAAAACTGCTCAATCAAAAGTATGGTTTAACTCTGTTAGCTGAATGCTCAGATCAGAAAGAAGTTTCACAGAATGCTTCTGTGTAGTTTATATTTGAATATATTCCTTTTTCCACTACTACGCTCTTAGCGCTCCAAATGTGCAGTTGCATTTTCTACAGAAAGAGTGTTCAGATCTGCTCAATCAAAAGTATGGTTTAACTCTGTTAGCTGAATGCACAGATCAGAAACAAGTTTCACAGAATGATTCTGTGTAGTTTATATTTGGAGACATTCCTTTTTCCACTATTACCCTCTTAGCGCTCCGAATCTCCACTTGCATTTTCTACAGAAAGAGTGTTTCATAACTGCTCAATCAAAAATATGTTTTATCTCTGTTAACTGAATTTACAGATCAGAAATAAGTTTCACAGAATGCATCTGTGTAGTTTTTATTTGAAGATATTCTTTTTCCCAATATAGGCCTCTTAGCGCTTAGCATGTCCAATTGCAGTTTCTACAGAAAGAGTGTTTCAGAACGGCTCAATCAAAAGTAAGGTTCAACTCTGTTAGTTGAATGCACAGAACAGAAAGAATTTTCACAGAATGCTACTGTGTAGTTTATATTTGAATATATTCCTTTTTCCACTATTACCCCCTTAGCGCTCCGAATGTCCACTTGCATTTTCTACAGAAAGAGTGTTCAGAACTGCGCAATCAAAAGTATGGTTTAACTCTGTTAGCTTAATGAACATATCAGAAATAAGTTTCACACAATGCTTCTGTGTAGTTTTTATTTGAAGATATTATTTTTCCCAATATAGGCCTCTTAGCGCTCAGAATGTCCAATTGCAGTTTCTACAGAAAGAGTGTTTCAGAACGGCTCAATCAAAACTAAGGTTCAACTCTTTTAGTTGAACAAACACAACAGAAAGAAGTTTCACACAATTCTTCTGTGTAGTTTTTATTTGTAGACATTCTTTTTCCCAATATAGGCCTCCTAGCGCTCAGAATGTCCAGTTGCAGTTTCTACAGAAAGAGTGTTTCAGAACGGCTCAATCAAAAGTAAGATTCAACTCTGTTAGTTGAATGCACAGAACAGAAAGAAGTTTCATACAATGCTTCTGTGTAGTTTATATTTGAACATATTCTTTTTTCCACTATTACCCACTTAGCGCTACGAATGTCCAGTTGCATTTTCTACAGACAGACTGTTTCAAAACTGATCAATCAAAAGTATGGTTTAACTCTGTTAGCTGAATGCTCAGATCAGAAAGAAGTTTCACAGAATGCTTCTGTGTAGTTTATATTTAAATATATTCCTTTTACCACTACTACTCTCTTAGCGCTCCAAATGTCCAGTTGCATTTTCTACAGAAAGAGTGTTCAGATCTGCTCAATCAAAAGTATGGTTTAACTCTGTTAGCTGAATGCACAGATCAGAAAGAAGTTTCACAGAATGATTCTGTGTAGTTTATATTTGGAGACATTCCTTTTTCCACTATTACCTTCTTAGCGCTCCGAATCTCCACTTGCATTTTCTACAGAAAGAGTGTTTCAGAACGGGTCAATCGAAACTAAGGTTCAACTCTTTTATTTGAACAAACAAAACAGACAGAAGTTTCACACAATTCTTCTGTGTAGCTTTTATTTGTAGACATTCTTTTTCCCAATATAGGCCTCTTAGCGCTCAGAATGTCCAATTGCAGTTTCTACAGAAAGAGTGTTTCAGAACGGCTCAATCAGAAGTAAGGTTCAACTCTGTTAGTTGAATGCACAGAACAGAAAGAAGTTTCATACAATGCTTCTGTGTAGTTTATATTTGAACATATTCTTTTTTCCACTATTACCCACTTAGCGCTACGAATGTCCAGTTGCATTTTCTACAGACAGAGTGTTTCAAAACTGCTCAATCAAAAGTATGGTTTAACTCTGTTAGCTGAATGCTCAGATCAGAAAGAAGTTTCACAGAATGCTTCTGTGTAGTTTATATTTGAATATATTCCTTTTTCCACTACTACTCTCTTAGCGCTCCAAATGTCCAGTTGCATTTTCTACAGAAAGAGTGTTCAGATCTGCTCAATCAAAAGTATGGTTTAACTCTGTTAGCTGAATGCACAGATCAGAAAGAAGTTTCACAGAATGATTCTGTGTAGTTTATATTTGGAGACATTCCTTTTTCCACTATTACCCTCTTAGCGCTCCGAATTTCCACTTGCATTTTCTACAGAAAGAGTGTTTCAGAACGGCTCAATCAAAACTAAGGTTCAACTCTTTTAGTTGAACAAACAGAGCAGAAAGAAGTTTCACACAATTCTTCTGTGTAGTTTTTATTTGTAGACATTCTTTTTCCCAATATTGTCCTCTTAGCGCTCAGAATGTCCAATTGCGGTTTCTACAGAAAGAGTGTTTCAGAACGGCTCAATCAAAAGTAAGGTTCAACTCTGTTAGTTGAATGCACAGAACAGAAAGAAGTTTCATACAATGCTTCTGTGTAGTTTATATTTGAACATATTCTTTTTTCCACTATTACCCACTTAGCGCTACGAATGTCCAGTTGCATTTTCTACAGACAGAGTGTTTCAAAACTGCTCAATCAAAAGTATGGTTTAACTCTGTTAGCTGAATGCTCAGATCAGAAAGAAGTTTCACAGAATGCTTCTGTGTAGTTTATATTTGAATATATTCCTTTTTCCACTACTACGCTCTTAGCGCTCCAAATGTCCAGTTGCATTTTCTACAGAAAGAGTGTTCAGATCTGCTCAATCAAAAGTATGGTTTACCTCTGTTAGCTGAATGCACAGATCAGAAACAAGTTTCACAGAATGATTCTGTGTAGTTTATATTTGGAGACATTCCTTTTTCCACTATTACCCTCTTAGCGCTCCGAATCTCCACTTGCATTTTCTACAGAAAGAGTGTTTCATAACTGCTCAATCAAAAATATGTTTTATCTCTGTTAACTGAATTTACAGATCAGAAATAAGTTTCACAGAATGCATCTGTGTAGTTTTTATTTGAAGATATTCTTTTTCCCAATATAGGCCTCTTAGCGCTTAGCATGTCCAATTGCAGTTTCTACAGAAAGAGTGTTTCAGAACGGCTCAATCAAAAGTAAGGTTCAACTCTGTTAGTTGAATGCACAGAACAGAAAGAATTTTCACAGAATGCTACTGTGTAGTTTATATTTGAATATATTCCTTTTTCCACTATTACCCTCTTAGCGCTCCGAATGTCCACTTGCATTTTCTACAGAAAGAGTGTTCAGAACTGCGCAATCAAAAGTATGGTTTAACTCTGTTAGCTTAATGAACATATCAGAAATAAGTTTCACACAATGCTTCTGTGTAGTTTTTATTTGAAGATATTATTTTTCCCAATATAGGCCTCTTAGCGCTCAGAATGTCCAATTGCAGTTCCTATAGAAAGAGTGTTTCAGAACGGCTCAATCAAAAGTAAGGTTCAGCTCTGTTAGTTGAATGCACAGAACAGAAAGAAGTTTCATACAATGCTTCTGTGTAGTTTATATTTGAACATATTCTTTTTTCCACTATTACCCACTTAGCGCTACGAATGTCCAGTTGCATTTTCTACAGACAGAGTGTTTCAAAACTGCTCAATCAAAAGTATGGTTTAACTCTGTTAGCTGAATGCTCAGATCAGAAAGAAGTTTCACTGAATGCTTCTGTGTAGTTTATATTTGAATATATTCCTTTTTCCACTACTACTCTCTTAGCGCTCCAAATGTCCAGCTGCATTTTCTACAGAAAGAGTGTTCAGATCTCCTCAATCAAATGTATGGTTTAACTCTGTTAGCTGAATGCACAGATCAGAAAGAAGTTTCACAGAATGATTCTGTGTAGTTTATATTTGGAGACATTCCTTTTTCCACTATTACCCTCTTAGCGCTCCGAATCTCCACTTGCATTTTCTACAGAAAGAGTGTTTCAGAACGGCTCAATCAAAACTAAGGTTCAACTCTTTTAGTTGAACAAACAGAGCAGAAAGAAGTTTCACACAATTCTTCTGTGTAGTTTTTATTTGTAGACATTTTTTTCCCAATGTAGGCCTCTTAGCGCTCAGAATGTCCAATTGCAGTTTCTACAGAAAGAGTGTTTCAGAACGGCTCAATCAAAAGTAAGGTTCAACTCTGTTAGTTGAATGCACAGAACAGAAAGAAGTTTCATACAATGCTTCTGTGTAGTTTATATTTGAACATATTCTTTTTTCCACTATTACCCACTTAGCGCTACGAATGTCCAGTTGCATTTTCTACAGACAGAGTGTTTCAAAACTGCTCAATCAAAAGTATGGTTTAACTCTGTTAGCTGAATGCTCAGATCAGAAAGAAGTTTCACAGAATGCTTCTGTGTAGTTTATATTTGAATATATTCCTTTTTCCACTACTACGCTCTTAGCGCTCCAAATGTCCAGTTGCATTTTCTACAGAAAGAGTGTTCAGATCTGCTCAATCAAAAGTATGGTTTAACTCTGTTAGCTGAATGCACAGATCAGAAACAAGTTTCACAGAATGATTCTGTGTAGTTTATATTTGGAGACATTCCTTTTTCCACTATTACCCTCTTAGCGCTCCGAATCTCCACTTGCATTTTCTACAGAAAGAGTGTTTCATAACTGCTCAATCAAAAATATGTTTTATCTCTGTTAACTGAATTTACAGATCAGAAATAAGTTTCACAGAATGCATCTGTGTAGTTTTTATTTGAAGATATTCTTTTTCCCAATATAGGCCTCTTAGCGCTTAGCATGTCCAATTGCAGTTTCTACAGAAAGAGTGTTTCAGAACGGCTCAATCAAAAGTAAGGTTCAACTCTGTTAGTTGAATGCACAGAACAGAAAGAATTTTCACAGAATGCTACTGTGTAGTTTATATTTGAATATATTCCTTTTTCCACTATTACCCCCTTAGCGCTCCGAATGTCCACTTGCATTTTCTACAGAAAGAGTGTTCAGAACTGCGCAATCAAAAGTATGGTTTAACTCTGTTAGCTTAATGAACATATCAGAAATAAGTTTCACAAAATGCTTCTGTGTAGTTTTTATTTGAAGATATTATTTTTCCCAATATAGGCCTCTTAGCGCTCAGAATGTCCAATTGCAGTTTCTACAGAAAGAGTGTTTCAGAACGGCTCAATCAAAACTAAGGTTCAACTCTTTTAGTTGAACAAACACAACAGAAAGAAGTTTCACACAATTCTTCTGTGTGGTTTTTATTTGTAGACATTCTTTTTCCCAATATAGGCCTCCTAGCGCTCAGAATGTCCAGTTGCAGTTTCTACAGAAAGAGTGTTTCAGAACGGCTCAATCAAAAGTAAGATTCAACTCTGTTAGTTGAATGCACAGAACAGAAAGAAGTTTCATACAATGCTTCTGTGTAGTTTATATTTGAACATATTCTTTTTTCCACTATTACCCACTTAGCGCTACGAATGTCCAGTTGCATTTTCTACAGACAGACTGTTTCAAAACTGATCAATCAAAAGTATGGTTTAACTCTGTTAGCTGAATGCTCAGATCAGAAATAAGTTTCACAGAATGCTTCTGTGTAGTTTATATTTGAATATATTCCTTTTACCACTACTACTCTCTTAGCGCTCCAAATGTCCAGTTGCATTTTCTACAGAAAGAGTGTTCAGATCTGCTCAATCAAAAGTATGGTTTAACTCTGTTAGCTGAATGCACAGATCAGAAAGAAGTTTCACAGAATGATTCTGTGTAGTTTATATTTGGAGACATACCTTTTTCCACTATTACCCTCTTAGCGCTCCGAATCTCCACTTGCATTTTCTACAGAAAGAGTGTTTCATAACTGCTCAATCAAAAATATGTTTTATCTCTGTTAACTGAATTTACAGATCAGAAATAAGTTTCACAGAATGCATCTGTGTAGTTTTTATTTGAAGATATTCTTTTTCCCAATATAGGCCTCTTAGCGCTTAGCATGTCCAATTGCAGTTTCTACAGAAAGAGTGTTTCAGAACGGCTCAATCAAAAGTAAGGTTCAACTCTGTTAGTTGAATGCACAGAACAGAAAGAATTTTCACAGAATGCTACTGTGTAGTTTATATTTGAATATATTCCTTTTTCCACTATTACCCTCTTAGCGCTCCGAATGTCCACTTGCATTTTCTACAGAAAGAGTGTTCAGAACTGCGCAATCAAAAGTATGGTTTAACTCTGTTAGCTTAATGAACATATCAGAAATAAGTTTCACACAATGCTTCTGTGTAGTTTTTATTTGAAGATATTATTTTTCCCAATATAGGCCTCTTAGCGCTCAGAATGTCCAATTGCAGTTTCTATAGAAAGAGTGTTTCAGAACGGCTCAATCAAAAGTAAGGTTCAACTCTGTTAGTTGAATGCACAGAACAGAAAGAAGTTTCATACAATGCTTCTGTGTAGTTTATATTTGAACATATTCTTTTTTCCACTATTACCCACTTAGCGCTACGAATGTCCAGTTGCATTTTCTACAGACAGAGTGTTTCAAAACTGCTCAATCAAAAGTATGGTTTAACTCTGTTAGCTGAATGCTCAGATCAGAAAGAAGTTTCACTGAATGCTTCTGTGTAGTTTATATTTGAATATATTCCTTTTTCCACTACTACTCTCTTAGTGCTCCAAATGTCCAGTTGCATTTTCTACAGAAAGAGTGTTCAGATCTGCTCAATCAAAAGTATGGTTTAACTCTGTTAGCTGAATGCACAGATCAGAAAGAAGTTTCACAGAATGATTCTGTGTAGTTTATATTTGGAGACATTCCTTTTTCCACTATTACCCTCTTAGCGCTCCGAATCTCCACTTGCATTTTCTACAGAAAGAGTGTTTCAGAACGGCTCAATCAAAACTAAGGTTCAACTCTTTTAGTTGAACAAACAGAGCAGAAAGAAGTTTCACACAATTCTTCTGTGTAGTTTTTATTTGTAGACATTTTTTTCCCAATATAGGCCTCTTAGCGCTCAGAATGTCCAATTGCAGTTTCTACAGAAAGAGTGTTTCAGAACGGCTCAATCAAAAGTAAGGTTCAACTCTGTTAGTTGAATGCACAGAACAGAAAGAAGTTTCATACAATGCTTCTGTGTAGTTTATATTTGAACATATTCTTTTTTCCACTATTACCCACTTAGCGCTACGAATGTCCAGTTGCATTTTCTACAGACAGAGTGTTTCAAAACTGCTCAATCAAAAGTATGGTTTAACTCTGTTAGCTGAATGCTCAGATCAGAAAGAAGTTTCACAGAATGCTTCTGTGTAGTTTATATTTGAATATATTCCTTTTTCCACTACTACGCTCTTAGCGCTCCAAATGTCCAGTTGCATTTTCTACAGAAAGAGTGTTCAGATCTGCTCAATCAAAAGTATGGTTTAACTCTGTTAGCTGAATGCACAGATCAGAAACAAGTTTCACAGAATGATTCTGTGTAGTTTATATTTGGAGACATTCCTTTTTCCACTATTACCCTCTTAGCGCTCCGAATCTCCACTTGCATTTTCTACAGAAAGAGTGTTTCATAACTGCTCAATCAAAAATATGTTTTATCTCTGTTAACTGAATTTACAGATCAGAAATAAGTTTCACAGAATGCATCTGTGTAGTTTTTATTTGAAGATATTCTTTTTCCCAATATAGGCCTCTTACCGCTTAGCATGTCCAATTGCAGTTTCTACAGAAAGAGTGTTTCAGAACGGCTCAATCAAAAGTAAGGTTCAACTCTGTTAGTTGAATGCACAGAACAGAAAGAATTTTCACAGAATGCTACTGTGTAGTTTATATTTGAATATATTCCTTTTTCCACTATTACCCTCTTAGCGCTCCGAATGTCCACTTGCATTTTCTACAGAAAGAGTGTTCAGAACTGCGCAATCAAAAGTATGGTTTAACTCTGTTAGCTTAATGAACATATCAGAAATAAGTTTCACACAATGCTTCTGTGTAGTTTTTATTTGAAGATATTATTTTTCCCAATATAGGCCTCTTAGCGCTCAGAATGTCCAATTGCAGTTCCTATAGAAAGAGTGTTTCAGAACGGCTCAATCAAAAGTAAGGTTCAGCTCTGTTAGTTTAATGCACAGAACAGAAAGAAGTTTCATACAATGCTTCTGTGTAGTTTATATTTGAACATATTCTTTTTTCCACTATTACACACTTAGCGCTACGAATGTCCAGTTGCATTTTCTACAGACAGAGTGTTTCAAAACTGCTCAATCAAAAGTATGGTTTAACTCTGTTAGCTGAATGCTCAGATCAGAAAGAAGTTTCACTGAATGCTTCTGTGTAGTTTATATTTGAATATATTCCTTTTTCCACTACTACTCTCTTAGCGCTCCAAATGTCCAGTTGCATTTTCTACAGAAAGAGTGTTCAGATCTCCTCAATCAAATGTATGGTTTAACTCTGTTAGCTGAATGCACAGATCAGAAAGAAGTTTCACAGAATGATTCTGTGTAGTTTATATTTGGAGACATTCCTTTTTCCACTATTACCCTCTTAGCGCTCCGAATCTCCACTTGCATTTTCTACAGAAAGAGTGTTTCAGAACGGCTCAATCAAAACTAAGGTTCAACTCTTTTAGTTGAACAAACAGAGCAGAAAGAAGTTTCACAAAATTCTTCTGTGTAGTTTTTATTTGTAGACATTTTTTTCCCAATGTAGGCCTCTTAGCGCTCAGAATGTCCAATTGCAGTTTCTACAGAAAGAGTGTTTCAGAACGGCTCAATCAAAAGTAAGGTTCAACTCTGTTAGTTGAATGCACAGAACAGAAAGAAGTTTCATACAATGCTTCTGTGTAGTTTATATTTGAACATATTCTTTTTTCCACTATTACCCACTTAGCGCTACGAATGTCCAGTTGCATTTTCTACAGACAGAGTGTTTCAAAACTGCTCAATCAAAAGTATGGTTTAACTCTGTTAGCTGAATGCTCAGATCAGAAAGAAGTTTCACAGAATGCTTCTGTGTAGTTTATATTTGAATATATTCCTTTTTCCACTACTACGCTCTTAGCGCTCCAAATGTGCAGTTGCATTTTCTACAGAAAGAGTGTTCAGATCTGCTCAATCAAAAGTATGGTTTAACTCTGTTAGCTGAATGCACAGATCAGAAACAAGTTTCACAGAATGATTCTGTGTAGTTTATATTTGGAGACATTCCTTTTTCCACTATTACCCTCTTAGCGCTCCGAATCTCCACTTGCATTTTCTACAGAAAGAGTGTTTCATAACTGCTCAATCAAAAATATGTTTTATCTCTGTTAACTGAATTTACAGATCAGAAATAAGTTTCACAGAATGCATCTGTGTAGTTTTTATTTGAAGATATTCTTTTTCCCAATATAGGCCTCTTAGCGCTTAGCATGTCCAATTGCAGTTTCTACAGAAAGAGTGTTTCAGAACGGCTCAATCAAAAGTAAGGTTCAACTCTGTTAGTTGAATGCACAGAACAGAAAGAATTTTCACAGAATGCTACTGTGTAGTTTATATTTGAATATATTCCTTTTTCCACTATTACCCCCTTAGCGCTCCGAATGTCCACTTGCATTTTCTACAGAAAGAGTGTTCAGAACTGCGCAATCAAAAGTATGGTTTAACTCTGTTAGCTTAATGAACATATCAGAAATAAGTTTCACACAATGCTTCTGTGTAGTTTTTATTTGAAGATATTATTTTTCCCAATATAGGCCTCTTAGCGCTCAGAATGTCCAATTGCAGTTTCTACAGAAAGAGTGTTTCAGAACGGCTCAATCAAAACTAAGGTTCAACTCTTTTAGTTGAACAAACACAACAGAAAGAAGTTTCACACAATTCTTCTGTGTAGTTTTTATTTGTAGACATTCTTTTTCCCAATATAGGCCTCCTAGCGCTCAGAATGTCCAGTTGCAGTTTCTACAGAAAGAGTGTTTCAGAACGGCTCAATCAAAAGTAAGATTCAACTCTGTTAGTTGAATGCACAGAACAGAAAGAAGTTTCATACAATGCTTCTGTGTAGTTTATATTTGAACATATTCTTTTTTCCACTATTACCCACTTAGCGCTACGAATGTCCAGTTGCATTTTCTACAGACAGACTGTTTCAAAACTGATCAATCAAAAGTATGGTTTAACTCTGTTAGCTGAATGCTCAGATCAGAAATAAGTTTCACAGAATGCTTCTGTGTAGTTTATATTTGAATATATTCCTTTTACCACTACTACTCTCTTAGCGCTCCAAATGTCCAGTTGCATTTTCTACAGAAAGAGTGTTCAGATCTGCTCAATCAAAAGTATGGTTTAACTCTGTTAGCTGAATGCACAGATCAGAAAGAAGTTTCACAGAATGATTCTGTGTAGTTTATATTTGGAGACATTCCTTTTTCCACTATTACCCTCTTAGCGCTCCGAATCTCCACTTGCATTTTCTACAGAAAGAGTGTTTCATAACTGCTCAATCAAAAATATGTTTTATCTCTGTTAACTGAATTTACAGATCAGAAATAAGTTTCACAGAATGCATCTGTGTAGTTTTTATTTGAAGATATTCTTTTTCCCAATATAGGCCTCTTAGCGCTTAGCATGTCCAATTGCAGTTTCTACAGAAAGAGTGTTTCAGAACGGCTCAATCAAAAGTAAGGTTCAACTCTGTTAGTTGAATGCACAGAACAGAAAGAATTTTCACAGAATGCTACTGTGTAGTTTATATTTGAATATATTCCTTTTTCCACTATTACCCTCTTAGCGCTCCGAATGTCCACTTGCATTTTCTACAGAAAGAGTGTTCAGAACTGCGCAATCAAAAGTATGGTTTAACTCTGTTAGCTTAATGAACATATCAGAAATAAGTTTCACACAATGCTTCTGTGTAGTTTTTATTTGAAGATATTATTTTTCCCAATATAGGCCTCTTAGCGCTCAGAATGTCCAATTGCAGTTTCTATAGAAAGAGTGTTTCAGAACGGCTCAATCAAAAGTAAGGTTCAACTCTGTTAGTTGAATGCACAGAACAGAAAGAAGTTTCATACAATGCTTCTGTGTAGTTTATATTTGAACATATTCTTTTTTCCACTATTACCCACTTAGCGCTACGAATGTCCAGTTGCATTTTCTACAGACAGAGTGTTTCAAAACTGCTCAATCAAAAGTATGGTTTAACTCTGTTAGCTGAATGCTCAGATCAGAAAGAAGTTTCACTGAATGCTTCTGTGTAGTTTATATTTGAATATATTCCTTTTTCCACTACTACTCTCTTAGCGCTCCAAATGTCCAGTTGCATTTTCTACAGAAAGAGTGTTCAGATCTGCTCAATCAAAAGTATGGTTTAACTCTGTTAGCTGAATGCACAGATCAGAAAGAAGTTTCACAGAATGATTCTGTGTAGTTTATATTTGGAGACATTCCTTTTTCCACTATTACCCTCTTAGCGCTCCGAATCTCCACTTGCATTTTCTACAGAAAGAGTGTTTCAGAACGGCTCAATCAAAACTAAGGTTCAACTCTTTTAGTTGAACAAACAGAGCAGAAAGAAGTTTCACACAATTCTTCTGTGTAGTTTTTATTTGTAGACATTTTTTTCCCAATATAGGCCTCTTAGCGCTCAGAATGTCCAATTGCAGTTTCTACAGAAAGAGTGTTTCAGAACGGCTCAATCAAAAGTAAGGTTCAACTCTGTTAGTTGAATGCACAGAACAGAAAGAAGTTTCATACAATGCTTCTGTGTAGTTTATATTTGAACATATTCTTTTTTCCACTATTACCCACTTAGCGCTACGAATGTCCAGTTGCATTTTCTACAGACAGAGTGTTTCAAAACTGCTCAATCAAAAGTATGGTTTAACTCTGTTAGCTGAATGCTCAGATCAGAAAGAAGTTTCACAGAATGCTTCTGTGTAGTTTATATTTGAATATATTCCTTTTTCCACTACTACGCTCTTAGCGCTCCAAATGTCCAGTTGCATTTTCTACAGAAAGAGTGTTCAGATCTGCTCAATCAAAAGTAAGGTTTAACTCTGTTAGCTGAATGCACAGATCAGAAACAAGTTTCACAGAATGATTCTGTGTAGTTTATATTTGGAGACATTCCTTTTTCCACTATTACCCTCTTAGCGCCCCGAATCTCCACTTGCATTTTCTACAGAAAGAGTGTTTCATAACTGCTCAATCAAAAATATGTTTTATCTCTGTTAACTGAATTTACAGATCAGAAATAAGTTTCACAGAATGCATCTGTGTAGTTTTTATTTGAAGATATTCTTTTTCCCAATATAGGACTCTTACCGCTTAGCATGTCCAATTGCAGTTTCTACAGAAAGAGTGTTTCAGAACGGCTCAATCAAAAGTAAGGTTCAACTCTGTTAGTTGAATGCACAGAACAGAAAGAATTTTCACAGAATGCTACTGTGTAGTTTATATTTGAATATATTCCTTTTTCCACTATTACCCCCTTAGCGCTCCGAATGTCCACTTGCATTTTCTACAGAAAGAGTGTTCAGAACTGCGCAATCAAAAGTATGGTTTAACTCTGTTAGCTTAATGAACATATCAGAAATAAGTTTCACACAATGCTTCTGTGTAGTTTTTATTTGAAGATATTATTTTTCCCAATATAGGCCTCTTAGCGCTCAGAATGTCCAATTGCAGTTTCTACAGAAAGAGTGTTTCAGAACGGCTCAATCAAAACTAAGGTTCAACTCTTTTAGTTGAACAAACACAACAGAAAGAAGTTTCACACAATTCTTCTGTGTAGTTTTTATTTGTAGACATTCATTTTCCCAATATAGGCCTCCTAGCGCTCAGAATGTCCAGTTGCAGTTTCTACAGAAAGAGTGTTTCAGAACGGCTCAATCAAAAGTAAGATTCAACTCTGTTAGTTGAATGCACAGAACAGAAAAAGTTTCATACAATGCTTCTGTGTAGTTTATATTTGAACATATTCTTTTTTCACTATTACCCACTTAGCGCTACGAATGTACAGTTGCATTTTCTACAGACAGAGTGTTTCAAAACTGCTCAATCAAAAGTATGGTTTAACTCTGTTAGCTGAATGCTCAGATCAGAAAGAAGTTTCACAGAATGCTTCTGTGTAGTTTATATTTGAATATATTCCTTTTTCCACTAATACGCTCTTAGCGCTCCAAATGTCCAGTTGCATTTTCTACAGAAAGAGTGTTCAGATCTGCTCAATCAAAAGTATGGTTTAACTCTGTTATCTGAATGCACAGATCAGAAAGAAGTTTCACCGAATGATTCTGTGTAGTTTATATTTGAAGACATTCCTTTTTCCACTATTACCCTCTTAGCGCTCCGAATCTCCACTTGCATTTTCTACAAAAAGAGTGTTTCATAACTGCTCAATCAAAAATATGTTTTATCTCTGTTTACTGAATTTACAGATTAGAAATAAGTTTCACAGAATGCATCTGTGTAGTTTTTATTTGAAGATATTCTTTTTCCCAATGTAGGCCTCTTAGCGCTTAGCATGTCCAATTGCAGTTTCTACAGAAAGAGTGTTTCAGAACGGCTCAATCAAAAGTAAGGTTCAACTCTGTTAGTTGAATGCACAGAACAGAAAGAATTTTCACAGAATGCTACTGTGTAGTTTATATTTGAATATATTCCTTTTTCCACTATTACCCTCTTAGCGCTCCGAATGTCCACTTGCATTTTCTACAGAAAGAGTGTTCAGAACTGCGCAATCAAAAGTATGGTTTAACTCTGTTAGCTTAATGAACATATCAGAAATAAGTTTCACACAATGCTTCTGTGTAGTTTTTATTTGAAGATATTATTTTTCCCAATATAGGCCTCTTTGCGCTCAGAATGTCCAATTGCAGTTTCTACAGAAAGAGTGTTTCAGAAAGGCTCAATCAAAAGTAAGGTTCAACTCTGTTAGTTGAATGCACAGAACAGAAAGAAGTTTCATACAATGCTTCTGTGTAGTTTATATATGAACATATTCTTTTTTCCACTATTACCCACTTAGCGCTACGAATGTCCAGTTGCATTTTCTACAGACAGAGTGTTTCAAAACTGCTCAATCAAAGTATGGTTTAACTCTGTTAGCTGAATGCTCAGATCAGAAAGAAGTTTCACTGAATGCTTCTGTGTAGTTTATATTTGAATATATTCCTTTTTCCACTACTACTCTCTTAGCGCTCCAAATGTCCAGTTGCATTTTCTACAGAAAGAGTGTTCAGATCTGCTCAATCAAAAGTATGGTTTAACTCTGTTAGCTGAATGCACAGATCAGAAAGAATTTTCACAGAATGATTCTGTGTAGTTTATATTTGGAGACATTCCTTTTTCCACTATTACCCACTTAGCGCTCTGAATCTCCACTTGCATTTTCTACAGAAAGAGTGTTTCAGAACGGCTCAATCAAAACTAAGGTTGAACTCTTTTAGTTGAACAAGCAGAGCAGAAAGAAGTTTCACACAATTCTTCTGTGTAGTTTTTATTTGTAGACATTTTTTTCCCAATATAGGCCTCTTAGCGCTCAGAATGTCCAATTGCAGTTTCTACAGAAAGAGTGTTTCAGAACGGCTCAATCAAAAGTAAGGTTCAACTCTGTTAGTTGAATGCACAGAACAGAAAGAAGTTTCATACAATGTTTCTGTGTAGTTTATATTTGAACATATTCTTTTTTCCACTATTACCCACTTAGCGCTACGAATGTCCAGTTGCATTTTCTACAGACAGAGTGTTTCAAAACTGCTCAATCAAAAGTATGGTTTAACTCTGTTAGCTGAATGCTCAGGTCAGAAAGAAGTTTCACAGAATGCTTCTGTGTAGTTTATATTTGAATATATTCCTTTTTCCACTACTACGCTCTTAGCGCTCCAAATGTCCAGTTGCATTTTCTACAGAAAGAGTGTTCAGATCTGCTCAATCAAAAGTATGGTTTAACTCTGTTAGCTGAATGCACAGATCAGAAAGAAGTTTCACCGAATGATTCTGTGTAGTTTATATTTGAAGACATTCCTTTTTCCACTATTACCCTCTTAACGCTCCGAATCTCCACTTGCATTTTCTACAAAAAGAGTGTTTCATAACTGCTCAATCAAAAATATGTTTTATCTCTGTTTACTGAATTTACAGATTAGAAATAAGTTTCACAGAATGCATCTGTGTAGTTTTTATTTGAAGATATTCTTTTTCCCAATGTAGGCCTCTTAGCGCTTAGCATGTCCAATTGCATTTTCTACAGAAAGAGTGTTTCAGAACGGCTCAATCAAAAGTAAGGTTCAACTCTGTTAGTTGAATGCACAGAACAGAAAGAATTTTCACAGAATGCTACTGTGTAGTTTATATTTGAATATATTCCTTTTTCCACTATTACCCTCTTAGCGCTCCGAATGTCCACTTGCATTTTCTACAGAAAGAGTGTTCAGAACTGCGCAATCAAAAGTATGGTTTAACTCTGTAAGCTTAATGAACATATCAGAAATAAGTTTCACACAATGCTTCTGTGTAGTTTTTATTTGAAGATATTATTTTTCCCAATATAGGCCTCTTAGCGCTCAGAATGTCCAATTGCAGTTTCTACAGAAAGAGTGTTTCAGAAAGGCTCAATCAAAAGTAAGGTTCAACTCTGTTAGTTGAATGCACAGAACAGAAAGAAGTTTCATACAATGCTTCTGTGTAGTTTATATTTGAACATATTCTTTTTTCCACTATTACCCACTTAGCGCTACGAATGTCCAGTTGCATTTTCTACAGACAGAGTGTTTCAAAACTGATCAATCAAAAGTATGGTTTAACTCTGTTAGCTGAATGCTCAGATCAGAAATAAGTTTCACAGAATGCTTCTGTGTAGTTTATATTTGAATATATTCCTTTTACCACTACTACTCTCTTAGCGCTCCAAATGTCCAGTTGCATTTTCTACAGAAAGAGTGTTCAGATCTGCTCAATCAAAAGTATGGTTTAACTCTGTTAGCTGAATGCACAGATCAGAAAGAAGTTTCACAGAATGATTCTGTGTAGTTTATATTTGGAGACATTCCTTTTTCCACTATTACCCTCTTAGCGCTCCGAATCTCCACTTGCATTTTCTACAGAAAGAGTGTTTCAGAACGGCTCAATCGAAACTAAGGTTCAACACTTTTAGTTGAACAAACAGAACAGAAAGAAGTTTCACACAATTCTTCTGTGTAGTTTTTATTTGTAGACATTCTTTTTCCCAATATAGGCCTCTTTGCGCTCAGAATGACCAATTGCAATTTCTACAGAAAGAGTGTTTCAGAACGGCTCAATCAAAAGTAAGGTTCAACTCTGTTAGTTGAATGCACAGAACAGAAAGAAGATTCATACAATGCTTCTGTGTAGTTTATATTTGAACATATTCTTTTTTCCACTATTACCCACTTAGCGCTACGAATGTCCAGTTGCATTTTCTACAGACAGAGTGTTTCAAAACTGCTCAATCAAAGTATGGTTTAACTCTGTTAGCTGAATGCTCAGATCAGAAAGAAGTTTCACTGAATGCTTCTGTGTAGTTTATATTTGGATATATTCCTTTTTCCACTACTACGCTCTTAGCGCTCCAAATGTCCAGTTGCATTTTCTACAGAAAGAGTGTTCAGATCTGCTCAATCAAAAGTATGGTTTAACTCTGTTAGCTTAGTGCACAGATCAGAAAGAAGTTTCTCCGAATGATTCTGTGTAGTTTATATTTGGAGACATTCCTTTTTCCACTATTACCCTCTTAGCGCTCCGAATCTCCACTTGCATTTCCTACAGAAAGAGTGTTTCAGAACGGCTCAATCAAAACTAAGGTTCAACTCTTTCAGTTGAACAAACAGAACAGAAAGAAGTTTCACACAATTCTTCTGTGTAGTTTTTATTTGTAGACATTCCTTTTCCCAATATAGGCCTCTTAGCGCTCAGAATGTCCAATTGCAGTTTCTACAGAAAGAGTGTTTCAGAACGGCTCAATCAAAAGTAAGGTTCAACTCTGTTAGTTGAATGCACAGAACAGAAAGAAGTTTCATACAATGCTTCTGTGTAGTTTATATTTGAACATATTTTTTTTCCACTATTTCCCACTTAGCGCTACGAATGTCCAGTTGCATTTTCTACAGACAGAGTGTTTCAAAACTGCTCAATCAAAAGTATGGTTTAACTCTGTTAGCTGAATGCTCAGATCAGAAAGAAGTTTCACAGAATGCTTCTGTGTAGTTTATATTTGAATATATTCCTTTTTCCACTACTACGCTCTTAGCGCTCCAAATGTCCAGTTGCATTTTCTACAGAAAGAGTGTTCAGATCTGCTCAATCAAAAGTATGGTTTAACTCTGTTAGCTGAATGCACAGATCAGAAAGAAGTTTCACCGAATGATTCTGTGTAGTTTATATTGGAAGACATTCCTTTTTCCACTATTACCCTCTTAGCGCTCCGAATCTCCACTTGCATTTTCTACAAAAAGAGTGTTTCATAACTGCTCAATCAAAAATATGTTTTATCTCTGTTAACTGAATTTACAGATCAGAAATAAGTTTCACAGAATGCATCTGTGTAGTTTTTATTTGAAGATATTCTTTTTCCCAATGTAGGCCTCTTAGCGCTTAGCATGTCCAATTGCAGTTTCTACAGAAAGAGTGTTTCAGAACGGCTCAATCAAAAGTAAGGTTCAACTCTGTTAGTTGAATGCACAGAACAGAAAGAATTTTCACAGAATGCTACTGTGTAGTTTATATTTGAATATATTCCTTTTTCCAGTATTACCCTCTTAGCGCTCCGAATGTCCACTTGCATTCTCTACAGAAAGAGTGTTCAGATCTGCTCAATCAAAAGTATGGTTTAACTCTGTTAGCTGAATGCACAGATCAGAAAAAAGTTTCACCGAATGATTCTGTGTAGTTTATATTTGAAGACATTCCTTTTTCCACTATTACCCTCTTAGCGCTCCGAATCTCCACTTGCATTTTCTACAAAAAGAGTGTTTCATAACTGCTCAATCAAAAATATGTTTTATCTCTGTTAACTGAATTTACAGATCAGAAATAAGTTTCACAGAATGCATCTGTGTAGTTTTTATTTGAAGATATTCTTTTTCCCAATGTAGGCCTCTTAGCGCTTAGCATGTCCAATTGCAGTTTCTACAGAAAGAGTGTTTCAGAACGGCTCAATCAAAAGTAAGGTTCAACTCTGTTAGTTGAATGCACAGAACAGAAAGAATTTTCACAGAATGCTACTGTGTAGTTTATATTTGAATATATTCCTTTTTCCACTATTACCCTCTTAGCGCTCCGAATGTCCACTTGCATTTTCTAAAGAAAGAGTTTTCAGACCTGCGCAATCAAAAGTATGGTTTAACTCTGTTAGCTTAATGAACATATCAGAAATAAGTTTCACACAATTCTTCTGTGTAGTTTTTATTTGAAGATATTATTTTTCCCAATATAGGCCTCTTAGCGCTCAGAATGTCCAATTGCAGTTTCTACAGAAAGAGTGTTTCAGAAAGGCTCAATCCAAAGTAAGGTTCAAATCTGTTAGTTGAATGCACAGAACAGAAAGTAGTTTCATACAATGCTTCTGTGTAGTTTATATTTGAACATATTCTTTTTTCCACTATTACCCACTTAGCGCTACGAATGTCCAGTTGCATTTTCTACAGACAGAGTGTTTCAAAACTGCTCAATCAAAAGTATGGTTTAACTCTGTTAGCTGAATGCTCAGATCAGAAAGAAGTTTCACAGAATGCTTCTGTGTAGTTTATATTTGAATATATTCCTTTTTCCACTACTACGCTCTTAGCGCTCCAAATGTCCAGTTGCATTTTCCACAGAAAGAGTGTTCAGATCTGCTCAATCAAAAGTATGGTTTAACTCTGTTAGCTGAATGCACAGATCAGAAAAAAGTTTCACACAATGATTCTGTGTAGTTTATATTTGAAGACATTCCTTTTTCCACTATTACCCTCTTAGCGCTCCGAATCTCCACTTGCATTTTCTACAAAAAGAGTGTTTCATAACTGCTCAATCAAAAATATGTTTTATCTCTGTTAACTGAATTTACAGATCAGAAATATGTTTCACAGAATGCATCTGTGTAGTTTTTATTTGAAGATATTCTTTTTCCCAATGTAGGCCTCTTAGCGCTTAGCATGTCCAATTGCAGTTTCTACAGAAAGAGTGTTTCAGAACGGCTCAATCAAAAGTAAGGTTCAACTCTGTTAGTTGAACGCACAGAACAGAAAGAATTTTCACAGAATGCTACTGTGTAGTTTATATTTGAATATATTCCTTTTTCCACTATTACCCTCTTAGCGCTCCGAATGTCCACTTGCATTTTCTACAGAAAGAGTGTTCAGAACTGCGCAATCAAAAGTATGGTTTAACTCTGTTAGCTTAATGAACATATCAGAAATATCTTTCACACAATGATTCTGTGTAGTTTTTATTTGAAGATATTATTTTTCCCAATATAGGCCTCTTAGCGCTCAGAATGTCCAATTGCAGTTTCTACAGAAAGAGTGTTTCAGAAAGGCTCAATCAAAGTAAGGTTCAACTCTGTTAGTTGAATGCACAGAACAGAAAGAAGTTTCATACAATGCTTCTGTGTAGTTTATATTTGAACATATTTTTTTCCACTATTACCCACTTAGCGCTACGAATGTCCAGTTGCATTTTATACAGACAGAGTGTTTCAAAACTGCTCAATCAAAAGTATGGTTTAACTCTGTTAGCTGAATGCTCAGATCAGAAAGAAGTTTCACAGAATGCTTCTGTGTAGTTTATATTTGAATATATTCCTTTTTCCACTACTACTCTCTTAGCGCTCCAAATGTCCAGTTGCATTTTCTACAGAAAGAGTGTTCAGATCTGCTCAATCAAAAGTATGGTTTAACTCTGTTAGCTGAATGCACAGATCAGAAAGAAGTTTCACAGAATGATTCTGTGTAGTTTATATTTGGAGACATTCCTTTTTCCACTATTACCCTCTTAGCGCTCCGAATCTCCACTTGCATTTCCTACAGAAAGAGTGTTTCAGAACGGCTCAATCGAAACTAAGGTTCAACAGTTTTAGTTGAACAAACAGAACAGAAAGAAGTTTCACACAATTCTTCTGTGTAGTTTTTATTTGTAGACATTTTTTTCCCAATATAGGCCTCTTAGCGCTCAGAATGTCCAATTGCAGTTTCTACAGAAAGAGTGTTTCAGAACGGCTCAATCAAAAGTAAGGTTCAACTCTGTTAGTTGAATGCACAGAACAGAAAGAAGATTCATTCAATGCTTCTGTGTAGTTTCTATTTGAACATATTCTTTTTTCCACTATTACCCACTTAGCGCTACGAATGTCCAGTTGCATTTTCTACAGACAGAGTGTTTCAAAACTGCTCAATCAAAAGTATGGTTTAACTCTGTTAGCTGAATGCTCAGATCAGAAAGAAGTTTCACAGAATGCTTCTGTGTAGTTTATATTTGAATATATTCCTTTTTCCACTACTACGCTCTTAGCGCTCCAAATGTCCAGTTGCATTTTCTACAGAAAGAGTGTTCAGATCTGCTCAATCAAAAGTATGGT
The DNA here is from genome assembly GCF_028878055.3 of Symphalangus syndactylus. Lineage (NCBI taxonomy): Eukaryota > Metazoa > Chordata > Mammalia > Primates > Hylobatidae > Symphalangus > Symphalangus syndactylus. The sequence continues at coordinate 4,620,679 of NC_072436.2, forward strand.
TTAACTCTGTTAGCTGAATGCACAGATCAGAAAAAAGTTTCACCGAATGATTCTGTGTAGTTTATATTTGAAGACATTCCTTTTTCCACTATTACCCTCTTAGCGCTCCGAATCTCCACTTGCATTTTCTACAAAAAGAGTGTTTCATAACTGCTCAATCAAAAATATGTTTTAACTCTGTTAACTGAATTTACAGATCAGAAATAAGTTTCACAGAATGCATCTGTGTAGTTTTTATTTGAAGATATTCTTTTTCCCAATGTAGGCCTCTTAGCGCTTAGCATGTCCAATTGCAGTTTCTACAGAAAGAGTGTTTCAGAACGGCTCAATCAAAAGTAAGGTTCAACTCTGTTAGTTGAATGCACAGAACAGAAAGAATTTTCACAGAATGCTACTGTGTAGTTTATATTTGAATATATTCCTTTTTCCACTATTACCCTCTTAGCGCTCCGAATGTCCACTTGCATTTTCTACAGAAAGAGTGTTCAGACCTGCGCAATCAAAAGTATGGTTTAACTCTGTTAGCTTAATGAACATATCAGAAATAAGTTTCACACAATTCTTCTGTGTAGTTTTTATTTGAAGATATTATTTTTCCCAATATAGGCCTCTTAGCGCTCAGAATGTCCAATTGCAGTTTCTACAGAAAGAGTGTTTCAGAAAGGCTCAATCCAAAGTAAGGTTCAACTCTGTTAGTTGAATGCACAGAACAGAAAGAAGTTTCATACAATGCTTCTGTGTAGTTTATATTTGAACATATTCTTTTTTCCACTATTACCCACTTAGCGCTACGAATGTCCAGTTGCATTTTCTACAGAGTGTTTCAAAACTGCTCAATCAAAAGTATGGTTTAACTCTGTTAGCTGAATGCTCAGATCAGAAAGAAGTTTCACAGAATGCTTCTGTGTAGTTTATATTTGAATATATTCCTTTTTCCACTACTACTCTCTTAGCGCTCCAAATGTCCAGTTGCATTTTCTACAGAAAGAGTGTTCAGATCTGCTCAATCAAAAGTATGGTTTAACTCTGTTAGCTGAATGCACAGATCAGAAAGAAGTTTCACAGAATGATTCTGTGTAGTTTATATTTGGAGACATTCCTTTTTCCACTATTACCCTCTTAGCGCTCCGAATCTCCATTTGCATTTTCTACAGAAAGAGTGTTTCAGAACGGCTCAATCAAAACTAAGGTTCAACTCTTTTAGTTGAACAAACAGAACAGAAAGAAGTTTCACACAATTCTTCTGTGTAGTTTTTATTTGTAGACATTCTTTTTCCCAATATAGGCCTCTTAGCGCTCAGAATGTCCAATTGCAGTTTCTACAGAAAGAGTGTTTCAGAACGGCTCAATCAAAAGTAAGGTTCAACTCTGTTGTTGAATGCACAGAACAGAAAGAAGTTTCATACAATGCTTCTGTGTATTTTATATTTGAACATATTCTTTTTTCCACTATTACCCACTTAGCGCTACGAATGTCCAGTTGCATTTTCTACAGACAGAGTGTTTCAAAACTGCTCAATCAAAAGTATGGTTTAACTCTGTTAGCTGAATGCTCAGATCAGAAAGAAGTTTCACAGAATGCTTCTGTGTAGTTTATATTTGGATATATTCCTTTTTCCACTACTACGCTCTTTGCGCTCCAAATGTCCAGTTGCATTTTCTACAGAAAGAGTGTTCAGATCTGCTCAATCAAAAGTATGGTTTAACTCTGTTAGCTTAGTGCACAGATCAGAAAGAAGTTTCTCCGAATGATTCTGTGTAGTTTATATTTGGAGACATTCCTTTTTCCACTATTACCCTCTTAGCGCTCCGAATCTCCACTTGCATTTCCTACAGAAAGAGTGTTTCAGAACGGCTCAATCAAAACTAAGGTTCAACTCTTTCAGTTGAACAAACAGAACAGAAAGAAGTTTCACACAATTCTTCTGTGTAGTTTTTATTTGTAGACATTCCTTTTCCCAATATAGGCCTCTTAGCGCTCAGAATGTCCAATTGCAGTTTCTACAGAAAGAGTGTTTCAGAACGGCTCAATCAAAAGTAAGGTTCAACTCTGTTAGTTGAATGCACAGAACAGAAAGAAGTTTCATACAATGCTTCTGTGTAGTTTATATTTGAACATATTTTTTTTCCACTATTACCCACTTAGCGCTACGAATGTCCAGTTGCATTTTCTACAGACAGAGTGTTTCAAAACTGCTCAATCAAAAGTATGGTTTAATTCTGTTAGCTGAATGCTCAGATCAGAAAGAAGTTTCACAGAATGCTTCTGTGTAGTTTATATTTGAATATATTCCTTTTTCCACTACTACGCTATTAGCGCTCCAAATGTCCAGTTGCATTTTCTACAGAAAGAGTGTTCAGATCTGCTCAATCAAAAGTATGGTTTAACTCTGTTAGCTGAATGCACAGATCAGAAAGAAGTTTCACCGAATGATTCTGTGTAGTTTATATTGGAAGACATTCCTTTTTCCACTATTACCCTCTTAGCGCTCCGAATCTCCACTTGCATTTTCTACAAAAAGAGTGTTTCATAACTGCTCAATCAAAAATATGTTTTATCTCTGTTAACTGAATTTACAGATCAGAAATAAGTTTCACAGAATGCATCTGTGTAGTTTTTATTTGAAGATATTCTTTTTCCCAATGTAGGCCTCTTAGCGCTTAGCATGTCCAATTGCAGTTTCTACAGAAAGAGTGTTTCAGAACGGCTCAATCAAAAGTAAGGTTCAACTCTGTTAGTTGAATGCACAGAACAGAAAGAATTTTCACAGAATGCTACTGTGTAGTTTATATTTGAATATATTCCTTTTTCCAGTATTACCCTCTTAGCGCTCCGAATGTCCACTTGCATTCTCTACAGAAAGAGTGTTCAGATCTGCTCAATCAAAAGTATGGTTTAACTCTGTTAGCTGAATGCACAGATCAGAAAAAAGTTTCACCGAATGATTCTGTGTAGTTTATATTTGAAGACATTCCTTTTTCCACTATTACCCTCTTAGCGCTCCGAATCTCCACTTGCATTTTCTACAAAAAGAGTGTTTCATAACTGCTCAATCAAAAATATGTTTTATCTCTGTTAACTGAATTTACAGATCAGAAATAAGTTTCACAGAATGCATCTGTGTAGTTTTTATTTGAAGATATTCTTTTTCCCAATGTAGGCCTCTTAGCGCTTAGCATGTCCAATTGCAGTTTCTACAGAAAGAGTGTTTCAGAACGGCTCAATCAAAAGTAAGGTTCAACTCTGTTAGTTGAATGCACAGAACAGAAAGAATTTTCACAGAATGCTACTGTGTAGTTTATATTTGAATATATTCCTTTTTCCACTATTACCCTCTTAGCGCTCCGAATGTCCACTTGCATTTTCTAAAGAAAGAGTTTTCAGACCTGCGCAATCAAAAGTATGGTTTAACTCTGTTAGCTTAATGAACATATCAGAAATAAGTTTCACACAATTCTTCTGTGTAGTTTTTATTTGAAGATATTATTTTTCCCAATATAGGCCTCTTAGCGCTCAGAATGTCCAATTGCAGTTTCTACAGAAAGAGTGTTTCAGAAAGGCTCAATCCAAAGTAAGGTTCAACTCTGTTAGTTGAAAGCACAGAACAGAAAGAAGTTTCATACAATGCTTCTGTGTAGTTTATAATTGAACATATTCTTTTTTCCACTATTACCCACTTAGCGCTACGAATGTCCAGTTGCATTTTCTACAAAGTGTTTCAAAACTGCTCAATAAAAAGTATGGTTTAACTCTGTTAGCTGAATTCTCAGATCAGAAAGAAGTTTCACAGAATGCTTCTGTGTAGTTTATATTTGAATATATTCCTTTTTCCACTACTACTCTCTTAGCGCTCCAAATGTCCAGTTGCATTTTCTACAGAAAGAGTGTTCAGATCTGCTCAATCAAAAGTATGGTTTAACTCTGTTAGCTGAATGCACAGATCAGAAAGAAGTTTCACAGAATGATTCTGTGTAGTTTATATTTGGAGACATTCCTTTTTCCACTATTACCCTCTTAGCGCTCCGAATCTCCATTTGCATTTTCTACAGAAAGAGTGTTTCAGAACGGCTCAATCAAAACTAAGGTTCAACTCTTTTAGTTGAACAAACAGAACAGAAAGAAGTTTCACACAATTCTTCTGTGTAGTTTTTATTTGTAGACATTCTTTTTCCCAATATAGGCCTCTTTGCGCTCAGAATGTCCAATTGCAGTTTCTACAGAAAGAGTGTTTCAGAACGGCTCAATCAAAAGTAAGGTTCAACTCTGTTGTTGAATGCACAGAACAGAAAGAAGTTTCATACAATGCTTCTGTGTATTTTATATTTGAACATATTCTTTTTTCCACTATTACCCACTTAGCGCTACGAATGTCCAGTTGCATTTTCTACAGACAGAGTGTTTCAAAACTGCTCAATCAAAAGTATGGTTTAACTCTGTTAGCTGAATGCTCAGATCAGAAAGAAGTTTCACAGAATGCTTCTGTGTAGTTTATATTTGGATATATTCCTTTTTCCACTACTACGCTCTTAGCGCTCCAAATGTCCAGTTGCATTTTCTACAGAAAGAGTGTTCAGATCTGCTCAATCAAAAGTATGGTTTAACTCTGTTAGCTTAGTGCACAGATCAGAAAGAAGTTTCTCCGAATGATTCTGTGTAGTTTATATTTGGAGACATTCCTTTTTCCACTATTACCCTCTTTGCGCTCTGAATCTCCACTTGTATTTCCTACAGAAAGAGTGTTTCAGAACGGCTCAATCAAAACTAAGGTTCAACTCTTTCAGTTGAACAAACAGAACAGAAAGAAGTTTCACACAATTCTTCTGTGTAGTTTTTATTTGTAGACATTCCTTTTCCCATTATAGGCCTCTTAGCGCTCAGAATGTCCAATTGCAGTTTCTACAGAAAGAGTGTTTCAGAACGGCTCAATCAAAAGTAAGGTTCAACTCTGTTAGTTGAATGCACAGAACAGAAAGAAGTTTCATACAATGCTTCTGTGTAGTTTATATTTGAACATATTTTTTTTCCACTATTACCCACTTAGCGCTACGAATATCCAGTTGCATTTTCTACAGACAGAGTGTTTCAAAACTGCTCAATCAAAAGTATGGTTTAACTCTGTTAGCTGAATGCTCAGATCAGAAAGAAGTTTCACAGAATGCTTCTGTGTAGTTTATATTTGAATATATTCCTTTTTCCACTACTACGCTCTTAGCGCTCCAAATGTCCAGTTGCATTTTCTACAGAAAGGGTGTTCAGATCTGCTCAATCAAAAGTATGGTTTAACTCTGTTAGCTGAATGCACAGATCAGAAAGAAGTTTCACCGAATGATTCTGTGTAGTTTATATTGGAAGACATTCCTTTTTCCACTATTACCCTCTTAGCGCTCCGAATCTCCACTTGCATTTTCTACAAAAAGAGTGTTTCATAACTGCTCAATCAAAAATATGTTTTATCTCTGTTAACTGAATTTACAGATCAGAAATAAGTTTCACAGAATGCATCTGTGTAGTTTTTATTTGAAGATATTCTTTTTCCCAATGTAGGCCTCTTAGCGCTTAGCATGTCCAATTGCAGTTTCTACAGAAAGAGTGTTTCAGAACGGCTCAATCAAAAGTAAGGTTCAACTCTGTTAGTTGAATGCACAGAACAGAAAGAATTTTCACAGAATGCTACTGTGTAGTTTATATTTGAATATATTCCTTTTTCCAGTATTACCCTCTTAGCGCTCCGAATGTCCACTTGCATTCTCTACAGAAAGAGTGTTCAGATCTGCTCAATCAAAAGTATGGTTTAACTCTGTTAGCTGAATGCACAGATCAGAAAAAAGTTTCACCGAATGATTCTGTGTAGTTTATATTTGAAGACATTCCTTTTTCCACTATTACCCTCTTAGCGCTCCGAATCTCCACTTGCATTTTCTACAAAAAGAGTGTTTCATAACTGCTCAATCAAAAATATGTTTTCTCTCTGTTAACTGAATTTACAGATCAGAAATAAGTTTCACAGAATGCATCTGTGTAGTTTTTATTTGAAGATATTCTTTTTACCAATGTAGGCCTCTTAGCGCTTAGCATGTCCAATTGCAGTTTCTACAGAAAGAGTGTTTCAGAACGGCTCAATCAAAAGTAAGGTTCAACTCTGTTAGTTCAATGCACAGAACAGAAAGAATTTTCACAGAATGCTACTGTGTAGTTTATATTTGAATATATTCCTTTTTCCACTATTACCCTCTTAGCGCTCCGAATGTCCACTTGCATTTTCTAAAGAAAGAGTTTTCAGACCTGCGCAATCAAAAGTATGGTTTAACTCTGTTAGCTTAATGAACATATCAGAAATAAGTTTCACACAATTCTTCTGTGTAGTTTTTATTTGAAGATATTATTTTTCCCAATATAGGCCTCTTAGCGCTCAGAATGTCAAATTGCAGTTTCTACAGAAAGAGTGTTTCAGAAAGGCTCAATCCAAAGTAAGGTTCAACTCTGTTAGTTGAATGCACAGAACAGAAAGAAGTTTCATACAATGCTTCTGTGTAGTTTATAATTGAACATATTCTTTTTTCCACTATTACCCACTTAGCGCTACGAATGTCCAGTTGCATTTTCTACAGAGTGTTTCAAAACTGCTCAATCAAAAGTATGGTTTAACTCTGTTAGCTGAATTCTCAGATCAGAAAGAAGTTTCACAGAATGCTTCTGTGTAGTTTATATTTGAATATATTCCTTTTTCCACTACTACTCTCTTAGCGCTCCAAATGTCCAGTTGCATTTTCTACAGAAAGAGTGTTCAGATCTGCTCAATCAAAAGTATGGTTTAACTCTGTTAGCTGAATGCACAGATCAGAAAGAAGTTTCACAGAATGATTCTGTGTAGTTTATATTTGGAGACATTCCTTTTTCCACTATTACCCTCTTAGCGCTCCGAATCTCCATTTGCATTTTCTACAGAAAGAGTGTTTCAGAACGGCTCAATCAAAACTAAGGTTCAACTCTTTTAGTTGAACAAACAGAACAGAAAGAAGTTTCACACAATTCTTCTGTGTAGTTTTTATTTGCAGACATTCTTTTTCCCAATATAGACCTCTTTGCGCTCAGAATGTCCAATTGCAGTTTCTACAGAAAGAGTGTTTCAGAACGGCTCAATCAAAAGTAAGGTTCAACTCTGTTGTTGAATGCACAGAACAGAAAGAAGTTTCATACAATGCTTCTGTGTATTTTATATTTGAACATATTCTTTTTTCCACTATTACCCACTTAGCGCTACGAATGTCCAGTTGCATTTTCTACAGACAGAGTGTTTCAAAACTGCTCAATCAAAAGTATGGTTTAACTCTGTTAGCTGAATGCTCAGATCAGAAAGAAGTTTCACAGAATGCTTCTGTGTAGTTTATATTTGGATATATTCCTTTTTCCACTACTACGCTCTTAGCGCTCCAAATGTCCAGTTGCATTTTCTACAGAAAGGGTGTTCAGATCTGCTCAATCAAAAGTATGGTTTAACTCTGTTAGCTGAATGCACAGATCAGAAAGAAGTTTCACCGAATGATTCTGTGTAGTTTATATTGGAAGACATTCCTTTTTCCACTATTACCCTCTTAGCGCTCCGAATCTCCACTTGCATTTTCTACAAAAAGAGTGTTTCATAACTGCTCAATCAAAAATATGTTTTATCTCTGTTAACTGAATTTACAGATCAGAAATAAGTTTCACAGAATGCATCTGTGTAGTTTTTATTTGAAGATATTCTTTTTCCCAATGTAGGCCTCTTAGCGCTTAGCATGTCCAATTGCAGTTTCTACAGAAAGAGTGTTTCAGAACGGCTCAATCAAAAGTAAGGTTCAACTCTGTTAGTTGAATGCACAGAACAGAAAGAATTTTCACAGAATGCTACTGTGTAGTTTATATTTGAATATATTCCTTTTTCCAGTATTACCCTCTTAGCGCTCCGAATGTCCACTTGCATTCTCTACAGAAAGAGTGTTCAGATCTGCTCAATCAAAAGTATGGTTTAACTCTGTTAGCTGAATGCACAGATCAGAAAAAAGTTTCACCGAATGATTCTGTGTAGTTTATATTTGAAGACATTCCTTTTTCCACTATTACCCTCTTAGCGCTCCGAATCTCCACTTGCATTTTCTACAAAAAGAGTGTTTCATAACTGCTCAATCAAAAATATGTTTTCTCTCTGTTAACTGAATTTACAGATCAGAAATAAGTTTCACAGAATGCATCTGTGTAGTTTTTATTTGAAGATATTCTTTTTCCCAATGTAGGCCTCTTAGCGCTTAGCATGTCCAATTGCAGTTTCTACAGAAAGAGTGTTTCAGAACGGCTCAATCAAAAGTAAGGTTCAACTCTGTTAGTTGAATGCACAGAACAGAAAGAATTTTCACAGAATGCTACTGTGTAGTTTATATTTGAATATATTCCTTTTTCCACTATTACCCTCTTAGCGCTCCGAATGTCCACTTGCATTTTCTAAAGAAAGAGTTTTCAGACCTGCGCAATCAAAAGTATGGTTTAACTCTGTTAGCTTAATGAACATATCAGAAATAAGTTTCACACAATTCTTCTGTGTAGTTTTTATTTGAAGATATTATTTTTCCCAATATAGGCCTCTTAGCGCTCAGAATGTCCAATTGCAGTTTCTACAGAAAGAGTGTTTCAGAAAGGCTCAATCCAAAGTAAGGTTCAACTCTGTTAGTTGAATGCACAGAACAGAAAGAAGTTTCATACAATGCTTCTGTGTAGTTTATAATTGAACATATTCTTTTTTCCACTATTACCCACTTAGCGCTACGAATGTCCAGTTGCATTTTCTACAGAGTGTTTCAAAACTGCTCAATCAAAAGTATGGTTTAACTCTGTTAGCTGAATTCTCAGATCAGAAAGAAGTTTCACAGAATGCTTCTGTGTAGTTTATATTTGAATATATTCCTTTTTCCACTACTACTCTCTTAGCGCTCCAAATGTCCAGTTGCATTTTCTACAGAAAGAGTGTTCAGATCTGCTCAATCAAAAGTATGGTTTAACTCTGTTAGCTGAATGCACAGATCAGAAAGAAGTTTCACAGAATGATTCTGTGTAGTTTATATTTGGAGACATTCCTTTTTCCACTATTACCCTCTTAGCGCTCCGAATCTCCATTTGCATTTTCTACAGAAAGAGTGTTTCAGAACGGCTCAATCAAAACTAAGGTTCAACTCTTTTAGTTGAACAAACAGAACAGAAAGAAGTTTCACACAATTCTTCTGTGTAGTTTTTATTTGTAGACATTCTTTTTCCCAATATAGACCTCTTTGCGCTCAGAATGTCCAATTGCAGTTTCTACAGAAAGAGTGTTTCAGAACGGCTCAATCAAAAGTAAGGTTCAACTCTGTTGTTGAATGCACAGAACAGAAAGAAGTTTCATACAATGCTTCTGTGTATTTTATATTTGAACATATTCTTTTTTCCACTATTACCCACTTAGCGCTACGAATGTCCAGTTGCATTTTCTACAGACAGAGTGTTTCAAAACTGCTCAATCAAAAGTATGGTTTAACTCTGTTAGCTGAATGCTCAGATCAGAAAGAAGTTTCACAGAATGCTTCTGTGTAGTTTATATTTGGATATATTCCTTTTTCCACTACTACGCTCTTAGCGCTCCAAATGTCCAGTTGCATTTTCTACAGAAAGAGTGTTCAGATCTGCTCAATCAAAAGTATGGTTTAACTCTGTTAGCTTAGTGCACAGATCAGAAAGAAGTTTCTCCGAATGATTCTGTGTAGTTTATATTTGGAGACATTCCTTTTTCCACTATTACCCTCTTTGCGCTCCGAATCTCCACTTGCATTTCCTACAGAAAGAGTGTTTCAGAACGGCTCAATCAAAACTAAGGTTCAACTCTTTCAGTTGAACAAACAGAACAGAAAGAAGTTTCACACAATTCTTCTGTGTAGTTTTTATTTGTAGACATTCCTTTTCCCAATATAGGCCTCTTAGCGCTCAGAATGTCCAATTGCAGTTTCTACAGAAAGAGTGTTTCAGAACGGCTCAATCAAAAGTAAGGTTCAACTCTGTTAGTTGAATGCACAGAACAGAAAGAAGTTTCATACAATGCTTCTGTGTAGTTTATATTTGAACATATTTTTTTTCCACTATTACCCACTTAGCGCTACGAATGTCCAGTTGCATTTTCTACAGACAGAGTGTTTCAAAACTGCTCAATCAAAAGTATGGTTTAACTCTGTTAGCTGAATGCTCAGATCAGAAAGAAGTTTCACAGAATGCTTCTGTGTAGTTTATATTTGAATATATTCCTTTTTCCACTACTACGCTCTTAGCGCTCCAAATGTCCAGTTGCATTTTCTACAGAAAGGGTGTTCAGATCTGCTCAATCAAAATTATGGTTTAACTCTGTTAGCTGAATGCACAGATCACAAAGAAGTTTCACCGAATGATTCTGTGTAGTTTATATTGGAAGACATTCCTTTTTCCACTATTACCCTCTTAGCGCTCCGAATCTCCACTTGCATTTTCTACAAAAAGAGTGTTTCATAACTGCTCAATCAAAAATATGTTTTATCTCTGTTAACTGAATTTACAGATCAGAAATAAGTTTCACAGAATGCATCTGTGTAGTTTTTATTTGAAGATATTCTTTTTCCCAATGTAGGCCTCTTAGCGCTTAGCATGTCCAATTGCAGTTTCTACAGAAAGAGTGTTTCAGAACGGCTCAATCAAAAGTAAGGTTCAACTCTGTTAGTTGAATGCACAGAACAGAAATAATTTTCACAGTATGCTACTGTGTAGTTTATATTTGAATATATTCCTTTTTCCAGTATTACCCTCTTAGCGCTCCGAATGTCCACTTGCATTCTCTACAGAAAGAGTGTTCAGATCTGCTCAATCAAAAGTATGGTTTAAATCTGTTAGCTGAATGCACAGATCAGAAAAAAGTTTCACCAAATGATTCTGTGTAGTTTATATTTGAAGACATTCCTTTTTCCACTATTACCCTCTTAGCGCTCCGAATCTCCACTTGCATTTTCTACAAAAAGAGTGTTTCATAACTGCTCAATCAAAAATATGTTTTATCTCTGTTAACTGAATTTACAGATCAGAAATAAGTTTCACAGAATGCATCTGTGTAGTTTTTATTTGAAGATATTCTTTTTCCCAATGTAGGCCTCTTAGCGCTTAGCATGTCCAATTGCAGTTTCTACAGAAAGAGTGTTTCAGAACGGCTCAATCAAAAGTAAGGTTCAACTCTGTTAGTTGAATGCACAGAACAGAAAGAATTTTCACAGAATGCTACTGTGTAGTTTATATTTGAATATATTCCTTTTTCCACTATTACCCTCTTAGCGCTCCGAATGTCCACTTGCATTTTCTACAGAAAGAGTTTTCAGACCTGCGCAATCAAAAGTATGGTTTAACTCTGTTAGCTTAATGAACATATCAGAAATAAGTTTCACACAATTCTTCTGTGTAGTTTTTATTTGAAGATATTATTTTTCCCAATATAGGCCTCTTAGCGCTCAGAATGTCCAATTGCAGTTTCTACAGAAAGAGTGTTTCAGAAAGGCTCAATCCAAAGTAAGGTTCAACTCTGTTAGTTGAATGCACAGAACAGAAAGAAGTTTCATACAATGCTTCTGTGTAGTTTATATTTGAACATATTCTTTTTTCCACTATTACCCACTTAGCGCTACGAATGTCCAGTTGCATTTTCTACAGAGTGTTTCAAAACTGCTCAATCAAAAGTATGGTTTAACTCTGTTAGCTGAATGCTCAGATCAGAAAGAAGTTTCACAGAATGCTTCTGTGTAGTTTATATTTGAATATATTCCTTTTTCCACTACTACTCTCTTAGCGCTCCAAATGTCCAGTTGCATTTTCTACAGAAAGAGTGTTCAGATCTGCTCAATCAAAAGTATGGTTTAACTCTGTTAGCTGAATGCACAGATCAGAAAGAAGTTTCACAGAATGATTCTGTGTAGTTTATATTTGGAGACATTCCTTTTTCCACTATTACCCTCTTAGCGCTCCGAATCTCCATTTGCATTTTCTACAGAAAGAGTGTTTCAGAACGGCTCAATCAAAACTAAGGTTCAACTCTTTTAGTTGAACAAACAGAACAGAAAGAAGTTTCACACAATTCTTCTGTGTAGTTTTTATTTGTAGACATTCTTTTTCCCAATATAGACCTCTTTGCGCTCAGAATGTCCAATTGCAGTTTCTACAGAAAGAGTGTTTCAGAACGGCTCAATCAAAAGTAAGGTTCAACTCTGTTGTTGAATGCACAGAACAGAAAGAAGTTTCATACAATGCTTCTGTGTATTTTATATTTGAACATATTCTTTTTTCCACTATTACCCACTTAGCGCTACGAATGTCCAGTTGCATTTTCTACAGACAGAGTGTTTCAAAACTGCTCAATCAAAAGTATGGTTTAACTCTGTTAGCTGAATGCTCAGATCAGAAAGAAGTTTCACAGAATGCTTCTGTGTAGTTTATATTTGGATATATTCCTTTTTCCACTACTACGCTCTTAGCGCTCCAAATGTCCAGTTGCATTTTCTACAGAAAGAGTGTTCAGATCTGCTCAATCAAAAGTATGGTTTAACTCTGTTAGCTTAGTGCACAGATCAGAAAGAAGTTTCTCCGAATGATTCTGTGTAGTTTATATTTGGAGACATTCCTTTTTCCACTATTACCCTCTTTGCGCTCCGAATCTCCACTTGCATTTCCTACAGAAAGAGTGTTTCAGAACGGCTCAATCAAAACTAAGGTTCAACTCTTTCAGTTGAACAAACAGAACAGAAAGAAGTTTCACACAATTCTTCTGTGTAGTTTTTATTTGTAGACATTCCTTTTCCCAATATAGGCCTCTTAGCGCTCAGAATGTCCAATTGCAGTTTCTACAGAAAGAGTGTTTCAGAACGGCTCAATCAAAAGTAAGGTTCAACTCTGTTAGTTGAATGCACAGAACAGAAAGAAGTTTCATACAATGCTTCTGTGTAGTTTATATTTGAACATATTTTTTTTCCACTATTACCCACTTAGCGCTACGAATGTCCAGTTGCATTTTCTACAGACAGAGTGTTTCAAAACTGCTCAATCAAAAGTATGGTTTAACTCTGTTAGCTGAATGCTCAGATCAGAAAGAAGTTTCACAGAATGCTTCTGTGTAGTTTATATTTGAATATATTCCTTTTTCCACTACTACGCTCTTAGCGCTCCAAATGTCCAGTTGCATTTTCTACAGAAAGGGTGTTCAGATCTGCTCAATCAAAATTATGGTTTAACTCTGTTAGCTGAATGCACAGATCACAAAGAAGTTTCACCGAATGATTCTGTGTAGTTTATATTGGAAGACATTCCTTTTTCCACTATTACCCTCTTAGCGCTCCGAATCTCCACTTGCATTTTCTACAAAAAGAGTGTTTCATAACTGCTCAATCAAAAATATGTTTTATCTCTGTTAACTGAATTTACAGATCAGAAATAAGTTTCACAGAATGCATCTGTGTAGTTTTTATTTGAAGATATTCTTTTTCCCAATGTAGGCCTCTTAGCGCTTAGCATGTCCAATTGCAGTTTCTACAGAAAGAGTGTTTCAGAACGGCTCAATCAAAAGTAAGGTTCAACTCTGTTAGTTGAATGCACAGAACAGAAATAATTTTCACAGAATGCTACTGTGTAGTTTATATTTGAATATATTCCTTTTTCCAGTATTACCCTCTTAGCGCTCCGAATGTCCACTTGCATTCTCTACAGAAAGAGTGTTCAGATCTGCTCAATCAAAAGTATGGTTTAAATCTGTTAGCTGAATGCACAGATCAGAAAAAAGTTTCACCGAATGATTCTGTGTAGTTTATATTTGAAGACATTCCTTTTTCCACTATTACCCTCTTAGCGCTCCGAATCTCCACTTGCATTTTCTACAAAAAGAGTGTTTCATAACTGCTCAATCAAAAATATGTTTTATCTCTGTTAACTGAATTTACAGATCAGAAATAAGTTTCACAGAATGCATCTGTGTAGTTTTTATTTGAAGATATTCTTTTTCCCAATGTAGGCCTCTTAGCGCTTAGCATGTCCAATTGCAGTTTCTACAGAAAGAGTGTTTCAGAACGGCTCAATCAAAAGTAAGGTTCAACTCTGTTAGTTGAATGCACAGAACAGAAAGAATTTTCACAGAATGCTACTGTGTAGTTTATATTTGAATATATTCCTTTTTCCACTATTACCCTCTTAGCGCTCCGAATGTCCACTTGCATTTTCTACAGAAAGAGTTTTCAGACCTGCGCAATCAAAAGTATGGTTTAACTCTGTTAGCTTAATGAACATATCAGAAATAAGTTTCACACAATTCTTCTGTGTAGTTTTTATTTGAAGATATTATTTTTCCCAATATAGGCCTCTTAGCGCTCAGAATGTCCAATTGCAGTTTCTACAGAAAGAGTGTTTCAGAAAGGCTCAATCCAAAGTAAGGTTCAACTCTGTTAGTTGAATGCACAGAACAGAAAGAAGTTTCATACAATGCTTCTGTGTAGTTTATATTTGAACATATTCTTTTTTCCACTATTACCCACTTAGCGCTACGAATGTCCAGTTGCATTTTCTACAGAGTGTTTCAAAACTGCTCAATCAAAAGTATGGTTTAACTCTGTTAGCTGAATGCTCAGATCAGAAAGAAGTTTCACAGAATGCTTCTGTGTAGTTTATATTTGAATATATTCCTTTTTCCACTACTACTCTCTTAGCGCTCCAAATGTCCAGTTGCATTTTCTACAGAAAGAGTGTTCAGATCTGCTCAATCAAAAGTATGGTTTAACTCTGTTAGCTGAATGCACAGATCAGAAAGAAGTTTCACAGAATGATTCTGTGTAGTTTATATTTGGAGACATTCCTTTTTCCACTATTACCCTCTTAGCGCTCCGAATCTCCATTTGCATTTTCTACAGAAAGAGTGTTTCAGAACGGCTCAGTCAAAACTAAGGTTCAACTCTTTTAGTTGAACAAACAGAACAGAAAGAAGTTTCACACAATTCTTCTGTGTAGTTTTTATTTGTAGACATTCCTTTTCCCAATATAGGCCTCTTAGCGCTCAGAATGTCCAATTGCAGTTTCTACAGAAAGAGTGTTTCAGAACGGCTCAATCAAAAGTAAGGTTCAACTCTGTTAGTTGAATGCACAGAACAGAAAGAAGTTTCATACAATGCTTCTGTGTAGTTTATATTTGAACATATTTTTTTTCCACTATTACCCACTTAGCGCTACGAATGTCCAGTTGCATTTTCTACAGACAGAGTGTTTCAAAACTGCTCAATCAAAAGTATGGTTTAACTCTGTTAGCTGAATGCTCAGATCAGAAAGAAGTTTCACAGAATGCTTCTGTGTAGTTTATATTTGAATATATTACTTTTTCCACTACTACGCTCTTAGCGCTCCAAATGTCCAGTTGCATTTTCTACAGAAAGAGTGTTCAGATCTGCTCAATCAAAAGTATGGTTTAACTCTGTTAGCTGAATGCACAGATCAGAAAGAAGTTTCACCGAATGATTCTGTGTAGTTTATATTTGAAGACATTCCATTTTCCACTATTACCCTCTTAGCGCTCCGAATCTCCACTTGCATTTTCTACAGAAGAGTGTTTCATAACTGCTCAATCAAAAATATGTTTTATCTCTGTTAACTGAATTTACAGATCAGAACTAAGTTTCACAGAATGCATCTGTGTAGTTTTTATTTGAAGATATTCTTTTTCCCAATGTAGGCCTCTTAGCGCTTAGCATGTCCAATTGCAGTTTCTACAGAAAGAGTGTTTCAGAACGGCTCAATCAAAAGTAAGGTTCAACTCTGTTAGTTGAATGCACAGAACAGAAAGAATTTTCACAGAATGCTACTGTGTAGTTTATATTTGAATATATTCCTTTTTCCAGTATTACCCTCTTAGCGCTCCGAATGTCCACTTGCATTCTCTACAGAAAGAGTGTTCAGATCTGCTCAATCAAAAGTATGGTTTAACTCTGTTAGCTGAATGCACAGATCAGAAATAAGTTTCACAGAATGATTCTGTGTAGTTTATATTTGGAGACATTCCTTTTTCCACTATTACCCTCTTAGCGCTCCGAATCTCCACTTGCATTTTCTACAGAAAGAGTGTTTCAGAACGGCTCAATCAAAAATAAGGTTCAACTCTTTCAGTTGAACAAACAGAACAGAAAGAAGTTTCACACAATTCTTCTGTGTAGTTTTTATTTGTAGACATTCTTTTTCCCAATATAGGCCTCTTAGCGCTCAGAATGTCCAATTGCAGTTTCTACAGAAAGAGTGTTTCAGAACGGCTCAATCAAAAGTAAGGTTCAACTCTGTTAGTTGAATGCACAGAACAGAAAGATGTTTCATACAATGCTTCTGTGTAGTTTATATTTGAACATATTTTTTTTCCACTATTACCGACTTAGCGCTACGAATGTCCAGTTGCATTTTCTACAGACAGAGTGTTTCAAAACTGCTCAATCAAAAGTATGGTTTAACTCTGTTAGCTGAATGCTCAGATCAGAAAGAAGTTTCACAGAATGCTTCTGTGTAGTTTATATTTGAATATATTCCTTTTTCAACTACTACGCTCTTAGCGCTCCAAATGTCCAGTTGTATTTTCTACAGAAAGAGTGTTCAGATCTGCTCAATCAAAAGTATGGTTTAACTCTGTTAGCTGAATGCGCAGATCAGAAAGAAGTTTCACCGAATGATTCTGTGTAGTTTATATTTGAAGACATTCCTTTTTTCACTATTACCCTCTTAGCGCTCCGAATCTCCACTTGCATTTTCTACAAAAAGAGTTTTTCATAACTGCTCAATCAAAAATATGTTTTATCTCTGTTAACTGAATTTACAGATCAGAAATAAGTTTCACAGAATGCATCTGTGTAGTTTTTATTTGAAGATATTTTTTTTCCCAATGTAGGCCTCTTAGCACTTAGCATGTCCAATTGCAGTCTCTACAGAAAGATTGTTTCAGAATGGCTCAATCAAAAGTACGGTTCAACTCTGTTAGTTGAATGCACAGAACAGAAAGAATTTTCACAGAATGCTACTGTGTATTTTATATTTGTATATATTCCTTTTTCCACTATTACCCTCTTAGCGCTCCGAATGTCCACTTGCATTTTCTACAGAAAGAGTGTTCAGAACTGCGCAATCAAAAGTATGGTTTAACTCTGTTAGCTTAATGAACATATCAGAAATAAGTTTCACACAATGCTTCTGTGTAGTTTTTATTTGAAGATATTATTTTTCCCAATATAGGCCTCTTAGCGCTCAGAATGTCCAATTGCAGTTTCTACAGAAAGAGCGTTTCAGAAAGGCTCAATCAAAAGTAAGGTTGAACTCTGTTAGTTGAATGCACAGAACAGAAAGTAGTTTCATACAATGCTTCTGTGTAGTTTATATTTGAACATATTCTTTTTTCCACTATTACCCACTTAGCGCTACGAATGTCCAGTTGCATTTTCTACAGACAGAGTGTTTCAAAACTGCTCAATCAAAAGTATGGTTTAACTCTGTTAGCTGAATGCTCAGATCAGAAAGAAGTTTCACAGAATGCTTCTGTGTAGTTTATATTTGAATATATTCCTTTTTCCACTACTACGCTCTTAGCGCTCCAAATGTCCAGTTGCATTTTCCACAGAAAGAGTGTTCAGATCTGCTCAATCAAAAGTATGGTTTAACTCTGTTAGCTGAATGCACAGATCAGAAAGAAGTTTCACACAATGATTCTGTGTAGTTTATATTTGAAGACATTACTTTTTCCACTATTACCCTCTTAGCGCTCCGAATCTCCACTTGCATTTTCTACAAAAAGAGTGTTTCATAACTGCTCAATCAAAAATATGTTTTATCTCTGTTAACTGAATTTACAGATCAGAAATATGTTTCACAGAATGCATCTGTGTAGTTTTTATTTGAAGATATTCTTTTTCCCAATGTAGGCCTCTTAGCGCTTAGCATGTCCAATTGCAGTTTCTACAGAAAGAGTGTTTCAGAACGGCTCAATCAAAAGTAAGGTTCAACTCTGTTAGTTGAACGCACATAACAGAAAGAATTTTCACAGAATGCTACTGTGTAGTTTATATTTGAATATATTCCTTTTTCCACTATTACCCTCTTAGCGCTCCGAATGTAAACTTGCATTTTCTACAGAAAGAGTGTTCAGAACTGCGCAATCAAAAGTATGGTTTAACTCTGTTAGCTTAATGAACATATCAGAAATATCTTTCACACAATGATTCTGTGTAGTTTTTATTTGAAGATATTATTTTTCCCAATATAGGCCTCTTAGCGCTCAGAATGTCCAATTGCAGTTTCTACAGAAAGAGTGTTTCAGAAAGGCTCAATCAAAGTAAGGTTCAACTCTGTTAGTTGAATGCACAGAACAGAAAGAAGTTTCATACAATGCTTCTGTGTAGTTTATATTTGAACATATTTTTTTCCACTATTACCCACTTAGCGCTACGAATGTCCAGTTGCATTTTCTACAGACAGAGTGTTTCAAAACGGCTCTATCAAAAGTATGGTTTAACTCTGTTAGCTGAATGCTCAGATCAGAAAGAAGTTTCACAGAATGCTTCTGTGTAGTTTATATTTGAATATATTCCTTTTTCCACTACTACTCTCTTAGCGCTCCAAATGTCCAGTTGCATTTTCTACAGAAAGAGTGTTCAGATCTGCTCAATCAAAAGTATGGTTTAACTCTGTTAGCTGAATGCACAGATCAGAAAGAAGTTTCACAGAATGATTCTGTGTAGTTTATATTGGGAGATATTCCTTTTTCCACTATTACTCTCTTAGCGCTCCGAATCTCCACTTGCATTTCTACAGAAAGAGTGTTTCAGAACGGCTCAATCAAAACTAAGGTTCAACGCTTTTAGTTGAACAAACAGAACAGAAAGAAGTTTCACACAATTCTTCTGTGTAGTTTTTATTTGTAGACATTCTTTTTCCCAATATAGGCCTCTTAGCGCGCATAATGTCCAATTGCAGTTCCTACAGAAAGAGTGTTTCAGAACGGCTCAAACAAAAGTAAGGTTCAACTCTATTAGTTGAATGCACAGAACAGAAAGAAGTTTCATACAATGCTTCTGTGTAGTTTATATTTGAACATATTCTTTTTTCCACTATTACCCACTTAGCGCTACGAATGTCCAGTTGCATTTTCTACAGACAGTGTGTTTCAAAACTGCTCAATCAAAAGTATGGTTTAACTCTGTTAGCTGAATGCTCAGATCAGAAAGAAGTTTCACAGAATGCTTCTGTGTAGTTTATATTTGAAGACATTCCTTTTTCCACTATTACCCTCTTAGCGCTCCGAATCTCCACTTGCATTTTCTACAAAAAGAGTGTTTCATAACTGCTCAATCAAAAATATGTTTTATCTCTGTTAACTGATTTTACAGATCAGAAATAAGTTTCACAGAATGCATCTGTGTAGTTTTTATTTGAAGATATTCTTTTTCCCAATGTAGGCCTCTTAGCGCTTAGCATGTCCAATTGCAGTTTCTACAGAAAGAGTGTTTCAGAACGGATCAATCAAAAGTAAGGTTCAACTCTGTTAGTTGAATGCACAGAACAGAAAGAATTTTCACAGAATGCTACTGTGTAGTTTATATTTGAATATATTCCTTTTTCCACTATTACCCTCTTAGCGCTCCGAATCTACACTTGCATTTTCTACAGAAAGAGTGTTCAGAACTGCGCAATCAAAAGTATGGTTTAACTCTGTTAGCTTAATGAACATATCAGAAATAAGTTTCACACAATGCTTCTGTGTAGTTTTTATTTGAAGATATTATTTTTCCCAATATAGGCCTCTTAGCGCTCAGAATGTCCAATTGCAGTTTCTACAGAAAGAGTGTTTCAGAAAGGCTCAATCAAAAGTAAGGTTCAACTCTGTTAGTTGAATGCACAGAAGAGAAAGTAGTTTCATACAATCCTTCTGTGTAGTTTTTATTTGAACATATTCTGTTTTCCACTATTACCCACTTAGCGCTACGAATGTCCAGTTGCATTTTCTACAGACAGAGTGTTTCAAAACTGCTCAATCAAAAGTATGGTTTAAATCTGTTAGCTGAATGCTCAGATCAGAAAGAAGTTTCACAGAATGCTTCTGTGTAGTTTATATTTGAATATATTCCTTTTTCCACTACTACGCTCTTAGCGCTCCAAATGTCCAGTTGCATTTTCTACAGAAAGAGTGTTCAGATCTGCTCAATCAAAAGTATGGCTTAACTCTGTTAGCTGAATGCACAGATCAGAAAGAAGTTTCACCGAATGATTCTGTGTAGTTTATATTCGAAGACATTCCTTTTTCCACTATTACCCTCTTAGCGCTCCGAATCTCCACTTGCATTTTCTACAAAAAGAGTGTTTCATAACTGTTCAATCAAAAATATGTTTTATCTCTGTTAACTGAATTTACAGATCAGAAATAAGTTTCACAGAATGCATCTGTGTAGTTTTTATTTGAAGATATTCTTTTTCCCAATGTTGGCCTCTTAGCGCTTAGCATGTCCAATTGCAGTTTCTACAGAAAGAGTGTTTCAGAACGGCTCAATCAAAAGTAAGGTTCAACTCTGTTAGTTGAACGCACAGAACAGAAAGAATTTTCACAGAATACTACTGTGTAGTTTATATTTGATTATATTCCTTTTTCCACTATTACCCTCTTAGCACTCCGAATGTCCACTTGCATTTTCTACAGAAAGAGTGTTCAGAACTGCGCTATCAAATGTATGGTTTAACTCTGTTAGCTTAATGAACATATCAGAAATAAGTTTCACACAATGCTTCTGTGAAGTTTTTATTTGAAGATATTATTTTTCCCAATATAGGCCTCTTAGCGCTGAGAATGTCCAATTGCAGTTTCTACAGAAAGAGTGTTTCAGAACGGCTCAATCAAAAGTAAGCTCCTAACTCTGTTAGTTGAATGCACAGAACAGAAAGAAGTTTCATACAATGCTTCTGTGTAGTTTGTATTTGAACATATTCTTTTTTCCACTATTACCCACTTAGCGCTACGAATGCCCAGTTGCATTTTCTACAGACAGAGTGTTTCAAAACTGCTCAATCAAAAGTATGGTTTAACTCTGTTAGCTGAAGTCTCAGATCAGAAAGAAGTTTCACAGAATGCTTCTGTGTAGTTTATATTTGAATATATTCCTTTTTCCACTACTACTCTCTTAGCGCTCCAAATGTCCAGTTGCATTTTCTACAGAAAGAGTGTTCAGATCTGCTCAATCAAAAGTATGGTTTAACTCTTTTAGCTGAATGCACAGATCAGAAAGAATTTTCACAGAATGATTCTGTGTAGTTTATATTTGGAGACATTCCTTTTTCCACTATTACCCTCTTAGCGCTCCGAATCTCCACTTGCATTTTCTACAGAAAGAGTGTTTCAGAACGGCTCAATCAAAACTAAGGTTCAACTCGTTTAGTTGAAAAAACAGAACAGAAAGAAGTTTCACACAATTCTTCTGTGTAGTTTTTATTTGTAGACATTCTTTTTCCCAATATAGGCCTCTTAGCGCTCAGAATGTCCAATTGCAGTTTCTATAGAAAGAGTGTTTCAGAACGGCTCAATCAAAAGTAAGGTTCAACTCTGTTAGTTGAATGCACAGAACAGAAAGAAATTTCATACAATGCTTCTGTGTAGTTTATATTTGAACATATTCTTTTTTCCACTATTACACACTTAGCGCTACGAATGTCCAGTTGCATTTTCTACAGACAGAGTGTTTCAAAACTGCTCAATCAAAAGTATGGTTTAACTCTGTTAGCTGAATGCTCAGATCAGAAAGAAGTTTCACAGAATGCTTCTGTGTAGTTTATATTTGAATATATTCCTTTTTCCACTACTACGCTCTTAGCGCTCCAAATGTCCAGTTGCATTTTCTACAGAAAGAGTGTTCGGATCTGCTCAATCAAAAGTATGGTTTAACTCTGTCAGCTAAATGCACAAATCAGAAATAAGTTTCACCGAATGATTCTGTGTAGTTTATATTTGAAGACATTCCTTTTTTTACTATTACCCTCTTAGCGCTCGGAATCTCCACTTGCATTTTCTACAAAAAGAGTGTTTCATAACTGCTCAATCAAAAATATGTTTTATCTCTGTTAACTGAATTTACAGATCAGAAATAAGTTTCACAGAATGCATCTGTGTAGTTTTTATTTGAAGTTATTCTTTTTCCCAATGTAGGCCTCTTAGCGCTTAGCATGTCCAACTGCAGTTTCTACAGAAAGAGTGTTTCAGAACGGCTCAATCAAAATAAGGTTCAACTCTGTTAGTTGAATGCACAGAACAGAAAGAATTTTCACAGAATGCTACTGTGTAGTTTATACTTGAATATATTCCTTTTTCCACTATTACCCTCTTAGCGCTCCGAATGCCCACTTGAATTTTCTACAGAAAGAGTGTTCAGAACTGCGCAATCAAAAGTATGGTTTAACTCTGTTAGCTTAATGAACATATCAGAAATAAGTTTCACACAATGCTTCTGTGAAGTTTTTATTTGAAGATATTATTTTTCCCAAAATAGGCCTCTTAGCGCTCAGAATGTCCACTTGCAGTTTCTACAGAAAGAGTGTTTCAGAAAGGCTCAATCAAAAGTAAGGTTCAACTCTGTTAGTTGAATGCACAGAACAGAAAGAAGTTTCATACAATGCTTCTGTGTAGTTTATATTTGAACATATTCTTTTTTCCACTATTACCCACTTAGCGCTACGAATGTCCAGTTGCATTTTCTACAGACAGAGTGTTTCAAAACTGCTCAATCAAAAGTATGGTTTAACTCTGTTAGCTGAATGCTCAGATCAGAAAGAAGTTTCACAGAATGCTTCTGTGTAGTTTATATTTGAATACATTCCTTTTTCCACTGCTACTCTCTTAGCGCTCCAAATGTCCAGTTGCATTTTCTACAGAAAGAGTGTTCAGATCTGCTCAATAAAAGTATGGTTTAACTCTGTTAGCTGAATGCACAGATCAGAAAGAAATTTCACAGAATGATTCTGTGTAGTTTATATTTGGATACATTCCTTTTTCCACTATTACCCTCTTAGCGCTCCGAATATCCACTTGCATTTTCTACAGAAAGAGTGTTTCAGAACGGCTCAATCAAAACTAAGGTTCAACGCTTTTAGTTGAACAAACAGAACAGAAAGAAGTTTCACACAATTCTTCTGTGTAGTTTTTATTTGTAGACATTCTTTTTCCCAATATAGGCCTCTTAGCGCTCAGAATGTCCAATTGCAGTTTCTACAGAAAGAGTGTTTCAGAACGGCTCAATCAAAAGTAGGGTTCAACTCTGTTAGTTGAATGCACAGAACAGAAAGAAGTTTCATACAATGCTTCTGTGTAGTTTATATTTGAACATATTCTTTTTTCCACTATTGCCCACTTAGCGCTACGAATGTCCAGTTGCATTTTCTACAGACAGAGTGTTTCAAAACTGCTCAATCAAAAGTATGGTTTAACTCTGTTAGCTGAATGCTCAGATCAGAAAGAAGTTTCACAGAATGCTTCTGTGTAGTTTATATTTGAATATATTCCTTTTTCCACTACTACGCTCTTAGCGCTCCAAATGTCCAGTTGCATTTTCTAAAGAAAGAGTGTTCAGATCTGCTCAATCAAAAGTATGGTTTAACTCTGTTAGCTGAATGCACAGATCAGAAAGAAGTTTCACCGAATGATTCTGTGTAGTTTATATTTGAAGACATTCCTTTTTCCACTATTACCCTCTTAGCGCTCCGAATCTCCACTTGCATTTTCTACAAAAAGAGTGTTTCATAACCGCTCAATCAAAAATATGTTTTATCTCTGTTAACTGAATTTACAGATCAGAAATAAGTTTCACAGAATGCATCAGTGTAGTTTTTATTTGAAGATATTCTTTTTCCCAATGTAGGCCTCTTAGCGCTTAGCATGTCCAATTGCAGTTTCTACAGAAAGAGTGTTTCAGAACGGCTCAATCAAAAGTAAGGTTCAACTCTGTTAGTTGAACGCACAGAACAGAAAGAATTTTCACAGAATGCTACTGTGTAGTTTATATTTGAATATATTCCATTTTCCACTATTACCCTCTTAGCGCTCCGAATGTCCACTTGCATTTTCTACAGAAAGAGTGTTCAGAACTGCGCAATCAAAAGTATGGTTTAACTCTGTTAGCTTAATGAACATATCAGAAATAAGTTTCACACAATGCTTCTGTGAAGTTTTTATTTGAAGATATTATTTTTCCCAATATAGGCCTCTTAGCGCCCAGAATGTCCAATTGCAGTTTCTACAGAAAGAGTGTTTCAGAAAGGCTCAATCAAAAGTAAGCTCCTAACTCTGTTAGTTGAATGCACAGAACAGAAAGAAGTTTCATACAATGCTTCTGTGTAGTTTATATTTGAACATATTCTTTTTTCCACTATTACCCACTTAGCGCTACGAATGTCCAGTTGCATTTTCTACAGACAGAGTGTTTCAAAACTGCTCAATCAAAAGTATGGTTTAACTCTGTTAGCTGAATGCTCAGATCAGAAAGAAGTTTCACAGAATGCTTCTGTGTAGTTTATATTTGAATATATTACTTTTTCCACTACTACTCTCTTAGCGCTCCAAATGTCCAGTTGCATTTTCTACAGAAAGAGTGTTCAGATCTGCTCAATCAAAAGTATGGTTTAACTCTGTTAGCTGAATGCACAGATCAGAAAGAAGTTTCACAGAATGATTCTGTGTAGTTTATATTTGGAGACATTCCTTTTTCCACTATTACCCTCTTAGCGCTCCGAATCTCCACTTGCATTTTCTACAGAAAGAGTGTTTCAGAACGGCTCAATCAAAACTAAGGTTCAACTCTTTTAGTTGAACAAACAGAACAGAAAGAAGTTTCACAAAATTCTTCTGTGTAGTTTTTATTTGTAGACATTCTTTTTCCCAATATAGGCCTCTTAGCGCTCAGAATGTCCAATTGCAGTTTCTACAGAAAGAGTGTTTCAGAACGGCTCAATCAAAAGTAAGGTTCAACTCTGTTAGTTGAATGCACAGAACAGAAAGAAGTTTCATACAATGCTTCTGTGTAGTTTATATTTGAACATATTCTTTTTTCCACTATTACCCACTTAGCGCTACGAATGTCCAGTTGCATTTTCTACAGACAGAGTGTTTCAAAACTGCTCAATCAAAAGTATGGTTTAACTCTGTTAGCTGAAAGCTCAGATCAGAAAGAAGTTTCACAGAATGCTTCTGTGTAGTTTATATTTGAATATATTCATTTTTCCACTTCTACGCTCTTAGCGCTCCAAATGTCCAGTTGCATTTTCTACAGAAAGAGTGTTCAGATCTGCTCAATCAAAAGTATGGTTTAACTCTGTTAGCTGAATGCACAGATCAGAAAGAAGTTTCACCGAATGATTCTGTGTAGTTCATATTTGAAGACATTCCTTTTTCCACTATTATCCTCTTAGCGCTCCGAATCTCCACTTGCATTTTCTACAAAAAGAGTGTTTCATAACTGCTCAATCAAAAATATGTTTTATCTCTGTTAACTGAATTTACAGATCAGAAATAAGTTTCACAGAATGCATCTGTGTAGTTTTTATTTGAAGATATTCTTTTTCCCAATGTAGGTCTCTTAGCGCTTAGCATGTCCAATTGCAGTTTCTACAGAAAGAGTGTTTCAGAACGGCTCAATCAAAAGTAAGGTTCAACTCTGTTAGTTGAATGCACAGAACAGAAAGAATTTTCACAGAATGCTACTGTGTAGTTTATATTTGAATATATTCCTTTTTCCACTATTACCCTCTTAGCGCTCCGAATGTCCACTTGCATTTTCTACAGAAAGAGTGTTCAGAACTGCGTAATCAAAAGTATGGTTTAACTCCGTTAGCTTAATGAACATATCAGAAATAAGATTCACACAATGCTTCTGTGTAGTTTTTATTTGAAGATATTATTTTTCCCAATATAGGCCTCTTAGCGCTCAGAATGTCCAATTGCAGTTTCTACAGAAAGAGTGTTTCAGAAAGGCTCAATCAAAAGTAAGGTTCAACTCTGTTAGTTGAATGCACAGAACAGAAAGAAGTTTCATACAATGCTTCTGTGTAGTTTATATTTGAACATATTCTTTTTTCCACTATTACCCACTTAGCGCTACGAATGTCCAGTTGCATTTTCTACAGACAGAGTGTTTCAAAACTGCTCAATCAAAAGTATGGTTTAACTCTGTTAGCTGAATGCTCAGATCAGAAAGAAGTTTCACAGAATGCTTCTGTGTAGTTTATATTTGAATATATTCCTTTTTCCACTACTACTCTCTTAGCGCTCCAAATGTCCAGTTGCATTTCCTACAGAAAGAGTGTTCAGATCTGCTCAATCAAAAGTATGATTTAACTCTGTTAGCTGAATGCACAGATCAGAAAGAAGTTTCACAGAATGATTCTGTGTAGTTTATATTTGGAGACATTCCTTTTTCCACTATTACCCTCTTAGCGCTCCGAATCTCCACTTGCATTTTCTAAAGAAAGAGTGTTTCAGAACGGCTCAATCAAAATTAAGGTTCAACTCTTTTATTTGAACAAACAGAACAGAAAGATGTTTCACACAATTCTTCTGTGTAGTTTTTATTTGTAGACATACTTTTTCCCAATATAGGCCTCTTAGCGCTCAGAATGTCCAATTGCAGTTTCTACAGAAAGAGTGTTTCAGAACGGCTCAATCAAAAGTAAGGTTCAACTCTGTTAGTTGAATGCACAGATCAGAAAGAAGTTTCACAGAATGCTTCTGTGTAGTTTATATTTGAATATATTACTTTTTCCACTACTACGCTCTTAGCGCTCCAAATGTCCAGTTGCATTTTCTACAGAAAGAGTGTTCAGATCTGCTCAATCAAAAGTATGGTTTAACTCTGTTAGCTGAATGCACAGATCAGAAAGAAGTTTCACCGAATGATTCTGTGTAGTTCATATTTGAAGACATTCCTTTTTCCACTATTATCCCCTTAGCGCTCCGAATCTCCACTTGCATTTTCTACAAAAAGAGTGTTTCATAACTGCTCAATCAAAAATATGTTTTATCTCTGTTAACTGAATTTACAGATCAGAAATAAGTTTCACAGAATGCATCTGTGTAGTTTTTATTTGAAGATATTCTTTTTCCCAATGTAGGCCTCTTAGCGCTTAGCATGTCCAATTGCAGTTTCTACAGAAAGAGTGTTTCAGAACGGCTCAATCAAAAGTAAGGTTCAACTCTGTTAGTTGAATGCACAGAACAGAAAGAATTTTCACAGAATGCTACTGTGTAGTTTATATTTGAATATATTCCTTTTTCCACTATTACCCTCTTAGCGCTCCGAATGTCCACTTGCATTCTCTACAGAAAGAGTGTTCAGAACTGCGCAATCAAAAGTATGGTTTAACTCTGTTAGCTTAATGAACATATCAGAAATAAGTTTCACACAATGCTTCTGTGTAGTTTTTATTTGAAGATATTATTTTTCCCAATAGAGGCCTCTTAGCGCTCAGAATGTCCAATTTCAGTTTCTACAGAAAGAGTGTTTCAGAAAGGCTCAATCAAATGTAAGTTTCAACACTGTTAGTTGAATGCACAGAACAGAAAGAAGTTTCATACAATGCTTCTGTGTAGTTTATATTTGAACATATTATTTTTTCCACTATTACCCACTTAGCGCTACGAATGTCCAGTTGCATTTTCTACAGACAGAGTGTTTCAAAACTGCTCAATCAAAAGTATGGTTTAACTCTGTTAGCTGAATGCTCAGATCAGAAAGAAGTTTCACAGAATGTTTTCTGTGTAGTTTATATTTGAATATATTCCTTTTTCCACTACTACTCTATTAGCGCTCCAAATGTCCAGTTGCATTTTCTACAGAAAGAGTGTTCAGATCTGCTCAATCAAAAGTATGGTTTAACTCTGTTAGCTGAATGCACAGATCAGAAAGAAGTTTCACAGAATGATTCTGTGTAGTTTATATTTGGAGACATTCCTTTTTCCACTATTACCCTCTTAGCGCTCCGAATCTCCACTTGCATTTTCTACAGAAAGAGTGTTTCAGAACGGCTCAATCAAAACTAAGGTTCAACTCTTTAGTTGAACAAACAGAACAGAAAGAAGTTTCACACAATTCTTCTGTGTAGTTTTTATTTGTAGACATTCTTTTTCCCAATATAGGCCTCTTAGCGCTCAGAATGTCCAATTGCAGTTTCTACAGAAAGAGTGTTTCAGAACGGCTCAATCAAAAGTAAGGTTCAACTCTGTTAGTTGAATGCACAGAACAGAAAGAAGTTTCATACAATGCTTCTGTGTAGTTTATATTTGAACATATTCTTTTTTCCACTATTACCCACTTAGCGCTACGAATGTCCAGTTGCATTTTCTACAGACAGAGTGTTTCAAAACTGCTCAATCAAAAGTATGGTTTAACTCTGTTAGCTGAATGCTCAGATCAGAAAGAAGTTTCACAGAATGCTTCTGTGTAGTTTATATTTGAATATATTCCTTTTTCCACTACTACTCTCTTAGCGCTCCAAATGTCCAGTTGCATTTTCTACAGAAAGAGTGTTCAGATCTGCTCAATCAAAAGTATGGTTTAACTCTGTTAGCTGAATGCACAGATCAGAAAGAAGTTTCACAGAATGATTCTGTGTAGTTTATATTTGGAGACATTCCTTTTTCCACTATTACCCTCTCAGCGCTCCGAATCTCCACTTGCATTTTCTACAGAAAGAGTGTTTCAGAACGGCTCAATCAAAACTAAGGTTCAACTCTTTAGTTGAACAAACAGAACAGAAAGAAGTTTCACACAATTCTTCTGTGTAGTTTTTATTTGTAGACATTCTTTTTCCCAACATAGGCCTCTTAGCGCTCAGAATGTCCAATTGCAGTTTCTACAGAAAGAGTGTTTCAGAACGGCTTAATCAAAAGTAAGGTTCAACTCCGTTAGTTGAATGAACAGAACAGAAAGAAGTTTCATACAATGCTTCTGTGTAGTTTATATTTGAACATAATCTTTTTTCCACTATTAACCACTTAGCGCTACGAATGTCCAGTTGCATTTTCTACAGACAGATTGTTTCAAAACTGCTCAATCAAAAGTATGGTTTAACTCTGTTAGCTGAATGCTCAGATCAGAAAGAAGTTTCACAGAATGCTTCTCTGTAGTTTATATTTGAATATATTCCTTTTTCCACTACTACACTCTTAGCGCTCCAAATGTCCAGTTGCATTTTCTACAGAAAGAGTGTTCAGATCTGCTCAATCAAAAGTATGGTTTAACTCTGTTAGCTGAATGCACAGATCAGAAAGAAGTTTCACCGAATGATTCTGTGTAGTTTATATTTGAAGACATTCCTTTTTCCACTATTACCCTCTTAGCGCTCCGAATCTCCACTTGCATTTTCTACAAAAAGAGTGTTTCATAACTGCTCAATCAAAAATATGTTTTATCTCTGTTAACTGAATTTACAGATCAGAAATAAGTTTCACAGAATGCATCTGTGTAGTTTTTATTTGAAGATATTCTTTTTCCCAATGTAGGCCTCTTAGCGCTTAGCATGTCCAATTGCAGTTTCTACAGAAAGAGTGTTTCAGAACGGCTCAATCAAAAGTAAGGTTCAACTCTGTTAGTTGAATGCACAGAACAGAAAGAATTTTCACAGAATGCTACTGTGTAGTTCATATTTGAATATATTCCTTTTTCCACTATTACCCTCTTAGCGCTCCGAATGTCCACTTGCATTTTCTACAGAAAGAGTGTTCAGAACTGCGCAATCAAAAGTATGGTTTAACTCTGTTAGCTTAATGAACATATCAGAAATAAGTTTCACACAATGCTTCTGTGTAGTTTTTATTTGAAGATATTATTTTTCCCAATAGAGGCCTCTTAGCGCTCAGAATGTCCAATTGCAGTTTCTACAGAAAGAGTGTTTCAGAAAGGCTCAATCAAAAGTAAGGTTCAACTCTGTTAGCTGAATGCACAGAACAGAAAGAAGTTTCATACAATGCTTCTGTGTAGTTCATATTTGAACATATTCTTTTTTCCACTATTACCCACTTAGCGCTACGAATGTCCAGTTGCATTTTCTACAGACAGAGTGTTTCAAAGCTGCTCAATCAAAAGTATGGTTTAACTCTGTTAGCTGAATGCTCAGATCACAAAGAAGTTTCACAGAATGCTTCTGTGTAGTTTATATTTGAATATATTCCTTTTTCCACTACTACTCTCTTAGCGCTCCAAATGTCCAGTTGCATTTTCTACAGAAAGAGTGTTCAGAACTGCTCAATCAAAAGTATGGTTTAACTCTGTCAGCTGAATGCACAGATCAGAAAGAAGTTTCACAGAATGATTCTGTGTAGTTTATATTTGGAGACATTCCTTTTTCCACTATTACCCTCTTAGCGCTCCGAATCTCCACTTGCATTTTCTACAGAAAGAGTGTTTCAGAACATCTCAATCAAAACTAAGGTTCAACTCTTTTAGTTGAACAAACAGAACAGAAAGAAGTTTCACACAATTCTTCTGTGTAGTTTTTATTTGTAGACATTCTTTTTCCCAATATAGGCCTCTTAGCGCTCAGAATGTCCAATTGCATTTTCTACAGAAAGAGTGTTTCAGAACGGCTCAATCAAAAGTAAGGTTCAACTCTGTTAGTTGAATGCACAGAACAGAAAGAAGTTTCATACAATGCTTCTGTGTAGTTTATATTTGAACATATTCTTTTTTCTTCTATTTCCCACTTAGCGCTACGAATGTCCAGTTGCATTTTCTAAAGACAGAGTGTTTCAAAACTGCTCAATCAAAAGTATGGTTTAACTCTGTTAGCTGAATGCTCAGATCAGAAAGAAGTTTCAGAGAATGCTTCTGTGTAGTTTATATTTGAATATATTCCTTTTTCCACTACTACGCTCTTAGCGCTCCAAATGTCCAGTTGCATTTTCTACAGAAAGTGTGCTCAGCTCTGCTCAATCAAAAGTATGGTTTAACTCTGTTAGCTGAATGCACAGATCAGAAAGAAGTTTCACAGAATGATTCTGTGTAGTTTATATTTGGAGACATTCCTTTTTCCACTATTACCCTCTTAGCGCTCCAAATCTCCACTTGCATTTTCTACAGAAAGAGTGTTTCAGAACGGCTCAATCAAAACTAAGGTTCAACTCTTTTAGTTGAACAAACAGAAGAGAAAGAAGTTTCACACAATTCTTCTGTGTAGTTTTTATTTGTAGACATTCTTTTTCCCAATATAGGCCTCTTAGCGCTCAGAATGTCCAATCGCAGTTTCTACAGAAAGAGTGTTTCAGAACGGCTCAATCAAAAGTAAGGTTCAACTCTGTTAGTTGAATGCACAGAACAGAAAGAAGTTTCATACAATGCTTCTGTGTAGTTTCTATTTGAACATATTCTTTTTTCCACTATTACCCACTTAGCGCTACGAATGTCCAGTTGCATTTTCTACAGACAGACTGTTTCAACACTTCTCAATCAAAAGTATGGTTTAACTCTGTTAGCTGAATGCTCAGATCAGAAAGAAGTTTCACAGAATGCTTCTGTGTAGTTTATATTTGAATATATTCCTTTTTCCACTACTACGCTCTTAACGCTCCAAATGTCCAGTTGCATTTTCTACAGAAAGAGTGTTCAGATCTGCTCAATCAAAAGTATGGTTTAACACTGTTAGCTGAATGCACAGATCAGAAAGAAGTTTCACCGAATGATTCTGTGTAGTTTATATTTGAAGACATTCCTTTTTCCACTATTACCCTCTTAGCGCTCGGAATCTCCACTTGCATTTTCTACAAAAAGAGTGTTTCATAACTGCTCAATTAAAAATATGTTTTATCCCTGTTAACTGAATTTACAGATCAGAAATAAGTTTCACAGAATGCATCTGTGTAGTTTTTATTTGAAGATATACTTTTTCCCAATGTAGGCCTCTTAGCGCTTAGCATGTCCAATTGCAGTTTCTACAGAAAGAGTGTTTCAGAACGGCTCAATCAAAAGTAAGGTTCAACTCTCTTAGTTGAATGCACACAACAGAAAGAATTTTCACAGAATGCTACTGTGTAGTTTATATTTGAATATATTCCTTTTTCCACTATTACCCTCTTAGCGCTCCGAATGTCCACTTGCATTTTCTACAGAAAGAGTGTTCAGACCTGCGCAATCAAAAGTATGGTTTAACACTGTTAGCTTAATGAACATATCAGAAATAAGTTTCACACAATGCTTCTGTGTAGTTTTTATTTGAAGATATTACTTTTCCCAATACAGGCCTCTTAGCGCTCAGAATGTCCAATTGCAGTTTCTACAGAAAGAGTGTTTCAGAAAGGCTCAATCAAAAGTAAGGTTCAACTCTGTTAGTTGAATTCACAGAACAGAAAGAAATTTCATACAATGCTTCTGTGTAGTTTATATTTGAACATATTCTTTTTTCCACTATTACCCACTTAGCGCTACGAATGTCCAGTTGCATTTTCTACCGACAGAGTGTTTCAAAACTGCTCAATCAAAAGTATGGTTTAACTCATTTAGCTGAATGCTCAGATCAGAAAGAAGTTTCACAGAATGCTTCTGTGTAGTTTATATTTGAATATATTCCTTTTTCCACTACTACTCTCTTAGCGCTCCAAATGTCCAGTTGCATTTTCTACAGAAAGAGTGTTCAGATCTGCTCAATCAAAAGTATGGTTTAACTCTGTTAGCTTAATGCACAGATCAGAAAGAAGTTTCACAGAATGATTCTGTGTAGTTTATATTTGGAGACATTCCTTTTTCCACTATTAACCTCTTAGCGCTCCGAATCTCCACTTGCATTTTCTACAGAAAGAGTGTTTCAGAACGGCTCAATCAAAACTAAGGTTCAACACTTTTAGTTGAACAAACAGAACAGAAAGAAGTTTCACACAATTCTTCTGTGTAGTTTTTATTTGTAGACATTCTTTTTCCCAATATAGGCCTGCTAGCGCTCAGAATGTCCAATTGCAGTTTCTAAAGAAAGAGTGTTTCAGAACGGCTCAATCAAAAGTAAGGTTCAACTCTGTTAGTTGAATGCACAGAACAGAAAGAAGTTTCATACAATGCTTCTGTGTAGTTTCTATTTGAACATATTCTTTTTTCCACTATTACCCACTTAGCGCTACAAATGTCCAGTTGCATTTTCTACAGACAGAGTGTTTCAAAACTGCTCAATCAAAAGTATGGTTTAACTCTGTTAGCTGAATGCTCAGAATAGAAAGAAGTTTCACAGAATGCTTCTGTGTAGTTTATATTTGAATATATTCCTTTTTCCACTACTACGCTCTTAGCGCTCCAAATGTCCGGTTGCATTTTCTACAGAAAGGGTGTTCAGATCTGCTCAATCAAAAGTATGTTTTAACTCTGTTAGCTGAATGCACAGATCAGAAAGAAGTTTCACCGAATGATTCTGTGTAGTTTATATTTGAAGACATTCCTTTTTCCACTATTACCCTCTTAGCGCTCCGAATCTCCACTTGCATTTTCTACAAAAAGAGTGTTTCATAACTGCTCAATCAAAAATATGTTTTATCTCTGTTAACTGAATTTACAGATCAGAAATAAGTTTCACAGAATGCATCTGTGTAGTTTTTATTTGAAGATATTCTTTTTCCCAATGTAGGCCTCTTAGCGCTTAGCATGTCCAATTGCAGTTTCTACAGAAAGAGTGTTTCAGAACGGCTCAATCAAAAGTAAGGTTCAACTCTGTTAGTTGAATGCACAGAACAGAAAGAATTTTCACAGAATGCTACTGTGTAGTTTATATTTGAATATATTCCTTTTTCCACTATTACCCTCTTAGCGCTCCGAATGTCCACTTGCATTTTCCACAGAAAGAGTGTTCAGAACTGCGCAATCAAAAGTATGGTTTAACTCTGTTAGTTTAATGAACATATCAGAAATAAGTTTCACACAATGCTTCTGTGTAGTTTTTATTTGAAGATATTATTTTTCCCAATAGAGTCCTCTTAGCGCTCAGAATGTCCAATTGCAGTTTCTACAGAAAGAGTGTTTCAGAAAGGCTCAATCAAAAGTAAGGTTCAACTCTGTTAGTTGAATGCACAGAACAGAAAGAAATTTCATACAATGCTTCTGTTTAGTTTATATTTGAACATATTCTTTTTTCCACTATTACCCACTTAGCGCTACGAATGTCCAGTTGCATTTTCTACAGACAGAGTGTTTCAAAGCTGCTCAATCAAAAGTATGGTTTAACTCTGTTAGCTGAATGCTCAGATCACAAAGAAGTTTCACAGAATGCTTCTGTGTAGTTTATATTTGAATATATTCCTTTTTCCACTACTACTCTCTTAGCGCTCCAAATGTCCAGTTGCATTTTCTACAGAAAGAGTGTTCAGAACTGCTCAATCAAAAGTATGGTTTAACTCTGTCAGCTGAATGCACAGATCAGAAAGAAGTTTCACAGAATGATTCTGTGTAGTTTATATTTTGAGACATTCCTTTTTCCACTATTACCCTCTTAGCGCTCCGAATCTCCACTTGCATTTTCTACAGAAAGAGTGTTTCAGAACATCTCAATCAAAACTAAGGTTCAACTCTTTTAGTTGAACAAACAGAACAGAAAGAAGTTTCACACAATTCTTCTGTGTAGTTTTTATTTGTAGACATTCTTTTTCCCAATATAGGCCTCTTAGCGCTCAGAATGTCCAATTGCATTTTCTACAGAAAGAGTGTTTCAGAACGGCTCAATCAAAAGTAAGGTTCAACTCTGTTAGTTGAATGCACAGAACAGAAAGAAGTTTCATACAATGCTTCTGTGTAGTTTATATTTGAACATATTCTTTTTTCTTCTATTTCCCACTTAGCGCTACGAATGTCCAGTTGCATTTTCTAAAGACAGAGTGTTTCAAAACTGCTCAATCAAAAGTATGGTTTAACTCTGTTAGCTGAATGCTCAGATCAGAAAGAAGTTTCAGAGAATGCTTCTGTGTAGTTTATATTTGAATATATTCCTTTTTCCACTACTACGCTCTTAGCGCTCCAAATGTCCAGTTGCATTTTCTACAGAAAGAGTGCTCAGCTCTGCTCAATCAAAAGTATGGTTTAACTCTGTTAGCTGAATGCACAGATCAGAAAGAAGTTTCACAGAATGATTCTGTGTAGTTTATATTTGGAGACATTCCTTTTTCCACTATTACCCTCTTAGCGCTCCAAATCTCCACTTGCATTTTCTACAGAAAGAGTGTTTCAGAACGGCTCAATCAAAACTAAGGTTCAACTCTTTTAGTTGAACAAACAGAAGAGAAAGAAGTTTCACACAATTCTTCTGTGTAGTTTTTATTTGTAGACATTCTTTTTCCCAATATAGGCCTCTTAGCGCTCAGAATGTCCAATCGCAGTTTCTACAGAAAGAGTGTTTCAGAACGGCTCAATCAAAAGTAAGGTTCAACTCTGTTAGTTGAATGCACAGAACAGAAAGAAGTTTCATACAATGCTTCTGTGTAGTTTCTATTTGAACATATTCTTTTTTCCACTATTACCCACTTAGCGCTACGAATGTCCAGTTGCATTTTCTACAGACAGAGTGTTTCAACACTGCTCAATCAAAAGTATGGTTTAACTCTGTTAGCTGAATGCTCAGATCAGAAAGAAGTTTCACAGAATGCTTCTGTGTAGTTTATATTTGAATATATTCCTTTTTCCACTACTACGCTCTTAGCGCTCCAAATGTCCAGTTGCATTTTCTACAGAAAGAGTGTTCAGATCTGCTCAATCAAAAGTATGGTTTAACACTGTTAGCTGAATGCACAGATCAGAAAGAAGTTTCACCGAATGATTCTGTGTAGTTTATATTTGAAGACATTCCTTTTTCCACTATTACCCTCTTAGCGCTCGGAATCTCCACTTGCATTTTCTACAAAAAGAGTGTTTCATAACTGCTCAATCAAAAATATGTTTTATCTCTGTTAACTGAATTTACAGATCAGAAATAAGTTTCACAGAATCCATCTGTGTAGTTTTTATTTGAAGATATACTTTTTCCCAATGTAGGCCTCTTAGCGCTTAGCATGTCCAATTGCAGTTTCTACAGAAAGAGTGTTTCAGAACGGCTCAATCAAAAGTAAGGTTCAACTCTCTTAGTTGAATGCACACAACAGAAAGAATTTTCACAGAATGCTACTGTGTAGTTTATATTTGAATATATTCCTTTTTCCACTATTACCCTCTTAGCGCTCCGAATGTCCACTTGCATTTTCTACAGAAAGAGTGTTCAGAACTGCGCAATCAAAAGTATGGTTTAACACTGTTAGCTTAATGAACATATCAGAAATAAGTTTCACACAATGCTTCTGTGTAGTTTTTATTTGAAGATATTACTTTTCCCAATACAGGCCTCTTAGCGCTCAGAATGTCCAATTGCAGTTTCTACAGAAAGAGTGTTTCAGAAAGGCTCAATCAAAAGTAAGGTTCAACTCTGTTAGTTGAATGCACAGAACAGAAAGAAATTTCATACAATGCTTCTGTGTAGTTTATATTTGAACATATTCTTTTTTCCACTATTACCCACTTAGCGCTACGAATGTCCAGTTGCATTTTCTACCGACAGAGTGTTTCAAAACTGCTCAATCAAAAGTATGGTTTAACTCATTTAGCTGAATGCTCAGATCAGAAAGAAGTTTCACAGAATGCTTCTGTGTAGTTTATATTTCAATATATTCCTTTTTCCACTACTACTCTCTTAGCGCTCCAAATGTCCAGTTGCATTTTCTACAGAAAGAGTGTTCAGATCTGCTCAATCAAAAGTATGGTTTAACTCTGTTAGCTTAATGCACAGATCAGAAAGAAGTTTCACAGAATGATTCTGTGTAGTTTATATTTGGAGACATTCCTTTTTCCACTATTACCCTCTTAGCGCTCCGAATCTCCACTTGCATTTTCTACAGAAAGAGTGTTTCAGAACGGCTCAATCAAAACTAAGGTTCAACACTTTTAGTTGAACAAACAGAACAGAAAGAAGTTTCACACAATTCTTCTGTGTAGTTTTTATTTGTAGACATTCTTTTTCCCAATATAGGCCTGCTAGCGCTCAGAATGTCCAATTGCAGTTTCTACAGAAAGAGTGTTTCAGAACGGCTCAATCAAAAGTAAGGTTCAACTCTGTTAGTTGAATGCACAGAACAGAAAGAAGTTTCATACAATGCTTCTGTGTAGTTTCTATTTGAACATATTCTTTTTTCCACTATTACCCACTTAGCGCTACAAATGTCCAGTTGCATTTTCTACAGACAGAGTGTTTCAAAACTGCTCAATCAAAAGTATGGTTTAACTCTGTTAGCTGAATGCTCAGAATAGAAAGAAGTTTCACAGAATGCTTCTGTGTAGTTTATATTTGAATATATTCCTTTTTCCACTACTACGCTCTTAGCGCTCCAAATGTCCGGTTGCATTTTCTACAGAAAGGGTGTTCAGATCTGCTCAATCAAAAGTATGTTTTAACTCTGTTAGCTGAATGCACAGATCAGAAAGAAGTTTCACCGAATGATTCTGTGTAGTTTATATTTGAAGACATTCCTTTTTCCACTATTACCCTCTTAGCGCTCCGAATCTCCACTTGCATTTTCTACAAAAAGAGTGTTTCATAACTGCTCAATCAAAAATATGTTTTATCTCTGTTAACTGAATTTACAGATCAGAAATAAGTTTCACAGAATGCATCTGTGTAGTTTTTATTTGAAGATATTCTTTTTCCCAATGTAGGCCTCTTAGCGCTTAGCATGTCCAATTGCAGTTTCTACAGAAAGAGTGTTTCAGAACGGCTCAATCAAAAGTAAGGTTCAACTCTGTTAGTTGAATGCACAGAACAGAAAGAATTTTCACAGAATGCTACTGTGTAGTTTATATTTGAATATATTCCTTTTTCCACTATTACCCTCTTAGCGCTCCGAATGTCCACTTGCATTTTCCACAGAAAGAGTGTTCAGAACTGCGCAATCAAAAGTATGGTTTAACTCTGTTAGTTTAATGAACATATCAGAAATAAGTTTCACACAATGCTTCTGTGTAGTTTTTATTTGAAGATATTATTTTTCCCAATAGAGTCCTCTTAGCGCTCAGAATGTCCAATTGCAGTTTCTACAGAAAGAGTGTTTCAGAAAGGCTCAATCAAAAGTAAGGTTCAACTCTGTTAGTTGAATGCACAGAACAGAAAGAAATTTCATACAATGCTTCGGTTTAGTTTATATTTGAACATATTCTTTTTTCCACTATTACCCACTTAGCGCTACGAATGTCCAGTTGCATTTTCTACAGACAGAGTGTTTCAAAACTGCTCAATCAAAAGTATGGTTTAACTCTGTTAGCTGAATGCTCAGATCAGAAAGAAGTTTCACAGAATGCTTCTGTGTAGTTTATATTTGAATATATTCCTTTTTCCACTACTACTCTCTTAGCGCTCCAAATGTCCAGTTGCATTTTCTACAGAAAGAGTGTTCAGATCTGCTCAATCAAAAGTATGGTTTAACTCTGTTAGCTGAATGCACAGATCAGAAAGAAGTTTCACAGAATGATTCTGTGTAGTTTATATTTGGAGACATTCCTTTTTCCACTATTACCCTCTTAGCGCTCCGAATCTCCACTTGCATTTTCTACAGAAAGAGTTTTTCAGAACGGCTCAATCAAAACTAAGGTTCAACTCTTTTAGTTGAACAAACAGAACAGAAAGAAGTTTCACACAATTCTTCTGTGTAGTTTTTATTTGTAGACATTCTTTTTCCCAATATAGGCCTCTTAGCGCTCAGAATGTCCAATTGCAGTTTCTACAGAAAGAGTGTTTCAGAACGGCTCAATCAAAAGTAAGGTTCAACTCTGTTAGATGAATGCACAGAACAGAAAGAAGTTTCATACAATGCTTCTGTGTAGTTTCTATTTGAACATATTCTTTTTTCCACTATTACCCACTTAGCGCTACGAATATCCAGTTGCATTTTCTACAGACAGAGTGTTTCAAAACTGCTCAATCAAAAGTATGGTTTAACTCTGTTAGCTGAATGCTCAGATCAGAAAGAAGTTTCACAGAATGCTTCTGTGTAGTTTATATTTGAATATATTCCTTTTTCCACTACTACGCACTTAGCGCTCCAAATGTCCAGTTGCATTTTCTACAGAAAGAGTGTTCAGATCTGCTCAATCAAAAGTATGGTTTAACTCTGTTAGCTGAATGCACAGATCAGAAAGAAGTTTCACCGAATGATTCTGTGTAGTTTATATTTGAAGACACTCCTTTTTCCACTATTACCCTCTTAGCGCTCCGAATCTCCACTTGCATTTTCTACAAAAAGAGTGTTTCATAACTGCTCAATCAAAAATATGTTTTATCTCTGTTAACTGAATTTACAGATCAGAAATAAGTTTCACAGAATGCATCTGTGTAGTTTTTATTTGAAGATATTCTTTTTCCCAATGTAGGCCTCTTAGCGCTTAGCATGTCCAATTGCAGTTTCTACAGAAAGAGTGTTTCAGAACGGCTCAATCAAAAGTAAGGTTCAAATCTGTTAGTTGAATGCACAGAACAGAAAGAATTTTCACAGAATGCTACTGTGTAGTTTATATTTGAATATATTCCTTTTTCCACTATTACCCTCTTAGCGCTCCGAATGTCCACTTGCATTTTCTACAGAAAGAGTGTTCAGAACTGCGCAATCAAAAGTATGGTTTAACTCTGTTAGCTTAATGAACATATCAGAAATAAGTTTCACACAATGCTTCTGTGTAGTTTCTATTTGAAGACATTACTTTTCCCAATACAGGCCTCTTAGCGCTCAGAATGTCCAATTGCAGTTTCTACAGAAAGAGTGTTTCAGAAAGGCTCAATCAAAAGTAAGGTTCAACTCTGTTAGTTGAATGCACAGAACAGAAAGAAATTTCATACAATGCTTCTGTGTAGTTTATATTTGAACATATTCTTTTTTCCACTATTACCCACTTAGCGCTACGAATGTCCAGTTGCATTTTCTACAGACAGAGTGTTTCAAAACTGCTCAATCAAAAGTATGGTTTAACTCATTTAGCTGAATGCTCAGATCATAAAGAAGTTTCACAGAATGATTCTGTGTAGTTTATATTTGGAGACATTCCTTTTTCCACTATTACCCTCTTAGCGCTCCGAATCTCCACTTGCATTTTCTACAGAAAGAGTGTTTCAGAACGGCTCAATCAAAACTAAGGTTCAACACTTTTCGTTGAACAAACAGAACAGAAAGAAGTTTCACACAATTCTTCTGTGTAGTTTTTATTTGTAGACATTCTTTTTCCCAATATAGGCCTCTTAACGCTCAGAATGTCCAATTGCAGTTTCTACAGAAAGAGTGTTTCAGAACGGCTCAATCAAAAGTAAGGTTCAACTCTGTTAGTTGAATGCACAGAACAGAAAGAAGTTTCATACAATGCTTCTGTGTAGTTTCTATTTGAACATATTCTTTTTTCCACTATTACCCACTTAGCGCTACGAATGTCCAGTTGCATTTTCTACAGACAGAGTGTTTCAAAACTGCTCAATCAAAAGTATGGTTTAACTCTGTTAGCTGAATGCTCAGATCAGAAAGAAGTTTCACAGAATGCTTCTGTGTAGTTTATATTTGAATATATTCCTTTTTCCACTACTACGCTCTTAGCGCTCCAAATGTCCGGTTGCATTTTCTACAGAAAGAGTGTTCAGATCTGCTCAATCAAAAGTATGTTTTAACTCTGTTAGCTGAATGCACAGATCAGAAAGAAGTTTCACCGAATGATTCTGTGTAGTTTATATTAGAAGACATTACTTTTTCCACTATTACCCTCTTAGCGCTCCGAATCTCCACTTGCATTTTCTACAAAAATAGTGTTTCATAACTGCTCAATCAAAAATATGTTTTATCTCTGTTAACTGAATTTACAGATCAGAAATAATTTTCACAGAATGCATCTGTGTAGTTTTTATTTGAAGATATTTTTTTCCCAATGTAGGCCTCTTAGCGCTTAGCATGTCCAATTGCAGTTTCTACAGAAAGAGTGTTTCAGAACGGCTCAATCAAAAGTAAGGTTCAAATCTGTTAGTTGAATGCACAGAACAGAAAGAATTTTCACAGAATGCTACTGTGTAGTTTATATTTGAATATATTCCTTTTTCCACTATTACCCTCTTAGCGCTCCGAATGTCCACTTGCATTTTCTACAGAAAGAGTGTTCAGAACTGCGCAATCAAAAGTATGGTTTAACTCTGTTAGCTTAATGAACATATCAGAAATAAGTTTCACACAATGCTTCTGTGTAGTTTTTATTTGAAGACATTACTTTTCCCAATACAGGCCTCTTAGCGCTCAGAATGTCCAATTGCAGTTTCTACAGAAAGAGTGTTTCAGAAAGGCTCAATCAAAAGTAAGGTTCAACTCTGTTAGTTGAATGCACAGAACAGAAAGAAATTTCATACAATGCTTCTGTGTAGTTTATATTTGAACATATTCTTTTTTCCACTATTACCCACTTAGCGCTACGAATGTCCAGTTGCATTTTCTACAGACAGAGTGTTTCAAAACTGCTCAATCAAAAGTATGGTTTAACTCATTTAGCTGAATGCTCAGATCATAAAGAAGTTTCACCGAATGATTCTGTGTAGTTTATATTTGGAGACATTCCTTTTTCCACTATTACCCTCTTAGCGCTCCAAATCTCCACTTGCATTTTCTACAGAAAGAGTGTTTCAGAACGGCTCAATCAAAACTAAGGTTCAACTCTTTTAGTTGAACAAACAGAAGAGAAAGAAGTTTCACACAATTCTTCTGTGTAGTTTTTATTTGTAGACATTCTTTTTCCCAATATAGGCCTCTTAGCGCTCAGAATGTCCAATCGCAGTCTCCACAGAAAGAGTGTTTCAGAACGGCTCAATCAAAAGTAAGGTTCAACTCTGTTAGTTGAATGCACAGAACAGAAAGAAGTTTCATACAATGCTTCTGTGTAGTTTCTATTTGAACATATTCTTTTTTCCACTATTACCCACTTAGCGCTACGAATGTCCAGTTGCATTTTCTACAGACAGAGTGTTTCAACACTGCTCAATCAAAAGTATGGTTTAACTCTGTTAGCTGAATGCTCAGATCAGAAAGAAGTTTCACAGAATGCTTCTGTGTAGTTTATATTTGAATATATTCCTTTTTCCACTACTACGCTCTTAGCGCTCCAAATGTCCAGTTGCATTTTCTACAGAAAGAGTGTTCAGATCTGCTCAATCAAAAGTATGGTTTAACACTGTTAGCTGAATGCACAGATCAGAAAGAAGTTTCACCGAATGATTCTGTGTAGTTTATATTTGAAGACATTCCTTTTTCCACTATTACCCTCTTAGCGCTCGGAATCTCCACTTGCATTTTCTACAAAAAGAGTGTTTCATAACTGCTCAATCAAAAATATGTTTTATCTCTGTTAACTGAATTTACAGATCAGAAATAAGTTTCACAGAATCCATCTGTGTAGTTTTTATTTGAAGATATACTTTTTCCCAATGTAGGCCTCTTAGCGCTTAGCATGTCCAATTGCAGTTTCTACAGAAAGAGTGTTTCAGAACGGCTCAATCAAAAGTAAGGTTCAACTCTCTTAGTTGAATGCACACAACAGAAAGAATTTTCACAGAATGCTACTGTGTAGTTTATATTTGAATATATTCCTTTTTCCACTATTACCCTCTTAGCGCTCCGAATGTCCACTTGCATTTTCTACAGAAAGAGTGTTCAGAACTGCGCAATCAAAAGTATGGTTTAACACTGTTAGCTTAATGAACATATCAGAAATAAGTTTCACACAATGCTTCTGTGTAGTTTTTATTTGAAGATATTACTTTTCCCAATACAGGCCTCTTAGCGCTCAGAATGTCCAATTGCAGTTTCTACAGAAAGAGTGTTTCAGAAAGGCTCAATCAAAAGTAAGGTTCAACTCTGTTAGTTGAATGCACAGAACAGAAAGAAATTTCATACAATGCTTCTGTGTAGTTTATATTTGAACATATTCTTTTTTCCACTATTACCCACTTAGCGCTACGAATGTCCAGTTGCATTTTCTACCGACAGAGTGTTTCAAAACTGATCAATCAAAAGTATGGTTTAACTCATTTAGCTGAATGCTCAGATCAGAAAGAAGTTTCACAGAATGCTTCTGTGTAGTTTATATTTCAATATATTCCTTTTTCCACTACTACTCTCTTAGCGCTCCAAATGTCCAGTTGCATTTTCTACAGAAAGAGTGTTCAGATCTGCTCAATCAAAAGTATGGTTTAACTCTGTTAGCTTAATGCACAGATCAGAAAGAAGTTTCACAGAATGATTCTGTGTAGTTTATATTTGGAGACATTCCTTTTTCCACTATTAACCTCTTAGCGCTCCGAATCTCCACTTGCATTTTCTACAGAAAGAGTGTTTCAGAACGGCTCAATCAAAACTAAGGTTCAACACTTTTAGTTGAACAAACAGAAC
Organism: Symphalangus syndactylus; assembly: GCF_028878055.3. Lineage (NCBI taxonomy): Eukaryota > Metazoa > Chordata > Mammalia > Primates > Hylobatidae > Symphalangus > Symphalangus syndactylus. Next base: position 4,664,196 of record NC_072436.2, read on the forward strand.
AGAAAGAAGTTTCACACAATTCTTCTGTGTAGTTTTTATTTGTAGACATTCTTTTTCCCAATATAGGCCTGCTAGCGCTCAGAATGTCCAATTGCAGTTTCTACAGAAAGAGTGTTTCAGAACGGCTCAATCAAAAGTAAGGTTCAACTCTGTTAGTTGAATGCACAGAACAGAAAGAAGTTTCATACAATGCTTCTGTGTAGTTTCTATTTGAACATATTCTTTTTTCCACTATTACCCACTTAGCGCTACAAATGTCCAGTTGCATTTTCTACAGACAGAGTGTTTCAAAACTGCTCAATCAAAAGTATGGTTTAACTCTGTTAGCTGAATGCTCAGAATAGAAAGAAGTTTCACAGAATGCTTCTGTGTAGTTTATATTTGAATATATTCCTTTTTCCACTACTACGCTCTTAGCGCTCCAAATGTCCGGTTGCATTTTCTACAGAAAGGGTGTTCAGATCTGCTCAATCAAAAGTATGTTTTAACTCTGTTAGCTGAATGCACAGATCAGAAAGAAGTTTCACCGAATGATTCTGTGTAGTTTATATTTGAAGACATTCCTTTTTCCACTATTACCCTCTTAGCGCTCCGAATCTCCACTTGCATTTTCTACAAAAAGAGTGTTTCATAACTGCTCAATCAAAAATATGTTTTATCTCTGTTAACTGAATTTACAGATCAGAAATAAGTTTCACAGAATGCATCTGTGTAGTTTTTATTTGAAGATATTCTTTTTCCCAATGTAGGCCTCTTAGCGCTTAGCATGTCCAATTGCAGTTTCTACAGAAAGAGTGTTTCAGAACGGCTCAATCAAAAGTAAGGTTCAACTCTGTTAGTTGAATGCACAGAACAGAAAGAATTTTCACAGAATGCTACTGTGTAGTTTATATTTGAATATATTCCTTTTTCCACTATTACCCTCTTAGCGCTCCGAATGTCCACTTGCATTTTCCACAGAAAGAGTGTTCAGAACTGCGCAATCAAAAGTATGGTTTAACTCTGTTAGTTTAATGAACATATCAGAAATAAGTTTCACACAATGCTTCTGTGTAGTTTTTATTTGAAGATATTATTTTTCCCAATAGAGTCCTCTTAGCGCTCAGAATGTCCAATTGCAGTTTCTACAGAAAGAGTGTTTCAGAAAGGCTCAATCAAAAGTAAGGTTCAACTCTGTTAGTTGAATGCACAGAACAGAAAGAAATTTCATACAATGCTTCTGTTTAGTTTATATTTGAACATATTCTTTTTTCCACTATTACCCACTTAGCGCTACGAATGTCCAGTTGCATTTTCTACAGACAGAGTGTTTCAAAACTGCTCAATCAAAAGTATGGTTTAACTCTGTTAGCTGAATGCTCAGATCAGAAAGAAGTTTCACAGAATGCTTCTGTGTAGTTTATATTTGAATATATTCCTTTTTCCACTACTACTCTCTTAGCGCTCCAAATGTCCAGTTGCATTTTCTACAGAAAGAGTGTTCAGATCTGCTCAATCAAAAGTATGGTTTAACTCTGTTAGCTGAATGCACAGATCAGAAAGAAGTTTCACAGAATGATTCTGTGTAGTTTATATTTGGAGACATTCCTTTTTCCACTATTACCCTCTTAGCGCTCCGAATCTCCACTTGCATTTTCTACAGAAAGAGTTTTTCAGAACGGCTCAATCAAAACTAAGGTTCAACTCTTTTAGTTGAACAAACAGAACAGAAAGAAGTTTCACACAATTCTTCTGTGTAGTTTTTATTTGTAGACATTCTTTTTCCCAATATAGGCCTCTTAGCGCTCAGAATGTCCAATTGCAGTTTCTACAGAAAGAGTGTTTCAGAACGGCTCAATCAAAAGTAAGGTTCAACTCTGTTAGATGAATGCACAGAACAGAAAGAAGTTTCATACAATGCTTCTGTGTAGTTTCTATTTGAACATATTCTTTTTTCCACTATTACCCACTTAGCGCTACGAATATCCAGTTGCATTTTCTACAGACAGAGTGTTTCAAAACTGCTCAATCAAAAGTATGGTTTAACTCTGTTAGCTGAATGCTCAGATCAGAAAGAAGTTTCACAGAATGCTTCTGTGTAGTTTATATTTGAATATATTCCTTTTTCCACTACTACGCTCTTAGCGCTCCAAATGTCCAGTTGCATTTTCTACAGAAAGAGTGTTCAGATCTGCTCAATCAAAAGTATGGTTTAACTCTGTTAGCTGAATGCACAGATCAGAAAGAAGTTTCACCGAATGATTCTGTGTAGTTTATATTTGAAGATACTCCTTTTTCCACTATTACCCTCTTAGCGCTCCGAATCTCCACTTGCATTTTCTACAAAAAGAGTGTTTCATAACTGCTCAATCAAAAATATGTTTTATCTCTGTTAACTGAATTTACAGATCAGAAATAAGTTTCACAGAATGCATCTGTGTAGTTTTTATTTGAAGATATTCCTTTTCCCAATGTAGGCCTCTTAGCGCTTAGCATGTCCAATTGCAGTTTCTACAGAAAGAGTGTTTCAGAACGGCTCAATCAAAAGTAAGGTTCAAATCTGTTAGTTGAATGCACAGAACAGAAAGAATTTTCACAGAATGCTACTGTGTAGTTTATATTTGAATATATTCCTTTTTCCACTATTACCCTCTTAGCGCTCCGAATGTCCACTTGCATTTTCTACAGAAAGAGTGTTCAGAACTGCGCAATCAAAAGTATGGTTTAACTCTGTTAGCTTAATGAACATATCAGAAATAAGTTTCACACAATGCTTCTGTGTAGTTTCTATTTGAAGACATTACTTTTCCCAATACAGGCCTCTTAGCGCTCAGAATGTCCAATTGCAGTTTCTACAGAAAGAGTGTTTCAGAAAGGCTCAATCAAAAGTAAGGTTCAACTCTGTTAGTTGAATGCACAGAACAGAAAGAAATTTCATACAATGCTTCTGTGTAGTTTATATTTGAACATATTCTTTTTTCCACTATTACCCACTTAGCGCTACGAATGTCCAGTTGCATTTTCTACAGACAGAGTGTTTCAAAACTGCTCAATCAAAAGTATGGTTTAACTCATTCAGCTGAATGCTCAGATCATAAAGAAGTTTCACAGAATGATTCTGTGTAGTTTATATTTGGAGACATTCCTTTTTCCACTATTACCCTCTTAGCGCTCCGAATCTCCACTTGCATTTTCTACAGAAAGAGTGTTTCAGAACGGCTCAATCAAAACTAAGGTTCAACACTTTTCGTTGAACAAACAGAACAGAAAGAAGTTTCACACAATTCTTCTGTGTAGTTTTTATTTGTAGACATTCTTTTTCCCAATATAGGCCTCTTAACGCTCAGAATGTCCAATTGCAGTTTCTACAGAAAGAGTGTTTCAGAACGGCTCAATCAAAAGTAAGGTTCAACTCTGTTAGTTGAATGCACAGAACAGAAAGAAGTTTCATACAATGCTTCTGTGTAGTTTCTATTTGAACATATTCTTTTTTCCACTATTACCCACTTAGCGCTACGAATGTCCAGTTGCATTTTCTACAGACAGAGTGTTTCAAAACTGCTCAATCAAAAGTATGGTTTAACTCTGTTAGCTGAATGCTCAGATCAGAAAGAAGTTTCACAGAATGCTTCTGTGTAGTTTATATTTGAATATATTCCTTTTTCCACTACTACGCTCTTAGCGCTCCAAATGTCCGGTTGCATTTTCTACAGAAAGAGTGTTCAGATCTGCTCAATCAAAAGTATGTTTTAACTCTGTTAGCTGAATGCACAGATCAGAAAGAAGTTTCACCGAATGATTCTGTGTAGTTTATATTAGAAGACATTACTTTTTCCACTATTACCCTCTTAGCGCTCCGAATCTCCACTTGCATTTTCTATAAAAAGAGTGTTTCATAACTGCTCAATCAAAAATATGTTTTATCTCTGTTAACTGAATTTACAGATCAGAAATAAGTTTCACAGAATGCATCTGTGTAGTTTTTATTTGAAGATATTATTTTTCCCAATGTAGGCCTCTTAGCGCTTAGCATGTCCAATTGCAGTTTCTACAGAAAGAGTGTTTCAGAACGGCTCAATCAAAAGTAAGGTTCAACTCTGTTAGTTGAATGCACAGAACAGAAAGAATTTTCACAGAATGCTACTGTGTAGTTTATATTTGAATATATTCCTTTTTCCACTATTACCCTCGTAGCGCTCCGAATGTCCACTTGCATTTTCTACAGAAAGTGTGTTCAGAACTGCGCAATCAAAAGTATGGTTTAACTCTGTTAGTTTAATGAACATATCAGAAATAAGTTTCACACAATGCTTCTGTGTAGTTTTTATTTGAAGATATTATTTTTCCCAATAGAGGCCTCTTAGCGCTCAGAATGTCCAATTGCAGTTTCTACAGAAAGAGTGTTTCAGAAAGGCTCAATCAAAAGTAAGGTTCAACTCTGTTAGTTGAATGCACAGAACAGAAAGAAATTTCATACAATGTATCTGTATAGTTTATATTTGAAGATATTCTTTTTTCCACTATTACCCACTTAGCGCTACGAATGTCCCGTTGCATTTTCTACAGACAGAGTGTTTCAAAACTGCTCAATCAAAAGTATGATTTAACTCTGTTAGCTGAATGCTCAGATCAGAAAGAAGTTTCACAGAATGCTTCTGTGTAGTTTATATTTGAATATATTCCTTTTTCCACTACTACTCTCTTAGCGCTCCAAATGTCCAGTTGCATTTTCTACAGAAAGAGTGTTCAGATCTGCTCAATCAAAAGTATGGTTTAACTCTGTTAGCTGAATGCACAGATCAGAAAGAAGTTTCACAGAATGATTCTGTGTAGTTTATATTTGGAGACATTCCTTTTTCCACTATTACCCTCTTAGCGCTCCGAATCTCCACTTGCATTTTCTACAGAAAGAGTTTTTCAGAACGGCTCAATCAAAACTAAGGTTCAACTCTTTTAGTTGAACAAACAGAACAGAAAGAAGTTTCACACAATTCTTCTGTGTAGTTTTTATTTGTAGACATTCTTTTTCCCAATATAGGCCTCTTAGCGCTCAGAATGTCCAATTGCAGTTTCTACAGAAAGAGTGTTTCAGAACGGCTCAATCAAAAGTAAGGTTCAACTCTGTTAGATGAATGCACAGAACAGAAAGAAGTTTCATACAATGCTTCTGTGTAGTTTCTATTTGAACATATTCTTTTTTCCACTATTACCCACTTAGCGCTACGAATATCCAGTTGCATTTTCTACAGACAGAGTGTTTCAAAACTGCTCAATCAAAAGTATGGTTTAACTCTGTTAGCTGAATGCTCAGATCAGAAAGAAGTTTCACAGAATGCTTCTGTGTAGTTTATATTTGAATATATTCCTTTTTCCACTACTACGCTCTTAGCGCTCCAAATGTCCAGTTGCATTTTCTACAGAAAGAGTGTTCAGATCTGCTCAATCAAAAGTATGGTTTAACTCTGTTAGCTGAATGCACAGATCAGAAAGAAGTTTCACCGAATGTTTCTGTGTAGTTTATATTTGAAGACATTCCTTTTTCCACTATTACCCTCTTAGCGCTCCGAATCTCCACTTGCATTTTCTACAAAAAGAGTGTTTCATAACTGCTCAATCAAAAATATGTTTTATCTCTGTTAACTGAATTTACAGATCAGAAATAAGTTTCACAGAATGCATCTGTGTAGTTTTTATTTGAAGATATTCTTTTTCCCAATGTAGGCCTCTTAGCGCTTAGCATGTCCAATTGCAGTTTCTACAGAAAGAGTGTTTCAGAACGGCTCAATCAAAAGTAAGGTTCAAATCTGTTAGTTGAATGCACAGAACAGAAAGAATTTTCACAGAATGCTACTGTGTAGTTTATATTTGAATATATTCCTTTTTCCACTATTACCCTCTTAGCGCTCCGAATGTCCACTTGCATTTTCTACAGAAAGAGTGTTCAGAACTGCGCAATCAAAAGTATGGTTTAACTCTGTTAGCTTAATGAACATATCAGAAATAAGTTTCACACAATGCTTCTGTGTAGTTTTTATTTGAAGACATTACTTTTCCCAATACAGGCCTCTTAGCGCTCAGAATGTCCAATTGCAGTTTCTACAGAAAGAGTGTTTCAGAAAGGCTCAATCAAAAGTAAGGTTCAACTCTGTTAGTTGAATGCACAGAACAGAAAGAAATTTCATACAATGCTTCTGTGTAGTTTATATTTGAACATATTCTTTTTTCCACTATTACCCACTTAGCGCTACGAATGTCCAGTTGCATTTTCTACAGACAGAGTGTTTCAAAACTGCTCAATCAAAAGTATGGTTTAACTCATTTAGCTGAATGCTCAGATCATAAAGAAGTTTCACCGAATGATACTGTGTAGTTTATATTTGGAGACATTCCTTTTTCCACTATTACCCTCTTAGCGCTCCGAATCTCCACTAGCATTTTCTACAGAAAGAGTGTTTCAGAACGGCTCAATCAAAACTAAGGTTCAACACTTTTCGTTGAACAAACAGAACAGAAAGAAGTTTCACACAATTCTTCTGTGTAGTTTTTATTTGTAGACATTCTTTTTCCCAATATAGGCCTCTTAACGCTCAGAATGTCCAATTGCAGTTTCTACAGAAAGAGTGTTTCAGAACGGCTCAATCAAAAGTAAGGTGCAACTCTGTTAGTTGAATGCACAGAACAGAAAGAAGTTTCATACAATGATTCTGTGTAGTTTCTATTTGAACATATTCTTTTTTCCACTATTACCCACTTAGCGCTACGAAGGTCCAGTTGCATTTTCTACAGACAGAGTGTTTCAAAACTGCTCAATCAAAAGTATGGTTTAACTCTGTTAGCTGAATGCTCAGATCAGAAAGAAGTTTCACAGAATGCTTCTGTGTAGTTTATATTTGAATATATTCCTTTTTCCACTACTACGCTCTTAGCGCTCCAAATGTCCGGTTGCATTTTCTACAGAAAGAGTGTTCAGATCTGCTCAATCAAAAGTATGTTTTAACTCTGTTAGCTTAATGCACAGATCAGAAAGAAGTTTCACCGAATGATTCTGTGTAGTTTATATTAGAAGACATTACTTTTTCCACTAATACCCTCTTAGCGCTCCGAATCTCCACTTGCATTTTCTACAGAAAGAGTTTTTCAGAACGGCTCAATCAAAACTAAGGTTCAACTCTTTTAGTTGAACAAACAGAACAGAAAGAAGTTTCACACAATTCTTCTGTGTAGTTTTTATTTGTAGACATTCTTTTTCCCAATATAGGCCTCTTAGCGCTCAGAATGTCCAATTGCAGTTTCTACAGAAAGAGTGTTTCAGAAAGGCTCAATCAAAAGTAAGGTTCAACTCTGTTAGTTGAATGCACAGAACAGAAAGAAATTTCATACAATGTATCTGTGTAGTTTATATTTGAACATATTCTTTTTTCCACTATTACCCACTTAGCGCTACGAATGTCCAGTTGCATTTTCTACAGACAGAGTGTTTCAAAACTGCTCAATCAAAAGTATGATTTAACTCTGTTAGCTGAATGCTCAGATCAGAAAGAAGTTTCACAGAATGCTTCTGTGTAGTTTATATTTGAATATATTCCTTTTTCCACTACTACTCTCTTAGCGCTCCAAATGTCCAGTTGCATTTTCTACAGAAAGAGTGTTCAGATCTGCTCAATCAAAAGTATGGTTTAACTCTGTTAGCTGAATGCACAGATCAGAAAGAAGTTTCACAGAATGATTCTGTGTAGTTTATATTTGGAGACATTCCTTTTTCCACTATTACCCTCTTAGCGCTCCGAATCTCCACTTGCATTTTCTACAGAAAGAGTTTTTCAGAACGGCTCAATCAAAACTAAGGTTCAACTCTTTTAGTTGAACAAACAGAACAGAAAGAAGTTTCACACAATTCTTCTGTGTAGTTTTTATTTGTAGACATTCTTTTTCCCAATATAGGCCTCTTAGCGCTCAGAATGTCCAATTGCAGTTTCTACAGAAAGAGTGTTTCAGAACGGCTCAATCAAAAGTAAGGTTCAACTCTGTTAGATGAATGCACAGAACAGAAAGAAGTTTCATACAATGCTTCTGTGTAGTTTCTATTTGAACATATTCTTTTTTCCACTATTACCCACTTAGCGCTACGAATATCCAGTTGCATTTTCTACAGACAGAGTGTTTCAAAACTGCTCAATCAAAAGTATGGTTTAACTCTGTTAGCTGAATGCTCAGATCAGAAAGAAGTTTCACAGAATGCTTCTGTGTAGTTTATATTTGAATATATTCCTTTTTCCACTACTACGCTCTTAGCGCTCCAAATGTCCAGTTGCATTTTCTACAGAAAGAGTGTTCAGATCTGCTCAATCAAAAGTATGGTTTAACTCTGTTAGCTGAATGCACAGATCAGAAAGAAGTTTCACCGAATGATTCTGTGTAGTTTATATTTGAAGACATTCCTTTTTCCACTATTACCCTCTTAGCGCTCCGAATCTCCACCTGCATTTTCTACAAAAAGAGTGTTTCATAACTGCTCAATCAAAAATATGTTTTATCTCTGTTAACTGAATTTACAGATCAGAAATAAGTTTCACAGAATGTATCTGTGTAGTTTTTATTTGAAGATATTCTTTTTCCCAATGAAGGCCTCTTAGCGCTTAGCATGTCCAATTGCAGTTTCTACAGAAAGAGTGTTTCAGAACGGCTCAATCAAAAGTAAGGTTCAAATCTGTTAGTTGAATGCACAGAACAGAAAGAATTTTCACAGAATGCTACTGTGTAGTTTATATTTGAATATATTCCTTTTTCCACTATTACCCTCTTAGCGCTCCGAATGTCCACTTGCATTTTCTACAGAAAGAGTGTTCAGAACTGCGCAATCAAAAGTATGGTTTAACTCTGTTAGCTTAATGAACATATCAGAAATAAGTTTCACACAATGCTTCTGTGTAGTTTTTATTTGAAGACATTACTTTTCCCAATACAGGCCTCTTAGCGCTCAGAATGTCCAATTGCAGTTTCTACAGAAAGAGTGTTTCAGAAAGGCTCAATCAAAAGTAAGGTTCAACTCTGTTAGTTGAATGCACAGAACAGAAAGAAATTTCATACAATGCTTCTGTGTAGTTTATATTTGAACATATTCTTTTTTCCACTATTACCCACTTAGCGCTACGAATGTCCAGTTGCATTTTCTACAGACAGAGTGTTTCAAAACTGCTCAATCAAAAGTATGGTTTAACTCATTTAGCTGAATGCTCAGATCATAAAGAAGTTTCACAGAATGATTCTGTGTAGTTTATATTTGGAGACATTCCTTTTTCCACTATTACCCTCTTAGCGCTCCGAATCTCCACTAGCATTTTCTACAGAAAGAGTGTTTCAGAACGGCTCAATCAAAACTAAGGTTCAACACTTTTCGTTGAACAAACAGAACAGAAAGAAGTTTCACACAATTCTTCTGTGTAGTTTTTATTTGTAGACATTCTTTTTCCCAATATAGGCCTCTTAACGCTCAGAATGTCCAATTGCAGTTTCTACAGAAAGAGTGTTTCAGAACGGCTCAATCAAAAGTAAGGTTCAACTCTGTTAGTTGAATGCACAGAACAGAAAGAAGTTTCATACAATGCTTCTGTGTAGTTTATATTTGAACATATTCTTTTTTCCACTATTACCCACTTAGCGCTACGAATGTCCAGTTGCATTTTCTACAGACAGAGTGTTTCAAAACTGCTCAATCAAAAGTATGGTTTAACTCTGTTAGCTGAATGCTCAGATCAGAAAGAAGTTTCACAGAATGCTTCTGTGTAGTTTATATTTGAATATATTCCTTTTTCCACTACTACGCTCTTAGCGCTCCAAATGTCCGGTTGCATTTTCTATAGAAAGAGTGTTCAGATCTGCTCAATCAAAAGTATGTTTTAACTCTGTTAGCTGAATGCACAGATCAGAAAGAAGTTTCACCGAATGATTCTGTGTAGTTTATATTAGAAGACATTACTTTTTCCACTATTACCCTCTTAGCGCTCCGAATCTCCACTTGCATTTTCTATAAAAAGAGTGTTTCATAACTGCTCAATCAAAAATATGTTTTATCTCTGTTAACTGAATTTACAGATCAGAAATAAGTTTCACAGAATGCATCTGTGTAGTTTTTATTTGAAGATATTATTTTTCCCAATGTAGGCCTCTTAGCGATTAGCATGTCCAATTGCAGTTTCTACAGAAAGAGTGTTTCAGAACGGCTCAATCAAAAGTAAGGTTCAACTCTGTTAGTTGAATGCACAGAACAGAAAGAATTTTCACAGAATGCTACTGTGTAGTTTATATTTGAATATATTCCTTTTTCCACTATTACCCTCGTAGCGCTCCGAATGTCCACTTGCATTTTCTACAGAAAGAGTGTTCAGAACTGCGCAATCAAAAGTATGGTTTAACTCTGTTAGTTTAATGAACATATCAGAAATAAGTTTCACACAATGCTTCTGTGTAGTTTTTATTTGAAGATATTATTTTTCCCAATAGAGGCCTCTTAGCGCTCAGAATGTCCAATTGCAGTTTCTACAGAAAGAGTGTTTCAGAAAGGCTCAATCAAAAGTAAGGTTCAACTCTGTTAGTTGAATGCACAGAACAGAAAGGAATTTCATACAATGTATCTGTGTAGTTTATATTTGAACATATTCTTTTTTCCACTATTACCCACTTAGCGCTACGAATGTCCAGTTGCATTTTCTACAGACAGAGTGTTTCAAAACTGCTCAATCAAAAGTATGATTTAACTCTGTTAGCTGAATGCTCAGATCAGAAAGAAGTTTCACAGAATGCTTCTGTGTAGTTTATATTTGAATATATTCCTTTTTCCACTACTAATCTCTTAGCGCTCCAAATGTCCAGTTGCATTTTCTACAGAAAGAGTGTTCAGATCTGCTCAATCAAAAGTATGGTTTAACTCTGTTAGCTGAATGCACAGATCAGAAAGAAGTTTCACAGAATGATTCTGTGTAGTTTATATTTGGAGACATTCCTTTTTCCACTATTACCCTCTTAGCGCTCCGAATCTCCACTTGCATTTTCTACAGAAAGAGTTTTTCAGAACGGCTCAATCAAAACTAAGGTTCAACCCTTTTAGTTGAACAAACAGAACAGAAAGAAGTTTCACACAATTCTTCTGTGTAGTTTTTATTTGTAGACATTCTTTTTCCCAATATAGGCCTCTTAGCGCTCAGAATGTCCAATTGCAGTTTCTACAGAAAGAGTGTTTCAGAACGGTTCAATCAAAAGTAAGGTTCAACTCTGTTAGATGAATGCACAGAACAGAAAGAAGTTTCATACAATGCTTCTGTGTAGTTTCTATTTGAACATATTCTTTTTTCCACTATTACCCACTTAGCGCTACGAATATCCAGTTGCATTTTCTACAGACAGAGTGTTTCAAAACTGCTCAATCAAAAGTATGGTTTAACTCTGTTAGCTGAATGCTCAGATCAGAAAGAAGTTTCACAGAATGCTTCTGTGTAGTTTATATTTGAATATATTCCTTTTTCCACTACTACGCTCTTAGCGCTCCAAATGTCCAGTTGCATTTTCTACAGAAAGAGTGTTCAGATCTGCTCAATCAAAAGTATGGTTTAACTCTGTTAGCTGAATGCACAGATCAGAAAGAAGTTTCACCGAATGATTCTGTGTAGTTTATATTTGAAGACATTCCTTTTTCCACTATTACCCTCTTAGCGCTCCGAATCTCCACTTGCATTTTCTACAAAAAAGAGTGTTTCATAACTGCTCAATCAAAAATATGTTTTATCTCTGTTAACTGAATTTACAGATCAGAAATAAGTTTCACAGAATGCATCTGTGTAGTTTTTATTTGAAGATATTCTTTTTCCCAATGTAGGCCTCTTAGCGCTTAGCATGTCCAATTGCAGTTTCTACAGAAAGAGTGTTTCAGAACGGCTCAATCAAAAGTAAGGTTCAAATCTGTTAGTTGAATGCACAGAACAGAAAGAATTTTCACAGAATGCTACTGTGTAGTTTATATTTGAATATATTCCTTTTTCCACTATTACCCTCTTAGCGCTCCGAATGTCCACTTGCATTTTCTACAGAAAGAGTGTTCAGAACTGCGCAATCAAAAGTATGGTTTAACTCTGTTAGCTTAATGAACATATCAGAAATAAGTTTCACACAATGCTTCTGTGTAGTTTTTATTTGAAGACATTACTTTTCCCAATACAGGCCTCTTAGCGCTCAGAATGTCCAATTGCAGTTTCTACAGAAAGAGTGTTTCAGAAAGGCTCAATCAAAAGTAAGGTTCAACTCTGTTAGTTGAATGCACAGAACAGAAAGAAATTTCATACAATGCTTCTGTGTAGTTTATATTTGAACATATTCTTTTTTCCACTATTACCCACTTAGCGCTACGAATGTCCAGTTGCATTTTCTACAGACAGAGTGTTTCAAAACTGCTCAATCAAAAGTATGGTTTAACTCATTTAGCTGAATGCTCAGATCATAAAGAAGTTTCACAGAATGATTCTGTGTAGTTTATATTTGGAGACATTCCTTTCTCCACTATTACCCTCTTAGCGCTCCGAATCTCCACTAGCATTTTCTAAAGAAAGAGTGTTTCAGAACGGCTCAATCAAAACTAAGGTTCAACTCTTTTAGTTGAACAAACAGAACAGAAAGAAGTTTCACACAATTCTTCTGTGTCGTTTTTATTTGTAGACATTCTTTTTCCCAATATAGGCCTCTTAGCGCTCAGAATGTCCAATTGCAGTTTCTACAGAAAGAGTGTTTCAGAACGGCTCAATCAAAAGTAAGGTTCAACTCTGTTAGTTGAATGCACAGAACAGAAAGTAGTTTCATACAATGCTTCTGTGTAGATTATATTTGAACATATTCTTTTTTCTACTATTACCCACTTAGCGCTACGAATGTCCAGTTGCATTTTCTACAGACAGAGTGTTTCAAAACTGCTCAATCAAAAGTATGGTTTAACTCTGTTAGCTGAATGCTCAGATCAGAAAGAAGTTTCACAGAATGCTTCTGTGTAGTTTATATTTGAATATATTCCTTTATCCACTACTACGCTCTTAGCGCTCCAAATGTCCAGTTGCATTTTCTACAGAAAGACTATTCAGATCTGCTCAATCAAAAGTGTGGTTTAACTCTGTTAGCTGAATGCACAGATCAGAAAGAAGTTTCACCGAATGATTCTGTGTAGTTTATATTTGAAGACATTCCTTTTCCACTATTACCCTCTTAGCGCTCCGAATCTCCACTTGCATTTTCTACAGAAAGAGTGTTTCAGAACGGCTCAATCAAAACTAAGGTTCAATTCTTTTAGTTGAACAAAGAGAACAGAAAGAAGTTTCACACAATTCTTCTGTGTAGTTTTTATTTGTAGACATTCTTTTTCCCAATATAGGCCTCTTAGCGCTCAGAATGTCCAATTGCAGTTTCTACAGAAAGAGTGTTTCAGAAAGGCTCAATCAAAAGTAAGGTTCAACTCTGTTAGTTGAATGCACAGAACAGAAAGAAGTTTCATACAATGCTTCTGTGTAGTTTATATTTGAACATATTCTTTTTTCCACTATTACCCACTTAGCGCTACGAATGTCCAGTTGCATTTTCTACTGACAGAGTGTTTCAAAACTGCTCAATCAAAAGTATGGTTTAACTCTGTTAGCTGAATGCTCAGATCAGAAAGAAGTTTCACAGAATGCTTCTGTGTAGTTTATATTTGAATATATTCCTTTTTCCACTACGATGCTCTTAGCGCTCCAAATGTCCAGTTGCATTTTCTACAGAAAGAGTGTTCAGATCTGCTCAATCAAAAGTATGGTTTAACTCTGTTAGCTGAATGCACAGATCAGAAAGAAGATTCACCGAATGATTCTGTGTAGTTAATATTTGAAGACATTCCTTTTTCCACTATTACCCTCTTAGCGCTCCGAAACTCCACTTGCATTTTCTACAAAAAGAGTGTTTCATAACTGCTCAATCAAAAATATGTTTATCTCTGTTAACTGAATTTACAGATCAGAAATAAGTTTCACAGAATGCATCTGTGTAGTTTTTATTTGAAGATATTCTTTTTCCCAATGTAGGCCTCTTAGCGCTTAGCATGTCCAATTGCAGTTTCTACAGAAAGAGTGTTTCAGAACGGCTCAATCAAAAGTAAGGTTCAACTCTGTTAGTTGAATGCACAGAACAGAAAGAATTTTCACAGAATGCTACTGTGTAGTTTATATTTGAATATATTCCTTTTTCCACTATTACCCTCTTAGCGCTCCGAATGTCCACTTGCATTTTCTACAGAAAGAGTGTTCAGAACTGCGCAATCAAAGGTATGGTTTAACTCTGTTAGCTTAATGAACATATCAGAAATAAGCTTCACACAATGCTTCTGTGAAGTTTTTATTTGAAGATATTATTTTTCCCAATATAGGCCTCTTAGCGCTCAGAATGTCCAATTGCAGTTTCTACAGAAAGAGTGTTTCAGAAAGGCTGAATCAAAAGTAAGGTTCAACTCTGTTAGTTGAATGCACAGAAAAGAAAGAAGTTTCATACAATGCTTCTGTGTAGTTTCTATTTGAACATATTCTTTTTTCCACTATTACCCACTTAGCGCTACGAATGTCCAGTTGCATTTTCTACAGACAGAGTGTTTCAAAACTGCTCAATCAAAAGTATGGTTTAACTCTGTTAGCTGAATGCTCAGATCAGAAAGAAGTTTCACAGAATGCTTCTGTGTAGTTTATATTTGAATATATTACTTTTTCCACTACTACTCTCTTAGCGCTCCAAATGTCCAGTTGCATTTTCTACAGAAAGAGTGTTCAGATCTGCTCAATCAAAAGTATGGTTTAACTCTGTTAGCTGAATGCACAGATCAGAAAGAAGTTTCACAGAATGATTCTGTGTAGTTTATATTTGGGGACATTCCTTTTTCCACTATTACCCTCTTAGCGCTCCGAATCTCCACTTGCATTTTCTACAGAAAGAGTGTTTCAGAACGGCTCAATCAAAACTAAGGTTCAAATCTTTTAGTTGAACAAACAGAACAGAAAGAAGTTTCACACAATTCTTCTGTGTCGTTTTTATTTGTAGACTTTCTTTTTCCCAATATAGGCCTCTTAGCGCTCAGAATGTCCAATTGCAGTTTCTACAGAAAGAGTGTTTCAGAACGGCTCAATCAAAAGTAAGGTTCAACTCTGTTAGTTGAATGCACAGAACAGAAAGAAGTTTCATACAATGCTTCTGTGTAGTTTATATTTGAACATATTCTTTTTTCTACTATTACCCACTTAGCGCTACGAATGTCCAGTTGCATTTTCTACAGACAGAGTGTTTCAAAACTGCTCAATCAAAAGTATGGTTTAACTCTGTTAGCTGAATGCTCAGATCAGAAAGAAGTTTCACAGAATGCTTCTGTGTAGTTTATATTTGAATATATTCCTTTATCCACTACTACGCTCTTAGCGCTCCAAATGTCGAGTTGCATTTTCTACAGAAAGACTATTCAGATCTGCTCAATCAAAAGTGTGGTTTAACTCTGTTAGCTGAATGCACAGATCAGAAAGAAGTTTCACCAAATGATTCTGTGTAGTTTATATTTGAAGACATTCCTTTTCCACTATTACCCTCTTAGCGCTCCGAATCTCCACTTGCATTTTCTACAGAAAGAGTGTTTCAGAACGGCTCAATCAAAACTAAGGTTCAATTCTTTTAGTTGAACAAACAGAACAGAAAGAAGTTTCACACAATTTTTCTGTGTAGTTTTTATTTGTAGACATTCTTTTTCCCAATATAGGCCTCTTAGCACTCAGAATGTCCAATTGCAGTTTCTACAGAAAGAGTGTTTCAGAAAGGCTCAATCAAAAGTAAGGTTCAACTCTGTTAGTTGAATGCACAGAACAGAAAGAAGTTTCATACAATGCTTCTGTGTAGTTTATATTTGAACATATTCTTTTTTCCACTATTACCCACTTAGCGCTACGAATGTCCAGTTGCATTTTCTACAGACAGAGTGTTTCAAAACTGCTCAATCAAAAGTATGGTTTAACTCTGTTAGCTGAATGCTCAGATCAGAAAGAAGTTTCACAGAATGCTTCTGTGTAGTTTATATTTGAATATATTCCCTTTTCCACTACGACGCTCTTAGCGCTCCAAATGTCGAGTTGCATTTTCTACAGAAAGAGTGTTCAGATCTGCTCAATCAAAAGTATGGTTTAACTCTGTTAGCTGAATGCACGGATCAGAAAGAAGTTTCACCGAATGATTCTGTGTAGTTTATATCTGAAGACATTCCTTTTTCCACTATTACCCTCTTAGCGCTCCGAAACTCCACTTGCATTTTCTACAAAAAGAGTGTTTCATAACTGCTCAATCAAAAATATGTTTATCTCTGTTAACTGAATTTACAGATCAGAAATAAGTTTCACAGAATGCATCTGTGTAGTTTTTATTTGAAGATATTCTTTTTCCCAATGTAGGCCTCTTAGCGCTTAGCATGTCCAATTGCAGTTTCTACAGAAAGAGTGTTTCAGAACGGCTCAATCAAAAGTAAGGTTCAACTCTGTTAGTTGAATGCACAGAACAGAAAGAATTTTCACAGAATGCTACTGTGTAGTTTATATTTGAATATATTCCTTTTTCCACTATTACCCTCTTAGCACTCCGAATGTCCACTTGCATTTTCTACAGAAAGAGTGTTCGGAACTGTGCAATCAAAAGTATGGTTTAACTCTGTTAGCTTAATGAACATATCAGAAATAAGTTTCACACAATGCTTCTGTGTAGTTTTTATTTGAAGTTATTATTTTTCCCAATATAGGCCTCTTAGCGCTCAGAACTTCCAATTGCAGTTTCTACAGAAAGAGTGTTTCAGAAAGGCTCTATCAAAAGTAAGGTTCAACTCTGTTGGTTGAATGCACAGAACAGAAAGAAGTTTCATACAATGCTTCTGTGTAGTTTATATTTGAACATATTCTTTTTTCCACTATTACCCACTTAGCGCTACGAATGTCCAGTTGCATTTTCTACAGACAGAGTGTTTCAAAACTGCTCAATCAAAAGTATGGTTTAACTCTGTTAGCTGAATGCTCAGATCAGAAAGAAGTTTCACAGAATGCTTCTGTGTAGTTTATATTTGAATATATTCCTTTTTCCACTACTACGCTCTTAGCGCTCCAAATGTCCAGTTGCATTTTCTACAGAAAGAGTGTTCAGATCTGCTCAATCAAAAGTATGGTTTAACTCTGTTAGCTGAATGCACAGATCAGAGAGAAGTTTCACAGAATGATTCTGTGTAGTTTATATTTGGAGACATTCCTTTTTCCACTATTACCCTCTTAGCGCTCCGAATCTCCACTTGCATTTTCTACAAAAAGAGTGTTTCATAACTGCTCAATCAAAAATATGTTTTATCTCTGTTAACTGAATTTACAGATCAGAAATAAGTTTCACAGAATGCATCTGTGTAGTTTTTATTTGAAGATATTCTTTTTCCCAATGTAGGCCTCTTAGCGCTTAGCATGTCCAATTGCAGTTTCTACAGAAAGAGTGTTTCAGAACGGCTCAATCAAAAGTAAGGTTCAACTCTGTTAGTTGAATGCACAGAACAGAAAGAATTTTCACAGAATGCTACTGTGTAGTTTATATTTGAATATATTCCTTTTTCCACTATTACCCTCTTAGCACTCGGAATGTCCACTTGCATTTTCTACAGAAAGAGTGTTCAGAACTGCGCAATCAAAAGTATGGTTTAACTCTGTTAGCTTAATGAACATATCAGAAATAAGTTTCACACAATGCTTCTGTGTAGTTTTTATTTGAAGTTATTATTTTTCCCAATATAGGCCTCTTAGCGCTCAGAACTTCCAATTGCAGTTTCTACAGAAAGAGTGTTTCAGAAAGGCTCTATCAAAAGTGAGGTTCAACTCTGTTAGTTGAATGCACAGAACAGAAAGAAGTTTCATACAATGCTTCTGTGTAGTTTATATTTGAACATATTCTTTTTTCCACTATTACCCACTTAGCGCTACGAATGTCCAGTTGCATTTTCTACAGACAGAGTGTTTCAAAACTGCTCAATCAAAAGTATGGTTTAACTCTGTTACGTGAATGCTCAGATCAGAAAGAAGTTTCACAGAATGCTTCTGTGTAGTTTATATTTGAATATATTCCTTTTTCCACTACTACTCTCTTAGCGCTCCAAATGTCCAGTTGCATTTTCTACAGAAAGAGTGTTCAGATCTGCTCAATCAAAAGTATGGTTTAACTCTGTTAGCTGAATGCACAGATCAGAGAGAAGTTTCACAGAATGATTCTGTGTAGTTTATATTTGGAGACATTCCTTTTTCCACTATTACCCTCTTAGAGCTCCGAATCTCCACTTGCATTTTCTACAAAAAGAGTGTTTCATAACTGCTCAATCAAAAATATGTTTTATCTCTGTTAACTGAATTTACAGATCAGAAATAAGTTTCACAGAATGCATCTGTGTAGTTTTTATTTGAAGATATTCTTTTTCCCAATGTAGGCCTCTTAGCGCTTAGCATGTCCAATTGCAGTTTCTACAGAAAGAGTGTTTCAGAACGGCTCCATCAAAAGTAAGGTTCAACTCTGTTAGTTGAATGCACAGAACAGAAAGAATTTTCACAGAATGCTACTGTGTAGTTTATATTTGAATATATTCCTTTTTCCACTATTACCCTCTTAGCACTCCGAATGTCCACTTGCATTTTCTACAGAAAGAGTTTTCAGAACCTCGCAATCAAAAGTATGGTTTAACTCTGTTAGCTTAATGAACATATCAGAAATATGTTTCACACAATGCTTCTGTGTAGTTTTTATTTGAAGTTATTATTTTTCCCAATATAGGCCTCTTAGCGCTCAGAACTTCCAATTGCAGTTTCTACAGAAAGAGTGTTTCAGAAAGGCTCTATCAAAAGTGAGGTTCAACTCTGTTAGTTGAATGCACAGAACAGAAAGAAGTTTCATACAATGCTTCTGTGTAGTTTATATTTGAACATATTCTTTTTTCCACTATTACCCACTTAGCGCTACGAATGTCCAGTTGCATTTTCTACAGACAGAGTGTTTCAAAACTGCTCAATCAAAAGTATGGTTTAACTCTGTTAGGTGAATGCTCAGATCAGAAAGAAGTTTCACAGAATGCTTCTGTGTAGTTTATATTTGAATATATTCCTTTTTCCACTACTACTCTCTTAGCGCTCCAAATGTCCAGTTGCATTTTCTACAGAAAGAGTGTTCAGATCTGCTCAATCAAAAGTATGGTTTAACTCTGTTAGCTGAATGCACAGATCAGAGAGAAGTTTCACAGAATGATTCTGTGTAGTTTATATTTGGAGACATTCCTTTTTCCACTATTACCCTCTTAGCGCTCCGAATCTCCACTTGAATTTTCTACAAAAAGAGTGTTTCATAACTGCTCAATCAAAAATATGATTTATCCCTGTTAACTGAATTTACAGATCAGAAATAAGTTTCACAGAATGCATCTGTGTAGTTTTTATTTGAAGATATTCTTTTTCCCAATGTAGGCCTCTTAGCGCTTAGCATGTCCAATTGCAGTTTCTACAGAAAGAGTGTTTCAGAACGGCTCAATCAAAAGTACGGTTCAACTCTGTTAGTTGAATGCACAGAACAGAAAGAATTTTCACAGAATGCTTCTGTGTAGTTTATATTTGAATATATTCCTTTTTCCACTACTACTCTCTTAGCGCTCCAAATGTCCAGTTGCATTTTCTACAGAAAGAGTGTTCAGATCTGCTCAATCAAAAGTATGGTTTAACTCTGTTTCCTGAATGCACGGATCAGAAAGAAGTTTCACAGAATGATTCTGTGTAGTTTATATTTGGAGACATTCCTTTTTCCACTATTACCCTCTTAGCGCTCCGAATCTCCACTTGCATTTTCTACAGAAAGAGTGTTTCAGAACGGCTCAATCAAAACTAAGGTTCAACCCTTTTAGTTGAACAAACAGAACAGAAAGGAGTTTCACACAATTCTTCTGTGTAGTTTTTATTTGTAGACATTCTTTTTCCCAATATAGGCCACTTAGCGCTCAGAATGTCCAATTGCAGTTTCTACAGAAAGAGTGTTTCAGAAAGGCTCAATCAAAAGTAAGGTTCAACTCTCTTAGTTGAATGCACAGAACAGAAAGGAGTTTCATACAATGCTTCTGTGTAGTTTCTATTTGAACATATTCTTTTGTCCACTATTACCCACTTAGCGCTACGAATGTCCAGTTGCATTTTCTACAGACAGAGTGTTTCAAAACTGCTCAATCAAAAGTATGGTTTAACTCTGTTAGCTGAATGCTCAGATCAGAAAGAAGTTTCACAGAATGCTTCTGTGTAGTTTATATTTGAATATATTCCTTTTTCCACTACTACTCTCTTAGCGCTCCAAATGTCCAGTTGCATTTTCTCCAGAAAAAGTGTTCAGATCTGCTCAATCAAAAGTATGGTTTAACTCTGTTAGCTGAATGCACAGATCAGAAAGAAGTTTCACAGAATGATTCTGTGTAGTTTATATTTGGAGACATTCCTTTTTCCACTATTACCCTCTTAGCGCTCCGAATCTCCACTTGCATTTTCTACAGAAAGAGTGTTTCAGAACGGCTCAATCAAAACTAAGGTTCAAATCTTTTATTTGAACAAACAGAACAGAAAGTAGTTTCACACAATTCTTCTGTGTAGTTTTTATTTGTAGACATTCTTTTTCCCAATATAGGCCTCTTAGCGCTCAGAATGTCCAATTGCAGTTTCTACAGAAAGAGTGTTTCAGAACGGCTCAATCAAAAGTAAGGTTCAACTCTGTTAGTAGAATGCACAGAACAGAAAGAAGTTTCATACAATGCTTCTGTGTAGTTTATATTTGAACATATTTTTTTTCTACTATTACCCACTTATCGCTACGAATGTCCAGTTGCATTTTCTACAGACAGAGTGTTTCAAAACTGCTCAATCAAAAGTAGGGTTTAACTCTGTTAGCTGAATGCTCAGATCAGAAAGAAGTTTCACAGAATGCTTCTGTGTAGTTTATATTTGAATATATTCCTTTTTCCACTACTACGCTCTTAGCGCTCCAAATGTCCAGTTGCATTTTCTACAGAAAGACTATTCAGATCTGCTCAATCAAAAGTGTGGTTTAACTCTGTTAGCTGAATGCACAGATCAGAAAGAAGTTTCAAAGAATGATTCTGTGTAGTTTATATTTGAAGACATTCCTTTTCCACTATTACCCTCTTAGCGCTCCGAATCTCCACTTGCATTTTCTACAGAAAGAGTGTTTCAGAACGGCTCAATGAAAACTAAGGTTCAATTCTTTTAGTTGAACAAACAGAACAGAAAGAAGTTTCACACAATTCTTCTGTGTAGTTTTTATTTGTAGACATTCTTTTTCCCAATATAGGCCTCTTAGCACTCAGAATGTCCAATTGCAGTTTCTACAGAAAGAGTGTTTCAGAAAGGCTCAATCAAAAGTAAGGTTCAACTCTGTTAGTTGAATGCACAGAACAGAAAGAAGTTTCATACAATGCTTCTGTGTAGTTTATATTTGAACATATTCTTTTTTCCACTATTTCCCACTTAGCGCTACGAATGTCCAGTTGCATTTTCTACAGACAGAGTGTTTCAAAACTGCTCAATCAAAAGTATGGTTTAACTCTGTTAGCTGAATGCTCAGATCAGAAAGAAGTTTCACAGAATGCTTCTGTGTAGTTTATATTTGAATATATTCCTTTTTCCACTACGACGCTCTTAGCGCTCCAAATGTCCAGTTGCATTTTCTACAGAAAGAGTGTTCAGATCTGCTCAATCAAAAGTATGGTTTAACTCTGTTAGCTGAATGCACAGATCAGAAAGAAGTTTCACCGAATGATTCTGTGTAGTTTATATTTGAAGACATTCCTTTTTCCACTATTACCCTCTTAGCGCTCCGAAACTCCACTTGCATTTTCTACAAAAAGAGTGTTTCATAACTGCTCAATCAAAAATATGTTTATCTCTGTTAACTGAATTTACAGATCAGAAATAAGTTTCACAGAACGCATCTGTGTAGTTTTTATTTGAAGATATTCTTTTTCCCAATGTAGGCCTCTTAGCGCTTAGAATGTCCAATTGCAGTTTCTACAGAAAGAGTGTTTCAGAACGGCTCAATCAAAAGTAAGGTTCAACTCTGTTAGTTGAATGCACAGAACAGAAAGAATTTTCACAGAATGCTACTGTGTAGTTTATATTTGAATATATTCCTTTTTCCACTATTACCCTCTTAGCACTCCGAATGTCCACTTGCATTTTCTACAGAAAGAGTGTTCAGAACTGCGCAATCAAAAGTATGGTTTAACTCTGTTAGCTTAATGAACATATCAGAAATAAGTTTCACACAATGCTTCTGTGTAGTTTTTATTTGAAGTTATTATTTTTCCCAATATAGGCCTCTTAGCGCTCAGAACTTCCAATTGCAGTTTCTACAGAAAGAGTGTTTCAGAAAGGCTCAATCAAAAGTGAGGTTCAACTCTGTTAGTTGAATGCACAGAACAGAAAGAAGTTTCATACAATGCTTCTGTGTAGTTTATATTTGAACATATTCTTTTTTCCACTATTACCCACTTAGCGCTACGAATGTCCAGTTGCATTTTCTACAGACAGAGTGTTTCAAAACTGCTCAATCAAAAGTATGGTTTAACTCTGTTAGCTGAATGCTCAGATCAGAAAGAAGTTTCACAGAATGCTTCTGTGTAGTTTATATTTGAATATATTCCTTTTTCCACTACTACTCTCTTAGCGCTCCAAATGTCCAGTTGCATTTTCTCCAGAAACAGTGTTCAGATCTGCTCAATCAAAAGTATGGTTTAACTCTGTTAGCTGAATGCACAGATCAGAGAGAAGTTTCACAGAATGATTCTGTGTAGTTTATATTTGGAGACATTCCTTTTTCCACTATTACCCTCTTAGCGCTCCGAATCTCCACTTGAATTTTCTACAAAAAGAGTGTTTCATAACTGCTCAATCAAAAATATGATTTATCCCTGTTAACTGAATTTACAGATCAGAAATAAGTTTCACAGAATGCATCTGTGTAGTTTTTATTTGAAGATATTCTTTTTCCCAATGTAGGCCTCTTAGCGCTTAGCATGTCCAATTGCAGTTTCTACAGAAAGAGTGTTTCAGAACGGCTCAATCAAAAGTACGGTTCAACTCTGTTAGTTGAATGCACAGAACAGAAAGAATTTTCACAGAATGCTTCTGTGTAGTTTATATTTGAATATATTCCTTTTTCCACTACTACTCTCTTAGCGCTCCAAATGTCCAGTTGCATTTTCTACAGAAAGAGTGTTCAGATCTGCTCAATCAAAAGTATGGTTTAACTCTGTTTCCTGAATGCACGGATCAGAAAGAAGTTTCACAGAATGATTCTGTGTAGTTTATATTTGGAGACATTCCTTTTTCCACTATTACCCTCTTAGCGCTCCGAATCTCCACTTGCATTTTCTACAGAAAGAGTGTTTCAGAACGGCTCAATCAAAACTAAGGTTCAACCCTTTTAGTTGAACAAACAGAACAGAAAGGAGTTTCACACAATTCTTCTGTGTAGTTTTTATTTGTAGACATTCTTTTTCCCAATATAGGCCACTTAGCGCTCAGAATGTCCAATTGCAGTTTCTACAGAAAGAGTGTTTCAGAAAGGCTCAATCAAAAGTAAGGTTCAACTCTCTTAGTTGAATGCACAGAACAGAAAGGAGTTTCATACAATGCTTCTGTGTAGTTTCTATTTGAACATATTCTTTTGTCCACTATTACCCACTTAGCGCTACGAATGTCCAGTTGCATTTTCTACAGACAGAGTGTTTCAAAACTGCTCAATCAAAAGTATGGTTTAACTCTGTTAGCTGAATGCTCAGATCAGAAAGAAGTTTCACAGAATGCTTCTGTGTAGTTTATATTTGAATATATTCCTTTTTCCACTACTACTCTCTTAGCGCTCCAAATGTCCAGTTGCATTTTCTCCAGAAAAAGTGTTCAGATCTGCTCAATCAAAAGTATGGTTTAACTCTGTTAGCTGAATGCACAGATCAGAAAGAAGTTTCACAGAATGATTCTGTGTAGTTTATATTTGGAGACATTCCTTTTTCCACTATTACCCTCTTAGCGCTCCGAATCTCCACTTGCATTTTCTACAGAAAGAGTGTTTCAGAACGGCTCAATCAAAACTAAGGTTCAAATCTTTTATTTGAACAAACAGAACAGAAAGTAGTTTCACACAATTCTTCTGTGTAGTTTTTATTTGTAGACATTCTTTTTCCCAATATAGGCCTCTTAGCGCTCAGAATGTCCAATTGCAGTTTCTACAGAAAGAGTGTTTCAGAACGGCTCAATCAAAAGTAAGGTTCAACTCTGTTAGTAGAATGCACAGAACAGAAAGAAGTTTCATACAATGCTTCTGTGTAGTTTATATTTGAACATATTTTTTTTCTACTATTACCCACTTATCGCTACGAATGTCCAGTTGCATTTTCTACAGACAGAGTGTTTCAAAACTGCTCAATCAAAAGTAGGGTTTAACTCTGTTAGCTGAATGCTCAGATCAGAAAGAAGTTTCACAGAATGCTTCTGTGTAGTTTATATTTGAATATATTCCTTTTTCCACTACTACGCTCTTAGCGCTCCAAATGTCCAGTTGCATTTTCTACAGAAAGACTATTCAGATCTGCTCAATCAAAAGTGTGGTTTAACTCTGTTAGCTGAATGCACAGATCAGAAAGAAGTTTCAAAGAATGATTCTGTGTAGTTTATATTTGAAGACATTCCTTTTCCACTATTACCCTCTTAGCGCTCCGAATCTCCACTTGCATTTTCTACAGAAAGAGTGTTTCAGAACGGCTCAATGAAAACTAAGGTTCAATTCTTTTAGTTGAACAAACAGAACAGAAAGAAGTTTCACACAATTCTTCTGTGTAGTTTTTATTTGTAGACATTCTTTTTCCCAATATAGGCCTCTTAGCACTCAGAATGTCCAATTGCAGTTTCTACAGAAAGAGTGTTTCAGAAAGGCTCAATCAAAAGTAAGGTTCAACTCTGTTAGTTGAATGCACAGAACAGAAAGAAGTTTCATACAATGCTTCTGTGTAGTTTATATTTGAACATATTCTTTTTTCCACTATTTCCCACTTAGCGCTACGAATGTCCAGTTGCATTTTCTACAGACAGAGTGTTTCAAAACTGCTCAATCAAAAGTATGGTTTAACTCTGTTAGCTGAATGCTCAGATCAGAAAGAAGTTTCACAGAATGCTTCTGTGTAGTTTATATTTGAATATATTCCTTTTTCCACTACGACGCTCTTAGCGCTCCAAATGTCCAGTTGCATTTTCTACAGAAAGAGTGTTCAGATCTGCTCAATCAAAAGTATGGTTTAACTCTGTTAGCTGAATGCACAGATCAGAAAGAAGTTTCACCGAATGATTCTGTGTAGTTTATATTTGAAGACATTCCTTTTTCCACTATTACCCTCTTAGCGCTCCGAAACTCCACTTGCATTTTCTACAAAAAGAGTGTTTCATAACTGCTCAATCAAAAATATGTTTATCTCTGTTAACTGAATTTACAGATCAGAAATAAGTTTCACAGAACGCATCTGTGTAGTTTTTATTTGAAGATATTCTTTTTCCCAATGTAGGCCTCTTAGCGCTTAGAATGTCCAATTGCAGTTTCTACAGAAAGAGTGTTTCAGAACGGCTCAATCAAAAGTAAGGTTCAACTCTGTTAGTTGAATGCACAGAACAGAAAGAATTTTCACAGAATGCTACTGTGTAGTTTATATTTGAATATATTCCTTTTTCCACTATTACCCTCTTAGCACTCCGAATGTCCACTTGCATTTTCTACAGAAAGAGTGTTCAGAACTGCGCAATCAAAAGTATGGTTTAACTCTGTTAGCTTAATGAACATATCAGAAATAAGTTTCACACAATGCTTCTGTGTAGTTTTTATTTGAAGTTATTATTTTTCCCAATATAGGCCTCTTAGCGCTCAGAACTTCCAATTGCAGTTTCTACAGAAAGAGTGTTTCAGAAAGGCTCAATCAAAAGTGAGGTTCAACTCTGTTAGTTGAATGCACAGAACAGAAAGAAGTTTCATACAATGCTTCTGTGTAGTTTATATTTGAACATATTCTTTTTTCCACTATTACCCACTTAGCGCTACGAATGTCCAGTTGCATTTTCTACAGACAGAGTGTTTCAAAACTGCTCAATCAAAAGTATGGTTTAACTCTGTTAGCTGAATGCTCAGATCAGAAAGAAGTTTCACAGAATGCTTCTGTGTAGTTTATATTTGAATATATTCCTTTTTCCACTACTACTCTCTTAGCGCTCCAAATGTCCAGTTGCATTTTCTCCAGAAACAGTGTTCAGATCTGCTCAATCAAAAGTATGGTTTAACTCTGTTAGCTGAATGCACAGATCAGAGAGAAGTTTCACAGAATGATTCTGTGTAGTTTATATTTGGAGACATTCCTTTTTCCACTATTACCCTCTTAGCGCTCCGAATCTCCTCTTGCATTTTCTACAAAAAGAGTGTTTCATAACTGCTCAATCAAAAATATGTTTTATCTCTGTTAACTGAATTTACAGATCAGAAATAAGTTTCACAGAATGCATCTGTGTAGTTTTTATTTGAAGATATTCTTTTTCCCAATGTAGGCCTCTTAGCGCTTAGCATGTCCAATTGCAGTTTCTACAGAAAGAGTGTTTCAGAACGGCTCAATCAAAAGTAAGGTTCAACTCTGTTAGTTGAATGCACAGAACAGAAAGAATTTTCACAGAATGCTACTGTGTAGTTTATATTTGAATATATTCCTTTTTCCACTATTACCCTCTTAGCGCTCCGAATGTCCACTTGCATTTTCTACAGAAAGAGTGTTCAGAACTGCGCAATCAAAAGTATGGTTTAACTCTGTTAGCTTAATGAACATATCAGAAATAACTTTCACACAATGCTTCTGTGTAGTTTTTATTTGAAGATATTATTTTTCCCAATATAGGCCTCTTAGCGCTCAGAATGTCCAATTGCAGTTTCCACAGAAAGAGTGTTTCAGAAAGGCTCAATCAAAATAAGGTTCAACTCTGTTAGTTGAATGCACAGAACAGAAAGAAGTTTAATACAATGCTTCTGTGTAGATTCTATTTGAACATATTCTTTTGTCCACTATTACCCACTTAGCGCTACGAATGTCCAGTTGCATTTTCTACAGACAGAGTGTTTCAAAACTGCTCAATCAAAAGTATGGTTTAACTCTGTTAGCTGAATGCTCAGATCAGAAAGAAGTTTCACAGAATGCTTCTGTGTAGTTTATATTTGAATATATTCCTTTTTCCACTACTACTCTCTTAGCGCTCCAAATGTCCAGTTGCATTTTCTACAGAAAGAGTGTTCAGATCTGCTCAATCAAAAGTATGGTTTAACTCTGTTACCTGAATGCGCGGATCAGAAAGAAGTTTCACAGAATGATTCTGTGTAGTTTGTATTTGAAGACATTCCTTTTTCCACTATTACCCTCTTCGCGCTCCGAATCTCCACTTGCATTTTCTACAGAAAGAGTGTTTCATAACTGCTCAATCAAAAATATGATTTATCCCTGTTAACTGAATTTACAGATCAGAAATAAGTTTCACAGAATGCATCTGTGTAGTTTTTATTTGAAGATATTCTTTTTCCCAATGTAGGCCTCTTAGCGCTTAGCATGTCCAATTGCAGTTTCTACAGAAAGAGTGTTTCAGAACGGCTCAATCAAATGTAAGGTTCAACTCTGTTAGTTGAATGCACAGAACAGAAAGAATTTTCACAGAATGCTTCTGTGTAGTTTATATTTGAATATATTCCTTTTTCCACTACTACTCTCTTAGCGCTCCAAATGTCCAGTTGCATTTTCTACAGAAAGAGTGTTCAGATCTGCTCAATCAAAAGTATGGTTTAACTCTGTTTCCTGAATGCACGGATCAGAAAGAAGTTTCACAGAATGATTCTGTGTAGTTTATATTTGGAGACATTCCTTTTTCCACTATTACCCTCTTAGCGCTCCGAATCTCCACTTGCATTTTCTACAGAAAGAGTGTTTCAGAACGGCTCAATCAAAACTAAGGTTCAACCCTTTTAGTTGAACAAACAGAACAGAAAGGAGTTTCACACAATTCTTCTGTGTAGTTTTTATTTGTAGACATTCTTTTTCCCAATATAGGCCACTTAGCGCTCAGAATGTCCAATTGCAGTTTCTACAGAAAGAGTGTTTCAGAAAGGCTCAATCAAAAGTAAGGTTCAACTCTCTTAGTTGAATGCACAGAACAGAAAGAAGTTTCATACAATGCTTCTGTGTAGTTTCTATTTGAACATATTCTTTTGTCCACTATTACCCACTTAGCGCTACGAATGTCCAGTTGCATTTTCTACAGACAGAGTGTTTCAAAACTGCTCAATCAAAAGTATGGTTTAACTCTGTTAGCTGAATGCTCAGATCAGAAAGAAGTTTCACAGAATGCTTCTGTGTAGTTTATATTTGAATATATTACTTTTTCCACTACTACTCTCTTAGCGCTCCAAATGTCCAGTTGCATTTTCTCCAGAAAAAGTGTTCAGATCTGCTCAATCAAAAGTATGGTTTAACTCTGTTAGCTGAATGCACAGATCAGAAAGAAGTTTCACAGAATGATTCTGTGTAGTTTATATTTGGAGACATTCCTTTTCCACTATTACCCTCTTAGCGCTCCGAATCTCCACTTGCATTTTCTACAGAAAGAGTGTTTCAGAACGGCTCAATCAAAACT
This sequence comes from Symphalangus syndactylus, assembly GCF_028878055.3. Lineage (NCBI taxonomy): Eukaryota > Metazoa > Chordata > Mammalia > Primates > Hylobatidae > Symphalangus > Symphalangus syndactylus. Next base: position 4,693,004 of record NC_072436.2, read on the forward strand.
AAGGTTCAAATCTTTTAGTTGAACAAACAGAACAGAAAGTTGTTTCACACAATTCTTCTGTGTAGTTTTTATTTGTAGACATTCTTTTTCCCAATATAGGCCTCTTAGCGCTCAGAATGTCCAATTGCAGTTTCTACAGAAAGAGTGTTTCAGAACGGCTCAATCAAAAGTAAGGTTCAACTCTGTTAGTAGAATGCACAGAACAGAAAGAAGTTTCATACAATGCTTCTGTGTAGTTTATATTTGAACATATTTTTTTTCTACTATTACCCACTTATCGCTACGAATGTCCAGTTGCATTTTCTACAGACAGAGTGTTTCAAAGCTGCTCAATCAAAAGTATGGTTTAACTCTGTTAGCTGAATGCTCAGATCAGAAAGAAGTTTCACAGAATGCTTCTGTGTAGTTTATATTTGAATATATTCCTTTTTCCACTACTACGCTCTTAGCGCTCCAAATGTCCAGTTGCATTTTCTACAGAAAGACTATTCAGATCTGCTCAATCAAAAGTGTGGTTTAACTCTGTTAGCTGAATGCACAGATCAGAAAGAAGTTTCAAAGAATGATTCTGTGTAGTTTATATTTGAAGACATTCCTTTTCCACTATTACCCTCTTAGCGCTCCGAATCTCCACTTGCATTTTCTACAGAAAGAGTGTTTCAGAACGGCTCAATGAAAACTAAGGTTCAATTCTTTTAGTTGAACAAACAGAACAGAAAGAAGTTTCACACAATTCTTCTGTGTAGTTTTTATTTGTAGACATTCTTTTTCCCAATATAGGCCTCTTAGCACTCAGAATGTCCAATTGCAGTTTCTACAGAAAGAGTGTTTCAGAAAGGCTCAATCAAAAGTAAGGTTCAACTCTGTTAGTTGAATGCACAGAACAGAAAGAAGTTTCATACAATGCTTCTGTGTAGTTTATATTTGAACATATTCTTTTTTCCACTATTTCCCACTTAGCGCTACGAATGTCCAGTTGCATTTTCTACAGACAGAGTGTTTCAAAACTGCTCAATCAAAAGTATGGTTTAACTCTGTTAGCTGAATGCTCAGATCAGAAAGAAGTTTCACAGAATGCTTCTGTGTAGTTTATATTTGAATATATTCCTTTTTCCACTACTACGCTCTTAGCGCTCCAAATGTCCAGTTGCATTTTATACAGAAAGAGTGTTCAGATGTGCTCAATCAAAAGTATGGTTTAACTCTGTTAGCTGAATGCACAGATCAGAAAGAAGTTTCACCGAATGATTCTGTGTAGTTTATATTTGAAGACATTCCTTTTTCCACTATTACCCTCTTAGCGCTCCGAAACTCCACTTGCATTTTCTACAAAAAGAGTGTTTCATAACTGCTCAATCAAAAATATGTTTTATCTCTGTTAACTGAATTTACAGATCAGAAATAAGTTTCACAGAATGCATCTGTGTAGTTTTTATTTGAAGATATTCTTTTTCCCAATGTAGGCCTCTTAGCGCTTAGCATGTCCAATTGCAGTTTCTACAGAAAGAGTGTTTCAGAACGGCTCAATCAAAAGTAAGGTTCAACTCTGTTAGTTGAATGCACAGAACAGAAAGAATTTTCACAGAATGCTACTGTGTAGTTTATATTTGAATATATTCCTTTTTCCACTATTACCCTCTTAGCGCTCCGAATGTCCACTTGCATTTTCTACAGAAAGAGTGTTCAGAACTGCGCAATCAAAAGTATGGTTTAACTCTGTTAGCTTAATGAACATATCAGAAATAAGTTTCACACAATGCTTCTGTGTAGTTTTTATTTGAAGATATTATTTTTCCCAATATAGGCCTCTTAGCGCTCAGAATGTCCAATTGCAGTTTCCACAGAAAGAGTGTTTCAGAAAGGCTCAATCAAAATAAGGTTCAACTCTGTTAGTTGAATGCACAGAACAGAAAGAAGTTTAATACAATGCTTCTGTGTAGATTCTATTTGAACATATTCTTTTTTCCACTATTACCCACTTAGCGCTACGAATGTCCAGTTGCATTTTCTACAGACAGAGTGTTTCAAAACTGCTCAATCAAAAGTATGGTTTAACTCTGTTAGCTGAATGCTCAGATCAGAAAGAAGTTTCACAGAATGCTTCTGTGTAGTTTATATTTGAATATATTCCTTTTTCCACTACTACTCTCTTAGCGCTCCAAATGTCCAGTTGCATTTTCTACAGAAAGAGTGTTCAGATCTGCTCAATCAAAAGTATGGTTTAACTCTGTTACCTGAATGCACGGATCAGAAAGAAGTTTCACAGAATGATTCTGTGTAGTTTATATTTGGAGACATTCCTTTTTCCACTATTACCCTCTTAGCGCTCCGAATCTCCACTTGCATTTTCTACAGAAAGAGTGTTTCATAACTGCTCAATCAAAAATATGATTTATCCCTGTTAACTGAATTTACAGATCAGAAATAAGTTTCACAGAATGCATCTGTGTAGTTTTTATTTGAAGATATTCTTTTTCCCAATGTAGGCCTCTTAGCGCTTAGCATGTCCAATTGCAGTTTCTACAGAAAGAGTGTTTCAGAACGGCTCAATGAAAAGTAAGGTTCAACTCTGTTAGTTGAATGCACAGAACAGAAAGAATTTTCACAGAATGCTTCTGTGTAGTTTATATTTGTATATATTCCTTTTTCCACTACTACTCTCTTAGCGCTCCAAATGTCCAGTTGCATTTTCTACAGAAAGAGTGTTCAGATCTGCTCAATCAAAAGTATGGTTTAACTCTGTTTCCTGAATGCACGGATCAGAAAGAAGTTTCACAGAATGATTCTGTGTAGTTTATATTTGGAGACATTCCTTTTTCCACTATTACCCTCTTAGCGCTCCGAATCTCCACTTGCATTTTCTACAGAAAGAGTGTTTCAGAACGGCTCAATCAAAACTAAGGTTCAACCCTTTTAGTTGAACAAACAGAACAGAAAGGAGTTTCACACAATTCTTCTGTGTAGTTTTTATTTGTAGACATTCTTTTTCCCAATATAGGCCACTTAGCGCTCAGAATGTCCAATTGCAGTTTCTACAGAAAGAGTGTTTCAGAAAGGCTCAATCAAAAGTAAGGTTCAACTCTCTTAGTTGAATGCACAGAACAGAAAGAAGTTTCATACAATGCTTCTGTGTAGTTTCTATTTGAACATATTCTTTTGTCCACTATTACCCACTTAGCGCTACGAATGTCCAGTTGCATTTTCTACAGACAGAGTGTTTCAAAACTGCTCAATCAAAAGTATGGTTTAACTCTGTTAGCTGAATGCTCAGATCAGAAAGAAGTTTCACAGAATGCTTCTGTGTAGTTTATATTTGAATATATTCCTTTTTCCACTACTACTCTCTTAGCGCTCCAAATGTCCAGTTGCATTTTCTCCAGAAAAAGTGTTCAGATCTGCTCAATCAAAAGTATGGTTTAACTCTGTTAGCTGAATGCACAGATCAGAAAGAAGTTTCACAGAATGATTCTGTGTAGTTTATATTTGGAGACATTCCTTTTTCCACTATTACCCTCTTAGCGCTCCGAATCTCCACTTGCATTTTCTACAGAAAGAGTGTTTCAGAACGGCTCAATCAAAACTAAGGTTCAAATCTTTTAGTTGAACAAACAGAACAGAAAGTAGTTTCACACAATTCTTCTGTGTAGTTTTTATTTGTAGACATTCTTTTTCCCAATATAGGCCTCTTAGCGCTCAGAATGTCCAATTGCAGTTTCTACAGAAAGAGTGTTTCAGAACGGCTCAATCAAAAGTAAGGTTCAACTCTGTTAGTAGAATGCACAGAACAGAAAGAAGTTTCATACAATGCTTCTGTGTAGTTTATATTTGAACATATTTTTTTTCTACTATTACCCACTTATCGCTACGAATGTCCAGTTGCATTTTCTACAGACAGAGTGTTTCAAAACTGCTCAATCAAAAGTATGGTTTAACTCTGTTAGCTGAATGCTCAGATCAGAAAGAAGTTTCACAGAATGCTTCTGTGTAGTTTATATTTGAATATATTCCTTTTTCCACTACTACGCTCTTAGCGCTCCAAATGTCCAGTTGCATTTTCTACAGAAAGACTATTCAGATCTGCTCAATCAAAAGTGTGGTTTAACTCTGTTAGCTGAATGCACAGATCAGAAAGAAGTTTAAAAGAATGATTCTGTGTAGTTTATATTTGAAGACATTCCTTTTCCACTATTACCCTCTTAGCGCTCCGAATCTCCACTTGCATTTTCTACAGAAAGAGTGTTTCAGAACGGCTCAATGAAAACTAAGGTTCAATTCTTTTAGTTGAACAAACAGAACAGAAAGAAGTTTCACACAATTCTTCTGTGTAGTTTTTATTTTTTAGACATTCTTTTTCCCAATATAGGCCTCTTAGCACTCAGAATGTCCAATTGCAGTTTCTACAGAAAGAGTGTTTCAGAAAGGCTCAATCAAAAGTAAGGTTCAACTCTGTTAGTTGAATGCACAGAACAGAAAGAAGTTTCATACAATGCTTCTGTGTAGTTTATATTTGAACATATTCTTTTTTCCACTATTTCCCACTTAGCGCTACGAATGTCCAGTTGCATTTTCTACAGACAGAGTGTTTCAAAACTGCTCAATCAAAAGTATGGTTTAACTCTGTTAGCTGAATGCTCAGATCAGAAAGAAGTTTCACAGAATGCTTCTGTGTAGTTTATATTTGAATATATTCCTTTTTCCACTACGACGCTCTTAGCGCTCCAAATGTCCAGTTGCATTTTCTACAGAAAGAGTGTTCAGATCTGCTCAATCAAAAGTATGGTTTAACTCTGTTAGCTGAATGCACAGATCAGAAAGAAGTTTCACCGAATGATTCTGTGTAGTTTATATTTGAAGACATTCCTTTTTCCACTATTACCCTCTTAGCGCTCCGAAACTCCACTTGCATTTTCTACAAAAAGAGTGTTTCATAACTGCTCAATCAAAAATATGTTTATCTCTGTTAACTGAATTTACAGATCAGAAATAAGTTTCACAGAACGCATCTGTGTAGTTTTTATTTGAAGATATTCTTTTTCCCAATGTAGGCCTCTTAGCGCTTAGAATGTCCAATTGCAGTTTCTACAGAAAGAGTGTTTCAGAACGGCTCAATCAAAAGTAAGGTTCAACTCTGTTAGTTGAATGCACAGAACAGAAAGAATTTTCACAGAATGCTACTGTGTAGTTTATATTTGAATATATTCCTTTTTCCACTATTACCCTCTTAGCACTCCGAATGTCCACTTGCATTTTCTACAGAAAGAGTGTTCAGAACTGCGCAATCAAAAGTATGGTTTAACTCTGTTAGCTTAATGAACATATCAGAAATAAGTTTCACACAATGCTTCTGTGTAGTTTTTATTTGAAGTTATTATTTTTCCCAATATAGGCCTCTTAGCGCTCAGAACTTCCAATTGCAGTTTCTACAGAAAGAGTGTTTCAGAAACGCTCAATCAAAAGTGACGTTCAACACTGTTAGTTGAATGCACAGAACAGAAAGAAGTTTCATACAATGCTTCTGTGTAGTTTGTATTTGAACATATTCTTTTTTCCACTATTACCCAATTAGCGCTACGAATGTCCAGTTGCATTTTCTACAGACAGAGTGTTTCAAAACTGCTCAATCAAAAGTATGGTTTAACTCTGTTAGCTGAATGCTCAGATCAGAAAGAAGTTTCACAGAATGCTTCTGTGTAGTTTATATTTGAATATATTCCTTTTTCCACTACTACTCTCTTAGCGCTCCAAATGTCCAGTTGCATTTTCTCCAGAAACAGTGTTCAGATCTGCTCAATCAAAAGTATGGTTTAACTCTGTTAGCTGAATGCACAGATCAGAGAGAAGTTTCACAGAATGATTCTGTGTAGTTTATATTTGGAGACATTCCTTTTTCCACTATTACCCTCTTAGCGCTCCGAATCTCCACTTGCATTTTCTACAAAAAGAGTGTTTCATAACTGCTCAATCAAAAATATGTTTTATCTCTGTTAACTGCATTTACAGATCAGAAATAAGTTTCACAGAATGCATCTGTGTAGTTTTTATTTGAAGATATTCTTTTTCCCAATGTAGGCCTCTTAGCGCTTAGCATGTCCAATTGCAGTTTCTACAGAAAGAGTGTTTCAGAACGGCTCAATCAAAAGTAAGGTTCAACTCTGTTAGTTGAATGCACAGAACAGAAAGAATTTTCACAGAATGCTACTGTGTAGTTTATATTTGAATATATTCCTTTTTCCACTATTACCCTCTTAGCGCTCCGAATGTCCACTTGCATTTTCTACAGAAAGAGTGTTCAGAACTGCGCAATCAAAAGTATGGTTTAACTCTGTTAGCTTAATGAACATATCAGAAATAAGTTTCACACAATGCTTCTGTGTAGTTTTTATTTGAAGATATTATTTTTCCCAATATAGGCCTCTTAGCGCTCAGAATGTCCAATTGCAGTTTCCACAGAAAGAGTGTTTCAGAAAGGCTCAATCAAAATAAGGTTCAACTCTGTTAGTTGAATGCACAGAACAGAAAGAAGTTTAATACAATGCTTCTGTGTAGATTCTATTTGAACATATTCTTTTGTCCACTATTACCCACTTAGCGCTACGAATGTCCAGTTGCATTTTCTACAGACAGAGTGTTTCAAAACTGCTCAATCAAAAGTATGGTTTAAATCTGTTAGGTGAATGCTCAGATCAGAAAGAAGTTTCACAGAATGCTTCTGTGTAGTTTATATTTGAATATATTCCTTTTTCCACTACTACTCTCTTAGCGCTCAAAATGTCCAGTTGCATTTTCTACAGAAAGAGTGTTCAGATCTGCTCAATCAAAAGTATGGTTTAACTCTGTTAGCTGAATGCACAGATCAGAGAGAAGTTTCACAGAATGATTCTGTGTAGTTTATATTTGGAGACATTCCTTTTTCCACTATTACCCTCTTAGCGCTCCGAATCTCCACTTGCATTTTCTACAAAAAGAGTGTTTCATAACTGCTCAATCAAAAATATGTTTTATCTCTGTTAACTGAATTTACAGATCAGAAATAAGTTTCACAGAATGCATCTGTGTAGTTTCTATTTGAAGATATTCTTTTTCCCAATGTAGGCCTCTTAGCGCTTAGCATGTCCAATTGCAGTTTCTACAGAAAGAGTGTTTCAGAACGGCTCAATCAAAAGTAAAGTTCAACTCTGTTAGTTGAATGCACAGAACAGAAAGAATTTTCACAGAATGCTACTGTGTAGTTTATATTTGAATATATTCCTTTTTCCACTATTACCCTCTTAGCGCTCCGAATGTCCACTTGCATTTTCTACAGAAAGAGTGTTCAGAACTGCGCAATCAAAAGTATGGTTTAACTCTGTTAGCTTAATGAACATATCAGAAATAAGTTTCACACAATGCTTCTGTGTAGTTTTTATTTGAAGATATTATTTTTCCCAATATAGGCCTCTTAGCGCTCAGAATGTCCAATTACAGTTTCCACAGAAAGAGTGTTTCAGAAAGGCTCAATCAAAATAAGGTTCAACTCTGTTAGTTGAATGCACAGAACAGAAAGAAGTTTCATACAATGCTTCTGTGTAGTTTATATTTGAACATATTCTTTTGTACACTATTACCCACTTAGCGCTACGAATGTCCAGTTGCATTTTCTACAGACAGAGTGTTTCAAAACTGCTCAATCAAAAGTATGGTTTAACTCTGTTAGCTGAATGCTCAGATCAGAAAGAAGTTTCACAGAATGCTTCTGTGTAGTTTATATTTGAATATATTCCTTTTTCCACTACTACTCTCTTAGCGCTCCAAATGTCCAGTTGCATTTTCTACAGAAAGAGTGTTCAGATCTGCTCAATCAAAGGTATGGTTTAACTCTGTTTCCTGAATGCACAGATCAGAAAGAAGTTTCACAGAATGATTCTGTGTAGTTTATATTTGGAGACATTCCTTTTTCCACTATTACCCTCTTAGCGCTCCGAATCTCCACGTGCATTTTCTACAGAAAGAGTGTTTCAGAACGGCTCAATCAAAACTAAGGTTCAACCCTTTTAGTTGAACAAACAGAACAGAAAGGAGTTTCACACAATTCTTCTGTGTACTTTTTATTTGTAGACATTCTTTTTCCCAATATAGGCCACTTAGCGCTCAGAATGTCCAATTGCAGTTTCTACAGAAAGAGTGTTTCAGAAAGGCTCAATCAAAAGTAAGGTTCAACTCTCTTAGTTGAATGCACAGAACAGAAAGAAGTTTCATACAATGCTTCTGTGTAGTTTCTATTTGAACATATTCTTTTGTCCACTATTACCCACTTAGCGCTACGAATGTCCAGTTGCATTTTCTACAGACAGAGTGTTTCAAAACTGCTCAATCAAAAGTATGGTTTAACTCTGTTAGCTGAATGCTCAGATCAGAAAGAAGTTTCACAGAATGCTTCTGTGTAGTTTATATTTGAATATATTCCTTTTTCCACTACTACTCTCTTAGCGCTCCAAATGTCCAGTTGCATTTTCTCCAGAAAAAGTGTTCAGATCTGCTCAATCAAAAGTATGGTTTAAATCTGTTAGCTGAATGCACAGATCAGAAAGAAGTTTCACAGAATGATTCTGTGTAGTTTATATTTGGAGACATTCCTTTTTCCACTATTACCCTCTTAGCGCTCCGAATCTCCACTTGCATTTTCTACAGAAAGAGTGTTTCAGAACGGCTCAATCAAAACTAAGGTTCAAACCTTTTAGTTGAACAAACAGAACAGAAAGATGTTTCACACAATTCTTCTGTGTAGTTTTTATTTGTAGACATTCTTTTTCCCAATATAGGCCTCTTAGCGCTCAGAATGTCCAATTGCAGTTTCTACAGAAAGAGTGTTTCAGAACGGCTCAATCAAAAGTAAGGTTCAAATCTGTTAGTTGAATGCACAGAACAGAAAGTAGTTTCATACAATGCTTCTGTGTAGTTTCTATTTGAACATATTTTTTTTCCACTATTACCCACTTAGCGCTACGAATGTCCAGTTGCATTTTCTACAGACAGAGTGTTTCAAAACTGCTCAATCAAAAGTATGGTTTAACTCTGTTAGCTGAATGCTCAGATCAGAAAGAAGTTTCACAGAATGCTTCTGTGTAGTTTATATTTGAATATATTCCTTTTTCCTCTACTACGCTCTTAGCGCTCCAAATGTCCAGTTGCATTTTCTACAGAAAGAGTGTTCAGATCTGCTCAATCAAAAGTATGGTTTAACTCTGTTAGCTGAATGCACAGATCAGAAAGAAGTTTCACCGAATGATTCTGTGTAGTTTATATTTGAAGACATTCCTTTTTCCACTATTACCCTCTTAGCGCTCCGAATCTCCACTTGCATTTTCTACAAAAAGAGTGTTTCATAACTGCTCAATCAAAAATATGTTTTATCTCTGTTAACTGAATTTACAGATCAGAAATAAGTTTCACAGAATGCATCTGTGTAGTTTTTATTTGAAGATATTCTTTTTCCCAATGTAGGCCTCTTAACGCTTAGCATGTCCAATTGCAGTTTCTACAGAAAGAGTGTTTCAGAACGGCTCAATCAAAAGTAAGGTTCAACTCTGTTAGTTGAATGCACAGAACAGAAAGAATTTTCACAGAATGCTACTGTGTAGTTTATATTTGAATATATTCCTTTTTCCACTATTACCCTCTTAGCGCTCCGAATGTCCACTTGCATTTTCTACAGAAAGAGTGTTCAGAACTGCGCAATCAAAAGTATGGTTTAACTCTGTTAGCTTAATGAACATATCAGAAATAAGTTTCACACAATGCTTCTGTGTAGTTTTTATTTGAAGATATTATTTTTCCCAATATAGGCCTCTTAGCGCTCAGAATGTCCAATTGCAGTTTCCACAGAAAGAGTGTTTCAGAAAGGCTCAATCAAAAGTAAGGTTCAACTCTGTTAGTTGAATGCACAGAACAGAAAGAAGTTTCATACAATGCTTCTGTGTAGTTTCTATTTGAACATATTCTTTTTTCCACTATTACCCACTTAGCGCTACGAATGTCCAGTTGCATTTTCTACAGACAGAGTGTTTCAAAACTGCTCAATCAAAAGTATGGTTTAACTCTGTTAGCTGAATGCTCAGATCAGAAAGAAGTTTCACAGAATGCTTCTGTGTAGTTTATATTTGAATATATTCCTTTTTCCACTACTACTCTCTTAGCGCTCCAAATGTCCAGTTGCATTTTCTACAGAAAGAGTGTTCAGATCTGCTCAATCAAAAGTATGGTTTAACTCTGTTAGCTGAATGCACAGATCAGAAAGAAGTTTCACCGAATGATTCTGTGTAGTTTATATTTGGAGACATTCTTTTTTCCACTATTACCCTCTTAGCGCTCCGAATCTCCACTTGCATTTTCTACAGAAAGAGTGTTTCAGAACGGCTCAATGAAAACTAAGGTTCAACTCTTTTATTTGAACAAACAGAACAGAAAGAAGTTTCACACAATTCTTCTGTGTAGTTTTTATTTGTAGACATTCTTTTTCCCAATATAGGCCTCTTAGCGCTCAGAATGTCCAATTGCAGTTTCTACAGAAAGAGTGTTTCAGAACGGCTCAATCAAAAGTAAGGTTCAACTCTGTTAGTTGAATGCACAGAACAGAAAGAAGTTTCATACAATGCTTCTGTGTAGTTTATATTTGAACATATTCTTTTTTCCACTATTACCCACTTAGCGCTACGAATGTCCAGTTGCATTTTCTACAGACAGAGTGTTTCAAAACTGCTCAATCAAAAGTATGGTTTAACTCTGTTAGCTGAATGCTCAGATCAGAAAGCCGTTTCACAGAATGCTTCTGTGTAGTTTATATTTGAATATATTCCTTTTTCCACTACTACGCTCTTAGCGCTCCAAATGTACAGTTGCATTTTCTACAGAAAGAGTGTTCAGATCTGCTCAATCAAAAGTATGGTTTAACTCTGTTAGCTGAATGCACAGATCAGAAAGAAGTTTCACCGAATGATTCTGTGTAGTTTATATTTGAAGACATTCCTTTTTCCACTATTACCCTCTTAGCGCTCCGAATCTCCACTTGCATTTTCTACAAAAAGAGTGTTTCATAACTGCTCAATCAAAAATATGTTTTATCTCTGTTAACTGAATTTACAGATCAGAAATAAGTTTCACAGAATGCATCTGTGTAGTTTTTATTTGAAGATATTCTTTTTCCCAATGTAGGCCTCTTTGCGCTTAGCATGTCCAATTGCAGTTTCTACAGAAAGAGTGTTTCAAAACGGCTCAATCAAAAGTAAGGTTCAACTCTGTTAGTTGAATGCACAGAACAGAAAGAATTTTCACAGAATGCTACTGTGTAGTTTATATTTGAATATATTCCTTTTTCCACTCTTACCCTCTTAGCGCTCCGAATGTCCACTTGCATTTTCTACAGAAATAGTGTTCAGAACTGCGCAATCAAAAGTATGGTTTAACTCTGTTAGCTTAATGAACATATCAGAAATAAGTTTCACACAATGCTTCTGTGTAGTTTTTATTTGAAGATATTATTTTTCCCAATATAGGCCTCTTAGCGCTCAGAATGTCCAATTGCAGTTTCTACAGAAAGAGTGTTTCAGAAAGGCTCAATCAAAAGTAAGGTTCAACTCTGTTAGTTGAATGCACAGAACAGAAAGAAGTTTCATACAATGCTTCTGTGTAGTTTATATTTGAACATATTCTTTTGTCCACTATTACCCACTTAGCGCTACGAATGTCCAGTTGCATTTTCTACAGACAGAGTGTTTCAAAACTGCTCAATCAAAAGTATGGTTTAACTCTGTTAGCTGAATGCTCAGATCAGAAAGAAGTTTCACAGAATGCTTCTGTGTAGTTTATATTTGAATATATTCCTTTTTCCACTACTACTCTCTTAGCGCTCCAAATGTCCAGTTGCATTTTCTACAGAAAGAGTGTTCAGATCTGCTCAATCAAAAGTATGGTTTAAATCTGTTAGCTGAATGCACAGATCAGAAAGAAGTTTCACAGAATGATTCTGTGTAGTTTATATTTGGAGACATTCCTTTTTCCACTATTACCCTCTTAGCGCTCCGAATCTCCACTTGCATTTTCTACAGAAAGAGTGTTTCAGAACGGCTCAATCAAAACTAAGGTTCAACCCTTTTAGATGAACAAACAGAACAGAAAGAAGTTTCACACAGTGCTTCTGTGTAGTTTTTATTTGAAGATTTTTTTTTCCCAATATAGGCCTCTTAGCGCTCAGAATGTCCAATTGCAGTTTCTACAGAAAGAGTGTTTCAGAAAGGCTCAATCAAATGTAAGGTTCAACTCTGTTAGTTGAATGCACAGAAGAGAAAGTAGTTTCATACAATGCTTCTGTGTAGTTTATATTTGAATATATTCTTTTTTCCACTATTACCCACTTAGCGCTACGAATGTCCAGTTGCATTTTCTACAGACAGAGTGTTTCAAAACTGCTCAATCAAAAGTATGGTTTAACTCTGTTAGCTGAATGCTCAGATCAGAAAGAAGTTTCACAGAATGCTTCTGTGTAGTTTATATTTGAATATATTCCTTTTTCCACTACTACGCTCTTAGCGCTCCAAATGTCCAGTTGCATTTTCTACAGAAAGAGTGTTCAGATCTGCTCAATCAAAAGTATGGTTTAACTCTGTTAGCAGAATGCACAGATCAGAAAGAAGTTTCACCGAATGATTCTGTGTAGTTTATATTTGAAGACATTCCTTTTTCCACTATTACCCTCTTAGCGCTCCGAATCTCCACTTGCATTTTCTACAAAAAGAGTGTTTCATAACTGCTCAATCAAAAATATGTTTTATCTCTGTTAACTAAATTTACAGATCAGAAATAAGTTTCACAGAATGCATCTGTGTTGTTTTTATTTGAAGATATTCTTTTTCCCAATGTAGGCCTCTTAGCGCTTAGCATGTCCAATTGCAGTTTCTACAGAAAGAGTGATTCAGAACGGCTCAATCAAAAGTAAGGTTCAACTCTGTTAGTTGAATGCACAGAACAGAAAGAATTTTCACAGAATGCTACTGTGTAGTTTATTTTTGAATATATTCCTTTTTCCACTATTACCCTCTTAGCGCTCCGAATGTCCACTTGCATTTTCTACAGAAAGAGTGTTCAGAACTGCGCAATCAAAAGTATGGCTTAACTCTGTTAGCTTAATGAACATATCAGAAATAAGTTTCACACAATGCTTCTGTGTAGTTTTTATTTGAAGATATTATTTTTCCCAATATAGGCCTCTTAGTGCTCGGAATGTCCAATTGCAATTTCTACAGAAAGAGTGTTTCAGAAAGGCTCAATCAAAAGTAAGTTTCAACTCTGTTAGTTGAATGCACAGAACAGAAAGAAGTTTCATACAATGCTTCTGTGTAGTTTATACTTGAACATATTCTTTTTTCCACTATTACCCACTTAGCGCTACGAATGTCCAGTTGCATTTTCTACAGACAGAGTGTTTCAAAACTGTTCAATCAAAAGTATGGTTTAACTCTGTTAGCTGAATGCTCAGATCAGAAAGAAGTTTCACAGAATGCTTCTGTGTAGTTTATATTTGAATATATTCCTTTTTCCACTACTACTCTCTTAGCGCTCCAAATGTCCAGTTGCATTTTCTACAGAAAGAGTGTTCAGATCTGCTCAATCAAAAGTATGGTTTAACTCTTTTAGCTGAATGCACAGATCAGAAAGAAGTTTCACAAAATGATTCTGTGTAGTTTATATTTGGAGACATTCCTTTTTCCACTATTACCCTCTTAGCGCTCCGAATCTCCACTTGCATTTTCTACAGAAAGAGTGTTTCAGAACGGCTCAATCAAAACTAAGGTTCAACTCTTTTAGTTGAACAAACAGAACAGAAAGAAGTTTCACACAATTCTTCTGTGTAGTTTTTATTTGTAGACATTCTTTTTCCCAATATAGGCCTCTTAGCGCTCAGAATGTCCAATTGCAGTTTCTACAGAAAGAGTGTTTCAGAACGGCTCAATCAAAACTAAGGTTCAACTCTGTTAGTTGAATGCACAGAACAGAAAGAAGTTTCATACAATGCTTCTGTGTAGTTTATATTTGAACATATTCTTTTTTCCACTATTACCCACTTAGCGCTACGAATGTCCAGTTGCATTTTCTACAGACAGAGTGTTTCAAAACTGCTCAATCAAAAGTATGGATTAACTCTGTTAGCTGAATGCTCAGATCAGAAAGAAGTTTCACAGAATGCTTCTGTGTAGTTTATATTTGAATATATTCCTTTTTCCACTACTACGCTCTTAGCGCTCCAAATGTCCAGTTGCATTTTCTACAGAAAGAGTGTTCAGATCTGCTCAATCAAAAGTATGGTTTAACTCTGTTAGCTGAATGCACAGATCAGAAAGAAGTTTCACCGAATGATTCTGTGTAGTTTATATTTGAAGACATTCCTTTTTCCACTATTACCCTCTTAGCGCTCCGAATCTCCACTTGCATTTTCTACAGAAAGAGTGTTTCAGAACGGCTCAATCAAAACTAAGGTTCAACTCTTTTAGTTGAACAAACAGAACCGAAAGAAGTTTCACACAATTCTTCTGTGTAGTTTTTATTTGTAGACATTCTTTTTCCCAATATAGGCCTCTTAGCGCTCAGAATGTCCAATTGCAGTTTCTACAGAAAGAGTGTTTCAGAACGGCTCAATCAAAAGTAAGGTTCAACTCTGTTAGTTGAATGCACAGAACAGAAAGAAGTTTCATACAATGCTTCTGTGTAGTTTATATTTGAACATATTCTTTTTTCCACTATTACCCACTTAGCGCTACGAATGTCCAGTTGCATTTTCTACAGACAGAGTGTTTCAAAACTGCTCAATCAAAAGTATGGTTTAACTCTGTTAGCTGAATGCTCAGATCAGAAAGAAGTTTCACAGAATGCTTCTGTGTAGTTTATATTTGAATATATTCCTTTTTCCACTACTACGCTCTTAGCGCTCCAAATGTCCAGTTGCATTTTCTACAGAAAGAGTGTTCAGATCTGCTCAATCAAAAGTATGGTTTAACTCTGTTAGCTGAATGCACAGATCAGAAAGAATTTTCACCGAATGATTCTGTGTAGTTTATATTTGAAGACATTCCTTTTTCCACTATTACCCTCTTAGCGCTCCGAATCTCCACTTGCATTTTCTACAAAAAGAGTGTTTCATAACTGCTCAATCAAAAATATGTTTTATCTCTGTTAACTGAATTTACAGATCAGAAATAAGTTTCACAGAATGCATCTGTGTAGTTTTTATTTGAAGATATTCTTTTTCCCAATGTAGGCCTCTTAGCGCTTAGCATGTCCAATTGCAGTTTCTACAGAAAGAGTGTTTCAGAACGGCTCAATCAAAAGTAAGGTTCAACTCTGTTAGTTGAATGCACAGAACAGAAAGAATTTTCACAGAATGCTACTGTGTAGTTTATATTTGAATATATTCCTTTTTCCACTATTACCCTCTTAGCGCTCCGAATGTCCACTTGCATTTTCTACAGAAAGAGTGTTCAGAACTGCGCAATCAAAAGTATGGTTTAACTCTGTTAGCTTAATTAACATATCAGAAATAAGTTTCACACAATGCTTCTGTGTAGTTTTTATTTGAAGATATTATTTTTCCCAATAGAGGCCTCTTAGCGCTCAGAATGTCCAATTGCAGTTTCTACAGAAAGAGTGTTTCAGAAAGGCTCAATCAAATGTAAGGTTCAACTCTGTTAGTTGAATGCACAGAACAGAAAGAAGTTTCATACAATGCTTCTGTGTAGTTTATATTTGAACATATTCTTTTTTCCACTATTACCCACTTAGCGCTACGAATGTCCAGTTGCATTTTCTACAGACAGAGTGTTTCAAAACTGCTCAATCAAAAGTATGGTTTAACTCTGTTAGCTGAATGCTCAGATCAGAAAGAAGTTTCACAGAATGCTTCTGTGTAGTTTATATTTGAATATATTCCTTTTTCCACTACTGCTCTCTTAGCGCTCCAAATGTCCAGTTGCATTTTCTACAGAAAGAGTGTTCAGATCTGCTCAATGAAAAGTATGGTTTAACTCTGTTAGCTGAATGCACAGATCAGAAAGAAGTTTCACAGAATGATTCTGTGTAGTTTATATTTGGAGACATTCCTTTTTCCACTATTACCCTCTTAGCGCTCCGAATCTCCACTTGCATTTTCTACAGAAAGAGTGTTTCAGAACGGCTCAATCAAAACTAAGGTTCAACACTTTTAGTTGAACAAACAGAACAGAAAGAAGTTTCACACAATTCTTCTGTGTAGTTTTTATTTGTAGACATTCTTTTTCCCAATATAGGCCTCTTAGCGCTCAGAATGTCCAATTGCAGTTTCTACAAAAAGCGATTTTCAGAACGGCTCAATCAAAAGTAATGTTCAACTCTGTTAGTTGAATGCACAGAACAGAAAGAATTTTCACAGAATGCTACTGTGTAGTTTATATTTGAATATATTCCTTTTTCCACTATTACCCTCTTAGCGCTCCGAATGTCCACTTGCATTTTCTACAGAAAGAGTGTTCAGAACTGCGCAATCAAAAGTATGGTTTAACTCTGTTAGCTTAGTGAACATATCAGAAATAAGTTTCACACAATGCTTCTGTGTAGTTTTTTTGAAGATATTATTTTTCCCAATATAGGCCTCTTAGCGCTCAGAATGTCCAATTGCAGTTTCTACAGAAAGAGTGTTTCAGAAAGGCTCAATCAAAAGTAAGGTTCAACTCTGTTAGTTGAATGCACAGAACAGAAAGAAGTTTCATACAATGCTTCTGTGTAGTTTATATTTGAACATATTCTTTTTTCCACTATTACCCACTTAGCGCTACGAATGTCCAGTTGCATTTTCTACAGAGAGAGTGTTTCAAAACTGCTCAATCAAAAGTATGGTTTAACTCTGGTACCTTAATGCTCAGATCAGAAAGAAGTTTCACAGAATGCTTCTGTGTAGTTTATATTTGAATATATTCTTTTTCCACTACTACGCTCTTAGCGCTCCAAATGTCCAGTTGCATTTACTAGAGAAAAAGTGTTCAGATCTGCTCAATCAAAAATATGGTTTAACTCTGTTAGCTGAATGCACAGATCAGAAAGAAGTTTCACCAAATGATTCTGTGTAGTTTATATTTGAAGACATTCCTTTTTCCACTATTACCCTCTTAGCGCTCCGAATCTCCACTTGCATTTTCTACAAAAAGAGTGTTTCATAACTGCTCAATCAAAAATATGTTTTATCTCTGTTAACTGAATTTACAGATCAGAAATAAGTTTCACACAATTCTTCTGTGTAGTTTTTATTTGTAGACATTCATTTTCCCAATATAGGCCTCTTAGCGCTCAGAATGTCCAATTGCAGTTTCTACAGAAAGAGTGTTTCAGAACGGCTCAATCAAAAGTAAGGTTCAACTCTGTTAGTTGAATGCACAGAACAGAAAGTAGTTTCATACAATGCTTCTGTGTAGTTTATATTTGAACATATTCTTTTTTCCACTATTACCCACTTAGCGCTACGAATGTCCAGTTGCATTTTCTACAGACAGAGTGTTTCAAAACTGCTCAATCAAAAGTATGGTTTAACTCTGTTAGCTGAATGCTCAGATCAGAAAGAAGTTTCACAGAATGCTTCTGTGTAGTTTATATTTGAATATATTCCTTTTTCCACTACTACTCTCTTAGCGCTCCAAATGTCCAGTTGCATTTTCTACAGAAAGAGTGTTCAGATCTGCTCAATCAAAAGTATGGTTTAACTCTGTTAGCTGAATGCACAAATCAGAAAGAAGTTTCACAGAATGATTCTGTGTAGTTTATATTTGGAGACATTCCTTTTTCCACTATTACCCTCTTAGCGCTCCGAATCTCCACTTGCATTTTCTACAGAAAGAGTGTTTCAGAACGGCTCAATCAAAACTAAGGTTCTACTCTTTTAGTTGAACAAACAGAACAGAAAGAAGTTTCACACAATTCTTCTGTGTAGTTTTTATTTGTAGACATTCTTTTTCCCAATATAGGCCTCTTAGCACTCAGAATGTCCAATTGCAGTTTCTACAGAAAGAGTGTTTCAGAACGGCTCAATCAAAAGTAAGGTTCAACTCTGTTAGTTGAATGCACAGAACAGAAAGAAGTTTCATACAATGCTTCTGTGTAGTTTATATTTGAACATATTCTTTTTTCCACTATTACCCACTTAGCGCTACGAATGTCCAGTTGCATTTTCTACAGACAGAGTGTTTCAAAACTGCTCAATCAAAAGTATGGTTTAACTCTGTTAGCTGAATGCTCAGATCAGAAAGAAGTTTCACAGAATGCTTCTGTGTAGTTTATATTTGAATATATTCCTTTTTCCACTACTACTCTCTTAGCGCTCCAAATGTACAGTTGCATTTTCTACAGAAAGAGTGTTCAGATCTGCTCAATCAAAAGTATGGTTTAACCCTGTTAGCTGAATGCACAGATCAGAAAGAAGTTTCACAGAATGATTCTGTGTAGTTTATATTTGGAGACATTCCTTTTTACACTATTACCCTCTTAGCGCTCCGAATCTCCACTTGCATTTTCTACAGAAAGAGTGTTTCAGAACGGCTCAATCAAAACTAAGGTTCAACTCTTTTAGTTGAACAAACAGAACAGAAAGAAGATTCACACAATTCTTCTGTGTAGTTTTTATTTGAAGATATTATTTTTCCCAATATAGGCCTCTTAGCGCTCAGAATGTCCAATTGCAGTTTCTACAGCAAGAGTGTTTCAGAAAGGCTCAATCAAAAGTAAGGTTCAACTCTGTTAGTTGAATGCACAGAACAGAAAGTAGTTTCATACAATGCTTCTGTGTAGTTTATATTTGAACATATTCTTTTTCCACTATTACCCACTTAGCGCTACGAATGTCCAGTTGCATTTTCTACAGACAGAGTGTTTCAAAACTGCTCAATCAAAAGTATGGTTTAACTCTGTTAGCTGAATGCTCAGATCAGAAAGAAGTTTCACAGAATGCTTCTGTGTAGTTTATATTTGAATATATTCCTTTTTCCACTAGTTCTCTCTTAGCGCTCCAAATGTCCAGTTGCATTTTCTACAGAAAGAGTGTTCAGATCTGCTCAATCAAAAGTATGGTTTAACTCTGTTACCTGAATGCACGGATCAGAAAGAAGTTTCACAGAATGATTCTGTGTAGTTTATATTTGGAGACATTCCTTTTTCCACTATTACCCTCTTAGCGCTCCGAATCTCCACTTGCATTTTCTACAGAAAGAGTGTTTCATAACTGCTCAATCAAAAATATGATTTATCCCTGTTAACTGAATTTACAGATCAGAAAGAAGTTTCACAGAAGGCATCTGTGTAGTTTTTATTTGAAGATATTCTTTTTCCCAATGTAGGCCTCTTAGCGCTTAGCATGTCCAATTGCAGTTTCTACAGAAAGAGTGTTTCAGAACGGCTCAATGAAAAGTAAGGTTCAACTCTGTTAGTTGAATGCACAGAACAGAAAGAATTTTCACAGAATGCTTCTGTGTAGTTTATATTTGTATATATTCCTTTTTCCACTACTACTCTCTTAGCGCTCCAAATGTCCAGTTGCATTTTCTACAGAAAGAGTGTTCAGATCTGCTCAATCAAAAGTATGGTTTAACTCTGTTTCCTGAATGCACGGATCAGAAAGAAGTTTCACAGAATGATTCTGTGTAGTTTATATTTGGAGACATTCCTTTTTCCACTATTACCCTCTTAGCGCTCCGAATCTCCACTTGCATTTTCTACAGAAAGAGTGTTTCAGAACGGCTCAATCAAAACTAAGGTTCAACCCTTTTAGTTGAACAAACAGAACAGAAAGGAGTTTCACACAATTCTTCTGTGTAGTTTTTATTTGTAGACATTCTTTTTCCCAATATAGGCCACTTAGCGCTCAGAATGTCCAATTGCAGTTTCTACAGAAAGAGTGTTTCAGAAAGGCTCAATCAAAAGTAAGGTTCAACTCTCTTAGTTGAATGCACAGAACAGAAAGAAGTTTCATACAATGCTTCTGTGTAGTTTCTATTTGAACATATTCTTTTGTCCACTATTACCCACTTAGCGCTACGAATGTCCAGTTGCATTTTCTACAGACAGAGTGTTTCAAAACTGCTCAATCAAAAGTATGGTTTAACTCTGTTAGCTGAATGCTCAGATCAGAAAGAAGTTTCACAGAATGCTTCTGTGTAGTTTATATTTGAATATATTCCTTTTTCCACTACTACTCTCTTAGCGCTCCAAATGTCCAGTTGCATTTTCTCCAGAAAAAGTGTTCAGATCTGCTCAATCAAAAGTATGGTTTAACTCTGTTAGCTGAATGCACAGATCAGAAAGAAGTTTCACAGAATGATTCTGTGTAGTTTATATTTGGAGACATTCCTTTTTCCACTATTACCCTCTTAGCGCTCCGAATCTCCACTTGCATTTTCTACAGAAAGAGTGTTTCAGAACGGCTCAATCAAAACTAAGGTTCAAATCTTTTAGTTGAACAAACAGAACAGAAAGTAGTTTCACACAATTCTTCTGTGTAGTTTTTATTTGTAGACATTCTTTTTCCCAATATAGGCCTCTTAGCGCTCAGAATGTCCAATTGCAGTTTCTACAGAAAGAGTGTTTCAGAACGGCTCAATCAAAAGTAAGGTTCAACTCTGTTAGTAGAATGCACAGAACAGAAAGAAGTTTCATACAATGCTTCTGTGTAGTTTATATTTGAACATATTTTTTTTCTACTATTACCCACTTATCGCTACGAATGTCCAGTTGCATTTTCTACAGACAGAGTGTTTCAAAACTGCTCAATCAAAAGTATGGTTTAACTCTGTTAGCTGAATGCTCAGATCAGAAAGAAGTTTCACAGAATGCTTCTGTGTAGTTTATATTTGAATATATTCCTTTTTCCACTACTACGCTCTTAGCGCTCCAAATGTCCAGTTGCATTTTCTACAGAAAGACTATTCAGATCTGCTCAATCAAAAGTGTGGTTTAACTCTGTTAGCTGAATGCACAGATCAGAAAGAAGTTTAAAAGAATGATTCTGTGTAGTTTATATTTGAAGACATTCCTTTTCCACTATTACCCTCTTAGCGCTCCGAATCTCCACTTGCATTTTCTACAGAAAGAGTGTTTCAGAACGGCTCAATGAAAACTAAGGTTCAATTCTTTTAGTTGAACAAACAGAACAGAAAGAAGTTTCACACAATTCTTCTGTGTAGTTTTTATTTTTTAGACATTCTTTTTCCCAATATAGGCCTCTTAGCACTCAGAATGTCCAATTGCAGTTTCTACAGAAAGAGTGTTTCAGAAAGGCTCAATCAAAAGTAAGGTTCAACTCTGTTAGTTGAATGCACAGAACAGAAAGAAGTTTCATACAATGCTTCTGTGTAGTTTATATTTGAACATATTCTTTTTTCCACTATTTCCCACTTAGCGCTACGAATGTCCAGTTGCATTTTCTACAGACAGAGTGTTTCAAAACTGCTCAATCAAAAGTATGGTTTAACTCTGTTAGCTGAATGCTCAGATCAGAAAGAAGTTTCACAGAATGCTTCTGTGTAGTTTATATTTGAATATATTCCTTTTTCCACTACGACGCTCTTAGCGCTCCAAATGTCCAGTTGCATTTTCTACAGAAAGAGTGTTCAGATCTGCTCAATCAAAAGTATGGTTTAACTCTGTTAGCTGAATGCACAGATCAGAAAGAAGTTTCACCGAATGATTCTGTGTAGTTTATATTTGAAGACATTCCTTTTTCCACTATTACCCTCTTAGCGCTCCGAAACTCCACTTGCATTTTCTACAAAAAGAGTGTTTCATAACTGCTCAATCAAAAATATGTTTATCTCTGTTAACTGAATTTACAGATCAGAAATAAGTTTCACAGAACGCATCTGTGTAGTTTTTATTTGAAGATATTCTTTTTCCCAATGTAGGCCTCTTAGCGCTTAGAATGTCCAATTGCAGTTTCTACAGAAAGAGTGTTTCAGAACGGCTCAATCAAAAGTAAGGTTCAACTCTGTTAGTTGAATGCACAGAACAGAAAGAATTTTCACAGAATGCTACTGTGTAGTTTATATTTGAATATATTCCTTTTTCCACTATTACCCTCTTAGCACTCCGAATGTCCACTTGCATTTTCTACAGAAAGAGTGTTCAGAACTGCGCAATCAAAAGTATGGTTTAACTCTGTTAGCTTAATGAACATATCAGAAATAAGTTTCACACAATGCTTCTGTGTAGTTTTTATTTGAAGTTATTATTTTTCCCAATATAGGCCTCTTAGCGCTCAGAACTTCCAATTGCAGTTTCTACAGAAAGAGTGTTTCAGAAACGCTCAATCAAAAGTGACGTTCAACTCTGTTAGTTGAATGCACAGAACAGAAAGAAGTTTCATACAATGCTTCTGTGTAGTTTGTATTTGAACATATTCTTTTTTCCACTATTACCCAATTAGCGCTACGAATGTCCAGTTGCATTTTCTACAGACAGAGTGTTTCAAAACTGCTCAATCAAAAGTATGGTTTAACTCTGTTAGCTGAATGCTCAGATCAGAAAGAAGTTTCACAGAATGCTTCTGTGTAGTTTATATTTGAATATATTCCTTTTTCCACTACTACTCTCTTAGCGCTCCAAATGTCCAGTTGCATTTTCTCCAGAAACAGTGTTCAGATCTGCTCAATCAAAAGTATGGTTTAACTCTGTTAGCTGAATGCACAGATCAGAGAGAAGTTTCACAGAATGATTCTGTGTAGTTTATATTTGGAGACATTCCTTTTTCCACTATTACCCTCTTAGCGCTCCGAATCTCCACTTGCATTTTCTACAAAAAGAGTGTTTCATAACTGCTCAATCAAAAATATGTTTTATCTCTGTTAACTGCATTTACAGATCAGAAATAAGTTTCACAGAATGCATCTGTGTAGTTTTTATTTGAAGATATTCTTTTTCCCAATGTAGGCCTCTTAGCGCTTAGCATGTCCAATTGCAGTTTCTACAGAAAGAGTGTTTCAGAACGGCTCAATCAAAAGTAAGGTTCAACTCTGTTAGTTGAATGCACAGAACAGAAAGAATTTTCACAGAATGCTACTGTGTAGTTTATATTTGAATATATTCCTTTTTCCACTATTACCCTCTTAGCGCTCCGAATGTCCACTTGCATTTTCTACAGAAAGAGTGTTCAGAACTGCGCAATCAAAAGTATGGTTTAACTCTGTTAGCTTAATGAACATATCAGAAATAAGTTTCACACAATGCTTCTGTGTAGTTTTTATTTGAAGATATTATTTTTCCCAATATAGGCCTCTTAGCGCTCAGAATGTCCAATTGCAGTTTCCACAGAAAGAGTGTTTCAGAAAGGCTCAATCAAAATAAGGTTCAACTCTGTTAGTTGAATGCACAGAACAGAAAGAAGTTTAATACAATGCTTCTGTGTAGATTCTATTTGAACATATTCTTTTGTCCACTATTACCCACTTAGCGCTACGAATGTCCAGTTGCATTTTCTACAGACAGAGTGTTTCAAAACTGCTCAATCAAAAGTATGGTTTAAATCTGTTAGGTGAATGCTCAGATCAGAAAGAAGTTTCACAGAATGCTTCTGTGTAGTTTATATTTGAATATATTCCTTTTTCCACTACTACTCTCTTAGCGCTCAAAATGTCCAGTTGCATTTTCTACAGAAAGAGTGTTCAGATCTGCTCAATCAAAAGTATGGTTTAACTCTGTTAGCTGAATGCACAGATCAGAGAGAAGTTTCACAGAATGATTCTGTGTAGTTTATATTTGGAGACATTCCTTTTTCCACTATTACCCTCTTAGCGCTCCGAATCTCCACTTGCATTTTCTACAAAAAGAGTGTTTCATAACTGCTCAATCAAAAATATGTTTTATCTCTGTTAACTGAATTTACAGATCAGAAATAAGTTTCACAGAATGCATCTGTGTAGTTTCTATTTGAAGATATTCTTTTTCCCAATGTAGGCCTCTTAGCGCTTAGCATGTCCAATTGCAGTTTCTACAGAAAGAGTGTTTCAGAACGGCTCAATCAAAAGTAAAGTTCAACTCTGTTAGTTGAATGCACAGAACAGAAAGAATTTTCACAGAATGCTACTGTGTAGTTTATATTTGAATATATTCCTTTTTCCACTATTACCCTCTTAGCGCTCCGAATGTCCACTTGCATTTTCTACAGAAAGAGTGTTCAGAACTGCGCAATCAAAAGTATGGTTTAACTCTGTTAGCTTAATGAACATATCAGAAATAAGTTTCACACAATGCTTCTGTGTAGTTTTTATTTGAAGATATTATTTTTCCCAATATAGGCCTCTTAGCGCTCAGAATGTCCAATTACAGTTTCCACAGAAAGAGTGTTTCAGAAAGGCTCAATCAAAATAAGGTTCAACTCTGTTATTTGAATGCACAGAACAGAAAGAAGTTTCATACAATGCTTCTGTGTAGTTTATATTTGAACATATTCTTTTGTACACTATTACCCACTTAGCGCTACGAATGTCCAGTTGCATTTTCTACAGACAGAGTGTTTCAAAACTGCTCAATCAAAAGTATGGTTTAACTCTGTTAGCTGAATGCTCAGATCAGAAAGAAGTTTCACAGAATGCTTCTGTGTAGCTTATATTTGAATATATTCCTTTTTCCACTACTACTCTCTTAGCGCTCCAAATGTCCAGTTGCATTTTCTACAGAAAGAGTGTTCAGATCTGCTCAATCAAAGGTATGGTTTAACTCTGTTTCCTGAATGCACAGATCAGAAAGAAGTTTCACAGAATGATTCTGTGTAGTTTATATTTGGAGACATTCCTTTTTCCACTATTACCCTCTTAGCGCTCCGAATCTCCACGTGCATTTTCTACAGAAAGAGTGTTTCAGAACGGCTCAATCAAAACTAAGGTTCAACTCTTTTAGTTGAACAAACAGAACAGAAAGGAGTTTCACACAATTCTTCTGTGTACTTTTTATTTGTAGACATTCTTTTTCCCAATATAGGCCACTTAGCGCTCAGAATGTCCAATTGCAGTTTCTACAGAAAGAGTGTTTCAGAAAGGCTCAATCAAAAGTAAGGTTCAACTCTCTTAGTTGAATGCACAGAACAGAAAGAAGTTTCATACAATGCTTCTGTGTAGTTTCTATTTGAACATATTCTTTTGTCCACTATTACCCACTTAGCGCTACGAATGTCCAGTTGCATTTTCTACAGACAGAGTGTTTCAAAACTGCTCAATCAAAAGTATGGTTTAACTCTGTTAGCTGAATGCTCAGATCAGAAAGAAGTTTCACAGAATGCTTCTGTGTAGTTTATATTTGAATATATTCCTTTTTCCACTACTACTCTCTTAGCGCTCCAAATGTCCAGTTGCATTTTCTCCAGAAAAAGTGTTCAGATCTGCTCAATCAAAAGTATGGTTTAAATCTGTTAGCTGAATGCACAGATCAGAAAGAAGTTTCACAGAATGATTCTGTGTAGTTTATATTTGGAGACATTCCTTTTTCCACTATTACCCTCTTAGCGCTCCGAATCTCCACTTGCATTTTCTACAGAAAGAGTGTTTCAGAACGGCTCAATCAAAACTAAGGTTCAAACCTTTTAGTTGAACAAACAGAACAGAAAGATGTTTCACACAATTCTTCTGTGTAGTTTTTATTTGTAGACATTCTTTTTCCCAATATAGGCCTCTTAGCGCTCAGAATGTCCAATTGCAGTTTCTACAGAAAGAGTGTTTCAGAACGGCTCAATCAAAAGTAAGGTTCAAATCTGTTAGTTGAATGCACAGAACAGAAAGTAGTTTCATACAATGCTTCTGTGTAGTTTCTATTTGAACATATTTTTTTTCCACTATTACCCACTTAGCGCTACGAATGTCCAGTTGCATTTTCTACAGACAGAGTGTTTCAAAACTGCTCAATCAAAAGTATGGTTTAACTCTGTTAGCTGAATGCTCAGATCAGAAAGAAGTTTCACAGAATGCTTCTGTGTAGTTTATATTTGAATATATTCCTTTTTCCTCTACTACGCTCTTAGCGCTCCAAATGTCCAGTTGCATTTTCTACAGAAAGAGTGTTCAGATCTGCTCAATCAAAAGTATGGTTTAACTCTGTTAGCTGAATGCACAGATCAGAAAGAAGTTTCACCGAATGATTCTGTGTAGTTTATATTTGAAGACATTCCTTTTTCCACTATTACCCTCTTAGCGCTCCGAATCTCCACTTGCATTTTCTACAAAAAGAGTGTTTCATAACTGCTCAATCAAAAATATGTTTTATCTCTGTTAACTGAATTTACAGATCAGAAATAAGTTTCACAGAATGCATCTGTGTAGTTTTTATTTGAAGATATTCTTTTTCCCAATGTAGGCCTCTTAACGCTTAGCATGTCCAATTGCAGTTTCTACAGAAAGAGTGTTTCAGAACGGCTCAATCAAAAGTAAGGTTCAACTCTGTTAGTTGAATGCACAGAACAGAAAGAATTTTCACAGAATGCTACTGTGTAGTTTATATTTGAATATATTCCTTTTTCCACTATTACCCTCTTAGCGCTCCGAATGTCCACTTGCATTTTCTACAGAAAGAGTGTTCAGAACTGCGCAATCAAAAGTATGGTTTAACTCTGTTAGCTTAATGAACATATCAGAAATAAGTTTCACACAATGCTTCTGTGTAGTTTTTATTTGAAGATATTATTTTTCCCAATATAGGCCTCTTAGCGCTCAGAATGTCCAATTGCAGTTTCCACAGAAAGAGTGTTTCAGAAAGGCTCAATCAAAAGTAAGGTTCAACTCTGTTAGTTGAATGCACAGAACAGAAAGAAGTTTCATACAATGCTTCTGTGTAGTTTCTATTTGAACATATTCTTTTTTCCACTATTACCCACTTAGCGCTACGAATGTCCAGTTGCATTTTCTACAGACAGAGTGTTTCAAAACTGCTCAATCAAAAGTATGGTTTAACTCTGTTAGCTGAATGCTCAGATCAGAAAGAAGTTTCACAGAATGCTTCTGTGTAGTTTATATTTGAATATATTCCTTTTTCCACTACTACTCTCTTAGCGCTCCAAATGTCCAGTTGCATTTTCTACAGAAAGAGTGTTCAGATCTGCTCAATCAAAAGTATGGTTTAACTCTGTTAGCTGAATGCACAGATCAGAAAGAAGTTTCACCGAATGATTCTGTGTAGTTTATATTTGGAGACATTCTTTTTTCCACTATTACCCTCTTAGCGCTCCGAATCTCCACTTGCATTTTCTACAGAAAGAGTGTTTCAGAACGGCTCAATGAAAACTAAGGTTCAACTCTTTTATTTGAACAAACAGAACAGAAAGAAGTTTCACACAATTCTTCTGTGTAGTTTTTATTTGTAGACATTCTTTTTCCCAATATAGGCCTCTTAGCGCTCAGAATGTCCAATTGCAGTTTCTACAGAAAGAGTGTTTCAGAACGGCTCAATCAAAAGTAAGGTTCAACTCTGTTAGTTGAATGCACAGAACAGAAAGAAGTTTCATACAATGCTTCTGTGTAGTTTATATTTGAACATATTCTTTTTTCCACTATTACCCACTTAGCGCTACGAATGTCCAGTTGCATTTTCTACAGACAGAGTGTTTCAAAACTGCTCAATCAAAAGTATGGTTTAACTCTGTTAGCTGAATGCTCAGATCAGAAAGCCGTTTCACAGAATGCTTCTGTGTAGTTTATATTTGAATATATTCCTTTTTCCACTACTACGCTCTTAGCGCTCCAAATGTACAGTTGCATTTTCTACAGAAAGAGTGTTCAGATCTGCTCAATCAAAAGTATGGTTTAACTCTGTTAGCTGAATGCACAGATCAGAAAGAAGTTTCACCGAATGATTCTGTGTAGTTTATATTTGAAGACATTCCTTTTTCCACTATTACCCTCTTAGCGCTCCGAATCTCCACTTGCATTTTCTACAAAAAGAGTGTTTCATAACTGCTCAATCAAAAATATGTTTTATCTCTGTTAACTGAATTTACAGATCAGAAATAAGTTTCACAGAATGCATCTGTGTAGTTTTTATTTGAAGATATTCTTTTTCCCAATGTAGGCCTCTTTGCGCTTAGCATGTCCAATTGCAGTTTCTACAGAAAGAGTGTTTCAAAACGGCTCAATCAAAAGTAAGGTTCAACTCTGTTAGTTGAATGCACAGAACAGAAAGAATTTTCACAGAATGCTACTGTGTAGTTTATATTTGAATATATTCCTTTTTCCACTCTTACCCTCTTAGCGCTCCGAATGTCCACTTGCATTTTCTACAGAAATAGTGTTCAGAACTGCGCAATCAAAAGTATGGTTTAACTCTGTTAGCTTAATGAACATATCAGCAATAAGTTTCACACAATGCTTCTGTGTAGTTTTTATTTGAAGATATTATTTTTCCCAATATAGGCCTCTTAGCGCTCAGAATGTCCAATTGCAGTTTCTACAGAAAGAGTGTTTCAGAAAGGCTCAATCAAAAGTAAGGTTCAACTCTGTTAGTTGAATGCACAGAACAGAAAGAAGTTTCATACAATGCTTCTGTGTAGTTTATATTTGAACATATTCTTTTGTCCACTATTACCCACTTAGCGCTACGAATGTCCAGTTGCATTTTCTACAGACAGAGTGTTTCAAAACTGCTCAATCAAAAGTATGGTTTAACTCTGTTAGCTGAATGCTCAGATCAGAAAAAAGTTTCACAGAATGCTTCTGTGTAGTTTATATTTGAATATATTCCTTTTTCCACTACTACTCTCTTAGCGCTCCAAATGTCCAGTTGCATTTTCTACAGAAAGAGTGTTCAGATCTGCTCAATCAAAAGTATGGTTTAACTCTGTTAGCTGAATGCACAGATCAGAAAGAAGTTTCACAGAATGATTCTGTGTAGTTTATATTTGGAGACATTCCTTTTTCCACTATTACCCTCTTAGCGCTCCGAATCTCCACTTGCATTTTCTACAGAAAGAGTGTTTCAGAACGGCTCAATCAAAACTAAGGTTCAACCCTTTTAGATGAACAAACAGAACAGAAAGAAGTTTCACACAATGCTTCTGTGTAGTTTTTATTTGAAGATTTTTTTTTCCCAATATAGGCCTCTTAGCGCTCAGAATGTCCAATTGCAGTTTCTACAGAAAGAGTGTTTCAGAAAGGCTCAATCAAATGTAAGGTTCAACTCTGTTAGTTGAATGCACAGAAGAGAAAGTAGTTTCATACAATGCTTCTGTGTAGTTTATATTTGAATATATTCTTTTTTCCACTATTACCCACTTAGCGCTACGAATGTCCAGTTGCATTTTCTACAGACAGAGTGTTTCAAAACTGCTCAATCAAAAGTATGGTTTAACTCTGTTAGCTGAATGCTCAGATCAGAAAGAAGTTTCACAGAATGCTTCTGTGTAGTTTATATTTGAATATATTCCTTTTTCCACTACTACGCTCTTAGCGCTCCAAATGTCCAGTTGCATTTTCTACAGAAAGAGTGTTCAGATCTGCTCAATCAAAAGTATGGTTTAACTCTGTTAGCAGAATGCACAGATCAGAAAGAAGTTTCACCGAATGATTCTGTGTAGTTTATATTTGAAGACATTCCTTTTTCCACTATTACCCTCTTAGCGCTCCGAATCTCCACTTGCATTTTCTACAAAAAGAGTGTTTCATAACTGCTCAATCAAAAATATGTTTTATCTCTGTTAACTAAATTTACAGATCAGAAATAAGTTTCACAGAATGCATCTGTGTTGTTTTTATTTGAAGATATTCTTTTTCCCAATGTAGGCCTCTTAGCGCTTAGCATGTCCAATTGCAGTTTCTACAGAAAGAGTGATTCAGAACGGCTCAATCAAAAGTAAGGTTCAACTCTGTTAGTTGAATGCACAGAACAGAAAGAATTTTCACAGAATGCTACTGTGTAGTTTATTTTTGAATATATTCCTTTTTCCACTATTACCCTCTTAGCGCTCCGAATGTCCACTTGCATTTTCTACAGAAAGAGTGTTCAGAACTGCGCAATCAAAAGTATGGCTTAACTCTGTTAGCTTAATGAACATATCAGAAATAAGTTTCACACAATGCTTCTGTGTAGTTTTTATTTGAAGATATTATTTTTCCCAATATAGGCCTCTTAGTGCTCGGAATGTCCAATTGCAATTTCTACAGAAAGAGTGTTTCAGAAAGGCTCAATCAAAAGTAAGTTTCAACTCTGTTAGTTGAATGCACAGAACAGAAAGAAGTTTCATACAATGCTTCTGTGTAGTTTATACTTGAACATATTCTTTTTTCCACTATTACCCACTTAGCGCTACGAATGTCCAGTTGCATTTTCTACAGACAGAGTGTTTCAAAACTGTTCAATCAAAAGTATGGTTTAACTCTGTTAGCTGAATGCTCAGATCAGAAAGAAGTTTCACAGAATGCTTCTGTGTAGTTTATATTTGAATATATTCCTTTTTCCACTACTACTCTCTTAGCGCTCCAAATGTCCAGTTGCATTTTCTACAGAAAGAGTGTTCAGATCTGCTCAATCAAAAGTATGGTTTAACTCTTTTAGCTGAATGCACAGATCAGAAAGAAGTTTCACAAAATGATTCTGTGTAGTTTATATTTGGAGACATTCCTTTTTCCACTATTACCCTCTTAGCGCTCCGAATCTCCACTTGCATTTTCTACAGAAAGAGTGTTTCAGAACGGCTCAATCAAAACTAAGGTTCAACTCTTTTAGTTGAACAAACAGAACAGAAAGAAGTTTCACACAATTCTTCTGTGTAGTTTTTATTTGTAGACATTCTTTTTCCCAATATAGGCCTCTTAGCGCTCAGAATGTCCAATTGCAGTTTCTACAGAAAGAGTGTTTCAGAACGGCTCAATCAAAACTAAGGTTCAACTCTGTTAGTTGAATGCACAGAACAGAAAGAAGTTTCATACAATGCTTCTGTGTAGTTTATATTTGAACATATTCTTTTTTCCACTATTACCCACTTAGCGCTACGAATGTCCAGTTGCATTTTCTACAGACAGAGTGTTTCAAAACTGCTCAATCAAAAGTATGGATTAACTCTGTTAGCTGAATGCTCAGATCAGAAAGAAGTTTCACAGAATGCTTCTGTGTAGTTTATATTTGAATATATTCCTTTTTCCACTACTACGCTCTTAGCGCTCCAAATGTCCAGTTGCATTTTCTACAGAAAGAGTGTTCAGATCTGCTCAATCAAAAGTATGGTTTAACTCTGTTAGCTGAATGCACAGATCAGAAAGAAGTTTCACCGAATGATTCTGTGTAGTTTATATTTGAAGACATTCCTTTTTCCACTATTACCCTCTTAGCGCTCCGAATCTCCACTTGCATTTTCTACAGAAAGAGTGTTTCAGAACGGCTCAATGAAAACTAAGGTTCAACTCTTTTAGTTGAACAAACAGAACCGAAAGAAGTTTCACACAATTCTTCTGTGTAGTTTTTATTTGTAGACATTCTTTTTCCCAATATAGGCCTCTTAGCGCTCAGAATGTCCAATTGCAGTTTCTACAGAAAGAGTGTTTCAGAACGGCTCAATCAAAAGTAAGGTTCAACTCTGTTAGTTGAATGCACAGAACAGAAAGAAGTTTCATACAATGCTTCTGTGTAGTTTATATTTGAACATATTCTTTTTTCCACTATTACCCACTTAGCGCTACGAATGTCCAGTTGCATTTTCTACAGACAGAGTGTTTCAAAACTGCTCAATCAAAAGTATGGTTTAACTCTGTTAGCTGAATGCTCAGATCAGAAAGAAGTTTCACAGAATGCTTCTGTGTAGTTTATATTTGAATATATTCCTTTTTCCACTACTACGCTCTTAGCGCTCCAAATGTCCAGTTGCATTTTCTACAGAAAGAGTGTTCAGATCTGCTCAATCAAAAGTATGGTTTAACTCTGTTAGCTGAATGCACAGATCAGAAAGAATTTTCACCGAATGATTCTGTGTAGTTTATATTTGAAGACATTCCTTTTTCCACTATTACCCTCTTAGCGCTCCGAATCTCCACTTGCATTTTCTACAAAAAGAGTGTTTCATAACTGCTCAATCAAAAATATGTTTTATCTCTGTTAACTGAATTTACAGATCAGAAATAAGTTTCACAGAATGCATCTGTGTAGTTTTTATTTGAAGATATTCTTTTTCCCAATGTAGGCCTCTTAGCGCTTAGCATGTCCAATTGCAGTTTCTACAGAAAGAGTGTTTCAGAACGGCTCAATCAAAAGTAAGGTTCAACTCTGTTAGTTGAATGCACAGAACAGAAAGAATTTTCACAGAATGCTACTGTGTAGTTTATATTTGAATATATTCCTTTTTCCACTATTACCCTCTTAGCGCTCCGAATGTCCACTTGCATTTTCTACAGAAAGAGTGTTCAGAACTGCGCAATCAAAAGTATGGTTTAACTCTGTTAGCTTAATTAACATATCAGAAATAAGTTTCACACAATGCTTCTGTGTAGTTTTTATTTGATGATATTATTTTTCCCAATAGAGGCCTCTTAGCGCTCAGAATGTCCAATTGCAGTTTCTACAGAAAGAGTGTTTCAGAAAGGCTCAATCAAATGTAAGGTTCAACTCTGTTAGTTGAATGCACAGAACAGAAAGAAGTTTCATACAATGCTTCTGTGTAGTTTATATTTGAACATATTCTTTTTTCCACTATTACCCACTTAGCGCTACGAATGTCCAGTTGCATTTTCTACAGACAGAGTGTTTCAAAACTGCTCAATCAAAAGTATGGTTTAACTCTGTTAGCTGAATGCTCAGATCAGAAAGAAGTTTCACAGAATGCTTCTGTGTAGTTTATATTTGAATATATTCCTTTTTCCACTACTGCTCTCTTAGCGCTCCAAATGTCCAGTTGCATTTTCTACAGAAAGAGTGTTCAGATCTGCTCAATGAAAAGTATGGTTTAACTCTGTTAGCTGAATGCACAGATCAGAAAGAAGTTTCACAGAATGATTCTGTGTAGTTTATATTTGGAGACATTCCTTTTTCCACTATTACCCTCTTAGCGCTCCGAATCTCCACTTGCATTTTCTACAGAAAGAGTGTTTCAGAACGGCTCAATCAAAACTAAGGTTCAACACTTTTAGTTGAACAAACAGAACAGAAAGAAGTTTCACACAATTCTTCTGTGTAGTTTTTATTTGTAGACATTCTTTTTCCCAATATAGGCCTCTTAGCGCTCAGAATGTCCAATTGCAGTTTCTACAAAAAGCGATTTTCAGAACGGCTCAATCAAAAGTAATGTTCAACTCTGTTAGTTGAATGCACAGAACAGAAAGAATTTTCACAGAATGCTACTGTGTAGTTTATATTTGAATATATTCCTTTTTCCACTATTACCCTCTTAGCGCTCCGAATGTCCACTTGCATTTTCTACAGAAAGAGTGTTCAGAACTGCGCAATCAAAAGTATGGTTTAACTCTGTTAGCTTAGTGAACATATCAGAAATAAGTTTCACACAATGCTTCTGTGTAGTTTTTTTGAAGATATTATTTTTCCCAATATAGGCCTCTTAGCGCTCAGAATGTCCAATTGCAGTTTCTACAGAAAGAGTGTTTCAGAAAGGCTCAATCAAAAGTAAGGTTCAACTCTGTTAGTTGAATGCACAGAACAGAAAGAAGTTTCATACAATGCTTCTGTGTAGTTTATATTTGAACATATTCTTTTTTCCACTATTACCCACTTAGCGCTACGAATGTCCAGTTGCATTTTCTACAGAGAGAGTGTTTCAAAACTGCTCAATCAAAAGTATGGTTTAACTCTGGTACCTTAATGCTCAGATCAGAAAGAAGTTTCACAGAATGCTTCTGTGTAGTTTATATTTGAATATATTCTTTTTCCACTACTACGCTCTTAGCGCTCCAAATGTCCAGTTGCATTTACTAGAGAAAAAGTGTTCAGATCTGCTCAATCAAAAATATGGTTTAACTCTGTTAGCTGAATGCACAGATCAGAAAGAAGTTTCACCAAATGATTCTGTGTAGTTTATATTTGAAGACATTCCTTTTTCCACTATTACCCTCTTAGCGCTCCGAATCTCCACTTGCATTTTCTACAAAAAGAGTGTTTCATAACTGCTCAATCAAAAATATGTTTTATCTCTGTTAACTGAATTTACAGATCAGAAATAAGTTTCACACAATTCTTCTGTGTAGTTTTTATTTGTAGACATTCATTTTCCCAATATAGGCCTCTTAGCGCTCAGAATGTCCAATTGCAGTTTCTACAGAAAGAGTGTTTCAGAACGGCTCAATCAAAAGTAAGGTTCAACTCTGTTAGTTGAATGCACAGAACAGAAAGTAGTTTCATACAATGCTTCTGTGTAGTTTATATTTGAACATATTCTTTTTTCCACTATTACCCACTTAGCGCTACGAATGTCCAGTTGCATTTTCTACAGACAGAGTGTTTCAAAACTGCTCAATCAAAAGTATGGTTTAACTCTGTTAGCTGAATGCTCAGATCAGAAAGAAGTTTCACAGAATGCTTCTGTGTAGTTTATATTTGAATATATTCCTTTTTCCACTACTACTCTCTTAGCGCTCCAAATGTCCAGTTGCATTTTCTACAGAAAGAGTGTTCAGATCTGCTCAATCAAAAGTATGGTTTAACTCTGTTAGCTGAATGCACAAATCAGAAAGAAGTTTCACAGAATGATTCTGTGTAGTTTATATTTGGAGACATTCCTTTTTCCACTATTACCCTCTTAGCGCTCCGAATCTCCACTTGCATTTTCTACAGAAAGAGTGTTTCAGAACGGCTCAATCAAAACTAAGGTTCAACTCTTTTAGTTGAACAAACAGAACAGAAAGAAGTTTCACACAATTCTTCTGTGTAGTTTTTATTTGTAGACATTCTTTTTCCCAATATAGGCCTCTTAGCACTCAGAATGTCCAATTGCAGTTTCTACAGAAAGAGTGTTTCAGAACGGCTCAATCAAAAGTAAGGTTCAACTCTGTTAGTTGAATGCACAGAACAGAAAGAAGTTTCATACAATGCTTCTGTGTAGTTTATATTTGAACATATTCTTTTTTCCACTATTACCCACTTAGCGCTACGAATGTCCAGTTGCATTTTCTACAGACAGAGTGTTTCAAAACTGCTCAATCAAAAGTATGGTTTAACTCTGTTAGCTGAATGCTCAGATCAGAAAGAAGTTTCACAGAATGCTTCTGTGTAGTTTATATTTGAATATATTCCTTTTTCCACTACTACTCTCTTAGCGCTCCAAATGTACAGTTGCATTTTCTACAGAAAGAGTGTTCAGATCTGCTCAATCAAAAGTATGGTTTAACCCTGTTAGCTGAATGCACAGATCAGAAAGAAGTTTCACAGAATGATTCTGTGTAGTTTATATTTGGAGACATTCCTTTTTACACTATTACCCTCTTAGCGCTCCGAATCTCCACTTGCATTTTCTACAGAAAGAGTGTTTCAGAACGGCTCAATCAAAACTAAGGTTCAACTCTTTTAGTTGAACAAACAGAACAGAAAGAAGATTCACACAATTCTTCTGTGTAGTTTTTATTTGAAGATATTATTTTTCCCAATATAGGCCTCTTAGCGCTCAGAATGTCCAATTGCAGTTTCTACAGCAAGAGTGTTTCAGAAAGGCTCAATCAAAAGTAAGGTTCAACTCTGTTAGTTGAATGCACAGAACAGAAAGTAGTTTCATACAATGCTTCTGTGTAGTTTATATTTGAACATATTCTTTTTCCACTATTACCCACTTAGCGCTACGAATGTCCAGTTGCATTTTCTACAGACAGAGTGTTTCAAAACTGCTCAATCAAAAGTATGGTTTAACTCTGTTAGCTGAATGCTCAGATCAGAAAGAAGTTTCACAGAATGCTTCTGTGTAGTTTATATTTGAATATATTCCTTTTTCCACTAGTTCTCTCTTAGCGCTCCAAATGTCCAGTTGCATTTTCTACAGAAAGAGTGTTCAGATCTGCTCAATCAAAAGTATGGTTTAACTCTGTTAGCTGAATGCACAGATCAGAAAGAAGTTTCACAGAATTATTCTGTGTAGTTTATATTTGGAGACATTCCTTTTTCCACTATTACCCTCTTAGCGCTCCGAATCTCCACTTGCATTTTCTACAGAAAGAGTGTTTAAGAACGGCTCAATCAAAACTAAGGTTCAACTCTTTTAGTTGAACAAACAGAACAGAAAGTAGTTTCACACAATTCTTCTGTGTAGTTTTTATTTGTAGACATTCTTTTTCCCAACATAGGCCTCTTAGCGCTCAGAATGTCCAATTGCAGTTTCTACAGAAAGTGTGTTTCAGAACGGCTCAATCAAAAGTAAGGTTCAACTCTGTTAGTTGAATGCACAGAACAGAAAGAAGTTTCATACAATGCTTCTGTGTAGTTTATATTTGAACATATTCTTTTTTCCACTATTACCCACTTAGTGCTACGAATGTCCCGTTGCATTTACTACAGACAGAGTGTTTCAAAACTGCTCAATCAAAAGTATGGTTTAAATCTGTTAGCTGAATGCTCAGATCAGAAAGAAGTTTCACAGAATGCTTCTGTGTAGTTTATATTTGAATATATTCCTTTTTCCACTACTACGCTCTTAGCGCTCCAAATGTCCAGTTGCATTTTCTACAGAAAGAGTGTTCAGATCTGCTCAATCAAAAGTATGGTTTAACTCTGTTAGCTGCATGCACAGATCAGGAAGAAGTTAAACCGAATGATTCTGTGTAGTTTATATTTGAAGACATTCCTTTTTCCACTATTAAACACTTAGCGCTCCGAATCTCCACTTGAATTTTCTACAAAAAGAGTGTTTCATAACTGCTCAATCAAAAATATGTTTTATCTCTCTTAACTGAATTTACAGATCAGAAATAAGTTTCACAGAATGCATCTGTATAGTTTTTATTTGAAGATATTCTTTTTCCCAATATAGGCCTCTTAGCGCTTAGCCTGTCCAATTGCAGTTTCTACAGAAAGAGTGTTTCAGAACGGCTCAATCAAAAGTAAGGTTCAACTCTGTTAGTTGAATGCACAGAACAGAAAGAATTTTCACAGAATGCTACTGTGTAGTTTATATTTGAATATATTCCTTTTTCCACTATTACCCTCTTAGCGCTCCGAATGTACATTTGCATTTTCTACAGAAAGAGTGTTCAGAACTGCGCAATCAAAAGTATGGTTTAACTCTGTTAGCTTAATGAACATATCAGTAATAAGTTTCACACAATGCTTCTCTGTAGTTTTTATTTGAAGATATTATTTTTCCCCATATAGTCCTCTTAGCGCTCAGAATGTCCAATTGCAGTTTCTACAGAAAGAGTGTTTCAGAAAGGCTCAATCAAAAGTAAGATTCAACTCTGTTAGTTGAATGCACAGAACAGAAAGTAGTTTCATACAATGCTTCTGTGTAGTTTATATTTGAACATATTCTTTTTTCCACTATTACCCACTTAGCGCTACGAATGTCCAGTTGCATTTTCTACAGACAGAGTGTTTCAAAACTGCTCAATCAAAAGTATGGTTTAACTCTGTTAGCTGAATGCTCAGATCAGAAAGAAGTTTCACAGAATGCTTCTGTGTAGTTTATATTTGAATATATTCCTTTTTCCACTACTACTCTCTTAGCGCTCCAAATGTCCAGTTGCATTTTCTACAGAAAGAGTCTTCAGATCTGCTCAATCAAAAGTATATTTTAACTCTGTTAGCTGAATGCACAGATCAGAAAGAAGTTTCACAGAATGATTCTGTGTAGTTTATATTTGGAGACATTCCTTTTTCCACTATTACCCTGTTAGCGCTCCGAATCTCCACTTGCATTTTCTACAGAAAGAGTGTTTCAGAACGGCTCAATCAAAACTAAGGTTCAACTCTTTTAGTTGAACAAACAGAACAGAAAGAAGTTTCACACAATTCTTCTGTGTAGTTTTTATTTGTAGACATTCTTTTTCCCAATATAGGCCTCTTAGCGCTCAGAATGTCCAATTGCAGTTTCTACAGAAAGAGTGTTTCAGAAAGGCTCAATCAAAAGTAAGGTTCAACTCTGTTAGTTGAATGCACAGAACAGAAAGAAGTTTCATACAATGCTTCTGTGTAGTTTATATTTGAACATACTCTTTTTTCCATATTACCCACTTAGCGCTACGAATGTCCAGTTGCATTTTCTACAGACAGAGTGTTTCAAAACTGCTCAATCAAAAGTATGGTTTAACTCTGTTAGCTGAATGCTCAGATCAGAAAGAAGTTTCACAGAATGCTTCTGTGTAGTTTATATTTGAATATATTCCTTTTTCCACTACTACTCTCTTAGCGCTCCAAATGTCCAGTTGCATTTTCTACAGAAAGAGTGTTCAGATCTGCTCAATCAAAAGTATGGTTTAACCCTGTTAGCTGAATGCACAGATCAGAAAGAAGTTTCACAGAATGATTCTGTGTAGTTTATATTTGGAGACATTCCTTTTTCCACTATTACCCTCTTAGCGCTCCGAATCTCCACTTGCATTTTCTACAGAAAGAGTGTTTCAGAACGGCTCATCAAAACTAAGGTTCAACTCTTTTAGTTGAACAAACAGAACAGAAAGAAGTTTCACACAATTCTTCTGTGTAGTTTTCATTTGAAGATATTATTTTTCCCAATATAGGCCTCTTAGCGCTCAGAATGTCCAATTGCAGTTTCTACAGAAAGAGTGTTTCAGAAAGGCTCAATCAAAAGTAAGGTTCAACTCTGTTAGTTGAATGCACAGAACAGAAAGGAGTTTCAAAGAATGCTTCTGTGTAGTTTATATTTGAACATATTCTTTTTTCCACTATTACCCACTTAGTGCTACGAATGTCCAGTTGCATTTTCTACAGACAGAGTGTTTCAAAACTGCTCAATCAAAAGTATGGTTTAACTCTGTTAGCTGAATGCTCAGATCAGAAAGAAGTTTCACAGAATGCTTCTGTGTAGTTTATATTTGAATATATTCCTTTTTCCACTAATACTCTCTTAGCGCTCCAAATGTCCAGTTGCATTTTCTACAGAAAGAGTGTTCAGATCTGCTCAATCAAAAGTGTGGTTTAACCCTGTTAGCTGAATGCACAGATCAGAAAGAAGTTTCACAGAATGATTCTGTGTAGTTTATATTTGGAGACATTCCTTTTCCACTATTACCCTCTTAGGGCTCCGAATCTCCACTTGCATTTTCTACAGAAAGAGTGTTTCAGAACGGCTCAATCAAAACTAAGGTTCAACTCTTTTAGTTGAACAAACAGAACAGAAAGAAGTTTCACACAATTCTTCTGTGTAGTTATTATTTGTAGACATTCTTTTTCCCAATATAGGCCTCTTAGCGCTCAGAATGTCCAATTGCAGTTTCTACAGAAAGAGTGTTTCAGAACGGCTCAATCAAAAGTAAGGTTCAACTCTGTTAGTTGAATGCACAGAACAGAAAGCAGTTTCATACAATGCTTCTGTGTAGTTTATATTTGTACATATTCTTTTTTCCACTATTACCCCCTTAGCGCTACGAATGTCCAGTTGCATTTTCTACAGACAGAGTGTTTCAAAACTGCTCAATCAAAAGTATGGTTTAATTCTGTTAGCTGAATGCTCAGATCAGAAAGAAGTTTCACAGAATGCTTCTGTGTAGTTTATATTTGAATATATTCCTTTTTCCACTACTACGCTGTTAGCGCTCCAAATGTCTAGTTGCATTTTCTACAGAAAGAGTGTTCAGATGTGCTCAATCAAAAGTATGGTTTAACTCTGTTAGCTGAATGCACAGATCAGAAAGAAGTTTCACAGAATGATTCTGTGTAGTTTATATTTGAAGACATTCCTTTTTCCACTATTACCCACTTAGCGCTCCGAATCTCCACTTGCATTTTCTACAAAAAGAGTGTTTCATAACTGCTCAATCAAAAATATGTTTTATCTCTGTTAACTCAATTTACAGATCGGAAATAAGTTTCACAGAATGCATCTGTGTAGTTTTTATTTGAAGATATTATTTTTCCCAATGTAGGCCTCTTAGCGCTTAGCATGTCCAATTGCAGTTTCTACAGAAAGAGTGTTTCAGAACGGCTCAATCAAAAGTAAGGTTCAACTCTGTTAGTTGAATGCACAGAACAGAAAGTATTTTCACAGAATGCTACTGTGCAGTTTATATTTGAATATATTCCTTTTTCCACTATTACCCTCTTAGCGCTCCGAATGTCCACTTGCATTTTCTACAGAAAGAGTGTTCAGAACTGTGCAATCAAAAGTATGGTTTAATTCTGTTAGCTTAATGAACATATCAGAAATAAGTTTCACACAATGCTTCTGTGTAGTTTTTATTTGAAAATATTATTTTTCCCAATAGAGGCCTCTTAGCGCTCAGAATGTCCAATTGCAGTTTCTACAGAAAGAGTGTTTCAGAAAGGCTCAATCCAAAGTAAGGTTCTACTCTGTTAGTTGAATGCACAGAACAGAAAGAAGTTTCATACAATGCTTCTGTGTAGTTTATATTTGAACATACTCTTTTTTCCATATTACCCACTTAGCGCTACGAATGTCCAGTTGCATTTTCTACAGACAGAGTGTTTCAAAACTGCTCAATCAAGAGTATGGTTTAACTCTGTTAGCTGAATGCTCAGATCAGAAAGAAGTTTCACAGAATGCTTCTGTGTAGTTTATATTTGAATATATTCCTTTTTCCACTACTACTCTCTTAGCGCTCCAAATGTCCAGTTGCATTTTCTACAGAAAGAGTGTTCAGATCTGCTCAATCAAAAGTATGGTTTAACCCTGTTAGCTGAATGCACAGATCAGAAAGAAGTTTCACAGAATGATTCTGTGTAGTTTATATTAGGAGACATTCCTTTTTCCACTATTACCCTCTTAGCGCTCCGAATCTCCACTTGCATTTTCTACAGAAAGAGTGTTTCAGAACGGCTCAATCAAAACAAAGGTTCAACTCTTTTAGTTGAACAAACAGAACAGAAAGAAGATTCACACAATTCTTCTGTGTAGTTTTTATTTGAAGATATTATTTTTCCCAATATAGGCCTCTTAGTGCTCAGAATGTCCAATTGCAGTTTCTACAGAAAGAGTGTTTCAGAAAGGCTCAATCAAAAGTAAGGTTCAACTCTGTTAGTTGAATGCACAGAACAGAAAGAAGTTTCATACAATGCTTCTGTGTAGTTTATATTTGAACATATTCTTTTTTCCACTATTACCCACTTAGCGCTACGAATGTCCAATTGCATTTTCTACAGACAGAGTGTTTCAAAACTGCTCAATCAAAAGTATGGTTTGACTCTGTTAGCTGAATGCTCAGATCAGAAAGAAGTTTCACAGAATGCTTCTGTGTAGTTTATATTTCAATATATTCCTTTTTCCACTACTACGCCCTTAGCTCTCCAAATGTCCAGTTGCATATTCTACAGAAAGAGTGTTCAGATCTGCTCAATCAAAAATATGGTTTAACTCTGTTAGCTGAATGCACAGATCAGAAAGAAGTTTCACCGAATGATTCTGTGTAGTTTATATTTGAAGATATTCCTTTTTCCACTATTACACTCTTAGCGCTCCGAATCTCCACTTGCATTTTCTACAAAAAGAGTGTTTCATAACTGCTCAATCAAAAATATGTTTTATCTCTGTTAACTGAATTTACAGATCAGAAATAAGTTTCACAGAATGCATCTGTGTAGTTTTTATTTGAAGATATTCTTTTTCCCAATGTAGGCCTCTTAGCCCTTAGCATGTCCAATTGCATTTTCTACAGAAAGAGTGTTTCAGAACGGCTCAATCAAAACTAAGGTTCAACTCTTTTAGTTGAACAAACAGAACAGAAAGAAGTTTCACACAATTCTTCTGTGTAGTTATTATTTGTAGACATTCTTTTTCCCAATATAGGCCTCTTAGCGCTCAGAATGTCCAATTGCAGTTTCTACAGAAAGAGTGTTTCAGAACGGCTCAATCAAAAGTAAGGTTCAACTCTGTTAGTTGAATGCACAGAACAGAAAGCAGTTTCATACAATGCTTCTGTGTAGTTTATATTTGTACATATTCTTTTTTCCACTATTACCCCCTTAGCGCTACGAATGTCCAGTTGCATTTTCTACAGACAGAGTGTTTCAAAACTGCTCAATCAAAAGTATGGTTTAATTCTGTTAGCTGAATGCTCAGATCAGAAAGAAGTTTCACAGAATGCTTCTGTGTAGTTTATATTTGAATATATTCCTTTTTCCACTACTACGCTGTTAGCGCTCCAAATGTCTAGTTGCATTTTCTACAGAAAGAGTGTTCAGATGTGCTCAATCAAAAGTATGGTTTAACTCTGTTAGCTGAATGCACAGATCAGAAAGAAGTTTCACAGAATGATTCTGTGTAGTTTATATTTGAAGACATTCCTTTTTCCACTATTACCCACTTAGCGCTCCGAATCTCCACTTGCATTTTCTACAAAAAGAGTGTTTCATAACTGCTCAATCAAAAATATGTTTTATCTCTGTTAACTCAATTTACAGATCGGAAATAAGTTTCACAGAATGCATCTGTGTAGTTTTTATTTGAAGATATTATTTTTCCCAATGTAGGCCTCTTAGCGCTTAGCATGTCCAATTGCAGTTTCTACAGAAAGAGTGTTTCAGAACGGCTCAATCAAAAGTAAGGTTCAACTCTGTTAGTTGAATGCACAGAACAGAAAGTATTTTCACAGAATGCTACTGTGCAGTTTATATTTGAATATATTCCTTTTTCCACTATTACCCTCTTAGCGCTCCGAATGTCCACTTGCATTTTCTACAGAAAGAGTGTTCAGAACTGTGCAATCAAAAGTATGGTTTAATTCTGTTAGCTTAATGAACATATCAGAAATAAGTTTCACACAATGCTTCTGTGTAGTTTTTATTTGAAAATATTATTTTTCCCAATAGAGGCCTCTTAGCGCTCAGAATGTCCAATTGCAGTTTCTACAGAAAGAGTGTTTCAGAAAGGCTCAATCCAAAGTAAGGTTCTACTCTGTTAGTTGAATGCACAGAACAGAAAGAAGTTTCATACAATGCTTCTGTGTAGTTTATATTTGAACATACTCTTTTTTCCATATTACCCACTTAGCGCTACGAATGTCCACTTGCATTTTCTACAGACAGAGTGTTTCAAAACTGCTCAATCAAGAGTATGGTTTAACTCTGTTAGCTGAATGCTCAGATCAGAAAGAAGTTTCACAGAATGCTTCTGTGTAGTTTATATTTGAATATATTCCTTTTTCCACTACTACTCTCTTAGCGCTCCAAATGTCCAGTTGCATTTTCTACAGAAAGAGTGTTCAGATCTGCTCAATCAAAAGTATGGTTTAACCCTGTTAGCTGAATGCACAGATCAGAACGAAGTTTCACAGAATGATTCTGTGTAGTTTATATTAGGAGACATTCCTTTTTCCACTATTACCCTCTTAGCGCTCCGAATCTCCACTTGCATTTTCTACAGAAAGAGTGTTTCAGAACGGCTCAATCAAAACAAAGGTTCAACTCTTTTAGTTGAACAAACAGAACAGAAAGAAGATTCACACAATTCTTCTGTGTAGTTTTTATTTGAAGATATTATTTTTCCCAATATAGGCCTCTTAGTGCTCAGAATGTCCAATTGCAGTTTCTACAGAAAGAGTGTTTCAGAAAGGCTCAATCAAAAGTAAGGTTCAACTCTGTTAGTTGAATGCACAGAACAGAAAGAAGTTTCATACAATGCTTCTGTGTAGTTTATATTTGAACATATTCTTTTTTCCACTATTACCCACTTAGCGCTACGAATGTCCAATTGCATTTTCTACAGACAGAGTGTTTCAAAACTGCTCAATCAAAAGTATGGTTTAACTCTGTTAGCTGAATGCTCAGATCAGAAAGAAGTTTCACAGAATGCTTCTGTGTAGTTTATATTTCAATATATTCCTTTTTCCACTACTACGCCCTTAGCTCTCCAAATGTCCAGTTGCATATTCTACAGAAAGAGTGTTCAGATCTGCTCAATCAAAAATATGGTTTAACTCTGTTAGCTGAATGCACAGATCAGAAAGAAGTTTCACCGAATGATTCTGTGTAGTTTATATTTGAAGATATTCCTTTTTCCACTATTACACTCTTAGCGCTCCGAATCTCCACTTGCATTTTCTACAAAAAGAGTGTTTCATAACTGCTCAATCAAAAATATGTTTTATCTCTGTTAACTGAATTTACAGATCAGAAATAAGTTTCACAGAATGCATCTGTGTAGTTTTTATTTGAAGATATTCTTTTTCCCAATGTAGGCCTCTTAGCCCTTAGCATGTCCAATTGCAGTTTCTACAGAAAGAGTGTTTCAGAACGGCTCAATCAAAAGTAAGGTTCAACTCTGTTAGTTGAATGCACAGAACAGGAAGAACTTTCATACAATGCTTCTGTGTAGTTTATATTTGAACATATTCTTTTTTCCACTGTTACCCACTTAGCGCTACCAATGTCCAGTTGCATTTTCTACAGACAGAGTGTTTCAAAACTGCTCAATCAAAAGTATGGTTTAACTCTGTTAGCTGAATGCTCAGATCAGAAAGAAGTTTCACAGAATGCTTCTGTGTAGTTTATATTTGAATATATTCCTTTTTCCA
Organism: Symphalangus syndactylus; assembly: GCF_028878055.3. Classification (NCBI taxonomy): domain Eukaryota; kingdom Metazoa; phylum Chordata; class Mammalia; order Primates; family Hylobatidae; genus Symphalangus; species Symphalangus syndactylus. Next base: position 4,737,625 of record NC_072436.2, read on the forward strand.
CTACTACGCACTTAGCGCTCCAAATGTCCAGTTGCATTTTCTACAGAAAGAGTGTTCAGATCTGCTCAATCAAAAGTATGGTTTAACTCTGTTAGCTGAATGCACAGATCAGAAAGAAGTTTCACCGAATGATTCTGTGTAGTTTATATTTGAAGACATTCCTTTTTCCACTATTACCCTCTTAGCGCTCCGAATCTCCACTTGCATTTTCTACAGAAAGAGTGTTTCAGAACGGCTCAATCAAAACTAAGGTTCAACTCTTTTAGTTGAACAAACAGAACCGAAAGAAGTTTCACACAATTCTTCTGTGTAGTTTTTATTTGTAGACATTCTTTTTCCCAATATAGGCCTCTTAGCGCTCAGAATGTCCAATTGCAGTTTCTACAGAAAGAGTGTTTCAGAACGGCTCAATCAAAAGTAAGGTTCAACTCTGTTAGTTGAATGCACAGAACAGAAAGAAGTTTCATACAATGCTTCTGTGTAGTTTATATTTGAACATATTCTTTTTTCCACTATTACCCACTTAGCGCTACGAATGTCCAGTTGCATTTTCTACAGACAGAGTGTTTCAAAACTGCTCAATCAAAAGTATGGTTTAACTCTGTTAGCTGAATGCTCAGATCAGAAAGAAGTTTCACAGAATGCTTCTGTGTAGTTTATATTTGAATATATTCCTTTTTCCACTACTACGCTCTTAGCGCTCCAAATGTCCAGTTGCATTTTCTACAGAAAGAGTGTTCAGATCTGCTCAATCAAAAGTATGGTTTAACTCTGTTAGCTGAATGCACAGATCAGAAAGAATTTTCACCGAATGATTCTGTGTAGTTTATATTTGAAGACATTCCTTTTTCCACTATTACCCTCTTAGCGCTCCGAATCTCCACTTGCATTTTCTACAAAAAGAGTGTTTCATAACTGCTCAATCAAAAATATGTTTTATCTCTGTTAACTGAATTTACAGATCAGAAATAAGTTTCACAGAATGCATCTGTGTAGTTTTTATTTGAAGATATTCTTTTTCCCAATGTAGGCCTCTTAGCGCTTAGCATGTCCAATTGCAGTTTCTACAGAAAGAGTGTTTCAGAACGGCTCAATCAAAAGTAAGGTTCAACTCTGTTAGTTGAATGCACAGAACAGAAAGAATTTTCACAGAATGCTACTGTGTAGTTTATATTTGAATATATTCCTTTTTCCACTATTACCCTCTTAGCGCTCCGAATGTCCACTTGCATTTTCTACAGAAAGAGTGTTCAGAACTGCGCAATCAAAAGTATGGTTTAACTCTGTTAGCTTAATGAACATATCAGAAATAAGTTTCACACAATGCTTCTGTGTAGTTTTTATTTGAAGATATTATTTTTCCCAATAGAGGCCTCTTAGCGCTCAGAATGTCCAATTGCAGTTTCTACAGAAAGAGTGTTTCAGAAAGGCTCAATCAAATGTAAGGTTCAACTCTGTTAGTTGAATGCACAGAACAGAAAGAAGTTTCATACAATGCTTCTGTGTAGTTTATATTTGAACATATTCTTTTTTCCACTATTACCCACTTAGCGCTACGAATGTCCAGTTGCATTTTCTACAGACAGAGTGTTTCAAAACTGCTCAATCAAAAGTATGGTTTAACTCTGTTAGCTGAATGCTCAGATCAGAAAGAAGTTTCACAGAATGCTTCTGTGTAGTTTATATTTGAATATATTCCTTTTTCCACTACTGCTCTCTTAGCGCTCCAAATGTCCAGTTGCATTTTCTACAGAAAGAGTGTTCAGATCTGCTCAATGAAAAGTATGGTTTAACTCTGTTAGCTGAATGCACAGATCAGAAAGAAGTTTCACAGAATGATTCTGTGTAGTTTATATTTGGAGACATTCCTTTTTCCACTATTACCCTCTTAGCGCTCCGAATCTCCACTTGCATTTTCTACAGAAAGAGTGTTTCAGAACGGCTCAATCAAAACTAAGGTTCAACACTTTTAGTTGAACAAACAGAACAGAAAGAAGTTTCACACAATTCTTCTGTGTAGTTTTTATTTGTAGACATTCTTTTTCCCAATATAGGCCTCTTAGCGCTCAGAATGTCCAATTGCAGTTTCTACAAAAAGCGATTTTCAGAACGGCTCAATCAAAAGTAATGTTCAACTCTGTTAGTTGAATGCACAGAACAGAAAGAATTTTCACAGAATGCTACTGTGTAGTTTATATTTGAATATATTCCTTTTTCCACTATTACCCTCTTAGCGCTCCGAATGTCCACTTGCATTTTCTACAGAAAGAGTGTTCAGAACTGCGCAATCAAAAGTATGGTTTAACTCTGTTAGCTTAGTGAACATATCAGAAATAAGTTTCACACAATGCTTCTGTGTAGTTTTTTTGAAGATATTATTTTTCCCAATATAGGCCTCTTAGCGCTCAGAATGTCCAATTGCAGTTTCTACAGAAAGAGTGTTTCAGAAAGGCTCAATCAAAAGTAAGGTTCAACTCTGTTAGTTGAATGCACAGAACAGAAAGAAGTTTCATACAATGCTTCTGTGTAGTTTATATTTGAACATATTCTTTTTTCCACTATTACCCACTTAGCGCTACGAATGTCCAGTTGCATTTTCTACAGAGAGAGTGTTTCAAAACTGCTCAATCAAAAGTATGGTTTAACTCTGGTACCTTAATGCTCAGATCAGAAAGAAGTTTCACAGAATGCTTCTGTGTAGTTTATATTTGAATATATTCTTTTTCCACTACTACGCTCTTAGCGCTCCAAATGTCCAGTTGCATTTACTAGAGAAAAAGTGTTCAGATCTGCTCAATCAAAAATATGGTTTAACTCTGTTAGCTGAATGCACAGATCAGAAAGAAGTTTCACCAAATGATTCTGTGTAGTTTATATTTGAAGACATTCCTTTTTCCACTATTACCCCCTTAGCGCTCCGAATCTCCACTTGCATTTTCTACAAAAAGAGTGTTTCATAACTGCTCAATCAAAAATATGTTTTATCTCTGTTAACTGAATTTACAGATCAGAAATAAGTTTCACACAATTCTTCTGTGTAGTTTTTATTTGTAGACATTCATTTTCCCAATATAGGCCTCTTAGCGCTCAGAATGTCCAATTGCAGTTTCTACAGAAAGAGTGTTTCAGAACGGCTCAATCAAAAGTAAGGTTCAACTCTGTTAGTTGAATGCACAGAACAGAAAGTAGTTTCATACAATGCTTCTGTGTAGTTTATATTTGAACATATTCTTTTTTCCACTATTACCCACTTAGCGCTACGAATGTCCAGTTGCATTTTCTACAGACAGAGTGTTTCAAAACTGCTCAATCAAAAGTATGGTTTAACTCTGTTAGCTGAATGCTCAGATCAGAAAGAAGTTTCACAGAATGCTTCTGTGTAGTTTATATTTGAATATATTCCTTTTTCCACTACTACTCTCTTAGCGCTCCAAATGTCCAGTTGCATTTTCTACAGAAAGAGTGTTCAGATCTGCTCAATCAAAAGTATGGTTTAACTCTGTTAGCTGAATGCACAAATCAGAAAGAAGTTTCACAGAATGATTCTGTGTAGTTTATATTTGGAGACATTCCTTTTTCCACTATTACCCTCTTAGCGCTCCGAATCTCCACTTGCATTTTCTACAGAAAGAGTGTTTCAGAACGGCTCAATCAAAACTAAGGTTCAACTCTTTTAGTTGAACAAACAGAACAGAAAGAAGTTTCACACAATTCTTCTGTGTAGTTTTTATTTGTAGACATTCTTTTTCCCAATATAGGCCTCTTAGCACTCAGAATGTCCAATTGCAGTTTCTACAGAAAGAGTGTTTCAGAACGGCTCAATCAAAAGTAAGGTTCAACTCTGTTAGTTGAATGCACAGAACAGAAAGAAGTTTCATACAATGCTTCTGTGTAGTTTATATTTGAACATATTCTTTTTTCCACTATTACCCACTTAGCGCTACGAATGTCCAGTTGCATTTTCTACAGACAGAGTGTTTCAAAACTGCTCAATCAAAAGTATGGTTTAACTCTGTTAGCTGAATGCTCAGATCAGAAAGAAGTTTCACAGAATGCTTCTGTGTAGTTTATATTTGAATATATTCCTTTTTCCACTACTACGCTCTTAGCGCTCCAAATGTCCAGTTGCATTTTCTACAGAAAGAGTGTTCAGATCTGCTCAATCAAAAGTATGGTTTAACTCTGTTAGCTGAATGCACAGATCAGAAAGAATTTTCACCGAATGATTCTGTGTAGTTTATATTTGAAGACATTCCTTTTTCCACTATTACCCTCTTAGCGCTCCGAATCTCCACTTGCATTTTCTACAAAAAGAGTGTTTCATAACTGCTCAATCAAAAATATGTTTTATCTCTGTTAACTGAATTTACAGATCAGAAATAAGTTTCACAGAATGCATCTGTGTAGTTTTTATTTGAAGATATTCTTTTTCCCAATGTAGGCCTCTTAGCGCTTAGCATGTCCAATTGCAGTTTCTACAGAAAGAGTGTTTCAGAACGGCTCAATCAAAAGTAAGGTTCAACTCTGTTAGTTGAATGCACAGAACAGAAAGAATTTTCACAGAATGCTACTGTGTAGTTTATATTTGAATATATTCCTTTTTCCACTATTACCCTCTTAGCGCTCCGAATGTCCACTTGCATTTTCTACAGAAAGAGTGTTCAGAACTGCGCAATCAAAAGTATGGTTTAACTCTGTTAGCTTAATGAACATATCAGAAATAAGTTTCACACAATGCTTCTGTGTAGTTTTTATTTGAAGATATTATTTTTCCCAATAGAGGCCTCTTAGCGCTCAGAATGTCCAATTGCAGTTTCTACAGAAAGAGTGTTTCAGAAAGGCTCAATCAAATGTAAGGTTCAACTCTGTTAGTTGAATGCACAGAACAGAAAGAAGTTTCATACAATGCTTCTGTGTAGTTTATATTTGAACATATTCTTTTTTCCACTATTACCCACTTAGCGCTACGAATGTCCAGTTGCATTTTCTACAGACAGAGTGTTTCAAAACTGCTCAATCAAAAGTATGGTTTAACTCTGTTAGCTGAATGCTCAGATCAGAAAGAAGTTTCACAGAATGCTTCTGTGTAGTTTATATTTGAATATATTCCTTTTTCCACTACTGCTCTCTTAGCGCTCCAAATGTCCAGTTGCATTTTCTACAGAAAGAGTGTTCAGATCTGCTCAATGAAAAGTATGGTTTAACTCTGTTAGCTGAATGCACAGATCAGAAAGAAGTTTCACAGAATGATTCTGTGTAGTTTATATTTGGAGACATTCCTTTTTCCACTATTACCCTCTTAGCGCTCCGAATCTCCACTTGCATTTTCTACAGAAAGAGTGTTTCAGAACGGCTCAATCAAAACTAAGGTTCAACACTTTTAGTTGAACAAACAGAACAGAAAGAAGTTTCACACAATTCTTCTGTGTAGTTTTTATTTGTAGACATTCTTTTTCCCAATATAGGCCTCTTAGCGCTCAGAATGTCCAATTGCAGTTTCTACAAAAAGCGATTTTCAGAACGGCTCAATCAAAAGTAATGTTCAACTCTGTTAGTTGAATGCACAGAACAGAAAGAATTTTCACAGAATGCTACTGTGTAGTTTATATTTGAATATATTCCTTTTTCCACTATTACCCTCTTAGCGCTCCGAATGTCCACTTGCATTTTCTACAGAAAGAGTGTTCAGAACTGCGCAATCAAAAGTATGGTTTAACTCTGTTAGCTTAGTGAACATATCAGAAATAAGTTTCACACAATGCTTCTGTGTAGTTTTTTTGAAGATATTATTTTTCCCAATATAGGCCTCTTAGCGCTCAGAATGTCCAATTGCAGTTTCTACAGAAAGAGTGTTTCAGAAAGGCTCAATCAAAAGTAAGGTTCAACTCTGTTAGTTGAATGCACAGAACAGAAAGAAGTTTCATACAATGCTTCTGTGTAGTTTATATTTGAACATATTCTTTTTTCCACTATTACCCACTTAGCGCTACGAATGTCCAGTTGCATTTTCTACAGAGAGAGTGTTTCAAAACTGCTCAATCAAAAGTATGGTTTAACTCTGGTACCTTAATGCTCAGATCAGAAAGAAGTTTCACAGAATGCTTCTGTGTAGTTTATATTTGAATATATTCTTTTTCCACTACTACGCTCTTAGCGCTCCAAATGTCCAGTTGCATTTACTAGAGAAAAAGTGTTCAGATCTGCTCAATCAAAAATATGGTTTAACTCTGTTAGCTGAATGCACAGATCAGAAAGAAGTTTCACCAAATGATTCTGTGTAGTTTATATTTGAAGACATTCCTTTTTCCACTATTACCCCCTTAGCGCTCCGAATCTCCACTTGCATTTTCTACAAAAAGAGTGTTTCATAACTGCTCAATCAAAAATATGTTTTATCTCTGTTAACTGAATTTACAGATCAGAAATAAGTTTCACACAATTCTTCTGTGTAGTTTTTATTTGTAGACATTCATTTTCCCAATATAGGCCTCTTAGCGCTCAGAATGTCCAATTGCAGTTTCTACAGAAAGAGTGTTTCAGAACGGCTCAATCAAAAGTAAGGTTCAACTCTGTTAGTTGAATGCACAGAACAGAAAGTAGTTTCATACAATGCTTCTGTGTAGTTTATATTTGAACATATTCTTTTTTCCACTATTACCCACTTAGCGCTACGAATGTCCAGTTGCATTTTCTACAGACAGAGTGTTTCAAAACTGCTCAATCAAAAGTATGGTTTAACTCTGTTAGCTGAATGCTCAGATCAGAAAGAAGTTTCACAGAATGCTTCTGTGTAGTTTATATTTGAATATATTCCTTTTTCCACTACTACTCTCTTAGCGCTCCAAATGTCCAGTTGCATTTTCTACAGAAAGAGTGTTCAGATCTGCTCAATCAAAAGTATGGTTTAACTCTGTTAGCTGAATGCACAAATCAGAAAGAAGTTTCACAGAATGATTCTGTGTAGTTTATATTTGGAGACATTCCTTTTTCCACTATTACCCTCTTAGCGCTCCGAATCTCCACTTGCATTTTCTACAGAAAGAGTGTTTCAGAACGGCTCAATCAAAACTAAGGTTCAACTCTTTTAGTTGAACAAACAGAACAGAAAGAAGTTTCACACAATTCTTCTGTGTAGTTTTTATTTGTAGACATTCTTTTTCCCAATATAGGCCTCTTAGCACTCAGAATGTCCAATTGCAGTTTCTACAGAAAGAGTGTTTCAGAACGGCTCAATCAAAAGTAAGGTTCAACTCTGTTAGTTGAATGCACAGAACAGAAAGAAGTTTCATACAATGCTTCTGTGTAGTTTATATTTGAACATATTCTTTTTTCCACTATTACCCACTTAGCGCTACGAATGTCCAGTTGCATTTTCTACAGACAGAGTGTTTCAAAACTGCTCAATCAAAAGTATGGTTTAACTCTGTTAGCTGAATGCTCAGATCAGAAAGAAGTTTCACAGAATGCTTCTGTGTAGTTTATATTTGAATATATTCCTTTTTCCACTACTACTCTCTTAGCGCTCCAAATGTACAGTTGCATTTTCTACAGAAAGAGTGTTCAGATCTGCTCAATCAAAAGTATGGTTTAACCCTGTTAGCTGAATGCACAGATCAGAAAGAAGTTTCACAGAATGATTCTGTGTAGTTTATATTTGGAGACATTCCTTTTTACACTATTACCCTCTTAGCGCTCCGAATCTCCACTTGCATTTTCTACAGAAAGAGTGTTTCAGAACGGCTCAATCAAAACTAAGGTTCAACTCTTTTAGTTGAACAAACAGAACAGAAAGAAGATTCACACAATTCTTCTGTGTAGTTTTTATTTGAAGATATTATTTTTCCCAATATAGGCCTCTTAGCGCTCAGAATGTCCAATTGCAGTTTCTACAGCAAGAGTGTTTCAGAAAGGCTCAATCAAAAGTAAGGTTCAACTCTGTTAGTTGAATGCACAGAACAGAAAGTAGTTTCATACAATGCTTCTGTGTAGTTTATATTTGAACATATTCTTTTTCCACTATTACCCACTTAGCGCTACGAATGTCCAGTTGCATTTTCTACAGACAGAGTGTTTCAAAACTGCTCAATCAAAAGTATGGTTTAACTCTGTTAGCTGAATGCTCAGATCAGAAAGAAGTTTCACAGAATGCTTCTGTGTAGTTTATATTTGAATATATTCCTTTTTCCACTAGTTCTCTCTTAGCGCTCCAAATGTCCAGTTGCATTTTCTACAGAAAGAGTGTTCAGATCTGCTCAATCAAAAGTATGGTTTAACTCTGTTAGCTGAATGCACAGATCAGAAAGAAGTTTCACAGAATTATTCTGTGTAGTTTATATTTGGAGACATTCCTTTTTCCACTATTACCCTCTTAGCGCTCCGAATCTCCACTTGCATTTTCTACAGAAAGAGTGTTTAAGAACGGCTCAATCAAAACTAAGGTTCAACTCTTTTAGTTGAACAAACAGAACAGAAAGTAGTTTCACACAATTCTTCTGTGTAGTTTTTATTTGTAGACATTCTTTTTCCCAACATAGGCCTCTTAGCGCTCAGAATGTCCAATTGCAGTTTCTACAGAAAGTGTGTTTCAGAACGGCTCAATCAAAAGTAAGGTTCAACTCTGTTAGTTGAATGCACAGAACAGAAAGAAGTTTCATACAATGCTTCTGTGTAGTTTATATTTGAACATATTCTTTTTTCCACTATTACCCACTTAGTGCTACGAATGTCCCGTTGCATTTACTACAGACAGAGTGTTTCAAAACTGCTCAATCAAAAGTATGGTTTAAATCTGTTAGCTGAATGCTCAGATCAGAAAGAAGTTTCACAGAATGCTTCTGTGTAGTTTATATTTGAATATATTCCTTTTTCCACTACTACGCTCTTAGCGCTCCAAATGTCCAGTTGCATTTTCTACAGAAAGAGTGTTCAGATCTGCTCAATCAAAAGTATGGTTTAACTCTGTTAGCTGCATGCACAGATCAGGAAGAAGTTAAACCGAATGATTCTGTGTAGTTTATATTTGAAGACATTCCTTTTTCCACTATTAAACACTTAGCGCTCCGAATCTCCACTTGAATTTTCTACAAAAAGAGTGTTTCATAACTGCTCAATCAAAAATATGTTTTATCTCTCTTAACTGAATTTACAGATCAGAAATAAGTTTCACAGAATGCATCTGTGTAGTTTTTATTTGAAGATATTCTTTTTCCCAATATAGGCCTCTTAGCGCTTAGCCTGTCCAATTGCAGTTTCTACAGAAAGAGTGTTTCAGAACGGCTCAATCAAAAGTAAGGTTCAACTCTGTTAGTTGAATGCACAGAACAGAAAGAATTTTCACAGAATGCTACTGTGTAGTTTATATTTGAATATATTCCTTTTTCCACTATTACCCTCTTAGCGCTCCGAATGTACATTTGCATTTTCTACAGAAAGAGTGTTCAGAACTGCGCAATCAAAAGTATGGTTTAACTCTGTTAGCTTAATGAACATATCAGTAATAAGTTTCACACAATGCTTCTCTGTAGTTTTTATTTGAAGATATTATTTTTCCCCATATAGTCCTCTTAGCGCTCAGAATGTCCAATTGCAGTTTCTACAGAAAGAGTGTTTCAGAAAGGCTCAATCAAAAGTAAGATTCAACTCTGTTAGTTGAATGCACAGAACAGAAAGTAGTTTCATACAATGCTTCTGTGTAGTTTATATTTGAACATATTCTTTTTTCCACTATTACCCACTTAGCGCTACGAATGTCCAGTTGCATTTTCTACAGACAGAGTGTTTCAAAACTGCTCAATCAAAAGTATGGTTTAACTCTGTTAGCTGAATGCTCAGATCAGAAAGAAGTTTCACAGAATGCTTCTGTGTAGTTTATATTTGAATATATTCCTTTTTCCACTACTACTCTCTTAGCGCTCCAAATGTCCAGTTGCATTTTCTACAGAAAGAGTCTTCAGATCTGCTCAATCAAAAGTATATTTTAACTCTGTTAGCTGAATGCACAGATCAGAAAGAAGTTTCACAGAATGATTCTGTGTAGTTTATATTTGGAGACATTCCTTTTTCCACTATTACCCTGTTAGCGCTCCGAATCTCCACTTGCATTTTCTACAGAAAGAGTGTTTCAGAACGGCTCAATCAAAACTAAGGTTCAACTGTTTTAGTTGAACAAACAGAACAGAAAGAAGTTTCACACAATTCTTCTGTGTAGTTTTTATTTGTAGACATTCTTTTTCCCAATATAGGCCTCTTAGCGCTCAGAATGTCCAATTGCAGTTTCTACAGAAAGAGTGTTTCAGAAAGGCTCAATCAAAAGTAAGGTTCAACTCTGTTAGTTGAATGCACAGAACAGAAAGAAGTTTCATACAATGCTTCTGTGTAGTTTATATTTGAACATACTCTTTTTTCCATATTACCCACTTAGCGCTACGAATGTCCAGTTGCATTTTCTACAGACAGAGTGTTTCAAAACTGCTCAATCAAAAGTATGGTTTAACTCTGTTAGCTGAATGCTCAGATCAGAAAGAAGTTTCACAGAATGCTTCTGTGTAGTTTATATTTGAATATATTCCTTTTTCCACTACTACTCTCTTAGCGCTCCAAATGTCCAGTTGCATTTTCTACAGAAAGAGTGTTCAGATCTGCTCAATCAAAAGTATGGTTTAACCCTGTTAGCTGAATGCACAGATCAGAAAGAAGTTTCACAGAATGATTCTGTGTAGTTTATATTTGGAGACATTCCTTTTTCCACTATTACCCTCTTAGCGCTCCGAATCTCCACTTGCATTTTCTACAGAAAGAGTGTTTCAGAACGGCTCATCAAAACTAAGGTTCAACTCTTTTAGTTGAACAAACAGAACAGAAAGAAGTTTCACACAATTCTTCTGTGTAGTTTTCATTTGAAGATATTATTTTTCCCAATATAGGCCTCTTAGCGCTCAGAATGTCCAATTGCAGTTTCTACAGAAAGAGTGTTTCAGAAAGGCTCAATCAAAAGTAAGGTTCAACTCTGTTAGTTGAATGCACAGAACAGAAAGGAGTTTCAAAGAATGCTTCTGTGTAGTTTATATTTGAACATATTCTTTTTTCCACTATTACCCACTTAGTGCTACGAATGTCCAGTTGCATTTTCTACAGACAGAGTGTTTCAAAACTGCTCAATCAAAAGTATGGTTTAACTCTGTTAGCTGAATGCTCAGATCAGAAAGAAGTTTCACAGAATGCTTCTGTGTAGTTTATATTTGAATATATTCCTTTTTCCACTAATACTCTCTTAGCGCTCCAAATGTCCAGTTGCATTTTCTACAGAAAGAGTGTTCAGATCTGCTCAATCAAAAGTGTGGTTTAACCCTGTTAGCTGAATGCACAGATCAGAAAGAAGTTTCACAGAATGATTCTGTGTAGTTTATATTTGGAGACATTCCTTTTCCACTATTACCCTCTTAGGGCTCCGAATCTCCACTTGCATTTTCTACAGAAAGAGTGTTTCAGAACGGCTCAATCAAAACTAAGGTTCAACTCTTTTAGTTGAACAAACAGAACAGAAAGAAGTTTCACACAATTCTTCTGTGTAGTTATTATCTGTAGACATTCTTTTTCCCAATATAGGCCTCTTAGCGCTCAGAATGTCCAATTGCAGTTTCTACAGAAAGAGTGTTTCAGAACGGCTCAATCAAAAGTAAGGTTCAACTCTGTTAGTTGAATGCACAGAACAGAAAGCAGTTTCATACAATGCTTCTGTGTAGTTTATATTTGTACATATTCTTTTTTCCACTATTACCCCCTTAGCGCTACGAATGTCCAGTTGCATTTTCTACAGACAGAGTGTTTCAAAACTGCTCAATCAAAAGTATGGTTTAATTCTGTTAGCTGAATGCTCAGATCAGAAAGAAGTTTCACAGAATGCTTCTGTGTAGTTTATATTTGAATATATTCCTTTTTCCACTACTACGCTGTTAGCGCTCCAAATGTCTAGTTGCATTTTCTACAGAAAGAGTGTTCAGATGTGCTCAATCAAAAGTATGGTTTAACTCTGTTAGCTGAATGCACAGATCAGAAAGAAGTTTCACCAAATGATTCTGTGTAGTTTATATTTGAAGACATTCCTTTTTCCACTATTACCCTCTTAGCGCTCCGAATCTCCACTTGCATTTTCTACAAAAAGAGTGTTTCATAACTGCTCAATCAAAAATATGTTTTATCTCTGTTAACTGAATTTACAGATCAGAAATAAGTTTCACACAATTCTTCTGTGTAGTTTTTATTTGTAGACATTCATTTTCCCAATATAGGCCTCTTAGCGCTCAGAATGTCCAATTGCAGTTTCTACAGAAAGAGTGTTTCAGAACGGCTCAATCAAAAGTAAGGTTCAACTCTGTTAGTTGAATGCACAGAACAGAAAGTAGTTTCATACAATGCTTCTGTGTAGTTTATATTTGAACATATTCTTTTTTCCACTATTACCCACTTAGCGCTACGAATGTCCAGTTGCATTTTCTACAGACAGAGTGTTTCAAAACTGCTCAATCAAAAGTATGGTTTAACTCTGTTAGCTGAATGCTCAGATCAGAAAGAAGTTTCACAGAATGCTTCTGTGTAGTTTATATTTGAATATATTCCTTTTTCCACTACTACTCTCTTAGCGCTCCAAATGTCCAGTTGCATTTTCTACAGAAAGAGTGTTCAGATCTGCTCAATCAAAAGTATGGTTTAACTCTGTTAGCTGAATGCACAAATCAGAAAGAAGTTTCACAGAATGATTCTGTGTAGTTTATATTTGGAGACATTCCTTTTTCCACTATTACCCTCTTAGCGCTCCGAATCTCCACTTGCATTTTCTACAGAAAGAGTGTTTCAGAACGGCTCAATCAAAACTAAGGTTCAACTCTTTTAGTTGAACAAACAGAACAGAAAGAAGTTTCACACAATTCTTCTGTGTAGTTTTTATTTGTAGACATTCTTTTTCCCAATATAGGCCTCTTAGCACTCAGAATGTCCAATTGCAGTTTCTACAGAAAGAGTGTTTCAGAACGGCTCAATCAAAAGTAAGGTTCAACTCTGTTAGTTGAATGCACAGAACAGAAAGAAGTTTCATACAATGCTTCTGTGTAGTTTATATTTGAACATATTCTTTTTTCCACTATTACCCACTTAGCGCTACGAATGTCCAGTTGCATTTTCTACAGACAGAGTGTTTCAAAACTGCTCAATCAAAAGTATGGTTTAACTCTGTTAGCTGAATGCTCAGATCAGAAAGAAGTTTCACAGAATGCTTCTGTGTAGTTTATATTTGAATATATTCCTTTTTCCACTACTACTCTCTTAGCGCTCCAAATGTACAGTTGCATTTTCTACAGAAAGAGTGTTCAGATCTGCTCAATCAAAAGTATGGTTTAACCCTGTTAGCTGAATGCACAGATCAGAAAGAAGTTTCACAGAATGATTCTGTGTAGTTTATATTTGGAGACATTCCTTTTTACACTATTACCCTCTTAGCGCTCCGAATCTCCACTTGCATTTTCTACAGAAAGAGTGTTTCAGAACGGCTCAATCAAAACTAAGGTTCAACTCTTTTAGTTGAACAAACAGAACAGAAAGAAGATTCACACAATTCTTCTGTGTAGTTTTTATTTGAAGATATTATTTTTCCCAATATAGGCCTCTTAGCGCTCAGAATGTCCAATTGCAGTTTCTACAGCAAGAGTGTTTCAGAAAGGCTCAATCAAAAGTAAGGTTCAACTCTGTTAGTTGAATGCACAGAACAGAAAGTAGTTTCATACAATGCTTCTGTGTAGTTTATATTTGAACATATTCTTTTTCCACTATTACCCACTTAGCGCTACGAATGTCCAGTTGCATTTTCTACAGACAGAGTGTTTCAAAACTGCTCAATCAAAAGTATGGTTTAACTCTGTTAGCTGAATGCTCAGATCAGAAAGAAGTTTCACAGAATGCTTCTGTGTAGTTTATATTTGAATATATTCCTTTTTCCACTAGTTCTCTCTTAGCGCTCCAAATGTCCAGTTGCATTTTCTACAGAAAGAGTGTTCAGATCTGCTCAATCAAAAGTATGGTTTAACTCTGTTAGCTGAATGCACAGATCAGAAAGAAGTTTCACAGAATTATTCTGTGTAGTTTATATTTGGAGACATTCCTTTTTCCACTATTACCCTCTTAGCGCTCCGAATCTCCACTTGCATTTTCTACAGAAAGAGTGTTTAAGAACGGCTCAATCAAAACTAAGGTTCAACTCTTTTAGTTGAACAAACAGAACAGAAAGTAGTTTCACACAATTCTTCTGTGTAGTTTTTATTTGTAGACATTCTTTTTCCCAACATAGGCCTCTTAGCGCTCAGAATGTCCAATTGCAGTTTCTACAGAAAGTGTGTTTCAGAACGGCTCAATCAAAAGTAAGGTTCAACTCTGTTAGTTGAATGCACAGAACAGAAAGAAGTTTCATACAATGCTTCTGTGTAGTTTATATTTGAACATATTCTTTTTTCCACTATTACCCACTTAGTGCTACGAATGTCCCGTTGCATTTACTACAGACAGAGTGTTTCAAAACTGCTCAATCAAAAGTATGGTTTAAATCTGTTAGCTGAATGCTCAGATCAGAAAGAAGTTTCACAGAATGCTTCTGTGTAGTTTATATTTGAATATATTCCTTTTTCCACTACTACGCTCTTAGCGCTCCAAATGTCCAGTTGCATTTTCTACAGAAAGAGTGTTCAGATCTGCTCAATCAAAAGTATGGTTTAACTCTGTTAGCTGCATGCACAGATCAGGAAGAAGTTAAACCGAATGATTCTGTGTAGTTTATATTTGAAGACATTCCTTTTTCCACTATTAAACACTTAGCGCTCCGAATCTCCACTTGAATTTTCTACAAAAAGAGTGTTTCATAACTGCTCAATCAAAAATATGTTTTATCTCTCTTAACTGAATTTACAGATCAGAAATAAGTTTCACAGAATGCATCTGTATAGTTTTTATTTGAAGATATTCTTTTTCCCAATATAGGCCTCTTAGCGCTTAGCCTGTCCAATTGCAGTTTCTACAGAAAGAGTGTTTCAGAACGGCTCAATCAAAAGTAAGGTTCAACTCTGTTAGTTGAATGCACAGAACAGAAAGAATTTTCACAGAATGCTACTGTGTAGTTTATATTTGAATATATTCCTTTTTCCACTATTACCCTCTTAGCGCTCCGAATGTACATTTGCATTTTCTACAGAAAGAGTGTTCAGAACTGCGCAATCAAAAGTATGGTTTAACTCTGTTAGCTTAATGAACATATCAGTAATAAGTTTCACACAATGCTTCTCTGTAGTTTTTATTTGAAGATATTATTTTTCCCCATATAGTCCTCTTAGCGCTCAGAATGTCCAATTGCAGTTTCTACAGAAAGAGTGTTTCAGAAAGGCTCAATCAAAAGTAAGATTCAACTCTGTTAGTTGAATGCACAGAACAGAAAGTAGTTTCATACAATGCTTCTGTGTAGTTTATATTTGAACATATTCTTTTTTCCACTATTACCCACTTAGCGCTACGAATGTCCAGTTGCATTTTCTACAGACAGAGTGTTTCAAAACTGCTCAATCAAAAGTATGGTTTAACTCTGTTAGCTGAATGCTCAGATCAGAAAGAAGTTTCACAGAATGCTTCTGTGTAGTTTATATTTGAATATATTCCTTTTTCCACTACTACTCTCTTAGCGCTCCAAATGTCCAGTTGCATTTTCTACAGAAAGAGTCTTCAGATCTGCTCAATCAAAAGTATATTTTAACTCTGTTAGCTGAATGCACAGATCAGAAAGAAGTTTCACAGAATGATTCTGTGTAGTTTATATTTGGAGACATTCCTTTTTCCACTATTACCCTGTTAGCGCTCCGAATCTCCACTTGCATTTTCTACAGAAAGAGTGTTTCAGAACGGCTCAATCAAAACTAAGGTTCAACTCTTTTAGTTGAACAAACAGAACAGAAAGAAGTTTCACACAATTCTTCTGTGTAGTTTTTATTTGTAGACATTCTTTTTCCCAATATAGGCCTCTTAGCGCTCAGAATGTCCAATTGCAGTTTCTACAGAAAGAGTGTTTCAGAAAGGCTCAATCAAAAGTAAGGTTCAACTCTGTTAGTTGAATGCACAGAACAGAAAGAAGTTTCATACAATGCTTCTGTGTAGTTTATATTTGAACATACTCTTTTTTCCATATTACCCACTTAGCGCTACGAATGTCCAGTTGCATTTTCTACAGACAGAGTGTTTCAAAACTGCTCAATCAAAAGTATGGTTTAACTCTGTTAGCTGAATGCTCAGATCAGAAAGAAGTTTCACAGAATGCTTCTGTGTAGTTTATATTTGAATATATTCCTTTTTCCACTACTACTCTCTTAGCGCTCCAAATGTCCAGTTGCATTTTCTACAGAAAGAGTGTTCAGATCTGCTCAATCAAAAGTATGGTTTAACCCTGTTAGCTGAATGCACAGATCAGAAAGAAGTTTCACAGAATGATTCTGTGTAGTTTATATTTAGAGACATTCCTTTTTCCACTATTACCCTCTTAGCGCTCCGAATCTCCACTTGCATTTTCTACAGAAAGAGTGTTTCAGAACGGCTCATCAAAACTAAGGTTCAACTCTTTTAGTTGAACAAACAGAACAGAAAGAAGTTTCACACAATTCTTCTGTGTAGTTTTCATTTGAAGATATTATTTTTCCCAATATAGGCCTCTTAGCGCTCAGAATGTCCAATTGCAGTTTCTACAGAAAGAGTGTTTCAGAAAGGCTCAATCAAAAGTAAGGTTCAACTCTGTTAGTTGAATGCACAGAACAGAAAGGAGTTTCAAAGAATGCTTCTGTGTAGTTTATATTTGAACATATTCTTTTTTCCACTATTACCCACTTAGTGCTACGAATGTCCAGTTGCATTTTCTACAGACAGAGTGTTTCAAAACTGCTCAATCAAAAGTATGGTTTAACTCTGTTAGCTGAATGCTCAGATCAGAAAGAAGTTTCACAGAATGCTTCTGTGTAGTTTATATTTGAATATATTCCTTTTTCCACTAATACTCTCTTAGCGCTCCAAATGTCCAGTTGCATTTTCTACAGAAAGAGTGTTCAGATCTGCTCAATCAAAAGTGTGGTTTAACCCTGTTAGCTGAATGCACAGATCAGAAAGAAGTTTCACAGAATGATTCTGTGTAGTTTATATTTGGAGACATTCCTTTTCCACTATTACCCTCTTAGGGCTCCGAATCTCCACTTGCATTTTCTACAGAAAGAGTGTTTCAGAACGGCTCAATCAAAACTAAGGTTCAACTCTTTTAGTTGAACAAACAGAACAGAAAGAAGTTTCACACAATTCTTCTGTGTAGTTATTATTTGTAGACATTCTTTTTCCCAATATAGGCCTCTTAGCGCTCAGAATGTCCAATTGCAGTTTCTACAGAAAGAGTGTTTCAGAACGGCTCAATCAAAAGTAAGGTTCAACTCTGTTAGTTGAATGCACAGAACAGAAAGCAGTTTCATACAATGCTTCTGTGTAGTTTATATTTGTACATATTCTTTTTTCCACTATTACCCCCTTAGCGCTACGAATGTCCAGTTGCATTTTCTACAGACAGAGTGTTTCAAAACTGCTCAATCAAAAGTATGGTTTAATTCTGTTAGCTGAATGCTCAGATCAGAAAGAAGTTTCACAGAATGCTTCTGTGTAGTTTATATTTGAATATATTCCTTTTTCCACTACTACGCTGTTAGCGCTCCAAATGTCTAGTTGCATTTTCTACAGAAAGAGTGTTCAGATGTGCTCAATCAAAAGTATGGTTTAACTCTGTTAGCTGAATGCACAGATCAGAAAGAAGTTTCACAGAATGATTCTGTGTAGTTTATATTTGAAGACATTCCTTTTTCCACTATTACCCACTTAGCGCTCCGAATCTCCACTTGCATTTTCTACAAAAAGAGTGTTTCATAACTGCTCAATCAAAAATATGTTTTATCTCTGTTAACTCAATTTACAGATCGGAAATAAGTTTCACAGAATGCATCTGTGTAGTTTTTATTTGAAGATATTATTTTTCCCAATGTAGGCCTCTTAGCGCTTAGCATGTCCAATTGCAGTTTCTACAGAAAGAGTGTTTCAGAACGGCTCAATCAAAAGTAAGGTTCAACTCTGTTAGTTGAATGCACAGAACAGAAAGTATTTTCACAGAATGCTACTGTGCAGTTTATATTTGAATATATTCCTTTTTCCACTATTACCCTCTTAGCGCTCCGAATGTCCACTTGCATTTTCTACAGAAAGAGTGTTCAGAACTGTGCAATCAAAAGTATGGTTTAATTCTGTTAGCTTAATGAACATATCAGAAATAAGTTTCACACAATGCTTCTGTGTAGTTTTTATTTGAAAATATTATTTTTCCCAATAGAGGCCTCTTAGCGCTCAGAATGTCCAATTGCAGTTTCTACAGAAAGAGTGTTTCAGAAAGGCTCAATCCAAAGTAAGGTTCTACTCTGTTAGTTGAATGCACAGAACAGAAAGAAGTTTCATACAATGCTTCTGTGTAGTTTATATTTGAACATACTCTTTTTTCCATATTACCCACTTAGCGCTACGAATGTCCAGTTGCATTTTCTACAGACAGAGTGTTTCAAAACTGCTCAATCAAGAGTATGGTTTAACTCTGTTAGCTGAATGCTCAGATCAGAAAGAAGTTTCACAGAATGCTTCTGTGTAGTTTATATTTGAATATATTCCTTTTTCCACTACTACTCTCTTAGCGCTCCAAATGTCCAGTTGCATTTTCTACAGAAAGAGTGTTCAGATCTGCTCAATCAAAAGTATGGTTTAACCCTGTTAGCTGAATGCACAGATCAGAAAGAAGTTTCACAGAATGATTCTGTGTAGTTTATATTAGGAGACATTCCTTTTTCCACTATTACCCTCTTAGCGCTCCGAATCTCCACTTGCATTTTCTACAGAAAGAGTGTTTCAGAACGGCTCAATCAAAACAAAGGTTCAACTCTTTTAGTTGAACAAACAGAACAGAAAGAAGATTCACACAATTCTTCTGTGTAGTTTTTATTTGAAGATATTATTTTTCCCAATATAGGCCTCTTAGTGCTCAGAATGTCCAATTGCAGTTTCTACAGAAAGAGTGTTTCAGAAAGGCTCAATCAAAAGTAAGGTTCAACTCTGTTAGTTGAATGCACAGAACAGAAAGAAGTTTCATACAATGCTTCTGTGTAGTTTATATTTGAACATATTCTTTTTTCCACTATTACCCACTTAGCGCTACGAATGTCCAATTGCATTTTCTACAGACAGAGTGTTTCAAAACTGCTCAATCAAAAGTATGGTTTAACTCTGTTAGCTGAATGCTCAGATCAGAAAGAAGTTTCACAGAATGCTTCTGTGTAGTTTATATTTCAATATATTCCTTTTTCCACTACTACGCCCTTAGCTCTCCAAATGTCCAGTTGCATATTCTACAGAAAGAGTGTTCAGATCTGCTCAATCAAAAATATGGTTTAACTCTGTTAGCTGAATGCACAGATCAGAAAGAAGTTTCACCGAATGATTCTGTGTAGTTTATATTTGAAGATATTCCTTTTTCCACTATTACACTCTTAGCGCTCCGAATCTCCACTTGCATTTTCTACAAAAAGAGTGTTTCATAACTGCTCAATCAAAAATATGTTTTATCTCTGTTAACTGAATTTACAGATCAGAAATAAGTTTCACAGAATGCATCTGTGTAGTTTTTATTTGAAGATATTCTTTTTCCCAATGTAGGCCTCTTAGCCCTTAGCATGTCCAATTGCATTTTCTACAGAAAGAGTGTTTCAGAACGGCTCAATCAAAACTAAGGTTCAACTCTTTTAGTTGAACAAACAGAACAGAAAGAAGTTTCACACAATTCTTCTGTGTAGTTATTATTTGTAGACATTCTTTTTCGCAATATAGGCCTCTTAGCGCTCAGAATGTCCAATTGCAGTTTCTACAGAAAGAGTGTTTCAGAACGGCTCAATCAAAAGTAAGGTTCAACTCTGTTAGTTGAATGCACAGAACAGAAAGCAGTTTCATACAATGCTTCTGTGTAGTTTATATTTGTACATATTCTTTTTTCCACTATTACCCCCTTAGCGCTACGAATGTCCAGTTGCATTTTCTACAGACAGAGTGTTTCAAAACTGCTCAATCAAAAGTATGGTTTAATTCTGTTAGCTGAATGCTCAGATCAGAAAGAAGTTTCACAGAATGCTTCTGTGTAGTTTATATTTGAATATATTCCTTTTTCCACTACTACGCTGTTAGCGCTCCAAATGTCTAGTTGCATTTTCTACAGAAAGAGTGTTCAGATGTGCTCAATCAAAAGTATGGTTTAACTCTGTTAGCTGAATGCACAGATCAGAAAGAAGTTTCACAGAATGATTCTGTGTAGTTTATATTTGAAGACATTCCTTTTTCCACTATTACCCACTTAGCGCTCCGAATCTCCACTTGCATTTTCTACAAAAAGAGTGTTTCATAACTGCTCAATCAAAAATATGTTTTATCTCTGTTAACTCAATTTACAGATCGGAAATAAGTTTCACAGAATGCATCTGTGTAGTTTTTATTTGAAGATATTATTTTTCCCAATGTAGGCCTCTTAGCGCTTAGCATGTCCAATTGCAGTTTCTACAGAAAGAGTGTTTCAGAACGGCTCAATCAAAAGTAAGGTTCAACTCTGTTAGTTGAATGCACAGAACAGAAAGTATTTTCACAGAATGCTACTGTGCAGTTTATATTTGAATATATTCCTTTTTCCACTATTACCCTCTTAGCGCTCCGAATGTCCACTTGCATTTTCTACAGAAAGAGTGTTCAGAACTGTGCAATCAAAAGTATGGATTAATTCTGTTAGCTTAATGAACATATCAGAAATAAGATTCACACAATGCTTCTGTGTAGTTTTTATTTGAAAATATTATTTTTCCCAATAGAGGCCTCTTAGCGCTCAGAATGTCCAATTGCAGTTTCTACAGAAAGAGTGTTTCAGAAAGGCTCAATCCAAAGTAAGGTTCTACTCTGTTAGTTGAATGCACAGAACAGAAAGAAGTTTCATACAATGCTTCTGTGTAGTTTATATTTGAACATACTCTTTTTTCCATATTACCCACTTAGCGCTACGAATGTCCAGTTGCATTTTCTACAGACAGAGTGTTTCAAAACTGCTCAATCAAGAGTATGGTTTAACTCTGTTAGCTGAATGCTCAGATCAGAAAGAAGTTTCACAGAATGCTTCTGTGTAGTTTATATTTGAATATATTCCTTTTTCCACTACTACTCTCTTAGCGCTCCAAATGTCCAGTTGCATTTTCTACAGAAAGAGTGTTCAGATCTGCTCAATCAAAAGTATGGTTTAACCCTGTTAGCTGAATGCACAGATCAGAAAGAAGTTTCACAGAATGATTCTGTGTAGTTTATATTAGGAGACATTCCTTTTTCCACTATTACCCTCTTAGCGCTCCGAATCTCCACTTGCATTTTCTACAGAAAGAGTGTTTCAGAACGGCTCAATCAAAACAAAGGTTCAACTCTTTTAGTTGAACAAACAGAACAGAAAGAAGATTCACACAATTCTTCTGTGTAGTTTTTATTTGAAGATATTATTTTTCCCAATATAGGCCTCTTAGTGCTCAGAATGTCCAATTGCAGTTTCTACAGAAAGAGTGTTTCAGAAAGGCTCAATCAAAAGTAAGGTTCAACTCTGTTAGTTGAATGCACAGAACAGAAAGAAGTTTCATACAATGCTTCTGTGTAGTTTATATTTGAACATATTCTTTTTTCCACTATTACCCACTTAGCGCTACGAATGTCCAATTGCATTTTCTACAGACAGAGTGTTTCAAAACTGCTCAATCAAAAGTATGGTTTAACTCTGTTAGCTGAATGCTCAGATCTGAAAGAAGTTTCACAGAATGCTTCTGTGTAGTTTATATTTCAATATATTCCTTTTTCCACTACTACGCCCTTAGCTCTCCAAATGTCCAGTTGCATATTCTACAGAAAGAGTGTTCAGATCTGCTCAATCAAAAATATGGTTTAACTCTGTTAGCTGAATGCACAGATCAGAAAGAAGTTTCACCGAATGATTCTGTGTAGTTTATATTTGAAGATATTCCTTTTTCCACTATTACACTCTTAGCGCTCCGAATCTCCACTTGCATTTTCTACAAAAAGAGTGTTTCATAACTGCTCAATCAAAAATATGTTTTATCTCTGTTAACTGAATTTACAGATCAGAAATAAGTTTCACAGAATGCATCTGTGTAGTTTTTATTTGAAGATATTCTTTTTCCCAATGTAGGCCTCTTAGCCCTTAGCATGTCCAATTGCAGTTTCTACAGAAAGAGTGTTTCAGAACGGCTCAATCAAAAGTAAGGTTCAACTCTGTTAGTTGAATGCACAGAACAGGAAGAACTTTCATACAATGCTTCTGTGTAGTTTATATTTGAACATATTCTTTTTTCCACTGTTACCCACTTAGCGCTACCAATGTCCAGTTGCATTTTCTACAGACAGAGTGTTTCAAAACTGCTCAATCAAAAGTATGGTTTAACTCTGTTAGCTGAATGCTCAGATCAGAAAGAAGTTTCACAGAATGCTTCTGTGTAGTTTATATTTGAATATATTCCTTTTTCCACTACTACGCACTTAGCGCTCCAAATGTCCAGTTGCATTTTCTACAGAAAGAGTGTTCAGATCTGCTCAATCAAAAGTATGGTTTAACTCTGTTAGCTGAATGCACAGATCAGAAAGAAGTTTCACCGAATGATTCTGTGTAGTTTATATTTGAAGACATTCCTTTTTCCACTATTACCCTCTTAGCGCTCCGAATCTCCACTTGCATTTTCTACAAAAAGAGTGTTTCATAACTGCTCAATCAAAAATAAGTTTTATCTCCCTTAACTGAATTTACAGATCAGAAATAAGTTTCACAGAATGCATCTGTGTAGTTTTTATTTGAAGATATTCTTTTTCCCAATATAGGCCTCTTAGCGCTTAGCCTGTCCAATTGCAGTTTCTACAGAAAGAGTGTGTCAGAACGGTTCAATCAAAAGTAAGGTTCAACTCTGTTAGTTGAATGCACAGAACAGAAAGAATTTTCACAGAATGCTACTGTGTAGTTTATATTTGAATATATTCCTTTTTCCACTATTACCCTCTTAGCGCTCCGAATGTCCATTTGCATTTTCGACAGAAAGAGTGTTCAGAACTGCGCAATCAAAAGTATGGTTTAACTCTGTTAGCTTAATGAACATATCAGTAATAAGTTTCACACAATGCTTCTGTGTAGTTTTTATTTGAAGATATTATTTTTCCCCATATAGGCCTCTTAGCGCTCAGAATGTAAAATTGCAGTTTCTACAGAAAGAGTGTTTCAGAACGGCTCAATCAAAAGTAAGGTTCAACTCTGTTAGTTGAATGCACAGAACAGAAAGAAGTTTCATACAATGCTTCTGTGTAGTTTACATTTGAACATATTATTTTTTCCACTATTACCCACTTAGCGCTACGAATATCCAGTTGCATTTTCTACAGACAGAGTGTTTCAAAACTGCTCAATCAAAAGTATGGTTTAACTCTGTTAGCTGAATGCTCAGATCAGAAAGAAGTTTCACAGAATGCTTCTGTGTAGTTTATATTTGAATATATTCCTTTTTCCACTACTACTCTCTGAGCGCTCCAAATGTCCAGTTGCATTTTCTACAGAAAGAGTGTTCAGATCTGCTCAATCAAAAGTATGGTTTAACTCTGTTAGCTGAATGCACAGATCAGAAAGAAGTTTCACAGAATGATTCTGTGTAGTTTCTATTTGGAGACATTCCTTTTTCCACTATTACCCTCTTAGCGCTCCGAATCTCCACTTGCATTTTCTACAGAAAGAGTGTTTCAGAACGGCTCAATCAAAACTAAGGTTCAACTCTTTTAGTTGAACAAACAGAACAGAAAGAAGTTTCACACAATTCTTCTGTGTAGTTTTTATTTGTAGACATTCTTTTTCCCAATATAGGCCTCTTAGCGCTCAGAATGTCCAATTGCAGTTTCTACAGAAAGAGTGTTTCAGAACGGCTCAATCAAAGTAAGTTTCAACTCTGTTAGTTGAATGCACAGAACAGAAAGAAGTTTCATACAATGCTTCTGTGTAGTTTCTATTTGAACATATTCTTTTTTCCATTATTACCCACTTAGCGCTACGAATGTCCAGTTGCATTTTCTACAGACAGAGTGTTTCAAAACTGCTCAATCAAAAGTATGGTTTAACTCTGTTAGCTGAATGCTCAGATCAGAAAGAAGTTTCACAGAATGCTTCTGTGTAGTTTATATTTGAATATATTCCTTTTTCCACTACTACGCTCTTAGAGCTCCAAATGTCCAGTTGCATTTTCTACAGAAAGAGTGTTCAGATCTGCTCAATCAAAAGTATGGTTTAACTCTGTTAGCTGAATGCACAGATCAGAAAGAAGTTTCACCGAATGATTCTGTGTAGTTTATATTTGAAGACATTCCTTTTTCCACTATAACCCTCTTAGCGCTCCGAATCTCCACTTGCATTTTCTACAAAAAGAGTGTTTCATAACTGCTCAATCAAAAATATGTTTTATCTCTGTTAACTGAATTTACAGATCAGAAATAAGTTTCACAGAATGCATCTGTGTAGTTTTTATTTGAAGATATTCTTTTTCCCAATATAGGCCTCTTAGCGTTTAGCATGTCCAATTGCAGTTTCTACAGAAAGAGTGTTTCAGAACGGCTCAATAAAAAGTAAGGTTCAACTCTGTTAGTTGAATGCACAGAACAGAAAAAATTTTCACAGAATGCTACTGTGTAGTTTATATTTGAATATATTCCTTTTTCCACTATTACCCTCTTAGCGCTCCGAATGTCTACTTGCATTTTCTACAGAAAGAGTGTTCAGAACTGCGCAATCAAAAGTATGGTTTAACTCTGTTAGCTTAATGAACATATCAGAAATAAGTTTCACACAATGCTTCTGTGTAGTTTTTATTTGAAGATATTATTTTTCCCAATAGAGGCCTCTTAGCGCTCAGAATGTCCAATTGCAGTTTCTACAGAAAGAGTGTTTCAGAACGGCTCAATCAAAAGTAAGGTTCAACTCTGTTAGTTGAATGCACAGAACAGAAAGAAGTTTCATACAATGCTACTGTGTAGTTTATATTTGAACATATTATTTTTTCCACTATTACCCACTTAGCGCTACGAATGTCCAGTTGCATTTTCTACAGACAGAGTGTTTCAAAACTGCTCAATCAAAATTATGGTTTAACTCTGTTAGCTGAATGCTCAGATCAGAAACAAGTTTCACAGAATGCTTCTGTGTAGTTTATATTTGAATATATTCCTTTTTCCACTACTACTCTCTGAGCGCTCCAAATGTCCAGTTGCATTTTCTACAGAAAGAGTGTTCAGATCTGCTCAATCAAAAGTA
Organism: Symphalangus syndactylus; assembly: GCF_028878055.3. NCBI lineage: Eukaryota > Metazoa > Chordata > Mammalia > Primates > Hylobatidae > Symphalangus > Symphalangus syndactylus. Next base: position 4,763,123 of record NC_072436.2, read on the forward strand.
TGGTTTAACTCTGTTAGCTGAATGCACAGATCAGAAAGAAGTTTCACAGAATGATTCTGTGTAGTTTCTATTTGGAGACATTCCTTTTTCCACTATTACCCTCTTAGCGCTCCGAATCTCCACTTGCATTTTCTACAGAAAGAGTGTTTCAGAACGGCTCAATCAAAACTAAGGTTCAAATCTTTTAGTTGAACAAACAGAACAGAAAGAAGTTTCACACAATTCTTCTGTGTAGTTTTTATTTGTAGACATTCTTTTTCCCAATATAGGCCTCTTAGCGCTCAGAATGTCCAATTGCAGTTTCTACAGAAAGAGTGTTTCAGAACGGCTCAATCAAAAGAAAGGTTCAACTCTGTTAGTTGAATGCACAGAACAGAAAGAAGTTTCATACAATGCTTCTGTGTAGTTTATACTTGAACATATTCTTTTTTCCACTATTACCCACTTAGCGCTACGAATGTCCAGTTGCATTTTCTACAGACAGATTGTTTCAAAACTGCTCAATCAAAAGTATGGTTTAACTCTGTTAGCTGAATGCTCAGATCAGAAAGAAGTTTCACAGAATGCTTCTGTGTAGTTTATATTTGAATATATTCCTTTTTCCACTACTACTCTCTTAGCGCTCCAAATGTCCAGTTGCATTTTTTACAGAAAGAGTGTTCAGATCTGCTCAATCAAAAGTATGGTTTAACTCTGTTAGCTGAATGCACAGATCAGAAAGAAGTTTCACAAAATGATTCTGTGTAGTTTATATTTGGAGACATTCCTTTTTCCACTATTACCCTCTTAGCGCTCCGAATCTCCACTTGCATTTTCTACAGAAAGAGTGTTTCAGAACGGCTCAATCAAAACTAAGGTTCAACTCTTTTAGTTGAACAAACAGAACAGAAAGAAGTTTCACACAATTCTTCTGTGTAGTTTTTATTTGTAGACATTCTTTTTCCCAATATAGGCCTCTTAGCGCTCAGAATGTCCAATTGCAGTTTCTACAGAAAGAGTGTTTCAGAACGGCTCAATCAAAAGTAAGGTTCAACTCTGTTAGTTGAATGCACAGAACAGAAAGAAGTTTCATACAATGCTTCTGTGTAGTTTATATTTGAACATATTCTTTTTTCCACTATTACCCACTTAGCGCTACGAATGTCCAGTTGCATTTTCTACAGACGGAGTGTTTCAAAACTGCTCAATCAAAAGTATGGTTTAACTCTGTTAGCTGAATGCTCAGATCAGAAAGAAGTTTCACAGAATGCTTCTGTGTAGTTTATATTTGAATATATTCCTTTTTCCACTACTACGCTCTTAGCGCTCCAAATGTCCAGTTGCATTTTCTACAGAAAGAGTGTTCAGATCTGCTCAATCAAAAGTATGGTTTAACTCTGTTAGCTGAATGCACAGATCAGAAAGAAGTTTCACCGAATGATTCTGTGTAGTTTATATTTGAAGACATTCCTTTTTCCACTATTACCCTCTTAGCGCTCCGAATCTCCACTTGCATTTTCTACAGAAAGAGTGTTTCAGAACGGCTCAATCAAAACTAAGGTTCAACTCTTTTAGTTGAACAAACAGAACAGAAAGAAGTTTCACACAATTCTTCTGTGTAGTTTTTATTTGTAGACATTCTTTTTCCCAATATAGGCCTCTTAGCTCTCAGAATGTCCAATTGCAGTTTCTACAGAAAGAGTGTTTCAGAACGGCTCAATCAAAAGAAAGGTTCAACTCTGTTAGTTGAATGCACAGAACAGAAAGAAGTTTCATACAATGCTTCTGTGTAGTTTATACTTGAACATATTCTTTTTTCCACTATTACCCACTTAGCGCTACGAATGTCCAGTTGCATTTTCTACAGACAGATTGTTTCAAAACTGCTCAATCAAAAGTATGGTTTAACTCTGTTAGCTGAATGCTCAGATCAGAAAGAAGTTTCACAGAATGCTTCTGTGTAGTTTATATTTGAATATATTCCTTTTTCCACTACTACTCTCTTAGCGCTCCAAATGTCCAGTTGCATTTTTTACAGAAAGAGTGTTCAGATCTGCTCAATCAAAAGTATGGTTTAACTCTGTTAGCTGAATGCACAGATCAGAAAGAAGTTTCACAAAATGATTCTGTGTAGTTTATATTTGGAGACATTCCTTTTTCCACTATTACCCTCTTAGCGCTCCGAATCTCCACTTGCATTTTCTACAGAAAGAGTGTTTCAGAACGGCTCAATCAAAACTAAGGTTCAACTCTTTTAGTTGAACAAACAGAACAGAAAGAAGTTTCACACAATTCTTCTGTGTAGTTTTTATTTGTAGACATTCTTTTTCCCAATATAGGCCTCTTAGCGCTCAGAATGTCCAATTGCAGTTTCTACAGAAAGAGTGTTTCAGAACGGCTCAATCAAAAGTAAGGTTCAACTCTGTTAGTTGAATGCACAGAACAGAAAGAAGTTTCATACAATGCTTCTGTGTAGTTTATATTTGAACATATTCTTTTTTCCACTATTACCCACTTAGCGCTACGAATGTCCAGTTGCATTTTCTACAGACGGAGTGTTTCAAAACTGCTCAATCAAAAGTATGGTTTAACTCTGTTAGCTGAATGCTCAGATCAGAAAGAAGTTTCACAGAATGCTTCTGTGTAGTTTATATTTGAATATATTCCTTTTTCCACTACTACGCTCTTAGCGCTCCAAATGTCCAGTTGCATTTTCTACAGAAAGAGTGTTCAGATCTGCTCAATCAAAAGTATGGTTTAACTCTGTTAGCTGAATGCACAGATCAGAAAGAAGTTTCACCGAATGATTCTGTGTAGTTTATATTTGAAGACATTCCTTTTTCCACTATTACCCTCTTAGCGCTCCGAATCTCCACTTGCATTTTCTACAGAAAGAGTGTTTCAGAACGGCTCAATCAAAACTAAGGTTCAACTCTTTTAGTTGAACAAACAGAACAGAAAGAAGTTTCACACAATTCTTCTGTGTAGTTTTTATTTGTAGACATTCTTTTTCCCAATATAGGCCTCTTAGCGCTCAGAATGTCCAATTGCAGTTTCTACAGAAAGAGTGTTTCAGAACGGCTCAATCAAAGTAAGGTTCAACTCTGTTAGTTGAATGCACAGAACAGAAAGAAGTTTCATACAATGCTTCTGTGTAGTTTCTATTTGAACATATTCTTTTTTCCACTATTACCCACTTAGCGCTACGAATGTCCAGTTGCATTTTCTACAGACAGAGTGTTTCAAAACTGCTCAATCAAAAGTATGGTTTAACTCTGTTAGCTGAATGCTCAGATCAGAAAGAAGTTTCACAGAATGCTTCTGTGTAGTTTATATTTGAATATATTCCTTTTTCCACTACTACGCTCTTAGAGCTCCAAATGTCCAGTTGCATTTTCTACAGAAAGAGTGTTCAGATCTTCTCAATCAAAAGTATGGTTTAACTCTGTTAGCTGAATGCACAGATCAGAAAGAAGTTTCACCGAATGATTCTGTGTAGTTTATATTTGAAGACATTCCTTTTTCCACTATAACCCTCTTAGCGCTCCGAATCTCCACTTGCATTTTCTACAAAAAGAGTGTTTCATAACTGCTCAATCAAAAATATGTTTTATCTCTGTTAACTGAATTTACAGATCAGAAATAAGTTTCACAGAATGCATCTGTGTAGTTTTTATTTGAAGATATTCTTTTTCCCAATATAGGCCTCTTAGCGTTTAGCATGTCCAATTGCAGTTTCTACAGAAAGAGTGTTTCAGAACGGCTCAATAAAAAGTAAGGTTCAACTCTGTTAGTTGAATGCACAGAACAGAAAAAATTTTCACAGAATGCTACTGTGTAGTTTATATTTGAATATATTCCTTTTTCCACTATTACCCTCTTAGCGCTCCGAATGTCCACTTGCATTTTCTACAGAAAGAGTGTTCAGAACTGCGCAATCAAAAGTATGGTTTAACTCTGTTAGCTTAATGAACATATCAGAAATAAGTTTCACACAATGCTTCTGTGTAGTTTTTATTTGAAGATATTATTTTTCCCAATAGAGGCCTCTTAGCGCTCAGAATTTCCAATTGCAGTTTCTACAGAAAGAGTGTTTCAGAACGGCTCAATCAAAAGTAAGGTTCAACTCTGTTAGTTGAATGCACAGAACAGAAAGAAGTTTCATACAATGCTACTGTGTAGTTTATATTTGAACATATTATTTTTTCCACTATTACCCACTTAGCGCTACGAATGTCCAGTTGCATTTTCTACAGACAGAGTGTTTCAAAACTGCTCAATCAAAATTATGGTTTAACTCTGTTAGCTGAATGCTCAGATCAGAAAGAAGTTTCACAGAATGTTTCTGTGTAGTTTATATTTGAATATATTCCTTTTTCCACTACTACTCTCTGAGCGCTCCAAATGTCCAGTTGCATTTTCTACAGAAAGAGTGTTCAGATCTGCTCAATCAAAAGTATGGTTTAACTCTGTTAGCTGAATGCACAGATCAGAAAGAAGTTTCACAGAATGATTCTGTGTAGTTTCTATTTGGAGACATTCCTTTTTCCACTATTACCCTCTTAGCGCTCCGAATCTCCACTTGCATTTTCTACAGAAAGAGTGTTTCAGAACGGCTCAATCAAAACTAAGGTTCAAATCTTTTAGTTGAACAAACAGAACAGAAAGAAGTTTCACACAATTCTTCTGTGTAGTTTTTATTTGTAGACATTCTTTTTCCCAATATAGGCCTCTTAGCGCTCAGAATGTCCAATTGCAGTTTCTACAGAAAGAGTGTTTCAGAACGGCTCAATCAAAAGAAAGGTTCAACTCTGTTAGTTGAATGCACAGAACAGAAAGTAGTTTCATACAATGCTTCTGTGTAGTTTATACTTGAACATATTCTTTTTTCCACTATTACCCACTTAGCGCTACGAATGTCCAGTTGCATTTTCTACAGACAGATTGTTTCAAAACTGCTCAATCAAAAGTATGGTTTAACTCTGTTAGCTGAATGCTCAGATCAGAAAGAAGTTTCACAGAATGCTTCTGTGTAGTTTATATTTGAATATATTCCTTTTTCCACTATTACCCTCTTAGCGCTCCGAATCTCCACTTGCATTTTCTACAGAAAGAGTGTTTCAGAACGGCTCAATCAAAACTAAGGTTCAACTCTTTTAGTTGAACAAACAGAACAGAAAGAAGTTTCACACAATTCTTCTGTGTAGTTTTTATTTGTAGACATTCTTTTTCCCAATATAGGCCTCTTAGCGCTCAGAATGTCCAATTGCAGTTTCTACAGAAAGAGTGTTTCAGAACGGCTCAATCAAAGTAAGGTTCAACTCTGTTAGTTGAATGCACAGAACAGAAAGAAGTTTCATACAATGCTTCTGTGTAGTTTCTATTTGAACATATTCTTTTTTCCATTATTACCCACTTAGCGCTACGAATGTCCAGTTGCATTTTCTACAGACAGAGTGTTTCAAAACTTCTCAATCAAAAGTATGGTTTAACTCTGTTAGCTGAATGCTCAGATCAGAAAGAAGTTTCACAGAATGCTTCTGTGTAGTTTATATTTGAATATATTCCTTTTTCCACTACTACGCTCTTAGAGCTCCAAATGTCCAGTTGCATTTTCTACAGAAAGAGTGTTCAGATCTGCTCAATCAAAAGTATGGTTTAACTCTGTTAGCTGAATGCACAGATCAGAAAGAAGTTTCACCGAATGATTCTGTGTAGTTTATATTTGAAGACATTCCTTTTTCCACTATAACCCTCTTAGCGCTCCGAATCTCCACTTGCATTTTCTACAAAAAGAGTGTTTCATAACTGCTCAATCAAAAATATGTTTTATCTCTGTTAACTGAATTTACAGATCAGAAATAAGTTTCACAGAATGCATCTGTGTGGTTTTTATTTGAAGATATTCTTTTTCCCAATATAGGCCTCTTAGCGTTTAGCATGTCCAATTGCAGTTTCTACAGAAAGAGTGTTTCAGAACGGCTCAATAAAAAGTAAGGTTCAACTCTGTTAGTTGAATGCACAGAACAGAAAGAATTTTCACAGAATGCTACTGTGTAGTTTATATTTGAATATATTCCTTTTTCCACTATTACCCTCTTAGCGCTCCGAATGTCCACTTGCATTTTCTACAGAAAGAGTGTTCAGAACTGCGCAATCAAAAGTATGGTTTAACTCTGTTAGCTTAATGAACATATCAGAAATAAGTTTCACACAATGCTTCTGTGTAGTTTTTATTTGAAGATATTATATTTCCCAATAGAGGCCTCTTAGCGCTCAGAATGTCCAATTGCAGTTTCTACAGAAAGAGTGTTTCAGAACGGCTCAATCAAAAGTAAGGTTCAACTCTGTTAGTTGAATGCACAGAACAGAAAGAAGTTTCATACAATGCTACTGTGTAGTTTATATTTGAACATATTATTTTTTCCACTATTACCCACTTAGCGCTACGAATGTCCAGTTGCATTTTCTACAGACAGAGTGTTTCAAAACTGCTCAATCAAAAGTATGGTTTAACTCTGTTAGCTGAATGCTCAGATCAGAAAGAAGTTTCACAGAATGCTTCTGTGTAGTTTATATTTGAATATATTCCTTTTTCCACTACTACTCTCTGAGCGCTCCAAATGTCCAGTTGCATTTTCTACAGAAAGAGTGTTCAGATCTGCTCAATCAAAAGTATGGTTTAACTCTGTTAGCTGAATGCACAGATCAGAAAGAAGTTTCACAGAATGATTCTGTGTAGTTTCTATTTGGAGACATTCCTTTTTCCACTATTACCCTCTTAGCGCTCCGAATCTCCACTTGCATTTTCTACAGAAAGAGTGTTTCAGAACGGCTCAATCAAAACTAAGGTTCAACTCTTTTAGTTGAACAAACAGAACAGAAAGAAGTTTCACACAATTCTTCTGTGTAGTTTTTATTTGTAGACATTCTTTTTCCCAATATAGGCCTCTTAGCGCTCAGAATGTCCAATTGCAGTTTCTACAGAAAGAGTGTTTCAGAACGGCTCAATCAAAGTAAGGTTCAACTCTGTTAGTTGAATGCACAGAACAGAAAGAAGTTTCATACAATGCTTCTGTGTAGTTTATATTTGAACATATTCTTTTTTCCATTATTACCCACTTAGCGCTACGAATGTCCAGTTGCATTTTCTACAGACAGAGTGTTTCAAAACTTCTCAATCAAAAGTATGGTTTAACTCTGTTAGCTGAATGCTCAGATCAGAAAGAAGTTTCACAGAATGCTTCTGTGTAGTTTATATTTGAATATATTCCTTTTTCCACTACTACGCTCTTAGAGCTCCAAATGTCCAGTTGCATTTTCTACAGAAAGAGTGTTCAGATCTGCTCAATCAAAAGTATGGTTTAACTCTGTTAGCTGAATGCACAGATCAGAAAGAAGTTTCACCGAATGATTCTGTGTAGTTTATATTTGAAGACATTCCTTTTTCCACTATAACCCTCTTAGCGCTCCGAATCTCCACTTGCATTTTCTACAAAAAGAGTGTTTCATAACTGCTCAATCAAAAATATGTTTTATCTCTGTTAACTGAATTTACAGATCACAAATAAGTTTCACAGAATGCATCTGTGTAGTTTTTATTTGAAGATATTCTTTTTCCCAATGTAGGCCTCTTAGCGCTTAGCATGTCCAATTGCAGTTTCTACAGAAAGAGTGTTTCAGAACGGCTCAATCAAAAGTAAGGTTCAACTCTGTTAGTTGAATGCACAGAACAGAAAGAATTTTCACAGAATGCTACTGTGTAGTTTATATTTGAATATATTCCTTTTTCCACTATTACCCTCTTAGCGCTCCGAATGTCCACTTGCATTTTCTACAGAAAGAGTGTTCAGAACTGCGCAATCAAAAGTATGGTTTAACTCTGTTAGCTTAATGAACATATCAGAAATAAGTTTCACACAATGCTTCTGTGTAGTTTTTATTTGAAGATATTATTTTTCCCAATAGAGGCCTCTTAGCGCTCAGAATGTCCAATTGCAGTTTCTACAGAAAGAGTGTTTCAGAACGGCTCAATCAAAAGTAAGGTTCAACTCTGTTAGTTGAATGCACAGAACAGAAAGTAGTTTCATACAATGCTACTGTGTAGTTTATATTTGAACATATTCTTTTTTCCACTATTACCCACTTAGCGCTACGAATGTCCAGTTGCATTTTCTACAGACAGAGTGTTTCAAAACTGCTCAATCAAAAGTATGGTTTAACTCTGTTAGCTGAATGCTCAGATCAGAAAGAAGTTTCACAGAATGCTTCTGTGTAGTTTATATTTGAATATATTCCTTTTTCCACTACTACGCACTTAGCGCTCCAAATGTCCAGTTGCATTTTCTACAGAAAGAGTGTTCAGATCTGCTCAATCAAAAGAATGGTTTAACTCTGTTAGCTGAATGCACAGATCAGAAAGAAGTTTCACCGAATGATTCTGTGTAGTTTATATTTGAAGACATTCCTTTTTCCACTATTACCCTCTTAGCGCTCCGAATCTCCACTTGCATTTTCTACAAAAAGAGTGTTTCATAACTGCTCAATCAAAAATATGTTTTATCTCCCTTAACTGAATTTACAGATCAGAAATAAGTTTCACAGAATGCATCTGTGTAGTTTTTATTTGAAGATATTCTTTTTCCCAATATAGGCCTCTTAGCGCTTAGCCTGTCCAATTTCAGTTTCTACAGAAAGAGTGTGTCAGAACGGTTCAATCAAAAGTAAGGTTCAACTCTGTTAGTTGAATGCACAGAACAGAAAGAATTTTCACAGAATGCTACTGTGTAGTTTATATTTGAATATATTCCTTTTTCCACTATTACCCTCTTAGCGCTCCGAATGTCCATTTGCATTTTCGACAGAAAGAGTGTTCAGAACTGCGCAATCAAAAGTATGGTTTAACTCTGTTAGCTTAATGAACATATCAGTAATAAGTTTCACACAATGCTTCTGTGTAGTTTTTATTTGAAGATATTATTTTTCCCCATATAGGCCTCTTAGCGCTCAGAATGTAAAATTGCAGTTTCTACAGAAAGAGTGTTTCAGAACGGCTCAATCAAAAGTAAGGTTCAACTCTGTTAGTTGAATGCACAGAACAGAAAGAAGTTTCATACAATGCTTCTGTGTAGTTTACATTTGAACATATTCTTTTTTCCACTATTACCCACTTAGCGCTACGAATATCCAGTTGCATTTTCTACAGACAGAGTGTTTCAAAACTGCTCAATCAAAAGTATGGTTTAACTCTGTTAGCTGAATGCTCAGATCAGAAAGAAGTTTCACAGAATGCTTCTGTGTAGTTTATATTTGAATATATTCCTTTTTCCACTACTACTCTCTGAGCGCTCCAAATGTCCAGTTGCATTTTCTACAGAAAGAGTGTTCAGATCTGCTCAATCAAAAGTATGGTTTAACTCTGTTAGCTGAATGCACAGATCAGAAAGAAGTTTCACAGAATGATTCTGTGTAGTTTCTATTTGGAGACATTCCTTTTTCCACTATTACCCTCTTAGCGCTCCGAATCTCCACTTGCATTTTCTACAGAAAGAGTGTTTCAGAACGGCTCAATCAAAACTAAGGTTCAACTCTTTTAGTTGAACAAACAGAACAGAAAGAAGTTTCACACAATTCTTCTGTGTAGTTTTTATTTGTAGACATTCTTTTTCCCAATATAGGCCTCTTAGCGCTCAGAATGTCCAATTGCAGTTTCTACAGAAAGAGTGTTTCAGAACGGCTCAATCAAAGTAAGGTTCAACTCTGTTAGTTGAATGCACAGAACAGAAAGAAGTTTCATACAATGCTTCTGTGTAGTTTCTATTTGAACATATTCTTTTTTCCATTATTACCCACTTAGCGCTACGAATGTCCAGTTGCATTTTCTACAGACAGAGTGTTTCAAAACTTCTCAATCAAAAGTATGGTTTAACTCTGTTAGCTGAATGCTCAGATCAGAAAGAAGTTTCACAGAATGCTTCTGTGTAGTTTATATTTGAATATATTCCTTTTTCCACTACTACGCTCTTAGAGCTCCAAATGTCCAGTTGCATTTTCTACAGAAAGAGTGTTCAGATCTGCTCAATCAAAAGTATGGTTTAACTCTGTTAGCTGAATGCACAGATCAGAAAGAAGTTTCACCGAATGATTCTGTGTAGTTTATATTTGAAGACATTCCTTTTTCCACTATAACCCTCTTAGCGCTCCGAATCTCCACTTGCATTTTCTACAAAAAGAGTGTTTCATAACTGCTCAATCAAAAATATGTTTTATCTCTGTTAACTGAATTTACAGATCAGAAATAAGTTTCACAGAATGCATCTGTGTAGTTTTTATTTGAAGATATTCTTTTTCCCAATATAGGCCTCTTAGCGTTTAGCATGTCCAATTGCAGTTTCTACAGAAAGAGTGTTTCAGAACGGCTCAATAAAAAGTAAGGTTCAACTCTGTTAGTTGAATGCACAGAACAGAAAGAATTTTCACAGAATGCTACTGTGTAGTTTATATTTGAATATATTCCTTTTTCCACTATTACCCTCTTAGCGCTCCGAATGTCCACTTGCATTTTCTACAGAAAGAGTGTTCAGAACTGCGCAATCAAAAGTATGGTTTAACTCTGTTAGCTTAATGAACATATCAGAAATAAGTTTCACACAATGCTTCTGTGTAGTTTTTATTTGAAGATATTATTTTTCCCAATAGAGGCCTCTTAGCGCTCAGAATGTCCAATTGCAGTTTCTACAGAAAGAGTGTTTCAGAACGGCTCAATCAAAAGTAAGGTTCAACTCTGTTAGTTGAATGCACAGAACAGAAAGAAGTTTCATACAATGCTACTGTGTAGTTTATATTTGAACATATTATTTTTTCCACTATTACCCACTTAGCGCTACGAATGTCCAGTTGCATTTTCTACAGACAGAGTGTTTCAAAACTGCTCAATCAAAAGTATGGTTTAACTCTGTTAGCTGAATGCTCAGATCAGAAAGAAGTTTCACAGAATGCTTCTGTGTAGTTTATATTTGAATATATTCCTTTTTCCACTACTACTCTCTGAGCGCTCCAAATGTCCAGTTGCATTTTCTACAGAAAGAGTGTTCAGATCTGCTCAATCAAAAGTATGGTTTAACTCTGTTAGCTGAATGCACAGATCAGAAAGAAGTTTCACAGAATGATTCTGTGTAGTTTCTATTTGGAGACATTCCTTTTTCCACTATTACCCTCTTAGCGCTCCGAATCTCCACTTGCATTTTCTACAGAAAGAGTGTTTCAGAACGGCTCAATCAAAACTAACGTTCAAATCTTTTAGTTGAACAAACAGAACAGAAAGAAGTTTCACACAATTCTTCTGTGTAGTTTTTATTTGTAGACATTCTTTTTCCCAATATAGGCCTCTTAGCGCTCAGAATGTCCAATTGCAGTTTCTACAGAAAGAGTGTTTCAGAACGGCTCAATCAAAAGAAAGGTTCAACTCTGTTAGTTGAATGCACAGAACAGAAAGAAGTTTCATACAATGCTTCTGTGTAGTTTATACTTGAACATATTCTTTTTTCCACTATTACCCACTTAGCGCTACGAATGTCCAGTTGCATTTTCTACAGACAGATTGTTTCAAAACTGCTCAATCAAAAGTATGGTTTAACTCTGTTAGCTGAATGCTCAGATCAGAAAGAAGTTTCACAGAATGCTTCTGTGTAGTTTATATTTGAATATATTCCTTTTTCCACTACTACTCTCTTAGCGCTCCAAATGTCCAGTTGCATTTTTTACAGAAAGAGTGTTCAGATCTGCTCAATCAAAAGTATGGTTTAACTCTGTTAGCTGAATGCACAGATCAGAAAGAAGTTTCACAAAATGATTCTGTGTAGTTTATATTTGGAGACATTCCTTTTTCCACTATTACCCTCTTAGCGCTCCGAAACTCCACTTGCATTTTCTACAGAAAGAGTGTTTCAGAACGGCTCAATCAAAACTAAGGTTCAACTCTTTTAGTTGAACAAACAGAACAGAAAGAAGTTTCACACAATTCTTCTGTGTAGTTTTTATTTGTAGACATTCTTTTTCCCAATATAGGCCTCTTAGCGCTCAGAATGTCCAATTGCAGTTTCTACAGAAAGAGTGTTTCAGAACGGCTCAATCAAAAGTAAGGTTCAACTCTGTTAGTTGAATGCACAGAACAGAAAGAAGTTTCATATAATGCTTCTGTGTAGTTTATATTTGAACATATTCTTTTTTCCACTATTACCCACTTAGCGCTACGAATGTCCAGTTGCATTTTCTACAGACGGAGTGTTTCAAAACTGCTCAATCAAAAGTATGGTTTAACTCTGTTAGCTGAATGCTCAGATCAGAAAGAAGTTTCACAGAATGCTTCTGTGTAGTTTATATTTGAATATATTCCTTTTTCCACTACTACGCTCTTAGCGCTCCAAATGTCCAGTTGCATTTTCTACAGAAAGAGTGTTCAGATCTGCTCAATCAAAAGTATGGTTTAACTCTGTTAGCTGAATGCACAGATCAGAAAGAAGTTTCACCGAATGATTTTGTGTAGTTTATATTTGAAGACATTCCTTTTTCCACTATTACCCTCTTAGCGCTCCGAATCTCCACTTGCATTTTCTACAAAAAGAGTGTTTCATAACTGCTCAATCAAAAATATTTTTTATCTCTGTTAACTGAATTTACAGATCAGAAATAAGTTTCACAGAATGCATCTGTGTAGTTTTTATTTGAAGATATTCTTTTTCCCAATGTAGGCCTCTTAGGGCTTAGCATGTCCAATTGCAGTTTCTACAGAAAGAGTGTTTCAGAACGGCTCAATCAAAAGTAAGGTTCAACTCTGTTAGTTGAATGCACAGAACAGAAAGAATTTTCACAGAATGCTACTGTGTAGTTTATATTTGAATATATTCCTTTTTCCACTATTACCCTCTTAGCGCTCCGAATGTCCACTTGCATTTTCTACAGAAAGAGTGTTCAGAACTGCGCAATCAAAAGTATGGTTTAACTCTGTTAGCTTAATGAACATATCAGAAATAAGTTTCACACAATGCTTCTGTGTATTTTTTATTTGAAGATATTATTTTTCCCAATAGAGGCCTCTTAGCGCTCAGAATGTCCAATTGCAGTTTCTACAGAAAGAGTGTTTCAGAACGGCTCAATCAAAAGTAAGGTTCAACTCTGTTAGTTGAATGCACAGAACAGAAAGTAGTTTCATACAATGCTACTGTGTAGTTTATATTTGAACATATTCTTTTTTCCACTATTACCCACTTAGCGCTACGAATGTCCAGTTGCATTTTCTACAGACAGAGTGTTTCAAAACTGCTCAATCAAAAGTATGGTTTAACTCTGTTAGCTGAATGCTCAGATCAGAAAGAAGTTTCACAGAATGCTTCTGTGTTGTTTATATTTGAATATATTCCTTTTTCCACTACTACGCACTTAGCGCTCCAAATGTCCAGTTGCATTTTCTACAGAAAGAGTGTTCAGATCTGCTCAATCAAAAGTATGGTTTAACTCTGTTAGCTGAATGCACAGATCAGAAAGAAGTTTCACCGAATGATTCTGTGTAGTTTATATTTGAAGACATTCCTTTTTCCACTATTACCCTCTTAGCGCTCCGAATCTCCACTTGCATTTTCTACAAAAAGAGTGTTTCATAACTGCTCAATCAAAAATATGTTTTATCTCCCTTAACTGAATTTACAGATCGGAAATAAGTTTCACAGAATGCATCTGTGTAGTTTTTATTTGAAGATATTCTTTTTCCCAATATAGGCCTCTTAGCGCTTAGCCTGTCCAATTGCAGTTTCTACAGAAAGAGTGTGTCAGAACGGTTCAATCAAAAGTAAGGTTCAACTCTGTTAGTTGAATGCACAGAACAGAAAGAATTTTCACAGAATGCTACTGTGTAGTTTATATTTGAATATATTCCTTTTTCCACTATTACCCTCTTAGCGCTCCGAATGTCCATTTGCATTTTCGACAGAAAGAGTGTTCAGAACTGCGCAATCAAAAGTATGGTTTAACTCTGTTAGCTTAATGAACATATCAGTAATAAGTTTCACACAATGCTTCTGTGTAGTTTTTATTTGAAGATATTATTTTTCCCCATATAGGCCTCTTAGCGCTCAGAATGTAAAATTGCAGTTTCTACAGAAAGAGTGTTTCAGAAAGGCTCAATCAAAAGTAAGGTTCAACTCTGTTAGTTGAATGCACAGAACAGAAAGAAGTTTCATACAATGCTTCTGTGTAGTTTACATTTGAACATATTCTTTTTTCCACTATTACCCACTTAGCGCTACGAATATCCAGTTGCATTTTCTACAGACAGAGTGTTTCAAAACTGCTCAATCAAAAGTATGGTTTAACTCTGTTAGCTGAATGCTCAGATCAGAAAGAAGTTTCACAGAATGCTTCTGTGTAGTTTATATTTGAATATATTCCTTTTTCCACTACTACTCTCTGAGCGCTCCAAATGTCCAGTTGCATTTTCTACAGAAAGAGTGTTCAGATCTGCTCAATCAAAAGTATGGTTTAACTCTGTTAGCTGAATGCACAGATCAGAAAGAAGTTTCACAGAATGATTCTGTGTAGTTTCTATTTGGAGACATTCCTTTTTCCACTATTACCCTCTTAGCGCTCCGAATCTCCACTTGCATTTTCTACAGAAAGAGTGTTTCAGAACGGCTCAATCAAAACTAAGGTTCAACTCTTTTAGTTGAACAAACAGAACAGAAAGAAGTTTCACACAATTCTTCTGTGTAGTTTTTATTTGTAGACATTCTTTTTCCCAATATAGGCCTCTTAGCGCTCAGAATGTCCAATTGCAGTTTCTACAGAAAGAGTGTTTCAGAACGGCTCAATCAAAAGTAAGGTTCAACTCTGTTAGTTGAATGCACAGAACAGAAAGAAGTTTCATACAATGCTTCTGTGTAGTTTATATTTGAATATATTCTTTTTTCCACTATTACCCACTTAGCGCTACGAATGTCCAGTTGCATTTTCTACAGACGGAGTGTTTCAAAACTGCTCAATCAAAAGTATGGTTTAACTCTGTTAGCTGAATGCTCAGATCAGAAAGAAGTTTCACAGAATGCTTCTGTGTAGTTTATATTTGAATATATTCCTTTTTCCACTACTACTCTCTTAGCGCTCCAAATGTCCAGTTGCATTTTTTACAGAAAGAGTGTTCAGATCTGCTCAATCAAAAGTATGGTTTAACTCTGTTAGCTGAATGCACAGATCAGAAAGAAGTTTCACAAAATGATTCTGTGTAGTTTATATTTGGAGACATTCCTTTTTCCACTATTACCCTCTTAGCGCTCCGAATCTCCACTTGCATTTTCTACAGAAAGAGTGTTTCAGAACGGCTCAATCAAAACTAAGGTTCAACTCTTTTAGTTGAACAAACAGAACAGAAAGAAGTTTCACACAATTCTTCTGTGTAGTTTTTATTTGTAGACATTCTTTTTCCCAATATAGGCCTCTTAGCGCTCAGAATGTCCAATTGCAGTTTCTACAGAAAGTGTGTTTCAGAACGGCTCAATCAAAAGTAAGGTTCAACTCTGTTAGTTGAATGCACAGAACAGAAAGAAGTTTCATACAATGCTTCTGTGTAGTTTATATTTGAACATATTCTTTTTTCCACTATTACCCACTTAGCGCTACGAATGTCCAGTTGCATTTTCTACAGACGGAGTGTTTCAAAACTGCTCAATCAAAAGTATGGTTTAACTCTGTTAGCTGAATTCTAAGATCAGAAAGAAGTTTCACAGAATGCTTCTGTGTAGTTTATATTTGAATATATTCCTTTTTCCACTACTACTCTCTTAGCGCTCCAAATGTCCAGTTGCATTTTCTACAGAAAGAGTGTTCAGATCTGCTCAATCAAAAGTATGGTTTAACTCTGTTAGCTGAATGCACAGATCAGAAAGAAGTTTCACCGAATGATTCTGTGTAGTTTATATTTGAAGACATTCCTTTTTCCACTATTACCCTCTTAGCGCTCCGAATCTCCACTTGCATTTTCTACAAAAAGGGTGTTTCATAACTGCTCAATCAAAAATATTTTTTATCTCTGTTAACTGAATTTACAGATCAGAAATAAGTTTCACAGAATGCATCTGTGTAGTTTTTATTTGAAGATATTCTTTTTCCCAATGTAGGCCTCTTAGCGCTTAGCATGTCCAATTGCAGTTTCTACAGAAAGAGTGTTTCAGAACGGCTCAATCAAAAGTAAGGTTCAACTCTGTTAGTTGAATGCACAGAACAGAAAGAATTTTCACAGAATGCTACTGTGTAGTTTATATTTGAATATATTCCTTTTTCCACTATTACCCTCTTAGCGCTCCGAATGTCCACTTGCATTTTCTACAGAAAGAGTGTTCAGAACTGCGCAATCAAAAGTATGGTTTAACTCTGTTAGCTTAATGAACATATCAGAAATAAGTTTCACACAATGCTTCTGTGTAGTTTTTATTTGAAGATATTATTTTTCCCAATAGAGGCCTCTTAGCGCTCAGAATGTCCAATTGCAGTTTCTACAGAAAGAGTGTTTCAGAACGGCTCAATCAAAAGTAAGGTTCAACTCTGTTAGTTGAATGCACAGAACAGAAAGTAGTTTCATACAATGCTACTGTGTAGTTTATATTTGAACATATTCTTTTTTCCACTATTACCCACTTAGCGCTACGAATGTCCAGTTGCATTTTCTACAGACAGAGTGTTTCAAAACTGCTCAATCAAAAGTATGGTTTAACTCTGTTAGCTGAATGCTCAGATCAGAAAGAAGTTTCACCGAATGATTCTGTGTAGTTTATATTTGAAGACATTCCTTTTTCCACTATTACCCTCTTAGCGCTCCGAATCTCCACTTGCATTTTCTACAAAAAGAGTGTTTCATAACTGCTCAATCAAAAATATTTTTTATCTCTGTTAACTGAATTTACAGATCAGAAATAAGTTTCACAGAATGCATCTGTGTAGTTTTTATTTGAAGATATTCTTTTTCCCAATGTAGGCCTCTTAGCGCTTAGCATGTCCAATTGCAGTTTCTACAGAAAGAGTGTTTCAGAACGGCTCAATCAAAAGTAAGGTTCAACTCTGTTAGTTGAATGCACAGAACAGAAAGAATTTTCACAGAATGCTACTGTGTAGTTTATAATTGAATATATTCATTTTTCCACTATTACCCTCTTAGCGCTCCGAATGTCCACTTGCATTTTCTACAGAAAGAGTGTTCAGAACTGCGCAATCAAAAGTATGGTTTAACTCTGTTAGCTTAATGAACATATCAGAAATAAGTTTCACACAATGCTTCTGTGTAGTTTTTATTTGAAGATATTATTTTTCCCAATAGAGGCCTCTTAGCGCTCAGAATGTCCAATTGCAGTTTCTACAGAAAGAGTGTTTCAGAACGGCTCAATCAAAAGTAAGGTTCAACTCTGTTAGTTGAATGCACAGAACAGAAAGAAGTTTCATACAATGCTACTGTGTAGTTTATATTTGAACATATTGTTTTTTCCACTAGTACCCACTTAGCGCTACGAATGTCCAGTTGCATTTTCTACAGACAGAGTGTTTCAAAACTGCTCAATCAAAAGTATGGTTTAACTCTGTTAGCTGAATGCTCAGATCAGAAAGAAGTTTCACAGAATGCTTCTGTGTAGTTTATATTTGAATATATTCCTTTTTCCACTACTACTCTCTTAGCGCTCCAAATGTCCAGTTGCATATTTTACAGAAAGAGTGTTCAGATCTGCTCAATCAAAAGTATGGTTTAACTCTGTTAGCTGAATGCACAGATCAGAAAGAAGTTTCACAAAATGATTCTGTGTAGTTTATATTTGGAGACATTCCTTTTTCCACTATTACCCTCTTAGCGCTCCGAATCTCCACTTGCATTTTCTACAGAAAGAGTGTTTCAGAACGGCTCAATCAAAACTAAGGTTCAACTCTTTTAGTTGAACAAACAGAACAGAAAGAAGTTTCACACAATTCTTCTGTGTAGTTTTTATTTGTAGACATTCTTTTTCCCAATATAGGCCTCTTAGCGCTCAGAATGTCCAATTGCAGTTTCTACAGAAAGAGTGTTTCAGAACGGCTCAATCAAAAGTAAGGTTCAACTCTGTTAGTTGAATGCACAGAACAGAAAGAAGTTTCATACAATGCTTCTGTGTAGTTTATATTTGAACATATTCTTTTTTCCACTATTACCCACTTAGCGCTACGAATGTCCAGTTGCATTTTCTACAGACGGAGTGTTTCAAAACTGCTCAATCAAAAGTATGGTTTAACTCTGTTAGCTGAATGCTCAGATCAGAAAGAAGTTTCACAGAATGCTTCTGTGTAGTTTATATTTGAATATATTCCTTTTTCCACTACTACTCTCTTAGCGCTCCAAATGTCCAGTTGCATTTTCTACAGAAAGAGTGTTCAGATCTGCTCAATCAAAAGTATGGTTTAAATCTGTTAGCTGAATGCACAGATCAGAAAGAAGTTTCACCGAATGATTCTGTGTAGTTTATATTTGAAGACATTCCTTTTTCCACTATTACCCTCTTAGCGCTCCGAATCTCCACTTGCATTTTCTACAAAAAGAGTGTTTCATAACTGCTCAATCAAAAATATTTTTTATCTCTGTTAACTGAATTTACAGATCAGAAATAAGTTTCACAGAATGCATCTGTGTAGTTTTTATTTGAAGATATTCTTTTTCCCAATGTAGGCCTCTTAGCGCTTAGCATGTCCAATTGCAGTTTCTACAGAAAGAGTGTTTCAGAACGGCTCAATCAAAAGTAAGGTTCAACTCTGTTAGTTGAATGCACAGAACAGAAAGAATTTTCACAGAATGCTACTGTGTAGTTTATATTTGAATATATTCCTTTTTCCACTATTACCCTCTTAGCGCTCCGAATGTCCACTTGCATTTTCTACAGAAAGAGTGTTCAGAACTGCGCAATCAAAAGTATGGTTTAACTCTGTTAGCTTAATGAACATATCAGAAATAAGTTTCACACAATGCTTCTGTGTAGTTTTTATTTGAAGATATTATTTTTCCCAATAGAGGCCTCTTAGCGCTCAGAATGTCCAATTGCAGTTTCTACAGAAAGAGTGTTTCAGAACGGCTCAATCAAAAGTAAGGTTCAACTCTGTTAGTTGAATGCACAGAACAGAAAGTAGTTTCATACAATGCTACTGTGTAGTTTATATTTGAACATATTCTTTTTTCCACTATTACCCACTTAGCGCTACGAATGTCCAGTTGCATTTTCTACAGACAGAGTGTTTCAAAACTGCTCAATCAAAAGTATGGTTTAACTCTGTTAGCTGAATGCTCAGATCAGAAAGAAGTTTCACAGAATGCTTCTGTGTAGTTTATATTTGAATATATTCCTTTTTCCACTACTACGCACTTAGCGCTCCAAATGTCCAGTTGCATTTTCTACAGAAAGAGTGTTCAGATCTGCTCAATCAAAAGTATGGTTTAACTCTGTTAGCTGAATGCACAGATCAGAAAGAAGTTTCACCGAATGATTCTGTGTAGTTTATATTTGAAGACATTCCTTTTTCCACTATTACCCTCT
This sequence comes from Symphalangus syndactylus, assembly GCF_028878055.3. Taxonomy (NCBI): domain Eukaryota; kingdom Metazoa; phylum Chordata; class Mammalia; order Primates; family Hylobatidae; genus Symphalangus; species Symphalangus syndactylus. Next base: position 4,782,685 of record NC_072436.2, read on the forward strand.
TAGCGCTCCGAATCTCCACTTGCATTTTCTACAAAAAGAGTGTTTCATAACTGCTCAATCAAAAATATGTTTTATCTCCCTTAACTGAATTTACAGATCAGAAATAAGTTTCACAGAATGCATCTGTGTAGTTTTTATTTGAAGATATTTTTTTTCCCAATATAGGCCTCTTAGCGCTTAGCCTGTCCAATTGCAGTTTCTACAGAAAGAGTGTGTCAGAACGGTTCAATCAAAAGTAAGGTTCAACTCTGTTAGTTGAATGCACAGAACAGAAAGAATTTTCACAGAATGCTACTGTGTAGTTTATATTTGAATATATTCCTTTTTCCACTATTACCCTCTTAGCGCTCCGAATGTCCATTTGCATTTTCGACAGAAAGAGTGTTCAGAACTGCGCAATCAAAAGTATGGTTTAACTCTGTTAGCTTAATGAACATATCAGTAATAAGTTTCACACAATGCTTCTGTGTAGTTTTTATTTGAAGATATTATTTTTCCCCATATAGGCCTCTTAGCGCTCAGAATGTAAAATTGCAGTTTCTACAGAAAGAGTGTTTCAGAAAGGCTCAATCAAAAGTAAGGTTCAACTCTGTTAGTTGAATGCACAGAACAAAAAGAAGTTTCATACAATGCTTCTGTGTAGTTTACATTTGAACATATTTTTTTTTCCACTATTACCCACTTAGCGCTACGAATATCCAGTTGCATTTTCTACAGACAGAGTGTTTCAAAACTGCTCAATCAAAAGTATGGTTTAAATCTGTTAGCTGAATGCTCAGATCAGAAAGAAGTTTCACAGAATGCTTCTGTGTAGTTTTTATTTGAATATATTCCTTTTTCCACTACTACTCTCTGAGCGCTCCAAATGTCCAGTTGCATTTTCTACAGAAAGAGTGTTCAGATCTGCTCAATCAAAAGTATGGTTTAACTCTGTTAGCTGAATGCACAGATCAGAAAGAAGTTTCACAGAATGATTCTGTGTAGTTTCTATTTGGAGACATTCCTTTTTCCACTATTACCCTCTTAGCGCTCCGAATCTCCACTTGCATTTTCTACAGAAAGAGTGTTTCAGAACGGCTCAATCAAAACTAAGGTTCAACTCTTTTAGTGGAACAAACAGAACAGAAAGAAGTTTCACACAATTCTTCTGTGTAGTTTTTATTTGTAGACATTCTTTTTCCCAATATAGGCCTCTTAGCGCTCAGAATGTCCAATTGCAGTTTCTACAGAAAGAGTGTTTCAGAACGGCTCAATCAAAGTAAGGTTCAACTCTGTTAGTTGAATGCACAGAACAGAAAGAAGTTTCATACAATGCTTCTGTGTAGTTTCTATTTGAACATATTCTTTTTTCCATTATTACCCACTTAGCGCTACGAATGTCCAGTTGCATTTTCTACAGACAGAGTGTTTCAAAACTTCTCAATCAAAAGTATGGTTTAACTCTGTTAGCTGAATGCTCAGATCAGAAAGAAGTTTCACAGAATGATTCTGTGTAGTTTATATTTGAATATATTCCTTTTTCCACTACTACGCTCTTAGAGCTCCAAATGTCCAGTTGCATTTTCTACAGAAAGAGTGTTCAGATCTGCTCAATCAAAAGTATGGTTTAACTCTGTTAGCTGAATGCACAGATCAGAAAGAAGTTTCACCGAATGATTCTGTGTAGTTTATATTTGAAGACATTCCTTTTTCCACTATAACCCTCTTAGCGCTCCGAATCTCCACTTGCATTTTCTACAAAAAGAGTGTTTCATAACTGCTCAATCAAAAATATGTTTTATCTCTGTTAACTGAATTTACAGATCAGAAATAAGTTTCACAGAAGGCATCTGTGTAGTTTTTATTTGAAGATATTCTTTTTCCCAATATAGGCCTCTTAGCGTTTAGCATGTCCAATTGCAGTTTCTACAGAAAGAGTGTTTCAGAACGGCTCAATAAAAAGTAAGGTTCAACTCTGTTAGTTGAATGCACAGAACAGAAAGAATTTTCACAGAATGCTACTGTGTAGTTTATATTTGAATATATTCCTTTTTCCACTATTACCCTCTTAGCGCTCCGAATGTCCACTTGCATTTTCTACAGAAAGAGTGTTCAGAACTGCGCAATCAAAAGTATGGTTTAACTCTGTTAGCTTAATGAACATATCAGAAATAAGTTTCACACAATGCTTCTGTGTAGTTTTTATTTGAAGATATTATTTTTCCCAATAGAGGCCTCTTAGCGCTCAGAATGTCCAATTGCAGTTTCTACAGAAAGAGTGTTTCAGAACGGCTCAATCAAAAGTAAGGTTCAACTCTGTTAGTTGAATGCACAGAACAGAAAGAAGTTTCATACAATGCTACTGTGTAGTTTATATTTGAACATATTATTTTTTCCACTATTACCCACTTAGCGCTACGAATGTCCAGTTGCATTTTCTACAGACAGAGTGTTTCAAAACTGCTCAATCAAAAGTATGGTTTAACTCTGTTAGCTGAATGCTCAGATCAGAAAGAAGTTTCACAGAATGCTTCTGTGTAGTTTATATTTGAATATATTCCTTTTTCCACTACTACTCTCTGAGCGCTCCAAATGTCCAGTTGCATTTTCTACAGAAAGAGTGTTCAGATCTGCTCAATCAAAAGTATGGTTTAACTCTGTTAGCTGAATGCACAGATCAGAAAGAAGTTTCACAGAATGATTCTGTGTAGTTTCTATTTGGAGACATTCCTTTTTCCACTATTACCCTCTTAGCGCTCCGAATCTCCACTTGCATTTTCTACAGAAAGAGTGTTTCAGAACGGCTCAATCAAAACTAAGGTTCAAATCTTTTAGTTGAACAAACAGAACAGAAAGAAGTTTCACACAATTCTTCTGTGTAGTTTTTATTTGTAGACATTCTTTTTCCCAATATAGGCCTCTTAGCGCTCAGAATGTCCAATTGCAGTTTCTACAGAAAGAGTGTTTCAGAACGGCTCAATCAAAAGAAAGGTTCAACTCTGTTAGTTGAATGCACAGAACAGAAAGAAGTTTCATACAATGCTTCTGTGTAGTTTATACTTGAACATATTCTTTTTTCCACTATTACCCACTTAGCGCTACGAATGTCCAGTTGCATTTTCTACAGACAGATTGTTTCAAAACTGCTCAATCAAAAGTATGGTTTAACTCTGTTAGCTGAATGCTCAGATCAGAAAGAAGTTTCACAGAATGCTTCTGTGTAGTTTATATTTGAATATATTCCTTTTTCCACTACTACTCTCTTAGCGCTCCAAATGTCCAGTTGCATTTTTTACAGAAAGAGTGTTCAGATCTGCTCAATCAAAAGTATGGTTTAACTCTGTTAGCTGAATGCACAGATGAGAAAGAAGTTTCACAAAATGATTCTGTGTAGTTTATATTTGGAGACATTCCTTTTTCCACTATTACCCTCTTAGCACTCCGAATCTCCACTTGCATTTTCTACAGAAAGAGTGTTTTAGAACGGCTCAATCAAAACTAAGGTTCAACTCTTTTAGTTGAACAAACAGAACAGAAAGAAGTTTCACACAATTCTTCTGTGTAGTTTTTATTTGTAGACATTCTTTTTCCCAATATAGGCCTCTTAGCGCTCAGAATGTCCAATTGCAGTTTCTACAGAAAGAGTGTTTCAGAACGGCTCAATCAAAAGTAAGGTTCAACTCTGTTAGTTGAATGCACAGAACAGAAAGAAGTTTCATACAATGCTTCTGTGTAGTTTATATTTGAACATATTCTTTTTTCCACTATTACCCACTTAGCGCTACGAATGTCCAGTTGCATTTTCTACAGACGGAGTGTTTCAAAACTGCTCAATCAAAAGTATGGTTTAACTCTGTTAGCTGAATGCTCAGATCAGAAAGAAGTTTCACAGAATGCTTCTGTGTAGTTTATATTTGAATATATTCCTTTTTCCACTACTACGCACTTAGCGCTCCAAATGTCCAGTTGCATTTTCTACAGAAAGAGTGTTCAGATCTGCTCAATCAAAAGTATGGTTTAACTCTGTTAGCTGAATGCACAGATCAGAAAGAAGTTTCACCGAATGATTCTGTGTAGTTTATATTTGAAGACATTCCTTTTTCCACTATTACCCTCTTAGCGCTCCGAATCTCCACTTGCATTTTCTACAAAAAGAGTGTTTCATAACTGCTCAATCAAAAATATGTTTTATCTCCCTTAACTGAATTTACAGATCAGAAATAAGTTTCACAGAATGCATCTGTGTAGTTTTTATTTGAAGATATTTTTTTTCCCAATATAGGCCTCTTAGCGCTTAGCCTGTCCAATTGCAGTTTCTACAGAAAGAGTGTGTCAGAACGGTTCAATCAAAAGTAAGGTTCAACTCTGTTAGTTGAATGCACAGAACAGAAAGAATTTTCACAGAATGCTACTGTGTAGTTTATATTTGAATATATTCCTTTTTCCACTATTACCCTCTTAGCGCTCCGAATGTCCATTTGCATTTTCGACAGAAAGAGTGTTCAGAACTGCGCAATCAAAAGTATGGTTTAACTCTGTTAGCTTAATGAACATATCAGTAATAAGTTTCACACAATGCTTCTGTGTAGTTTTTATTTGAAGATATTATTTTTCCCCATATAGGCCTCTTAGCGCTCAGAATGTAAAATTGCAGTTTCTACAGAAAGAGTGTTTCAGAAAGGCTCAATCAAAAGTAAGGTTCAACTCTGTTAGTTGAATGCACAGAACAGAAAGAAGTTTCATACAATGCTTCTGTGTAGTTTACATTTGAACATATTTTTTTTTCCACTATTACCCACTTAGCGCTACGAATATCCAGTTGCATTTTCTACAGACAGAGTGTTTCAAAACTGCTCAATCAAAAGTATGGTTTAACTCTGTTAGCTGAATGCTCAGATCAGAAAGAAGTTTCACAGAATGCTTCTGTGTAGTTTTTATTTGAATATATTCCTTTTTCCACTACTACTCTCTGAGCGCTCCAAATGTCCAGTTGCATTTTCTACAGAAAGAGTGTTCAGATCTGCTCAATCAAAAGTATGGTTTAACTCTGTTAGCTGAATGCACAGATCAGAAAGAAGTTTCACAGAATGATTCTGTGTAGTTTCTATTTGGAGACATTCCTTTTTCCACTATTACCCTCTTAGCGCTCCGAATCTCCACTTGCATTTTCTACAGAAAGAGTGTTTCAGAACGGCTCAATCAAAACAAAGGTTCAACTCTTTTAGTGGAACAAACAGAACAGAAAGAAATTTCACACAATTCTTCTGTGTAGTTTTTATTTTTAGACATTCTTTTTCCCAATATAGGCCTCTTAGCGCTCAGAATGTCCAATTGCAGTTTCTACAGAAAGAGTGTTTCAGAACGGCTCAATCAAAGTAAGGTTCAACTCTGTTAGTTGAATGCACAGAACAGAAAGAAGTTTCATACAATGCTTCTGTGTAGTTTCTATTTGAACATATTCTTTTTTCCATTATTACCCACTTAGCGCTACGAATGTCCAGTTGCATTTTCTACAGACAGAGTGTTTCAAAACTTCTCAATCAAAAGTATGGTTTAACTCTGTTAGCTGAATGCTCAGATCAGAAAGAAGTTTCACAGAATGATTCTGTGTAGTTTATATTTGAATATATTCCTTTTTCCACTACTACGCTCTTAGAGCTCCAAATGTCCAGTTGCATTTTCTACAGAAAGAGTGTTCAGATCTGCTCAATCAAAAGTATGGTTTAACTCTGTTAGCTGAATGCACAGATCAGAAAGAAGTTTCACCGAATGATTCTGTGTAGTTTATATTTGAAGACATTCCTTTTTCCACTATAACCCTCTTAGCGCTCCGAATCTCCACTTGCATTTTCTACAAAAAGAGTGTTTCATAACTGCTCAATCAAAAATATGTTTTATCTCTGTTAACTGAATTTACAGATCAGAAATAAGTTTCACAGAAGGCATCTGTGTAGTTTTTATTTGAAGATATTCTTTTTCCCAATATAGGCCTCTTAGCGTTTAGCATGTCCAATTGCAGTTTCTACAGAAAGAGTGTTTCAGAACGGCTCAATAAAAAGTAAGGTTCAACTCTGTTAGTTGAATGCACAGAACAGAAAGAATTTTCACAGAATGCTACTGTGTAGTTTATATTTGAATATATTCCTTTTTCCACTATTACCCTCTTAGCGCTCCGAATGTCCACTTGCATTTTCTACAGAAAGAGTGTTCAGAACTGCGCAATCAAAAGTATGGTTTAACTCTGTTAGCTTAATGAACATATCAGAAATAAGTTTCACACAATGCTTCTGTGTAGTTTTTATTTGAAGATATTATTTTTCCCAATAGAGGCCTCTTAGCGCTCAGAATGTCCAATTGCAGTTTCTACAGAAAGAGTGTTTCAGAACGGCTCAATCAAAAGTAAGGTTCAACTCTCTTAGTTGAATGCACAGAACAGAAAGAAGTTTCATACAATGCTACTGTGTAGTTTATATTTGAACATATTATTTTTTCCACTATTACCCACTTAGCGCTACGAATGTCCAGTTGCATTTTCTACAGACAGAGTGTTTCAAAACTGCTCAATCAAAAGTATGGTTTAACTCTGTTAGCTGAATGCTCAGATCAGAAAGAAGTTTCACAGAATGCTTCTGTGTAGTTTATATTTGAATATATTCCTTTTTCCACTACTACTCTCTGAGCGCTCCAAATGTCCAGTTGCATTTTCTACAGAAAGAGTGTTCAGATCTGCTCAATCAAAAGTATGGTTTAACTCTGTTAGCTGAATGCACAGATCAGAAAGAAGTTTCACAGAATGATTCTGTGTAGTTTCTATTTGGAGACATTCCTTTTTCCACTATTACCCTCTTAGCGCTCCGAATCTCCACTTGCATTTTCTACAGAAAGAGTGTTTCAGAACGGCTCAATCAAAACTAAGGTTCAAATCATTTAGTTGAACAAACAGAACAGAAAGAAGTTTCACACAATTCTTCTGTGTAGTTTTTATTTGTAGACATTCTTTTTCCCAATATAGGCCTCTTAGCGCTCAGAATGTCCAATTGCAGTTTCTACAGAAAGAGTGTTTCAGAACGGCTCAATCAAAAGAAAGGTTCAACTCTGTTAGTTGAATGCACAGAACAGAAAGAAGTTTCATACAATGCTTCTGTGTAGTTTATACTTGAACATATTCTTTTTTCCACTATTACCCACTTAGCGCTACGAATGTCCAGTTGCATTTTCTACAGACAGATTGTTTCAAAACTGCTCAATCAAAAGTATGGTTTAACTCTGTTAGCTGAATGCTCAGATCAGAAAGAAGTTTCACAGAATGCTTCTGTGTAGTTTATATTTGAATATATTCCTTTTTCCACTACTACTCTCTTAGCGCTCCAAATGTCCAGTTGCATTTTTTACAGAAAGAGTGTTCAGATCTGCTCAATCAAAAGTATGGTTTAACTCTGTTAGCTGAATGCACAGATCAGAAAGAAGTTTCACAAAATGATTCTGTGTAGTTTATATTTGGAGACATTCCTTTTTCCACTATTACCCTCTTAGCACTCCGAATCTCCACTTGCATTTTCTACAGAAAGAGTGTTTCAGAACGGCTCAATCAAAACTAAGGTTCAACTCTTTTAGTTGAACAAACAGAACAGAAAGAAGTTTCACACAATTCTTCTGTGTAGTTTTTATTTGTAGACATTCTTTTTCCCAATATAGGCCTCTTAGCGCTCAGAATGTCCAATTGCAGTTTCTACAGAAAGAGTGTTTCAGAACGGCTCAATCAAAAGTAAGGTTCAACTCTGTTAGTTGAATGCACAGAACAGAAAGAAGTTTCATACAATGCTTCTGTGTAGTTTATATTTGAACATATTCTTTTTTCCACTATTACCCACTTAGCGCTACGAATGTCCAGTTGCATTTTCTACAGACGGAGTGTTTCAAAACTGCTCAATCAAAAGTATGGTTTAACTCTGTTAGCTGAATGCTCAGATCAGAAAGAAGTTTAACAGAATGCTTCTGTGTAGTTTATATTTGAATATATTCCTTTTTCCACTACTACTCTCTTAGCGCTCCAAATGTCCAGTTGCATTTTCTACAGAAAGAGTGTTCAGATCTGCTCAATCAAAAGTATGGTTTAACTCTGTTAGCTGAATGCACAGATCAGAAAGAAGTTTCACCGAATGATTCTGTGTAGTTTATATTTGAAGACATTCCTTTTTCCACTATTACCCTCTTAGCGCTCCGAATCTCCACTTGCATTTTCTACAAAAAGAGTGTTTCATAACTGCTCAATCAAAAATATTTTTTATCTCTGTTAACTGAATTTACAGATCAGAAATAAGTTTCACAGAATGCATCTGTGTAGTTTTTATTTGAAGATATTCTTTTTCCCAATGTAGGCCTCTTAGCGCTTAGCATGTCCAATTGCAGTTTCTACAGAAAGAGTGTTTCAGAACGGCTCAATCAAAAGTAAGGTTCAACTCTGTTAGTTGAATGCACAGAACAGAAAGAATTTTCACAGAATGCTACTGTGTAGTTTATAATTGAATATATTCCTTTTTCCACTATTACACTCTTAGCGCTCCGAATGTCCACTTGCATTTTCTACAGAAAGAGTGTTCAGAACTGCGCAATCAAAAGTATGGTTTAACTCTGTTAGCTTAATGAACATATCAGAAATAAGTTTCACACAATGCTTCTGTGTAGTTTTTATTTGAAGATATTATTTTTCCCAATAGAGGCCTCTTAGCGCTCAGAATGTCCAATTGCAGTTTCTACAGAAAGAGTGTTTCAGAACGGCTCAATCAAAAGTAAGGTTCAACTCTGTTAGTTGAATGCACAGAACAGAAAGAAGTTTCATACAATGCTACTGTGTAGTTTATATTTGAACATATTGTTTTTTCCACTAGTACCCACTTAGCGCTACGAATGTCCAGTTGCATTTTCTACAGACAGAGTGTTTCAAAACTGCTCAATCAAAAGTATGGTTTAACTCTGTTAGCTGAATGCTCAGATCAGAAAGAAGTTTCACAGAATGCTTCTGTGTAGTTTATATTTGAATATATTCCTTTTTCCACTACTACTCTCTTAGCGCTCCAAATGTCCAGTTGCATATTTTACAGAAAGAGTGTTCAGATCTTCTCAATCAAAAGTATGGTTTAACTCTGTTAGCTGAATGCACAGATCAGAAAGAAGTTTCACAAAATGATTCTGTGTAGTTTATATTTGGAGACATTCCTTTTTCCACTATTACCCTCTTAGCGCTCCGAATCTCCACTTGCATTTTCTACAGAAAGAGTGTTTCAGAACGGCTCAATCAAAACTAAGGTTCAACTCTTTTAGTTGAACAAACAGAACAGAAAGAAGTTTCACACAATTCTTCTGTGTAGTTTTTATTTGTAGACATTCTTTTTCCCAATATAGGCCTCTTAGCGCTCAGAATGTCCAATTGCAGTTTCTACAGAAAGAGTGTTTCAGAACGGCTCAATCAAAAGTAAGGTTCAACTCTGTTAGTTGAATGCACAGAACAGAAAGAAGTTTCATACAATGCTTCTGTGTAGTTTATATTTGAACATATTCTTTTTTCCACTATTACCCACTTAGCGCTACGAATGTCCAGTTGCATTTTCTACAGACGGAGTGTTTCAAAACTGCTCAATCAAAAGTATGGTTTAACTCTGTTAGCTGAATGCTCAGATCAGAAAGAAGTTTCACAGAATGCTTCTGTGTAGTTTATATTTGAATATATTCCTTTTTCCACTACTACTCTCTTAGCGCTCCAAATGTCCAGTTGCATTTTCTACAGAAAGAGTGTTCAGATCTGCTCAATCAAAAGTATGGTTTAACTCTGTTAGCTGAATGCACAGATCAGAAAGAAGTTTCACCGAATGATTCTGTGTAGTTTATATTTGAAGACATTCCTTTTTCCACTATTACCCTCTTAGCGCTCCGAATCTCCACTTGCATTTTCTACAAAAAGAGTGTTTCATAACTGCTCAATCAAAAATATTTTTTATCTCTGTTAACTGAATTTACAGATCAGAAATAAGTTTCACAGAATGCATCTGTGTAGTTTTTATTTGAAGATATTCTTTTTCCCAATGTAGGCCTCTTAGCGCTTAGCATGTCCAATTGCAGTTTCTACAGAAAGAGTGTTTCAGAACGGCTCAATCAAAAGTAAGGTTCAACTCTGTTAGTTGAATGCACAGAACAGAAAGAATTTTCACAGAATGCTACTGTGTAGTTTATATTTGAATATATTCCTTTTTCCACTATTACCCTCTTAGCGCTCCGAATGTCCACTTGCATTTTCTACAGAAAGAGTGTTCAGAACTGCGCAATCAAAAGTATGGTTTAACTCTGTTAGCTTAATGAACATATCAGAAATAAGTTTCACACAATGCTTCTGTGTAGTTTTTATTTGAAGATATTATTTTTCCCAATAGAGGCCTCTTAGCGCTCAGAATGTCCAATTGCAGTTTCTACAGAAAGAGTGTTTCAGAACGGCTCAATCAAAAGTAAGGTTCAACTCTGTTAGTTGAATGCACAGAACAGAAAGTAGTTTCATACAATGCTACTGTGTAGTTTCTATTTGAACTTATTCTTTTTTCCACTATTACCCACTTAGCGCTACGAATGTCCAGTTGCATTTTCTACAGACAGAGTGTTTCAAAACTGCTCAATCAAAAGTATGGTTTAACTCTGTTAGCTGAATGCTCAGATCAGAAAGAAGTTTCACAGAATGCTTCTGTGTAGTTTATATTTGAATATATTCCTTTTTCCACTACTACGCACTTAGCGCTCCAAATGTCCAGTTGCATTTTCTACAGAAAGAGTGTTCAGATCTGCTCAATCAAAAGTATGGTTTAACTCTGTTAGCTGAATGCACAGATCAGAAAGAAGTTTCACCGAATGATTCTGTGTAGTTTATATTTGAAGACATTCCTTTTTCCACTATTACCCTCTTAGCGCTCCGAATCTCCACTTGCATTTTCTACAAAAAGAGTGTTTCATAACTGCTCAATCAAAAATATGTTTTATCTCCCTTAACTGAATTTACAGATCAGAAATAAGTTTCACAGAATGCATCTGTGTAGTTTTTATTTGAAGATATTTTTTTTCCCAATATAGGCCTCTTAGCGCTTAGCCTGTCCAATTGCAGTTTCTACAGAAAGAGTGTGTCAGAACGGTTCAATCAAAAGTAAGGTTCAACTCTGTTAGTTGAATGCACAGAACAGAAAGAATTTTCACAGAATGCTACTGTGTAGTTTATATTTGAATATATTCCTTTTTCCACTATTACCCTCTTAGCGCTCCGAATGTCCATTTGCATTTTCGACAGAAAGAGTGTTCAGAACTGCGCAATCAAAAGTATGGTTTAACTCTGTTAGCTTAATGAACATATCAGTAATAAGTTTCACACAATGCTTCTGTGTAGTTTTTATTTGAAGATATTATTTTTCCCCATATAGGCCTCTTAGCGCTCAGAATGTAAAATTGCAGTTTCTACGGAAAGAGTGTTTCAGAAAGGCTCAATCAAAAGTAAGGTTCAACTCTGTTAGTTGAATGCACAGAACAAAAAGAAGTTTCATACAATGCTTCTGTGTAGTTTACATTTGAACATATTTTTTTTTCCACTATTACCCACTTAGCGCTACGAATATCCAGTTGCATTTTCTACAGACAGAGTGTTTCAAAACTGCTCAATCAAAAGTATGGTTTAACTCTGTTAGCTGAATGCTCAGATCAGAAAGAAGTTTCACAGAATGCTTCTGTGTAGTTTTTATTTGAATATATTCCTTTTTCCACTACTACTCTCTGAGCGCTCCAAATGTCCAGTTGCATTTTCTACAGAAAGAGTGTTCAGATCTGCTCAATCAAAAGTATGGTTTAACTCTGTTAGCTGAATGCACAGATCAGAAAGAAGTTTCACAGAATGATTCTGTGTAGTTTCTATTTGGAGACATTCCTTTTTCCACTATTACCCTCTTAGCGCTCCGAATCTCCACTTGCATTTTCTACAGAAAGAGTGTTTCAGAACGGCTCAATCAAAACTAAGGTTCAACTCTTTTAGTGGAACAAACAGAACAGAAAGAAGTTTCACACAATTCTTCTGTGTAGTTTTTATTTTTAGACATTCTTTTTCCCAATATAGGCCTCTTAGCGCTCAGAATGTCCAATTGCAGTTTCTACAGAAAGAGTGTTTCAGAACGGCTCAATCAAAGTAAGGTTCAACTCTGTTAGTTGAATGCACAGAACAGAAAGAAGTTTCATACAATGCTTCTGTGTAGTTTCTATTTGAACATATTCTTTTTTCCATTATTACCCACTTAGCGCTACGAATGTCCAGTTGCATTTTCTACAGACAGAGTGTTTCAAAACTTCTCAATCAAAAGTATGGTTTAACTCTGTTAGCTGAATGCTCAGATCAGAAAGAAGTTTCACAGAATGATTCTGTGTAGTTTATATTTGAATATATTCCTTTTTCCACTACTACGCTCTTAGAGCTCCAAATGTCCAGTTGCATTTTCTACAGAAAGAGTGTTCAGATCTGCTCAATCAAAAGTATGGTTTAACTCTGTTAGCTGAATGCACAGATCAGAAAGAAGTTTCACCGAATGATTCTGTGTAGTTTATATTTGAAGACATTCCTTTTTCCACTATAACCCTCTTAGCGCTCCGAATCTCCACTTGCATTTTCTACAAAAAGAGTGTTTCATAACTGCTCAATCAAAAATATGTTTTATCTCTGTTAACTGAATTTACAGATCAGAAATAAGTTTCACAGAAGGCATCTGTGTAGTTTTTATTTGAAGATATTCTTTTTCCCAATATAGGCCTCTTAGCGTTTAGCATGTCCAATTGCAGTTTCTACAGAAAGAGTGTTTCAGAACGGCTCAATAAAAAGTAAGGTTCAACTCTGTTAGTTGAATGCACAGAACAGAAAGAATTTTCACAGAATGCTACTGTGTAGTTTATATTTGAATATATTCCTTTTTCCACTATTACCCTCTTAGCGCTCCGAATGTCCACTTGCATTTTCTACAGAAAGAGTGTTCAGAACTGCGCAATCAAAAGTATGGTTTAACTCTGTTAGCTTAATGAACATATCAGAAATAAGTTTCACACAATGCTTCTGTGTAGTTTTTATTTGAAGATATTATTTTTCCCAATAGAGGCCTCTTAGCGCTCAGAATGTCCAATTGCAGTTTCTACAGAAAGAGTGTTTCAGAACGGCTCAATCAAAAGTAAGGTTCAACTCTGTTAGTTGAATGCACAGAACAGAAAGAAGTTTCATACAATGCTACTGTGTAGTTTATATTTGAACATATTATTTTTTCCACTATTACCCACTTAGCGCTACGAATGTCCAGTTGCATTTTCTACAGACAGAGTGTTTCAAAACTGCTCAATCAAAAGTATGGTTTAACTCTGTTAGCTGAATGCTCAGATCAGAAAGAAGTTTCACAGAATGCTTCTGTGTAGTTTATATTTGAATATATTCCTTTTTCCACTACTACTCTCTGAGCGCTCCAAATGTCCAGTTGCATTTTCTACAGAAAGAGTGTTCAGATCTGCTCAATCAAAAGTATGGTTTAACTCTGTTAGCTGAATGCACAGATCAGAAAGAAGTTTCACAGAATGATTCTGTGTAGTTTCTATTTGGAGACATTCCTTTTTCCACTATTACCCTCTTAGCGCTCCGAATCTCCACTTGCATTTTCTACAGAAAGAGTGTTTCAGAACGGCTCAATCAAAACTAAGGTTCAAATCTTTTAGTTGAACAAACAGAACAGAAAGAAGTTTCACACAATTCTTCTGTGTAGTTTTTATTTGTAGACATTCTTTTTCCCAATATAGGCCTCTTAGCGCTCAGAATGTCCAATTGCAGTTTCTACAGAAAGAGTGTTTCAGAACGGCTCAATCAAAAGAAAGGTTCAACTCTGTTAGTTGAATGCACAGAACAGAAAGAAGTTTCATACAATGCTTCTGTGTAGTTTATACTTGAACATATTCTTTTTTCCACTATTACCCACTTAGCGCTACGAATGTCCAGTTGCATTTTCTACAGACAGATTGTTTCAAAACTGCTCAATCAAAAGTATGGTTTAACTCTGTTAGCTGAATGCTCAGATCAGAAAGAAGTTTCACAGAATGCTTCTGTGTAGTTTATATTTGAATATATTCCTTTTTCCACTACTACTCTCTTAGCGCTCCAAATGTCCAGTTGCATTTTTTACAGAAAGAGTGTTCAGATCTGCTCAATCAAAAGTATGGTTTAACTCTGTTAGCTGAATGCACAGATCAGAAAGAAGTTTCACAAAATGATTCTGTGTAGTTTATATTTGGAGACATTCCTTTTTCCACTATTACCCTCTTAGCACTCCGAATCTCCACTTGCATTTTCTACAGAAAGAGTGTTTCAGAACGGCTCAATCAAAACTAAGGTTCAACTCTTTTAGTTGAACAAACAGAACAGAAAGAAGTTTCACACAATTCTTCTGTGTAGTTTTTATTTGTAGACATTCTTTTTCCCAATATAGGCCTCTTAGCGCTCAGAATGTCCAATTGCAGTTTCTACAGAAAGAGTGTTTCAGAACGGCTCAATCAAAAGTAAGGTTCAACTCTGTTAGTTGAATGCACAGAACAGAAAGAAGTTTCATACAATGCTTCTGTGTAGTTTATATTTGAACATATTCTTTTTTCCACTATTACCCACTTAGCGCTACGAATGTCCAGTTGCATTTTCTACAGACGGAGTGTTTCAAAACTGCTCAATCAAAAGTATGGTTTAACTCTGTTAGCTGAATGCTCAGATCAGAAAGAAGTTTCACAGAATGCTTCTGTGTAGTTTATATTTGAATATATTCCTTTTTCCACTACTACGCACTTAGCGCTCCAAATGTCCAGTTGCATTTTCTACAGAAAGAGTGTTCAGATCTGCTCAATCAAAAGTATGGTTTAACTCTGTTAGCTGAATGCACAGATCAGAAAGAAGTTTCACCGAATGATTCTGTGTAGTTTATATTTGAAGACATTCCTTTTTCCACTATTACCCTCTTAGCGCTCCGAATCTCCACTTGCATTTTCTACAAAAAGAGTGTTTCATAACTGCTCAATCAAAAATATGTTTTATCTCCCTTAACTGAATTTACAGATCAGAAATAAGTTTCACAGAATGCATCTGTGTAGTTTTTATTTGAAGATATTTTTTTTCCCAATATAGGCCTCTTAGCGCTTAGCCTGTCCAATTGCAGTTTCTACAGAAAGAGTGTGTCAGAACGGTTCAATCAAAAGTAAGGTTCAACTCTGTTAGTTGAATGCACAGAACAGAAAGAATTTTCACAGAATGCTACTGTGTAGTTTATATTTGAATATATTCCTTTTTCCACTATTACCCTCTTAGCGCTCCGAATGTCCATTTGCATTTTCGACAGAAAGAGTGTTCAGAACTGCGCAATCAAAAGTATGGTTTAACTCTGTTAGCTTAATGAACATATCAGTAATAAGTTTCACACAATGCTTCTGTGTAGTTTTTATTTGAAGATATTATTTTTCCCCATATAGGCCTCTTAGCGCTCAGAATGTAAAATTGCAGTTTCTACAGAAAGAGTGTTTCAGAAAGGCTCAATCAAAAGTAAGGTTCAACTCTGTTAGTTGAATGCACAGAACAGAAAGAAGTTTCATACAATGCTTCTGTGTAGTTTACATTTGAACATATTTTTTTTTCCACTATTACCCACTTAGCGCTACGAATATCCAGTTGCATTTTCTACAGACAGAGTGTTTCAAAACTGCTCAATCAAAAGTATGGTTTAACTCTGTTAGCTGAATGCTCAGATCAGAAAGAAGTTTCACAGAATGCTTCTGTGTAGTTTTTATTTGAATATATTCCTTTTTCCACTACTACTCTCTGAGCGCTCCAAATGTCCAGTTGCATTTTCTACAGAAAGAGTGTTCAGATCTGCTCAATCAAAAGTATGGTTTAACTCTGTTAGCTGAATGCACAGATCAGAAAGAAGTTTCACAGAATGATTCTGTGTAGTTTCTATTTGGAGACATTCCTTTTTCCACTATTACCCTCTTAGCGCTCCGAATCTCCACTTGCATTTTCTACAGAAAGAGTGTTTCAGAACGGCTCAATCAAAACTAAGGTTCAACTCTTTTAGTGGAACAAACAGAACAGAAAGAAATTTCACACAATTCTTCTGTGTAGTTTTTATTTGTAGACATTCTTTTTCCCAATATAGGCCTCTTAGCGCTCAGAATGTCCAATTGCAGTTTCTACAGAAAGAGTGTTTCAGAACGGCTCAATCAAAGTAAGGTTCAACTCTGTTAGTTGAATGCACAGAACAGAAAGAAGTTTCATACAATGCTTCTGTGTAGTTTCTATTTGAACATATTCTTTTTTCCATTATTACCCACTTAGCGCTACGAATGTCCAGTTGCATTTTCTACAGACAGAGTGTTTCAAAACTTCTCAATCAAAAGTATGGTTTAACTCTGTTAGCTGAATGCTCAGATCAGAAAGAAGTTTCACAGAATGATTCTGTGTAGTTTATATTTGAATATATTCCTTTTTCCACTACTACGCTCTTAGAGCTCCAAATGTCCAGTTGCATTTTCTACAGAAAGAGTGTTCAGATCTGCTCAATCAAAAGTATGGTTTAACTCTGTTAGCTGAATGCACAGATCAGAAAGAAGTTTCACCGAATGATTCTGTGTAGTTTATATTTGAAGACATTCCTTTTTCCACTATAACCCTCTTAGCGCTCCGAATCTCCACTTGCATTTTCTACAAAAAGAGTGTTTCATAACTGCTCAATCAAAAATATGTTTTATCTCTGTTAACTGAATTTACAGATCAGAAATAAGTTTCACAGAAGGCATCTGTGTAGTTTTTATTTGAAGATATTCTTTTTCCCAATATAGGCCTCTTAGCGTTTAGCATGTCCAATTGCAGTTTCTACAGAAAGAGTGTTTCAGAACGGCTCAATAAAAAGTAAGGTTCAACTCTGTTAGTTGAATGCACAGAACAGAAAGAATTTTCACAGAATGCTACTGTGTAGTTTATATTTGAATATATTCCTTTTTCCACTATTACCCTCTTAGCGCTCCGAATGTCCACTTGCATTTTCTACAGAAAGAGTGTTCAGAACTGCGCAATCAAAAGTATGGTTTAACTCTGTTAGCTTAATGAACATATCAGAAATAAGTTTCACACAATGCTTCTGTGTAGTTTTTATTTGAAGATATTATTTTTCCCAATAGAGGCCTCTTAGCGCTCAGAATGTCCAATTGCAGTTTCTACAGAAAGAGTGTTTCAGAACGGCTCAATCAAAAGTAAGGTTCAACTCTGTTAGTTGAATGCACAGAACAGAAAGAAGTTTCATACAATGCTACTGTGTAGTTTATATTTGAACATATTATTTTTTCCACTATTACCCACTTAGCGCTACGAATGTCCAGTTGCATTTTCTACAGACAGAGTGTTTCAAAACTGCTCAATCAAAAGTATGGTTTAACTCTGTTAGCTGAATGCTCAGATCAGAAAGAAGTTTCACAGAATGCTTCTGTGTAGTTTATATTTGAATATATTCCTTTTTCCACTACTACTCTCTGAGCGCTCCAAATGTCCAGTTGCATTTTCTACAGAAAGAGTGTTCAGATCTGCTCAATCAAAAGTATGGTTTAACTCTGTTAGCTGAATGCACAGATCAGAAAGAAGTTTCACAGAATGATTCTGTGTAGTTTCTATTTGGAGACATTCCTTTTTCCACTATTACCCTCTTAGCGCTCCGAATCTCCACTTGCATTTTCTACAGAAAGAGTGTTTCAGAACGGCTCAATCAAAACTAAGGTTCAAATCTTTTAGTTGAACAAACAGAACAGAAAGAAGTTTCACACAATTCTTCTGTGTAGTTTTTATTTGTAGACATTCTTTTTCCCAATATAGGCCTCTTAGCGCTCAGAATGTCCAATTGCAGTTTCTACAGAAAGAGTGTTTCAGAACGGCTCAATCAAAAGAAAGGTTCAACTCTGTTAGTTGAATGCACAGAACAGAAAGAAGTTTCATACAATGCTTCTGTGTAGTTTATACTTGAACATATTCTTTTTTCCACTATTACCCACTTAGCGCTACGAATGTCCAGTTGCATTTTCTACAGACAGATTGTTTCAAAACTGCTCAATCAAAAGTATGGTTTAACTCTGTTAGCTGAATGCTCAGATCAGAAAGAAGTTTCACAGAATGCTTCTGTGTAGTTTATATTTGAATATATTCCTTTTTCCACTACTACTCTCTTAGCGCTCCAAATGTCCAGTTGCATTTTTTACAGAAAGAGTGTTCAGATCTGCTCAATCAAAAGTATGGTTTAACTCTGTTAGCTGAATGCACAGATCAGAAAGAAGTTTCACAAAATGATTCTGTGTAGTTTATATTTGGAGACATTCCTTTTTCCACTATTACCCTCTTAGCACTCCGAATCTCCACTTGCATTTTCTACAGAAAGAGTGTTTCAGAACGGCTCAATCAAAACTAAGGTTCAACTCTTTTAGTTGAACAAACAGAACAGAAAGAAGTTTCACACAATTCTTCTGTGTAGTTTTTATTTGTAGACATTCTTTTTCCCAATATAGGCCTCTTAGCGCTCAGAATGTCCAATTGCAGTTTCTACAGAAAGAGTGTTTCAGAACGGCTCAATCAAAAGTAAGGTTCAACTCTGTTAGTTGAATGCACAGAACAGAAAGAAGTTTCATACAATGCTTCTGTGTAGTTTATATTTGAACATATTCTTTTTTCCACTATTACCCACTTAGCGCTACGAATGTCCAGTTGCATTTTCTACAGACGGAGTGTTTCAAAACTGCTCAATCAAAAGTATGGTTTAACTCTGTTAGCTGAATGCTCAGATCAGAAAGAAGTTTAACAGAATGCTTCTGTGTAGTTTATATTTGAATATATTCCTTTTTCCACTACTACTCTCTTAGCGCTCCAAATGTCCAGTTGCATTTTCTACAGAAAGAGTGTTCAGATCTGCTCAATCAAAAGTATGGTTTAACTCTGTTAGCTGAATGCACAGATTAGAAAGAAGTTTCACCGAATGATTCTGTGTAGTTTATATTTGAAGACATTCCTTTTTCCACTATTACCCTCTTAGCGCTCCGAATCTCCACTTGCATTTTCTACAAAAAGAGTGTTTCATAACTGCTCAATCAAAAATATTTTTTATCTCTGTTAACTGAATTTACAGATCAGAAATAAGTTTCACAGAATGCATCTGTGTAGTTTTTATTTGAAGATATTCTTTTTCCCAATGTAGGCCTCTTAGCGCTTAGCATGTCCAATTGCAGTTTCTACAGAAAGAGTGTTTCAGAACGGCTCAATCAAAAGTAAGGTTCAACTCTGTTAGTTGAATGCACAGAACAGAAAGAATTTTCACAGAATGCTACTGTGTAGTTTATAATTGAATATATTCCTTTTTCCACTATTACCCTCTTAGCGCTCCGAATGTCCACTTGCATTTTCTACAGAAAGAGTGTTCAGAACTGCGCAATCAAAAGTATGGTTTAACTCTGTTAGCTTAATGAACATATCAGAAATAAGTTTCACACAATGCTTCTGTGTAGTTTTTATTTGAAGATAATATTTTTCCCAATAGAGGCCTCTTAGCGATCAGAATGTCCAATTGCAGTTTCTACAGAAAGAGTGTTTCAGAACGGCTCAATCAAAAGTAAGGTTCAACTCTGTTAGTTGAATGCACAGAACAGAAAGTAGTTTCATACAATGCTACTGTGTAGTTTATATTTGAACATATTCTTTTTTCCACTATTACCCACTTAGCGCTACGAATGTCCAGTTGCATTTTCTACAGACGGAGTGTTTCAAAACTGCTCAATCAAAAGTATGGTTTAACTCTGTTAGCTGAATGCTCAGATCAGAAAGAAGTTTCACAGAATGCTTCTGTGTAGTTTATATTTGAATATATTCCTTTTTCCACTAATACGCACTTAGCGCTCCAAATGTCCAGTTGCATTTTCTACAGAAAGAGTGTTCAGATCTGCTCAATCAAAAGTATGGTTTAACTCTGTTAGCTGAATGCACAGATCAGAAAGAAGTTTCACCGAATGATTCTGTGTAGTTTATATTTGAAGCCATTCCTTTTTCCACTATTACCCTCTTAGCGCTCCGAATCTCCACTTGCATTTTCTACAAAAAGAGGGTTTCATAACTGCTCAATCAAAAATATGTTTTATCTCCCTTAACTGAATTTACAGATCAGAAATAAGTTTCACAGAATGCATCTGTGTAGTTTTTATTTGAAGATATTCTTTTTCCCAATATAGGCCTCTTAGCGCTTAGCCTGTCCAATTGCAGTTTCTACAGAAAGAGTGTTTCAGAACGGCTCAATCAAAAGTAAGGTTCAACTCTGTTAGTTGAATGCACAGAACAGAAAGAATTTTCACAGAATGCTACTGTGTATTTTATAATTGAATATATTCCTTTTTCCACTATTACCCTCTTAGCGCTCCGAATGTCCACTTGCATTTTCTACAGAAAGAGTGTTCAGAACTGCGCAATCAAAAGTATGGTTTAACTCTGTTAGCTTAATGAACATATCAGAAATAAGTTTCACACAATGCTTCTGTGTAGTTTTTATTTGAAGATATTATTTTTCCCAATAGAGGCCTCTTAGCGCTCAGAATGTCCAATTGCAGTTTCTACAGAAAGAGTGTTTCAGAACGGCTCAATCAAAAGTAAGGTTCAACTCTGTTAGTTGAATGCACAGAACAGAAAGAAGTTTCATACAATGCTACTGTGTAGTTTATATTTGAACATATTGTTTTTTCCACTAGTACCCACTTAGCGCTACGAATGTCCAGTTGCATTTTCTACAGACAGAGTGTTTCAAAACTGCTCAATCAAAAGTATGGTTTAACTCTGTTAGCTGAATGCTCAGATCAGAAAGAAGTTTCACAGAATGCTTCTGTGTAGTTTATATTTGAATATATTCCTTTTTCCACTACTACTCTCTTAGCGCTCCAAATGTCCAGTTGCATATTTTACAGAAAGAGTGTTCAGATCTGCTCAATCAAATGTATGGTTTAACTCTGTTAGCTGAATGCACAGATCAGAAAGAAGTTTCACAAAATGATTCTGTGTAGTTTATATTTGGAGACATTCCTTTTTCCACTATTACCCTCTTAGCGCTCCGAATCTCCACTTGCATTTTCTACAGAAAGAGTGTTTCAGAACGGCTCAATCAAAACTAAGGTTCAACTCTTTTAGTTGAACAAACAGAACAGAAAGAAGTTTCACACAATTCTTCTGTGTAGTTTTTATTTGTAGACATTCTTTTCCCAATATAGGCCTCTTAGCGCTCAGAATGTCCAATTGCAGTTTCTACAGAAAGAGTGTTTCAGAACGGCTCAATCAAAAGTAAGGTTCAACTCTGTTAGTTGAATGCACAGAACAGAAAGAAGTTTCATACAATGCTTCTGTGTAGTTTATATTTGAACATATTCTTTTTTCCACTATTACCCACTTAGCGCTACGAATGTCCAGTTGCATTTTCTACAGACGGAGTGTTTCAAAACTGCTCAATCAAAAGTATGGTTTAACTCTGTTAGCTGAATGCTCAGATCAGAAAGAAGTTTCACAGAATGCTTCTGTGTAGTTTATATTTGAATATATTCCTTTTTCCACTACTACTCTCTTAGCGCTCCAAATGTCCAGTTGCATTTTCTACAGAAAGAGTGTTCAGATCTGCTCAATCAAAAGTATGGTTTAACTCTGTTAGCTGAATGCACAGATCAGAAAGAAGTTTCACCGAATGATTCTGTGTAGTTTATATTTGAAGACATTCCTTTTTCCACTATTACCCTCTTAGCGCTCCGAATCTCCACTTGCATTTTCTACAAAAAGAGTGTTTCATAACTGCTCAATCAAAAATATTTTTTATCTCTGTTAACTGAATTTACAGATCAGAAATAAGTTTCACAGAATGCATCTGTGTAGTTTTTATTTGAAGATATTCTTTTTCCCAATGTAGGCCTCTTAGCGCTTAGCATGTCCAATTGCAGTTTCTACAGAAAGAGTGTTTCAGAACGGCTCAATCAAAAGTAAGGTTCAACTCTGTTAGTTGAATGCACAGAACAGAAAGAATTTTCACAGAATGCTACTGTGTAGTTTATATTTGAATATATTCCTTTTTCCACTATTACCCTCTTAGCGCTCCGAATGTCCACTTGCATTTTCTACAGAAAGAGTGTTCAGAACTGCGCAATCAAAAGTATGGTTTAACTCTGTTAGCTTAATGAACATATCAGAAATAAGTTTCACACAATGCTTCTGTGTAGTTTTTATTTGAAGATAATATTTTTCCCAATAGAGGCCTCTTAGCGATCAGAATGTCCAATTGCAGTTTCTACAGAAAGAGTGTTTCAGAACGGCTCAATCAAAAGTAAGGTTCAACTCTGTTAGTTGAATGCACAGAACAGAAAGTAGTTTCATACAATGCTACTGTGTAGTTTATATTTGAACATATTCTTTTTTCCACTATTACCCACTTAGCGCTACGAATGTCCAGTTGCATTTTCTACAGACAGAGTGTTTCAAAACTGCTCAATCAAAAGTATGGTTTAACTCTGTTAGCTGAATGCTCAGATCAGAAAGAAGTTTCACAGAATGCTTCTGTGTAGTTTATATTTGAATATATTCCTTTTTCCACTAATACGCACTTAGCGCTCCAAATGTCCAGTTGCATTTTCTACAGAAAGAGTGTTCAGATCTGCTCAATCAAAAGTATGGTTTAACTCTGTTAGCTGAATGCACAGATCAGAAAGAAGTTTCACCGAATGATTCTGTGTAGTTTATATTTGAAGACATTCCTTTTTCCACTATTACCCTCTTAGCGCTCCGAATCTCCACTTGCATTTTCTACAAAAAGAGGGTTTCATAACTGCTCAATCAAAAATATGTTTTATCTCCCTTAACTGAATTTACAGATCAGAAATAAGTTTCACAGAATGCATCTGTGTAGTTTTTATTTGAAGATATTCTTTTTCCCAATATAGGCCTCTTAGCGCTTAGCCTGTCCAATTGCAGTTTCTACAGAAAGAGTGTGTCAGAACGGTTCAATCAAAACTAAGGTTCAACTCTGTTAGTTGAATGCACAGAACAGAAAGAATTTTCACAGAATGCTACTGTGTAGTTTATATTTGAATATATTCCTTTTTCCACTATTACCCTCTTAGCGCTCCGAATGTCCATTTGCATTTTCGACAGAAAGAGTGTTCAGAACTGCGCAATCAAAAGTATGGTTTAACTCTGTTAGCTTAATGAATATATCAGTAATAAGTTTCACACAATGCTTCTGTGTAGTTTTTATTTGAAGATATTATTTTTCCCCATATAGGCCTCTTAGCGCTCAGAATGTAAAATTGCAGTTTCTACAGAAAGAGTGTTTCAGAAAGGCTCAATCAAAAGTAAGGTTCAACTCTGTTAGTTGAATGCACAGAACAGAAAGAAGTTTCATACAATGCTTCTGTGTAGTTTATATTTGAACATATTCTTTTTTCCACTATTACCCACTTAGCGCTACGAATGTCCAGTTGCATTTTCTACAGACAGAGTGTTTCAAAACTGCTCAATCAAAAGTATGGTTTAACTCTGTTAGCTGAATGCTCAGATCAGAAAGAAGTTTCACAGAATGCTTCTGTGTAGTTTATATTTGAATATATTCCTTTTTCCACTACTACTCTCTTAGCGCTCCAAATGTCCAGTTGCATTTTCTACAGAAAGAGTGTTCAGATCTGCTCAATCAAAAGTATGGTTTAACTCTGTTAGCTGAATGCACAGATTAGAAAGAAGTTTCACCGAATGATTCTGTGTAGTTTATATTTGAAGACATTCCTTTTTCCACTATTACCCTCTTAGCGCTCCGAATCTCCACTTGCATTTTCTACAAAAAGAGTGTTTCATAACTGCTCAATCAAAAATATTTTTTATCTCTGTTAACTGAATTTACAGATCAGAAATAAGTTTCACAGAATGCATCTGTGTAGTTTTTATTTGAAGATATTCTTTTTCCCAATGTAGGCCTCTTAGCGCTTAGCATGTCCAATTGCAGTTTCTACAGAAAGAGTGTTTCAGAACGGCTCAATCAAAAGTAAGGTTCAACTCTGTTAGTTGAATGCACAGAACAGAAAGAATTTTCACAGAATGCTACTGTGTAGTTTATAATTGAATATATTCCTTTTTCCACTATTACCCTCTTAGCGCTCCGAATGTCCACTTGCATTTTCTACAGAAAGAGTGTTCAGAACTGCGCAATCAAAAGTATGGTTTAACTCTGTTAGCTTAATGAACATATCAGAAATAAGTTTCACACAATGCTTCTGTGTAGTTTTTATTTGAAGATATTATTTTTCCCAATAGAGGCCTCTTAGCGCTCAGAATGTCCAATTGCAGTTTCTACAGAAAGAGTGTTTCAGAACGGCTCAATCAAAAGTAAGGTTCAACTCTGTTAGTTGAATGCACAGAACAGAAAGAAGTTTCATACAATGCTACTGTGTAGTTTATATTTGAACATATTGTTTTTTCCACTAGTACCCACTTAGCGCTACGAATGTCCAGTTGCATTTTCTACAGACAGAGTGTTTCAAAACTGCTCAATCAAAAGTATGGTTTAACTCTGTTAGCTGAATGCTCAGATCAGAAAGAAGTTTCACAGAATGCTTCTGTGTAGTTTATATTTGAATATATTCCTTTTTCCACTACTACTCTCTTAGCGCTCCAAATGTCCAGTTGCATATTTTACAGAAAGAGTGTTCAGATCTGCTCAATCAAAAGTATGGTTTAACTCTGTTAGCTGAATGCACAGATCAGAAAGAAGTTTCACAAAATGATTCTGTGTAGTTTATATTTGGAGACATTCCTTTTTCCACTATTACCCTCTTAGCGCTCCGAATCTCCACTTGCATTTTCTACAGAAAGAGTGTTTCAGAACGGCTCAATCAAAACTAAGGTTCAACTCTTTTAGTTGAACAAACAGAACAGAAAGAAGTTTCACACAATTCTTCTGTGTAGTTTTTATTTGTAGACATTCTTTTTCCCAATATAGGCCTCTTAGCGCTCAGAATGTCCAATTGCAGTTTCTACAGAAAGAGTGTTTCAGAACGGCTCAATCAAAAGTAAGGTTCAACTCTGTTAGTTGAATGCACAGAACAGAAAGAAGTTTCATACAATGCTTCTGTGTAGTTTATATTTGAACATATTCTTTTTTCCACTATTACCCACTTAGCGCTACGAATGTCCAGTTGCATTTTCTACAGACGGAGTGTTTCAAAACTGCTCAATCAAAAGTATGGTTTAACTCTGTTAGCTGAATGCTCAGATCAGAAAGAAGTTTCACAGAATGCTTCTGTGTAGTTTATATTTGAATATATTCCTTTTTCCACTACTACTCTCTTAGCGCTCCAAATGTCCAGTTGCATTTTCTACAGAAAGAGTGTTCAGATCTGCTCAATCAAAAGTATGGTTTAACTCTGTTAGCTGAATGCACAGATCAGAAAGAAGTTTCACCGAATGATTCTGTGTAGTTTATATTTGAAGACATTCCTTTTTCCACTATTACCCTCTTAGCGCTCCGAATCTCCACTTGCATTTTCTACAAAAAGAGTGTTTCATAACTGCTCAATCAAAAATATTTTTTATCTCTGTTAACTGAATTTACAGATCAGAAATAAGTTTCACAGAATGCATCTGTGTAGTTTTTATTTGAAGATATTCTTTTTCCCAATGTAGGCCTCTTAGCGCTTAGCATGTCCAATTGCAGTTTCTACAGAAAGAGTGTTTCAGAACGGCTCAATCAAAAGTAAGGTTCAACTCTGTTAGTTGAATGCACAGAACAGAAAGAATTTTCACAGAATGCTACTGTGTAGTTTATATTTGAATATATTCCTTTTTCCACTATTACCCTCTTAGCGCTCCGAATGTCCACTTGCATTTTCTACAGAAAGAGTGTTCAGAACTGCGCAATCAAAAGTATGGTTTAACTCTGTTAGCTTAATGAACATATCAGAAATAAGTTTCACACAATGCTTCTGTGTAGTTTTTATTTGAAGATAATATTTTTCCCAATAGAGGCCTCTTAGCGATCAGAATGTCCAATTGCAGTTTCTACAGAAAGAGTGTTTCAGAACGGCTCAATCAAAAGTAAGGTTCAACTCTGTTAGTTGAATGCACAGAACAGAAAGTAGTTTCATACAATGCTACTGTGTAGTTTATATTTGAACATATTCTTTTTTCCACTATTACCCACTTAGCGCTACGAATGTCCAGTTGCATTTTCTACAGACGGAGTGTTTCAAAACTGCTCAATCAAAAGTATGGTTTAACTCTGTTAGCTGAATGCTCAGATCAGAAAGAAGTTTCACAGAATGCTTCTGTGTAGTTTATATTTGAATATATTCCTTTTTCCACTAATACGCACTTAGCGCTCCAAATGTCCAGTTGCATTTTCTACAGAAAGAGTGTTCAGATCTGCTCAATCAAAAGTATGGTTTAACTCTGTTAGCTGAATGCACAGATCAGAAAGAAGTTTCACCGAATGATTCTGTGTAGTTTATATTTGAAGCCATTCCTTTTTCCACTATTACCCTCTTAGCGCTCCGAATCTCCACTTGCATTTTCTACAAAAAGAGGGTTTCATAACTGCTCAATCAAAAATATGTTTTATCTCCCTTAACTGAATTTACAGATCAGAAATAAGTTTCACAGAATGCATCTGTGTAGTTTTTATTTGAAGATATTCTTTTTCCCAATATAGGCCTCTTAGCGCTTAGCCTGTCCAATTGCAGTTTCTACAGAAAGAGTGTTTCAGAACGGCTCAATCAAAAGTAAGGTTCAACTCTGTTAGTTGAATGCACAGAACAGAAAGAATTTTCACAGAATGCTACTGTGTATTTTATAATTGAATATATTCCTTTTTCCACTATTACCCTCTTAGCGCTCCGAATGTCCACTTGCATTTTCTACAGAAAGAGTGTTCAGAACTGCGCAATCAAAAGTATGGTTTAACTCTGTTAGCTTAATGAACATATCAGAAATAAGTTTCACACAATGCTTCTGTGTAGTTTTTATTTGAAGATATTATTTTTCCCAATAGAGGCCTCTTAGCGCTCAGAATGTCCAATTGCAGTTTCTACAGAAAGAGTGTTTCAGAACGGCTCAATCAAAAGTAAGGTTCAACTCTGTTAGTTGAATGCACAGAACAGAAAGAAGTTTCATACAATGCTACTGTGTAGTTTATATTTGAACATATTGTTTTTTCCACTAGTACCCACTTAGCGCTACGAATGTCCAGTTGCATTTTCTACAGACAGAGTGTTTCAAAACTGCTCAATCAAAAGTATGGTTTAACTCTGTTAGCTGAATGCTCAGATCAGAAAGAAGTTTCACAGAATGCTTCTGTGTAGTTTATATTTGAATATATTCCTTTTTCCACTACTACTCTCTTAGCGCTCCAAATGTCCAGTTGCATATTTTACAGAAAGAGTGTTCAGATCTGCTGAATCAAATGTATGGTTTAACTCTGTTAGCTGAATGCACAGATCAGAAAGAAGTTTCACAAAATGATTCTGTGTAGTTTATATTTGGAGACATTCCTTTTTCCACTATTACCCTCTTAGCGCTCCGAATCTCCACTTGCATTTTCTACAGAAAGAGTGTTTCAGAACGGCTCAATCAAAACTAAGGTTCAACTCTTTTAGTTGAACAAACAGAACAGAAAGAAGTTTCACACAATTCTTCTGTGTAGTTTTTATTTGTAGACATTCTTTTCCCAATATAGGCCTCTTAGCGCTCAGAATGTCCAATTGCAGTTTCTACAGAA
The DNA here is from genome assembly GCF_028878055.3 of Symphalangus syndactylus. NCBI lineage: Eukaryota > Metazoa > Chordata > Mammalia > Primates > Hylobatidae > Symphalangus > Symphalangus syndactylus. Next base: position 4,810,539 of record NC_072436.2, read on the forward strand.
AGAGTGTTTCAGAACGGCTCAATCAAAAGTAAGGTTCAACTCTGTTAGTTGAATGCACAGAACAGAAAGAAGTTTCATACAATGCTTCTGTGTAGTTTATATTTGAACATATTCTTTTTTCCACTATTACCCACTTAGCGCTACGAATGTCCAGTTGCATTTTCTACAGACGGAGTGTTTCAAAACTGCTCAATCAAAAGTATGGTTTAACTCTGTTAGCTGAATGCTCAGATCAGAAAGAAGTTTCACAGAATGCTTCTGTGTAGTTTATATTTGAATATATTCCTTTTTCCACTACTACTCTCTTAGCGCTCCAAATGTCCAGTTGCATTTTCTACAGAAAGAGTGTTCAGATCTGCTCAATCAAAAGTATGGTTTAACTCTGTTAGCTGAATGCACAGATCAGAAAGAAGTTTCACCGAATGATTCTGTGTAGTTTATATTTGAAGACATTCCTTTTTCCACTATTACCCTCTTAGCGCTCCGAATCTCCACTTGCATTTTCTACAAAAAGAGTGTTTCATAACTGCTCAATCAAAAATATTTTTTATCTCTGTTAACTGAATTTACAGATCAGAAATAAGTTTCACAGAATGCATCTGTGTAGTTTTTATTTGAAGATATTCTTTTTCCCAATGTAGGCCTCTTAGCGCTTAGCATGTCCAATTGCAGTTTCTACAGAAAGAGTGTTTCAGAACGGCTCAATCAAAAGTAAGGTTCAACTCTGTTAGTTGAATGCACAGAACAGAAAGAATTTTCACAGAATGCTACTGTGTAGTTTATATTTGAATATATTCCTTTTTCCACTATTACCCTCTTAGCGCTCCGAATGTCCACTTGCATTTTCTACAGAAAGAGTGTTCAGAACTGCGCAATCAAAAGTATGGTTTAACTCTGTTAGCTTAATGAACATATCAGAAATAAGTTTCACACAATGCTTCTGTGTAGTTTTTATTTGAAGATAATATTTTTCCCAATAGAGGCCTCTTAGCGATCAGAATGTCCAATTGCAGTTTCTACAGAAAGAGTGTTTCAGAACGGCTCAATCAAAAGTAAGGTTCAACTCTGTTAGTTGAATGCACAGAACAGAAAGTAGTTTCATACAATGCTACTGTGTAGTTTATATTTGAACATATTCTTTTTTCCACTATTACCCACTTAGCGCTACGAATGTCCAGTTGCATTTTCTACAGACAGAGTGTTTCAAAACTGCTCAATCAAAAGTATGGTTTAACTCTGTTAGCTGAATGCTCAGATCAGAAAGAAGTTTCACAGAATGCTTCTGTGTAGTTTATATTTGAATATATTCCTTTTTCCACTAATACGCACTTAGCGCTCCAAATGTCCAGTTGCATTTTCTACAGAAAGAGTGTTCAGATCTGCTCAATCAAAAGTATGGTTTAACTCTGTTAGCTGAATGCACAGATCAGAAAGAAGTTTCACCGAATGATTCTGTGTAGTTTATATTTGAAGACATTCCTTTTTCCACTATTACCCTCTTAGCGCTCCGAATCTCCACTTGCATTTTCTACAAAAAGAGGGTTTCATAACTGCTCAATCAAAAATATGTTTTATCTCCCTTAACTGAATTTACAGATCAGAAATAAGTTTCACAGAATGCATCTGTGTAGTTTTTATTTGAAGATATTCTTTTTCCCAATATAGGCCTCTTAGCGCTTAGCCTGTCCAATTGCAGTTTCTACAGAAAGAGTGTGTCAGAACGGTTCAATCAAAACTAAGGTTCAACTCTGTTAGTTGAATGCACAGAACAGAAAGAATTTTCACAGAATGCTACTGTGTAGTTTATATTTGAATATATTCCTTTTTCCACTATTACCCTCTTAGCGCTCCGAATGTCCATTTGCATTTTCGACAGAAAGAGTGTTCAGAACTGCGCAATCAAAAGTATGGTTTAACTCTGTTAGCTTAATGAATATATCAGTAATAAGTTTCACACAATGCTTCTGTGTAGTTTTTATTTGAAGATATTATTTTTCCCCATATAGGCCTCTTAGCGCTCAGAATGTAAAATTGCAGTTTCTACAGAAAGAGTGTTTCAGAAAGGCTCAATCAAAAGTAAGGTTCAACTCTGTTAGTTGAATGCACAGAACAGAAAGAAGTTTCATACAATGCTTCTGTGTAGTTTATATTTGAACATATTCTTTTTTCCACTATTACCCACTTAGCGCTACGAATGTCCAGTTGCATTTTCTACAGACAGAGTGTTTCAAAACTGCTCAATCAAAAGTATGGTTTAACTCTGTTAGCTGAATGCTCAGATCAGAAAGAAGTTTCACAGAATGCTTCTGTGTAGTTTATATTTGAATATATTCCTTTTTCCACTACTACTCTCTGAGCGCTCCAAATGTCCAGTTGCATTTTCTACAGAAAGAGTGTTCAGATCTGCTCAATCAAAAGTATGGTTTAACTCTGTTAGCTGAATGCACAGATCAGAAAGAAGTTTCACAGAATGATTCTGTGTAGTTTCTATTTGGAGACATTCCTTTTTCCACTATTACCCTCTTAGCGCTCCGAATCTCCACTTGCATTTTCTACAGAAAGAGTGTTTCAGAACGGCTCAATCAAAACTAAGGTTCAAATCTTTTAGTTGAACAAACAGAACAGAAAGAAGTTTCACACAATTCTTCTGTGTAGTTTTTATTTGTAGACATTCTTTTTCCCAATATAGGCCTCTTAGCGCTCAGAATGTCCAATTGCAGTTTCTACAGAAAGAGTGTTTCAGAACGGCTCAATCAAAAGAAAGGTTCAACTCTGTTAGTTGAATGCACAGAACAGAAAGAAGTTTCATACAATGCTTCTGTGTAGTTTATACTTGAACATATTCTTTTTTCCACTATTACCCACTTAGCGCTACGAATGTCCAGTTGCATTTTCTACAGACAGATTGTTTCAAAACTGCGCAATCAAAAGCATGGTTTAACTCTGTTAGCTGAATGCTCAGATCAGAAAGATATTTCACAGAATGCTTCTGTGTATTTTATATTTGAATATATTCCTTTTTCCACTACTACTCTCTTAGCGCTCCAAATGCCCAGTTGCATTTTTTACAGAAAGAGTGTTCAGATCTGCTCAATCAAAAGTATGGTTTAACTCTGTTAGCTGAATGCACAGATCAGAAAGAAGTTTCACAAAATGATTCTGTGTAGTTTATATTTGGAGACATTCCTTTTTCCACTATTACCCTCTTAGCGCTCCGAATCTCCACTTGCATTTTCTACAGAAAGAGTGTTTCAGAACGGCTCAATCAAAACTAAGGTTCAACTCTTTTAGTTGAACAAACAGAACAGAAAGAAGTTTCACACAATTCTTCTGTGTAGTTTTTATTTGTAGACATTCTTTTTCCCAATATAGGCCTCTTAGCGCTCAGAATGTCCAATTGCAGTTTCTACAGAAAGAGTGTTTCAGAACGGCTCAATCAAAAGTAAGGTTCAACTCTGTTAGTTGAATGCACAGAACAGAAAGAAGTTTCATACAATGCTTCTGTGTAGTTTATATTTGAACATATTCTTTTTTCCACTATTACCCACTTAGCGCTACGAATGTCCAGTTGCATTTTCTACAGACGGAGTGTTTCAAAACTGCTCAATCAAAAGTATGGTTTAACTCTGTTAGCTGAATGCTCAGATCAGAAAGAAGTTTCACAGAATGCTTCTGTGTAGTTTATATTTGAATATATTCCTTTTTCCACTACTACTCTCTTAGCGCTCCAAATGTCCAGTTGCATTTTCTACAGAAAGAGTGTTCAGATCTGCTCAATCAAAAGTATGGTTTAACTCTGTTAGCTGAATGCACAGATCAGAAAGAAGTTTCACCGAATGATTCTGTGTAGTTTATATTTGAAGACATTCCTTTTTCCACTATTACCCTCTTAGCGCTCCGAATCTCCACTTGCATTTTCTACAAAAAGAGTGTTTCATAACTGCTCAATCAAAAATATTTTTTATCTCTGTTAACTGAATTTACAGATCAGAAATAAGTTTCACAGAATGCATCTGTGTAGTTTTTATTTGAAGATATTCTTTTTCCCAATGTAGGCCTCTTAGCGCTTAGCATGTCCAATTGCAGTTTCTACAGAAAGAGTGTTTCAGAACGGCTCAATCAAAAGTAAGGTTCAACTCTGTTAGTTGAATGCACAGAACAGAAAGAATTTTCACAGAATGCTACTGTGTAGTTTATATTTGAATATATACCTTTTTCCACTATTACCCTCTTAGCGCTCCGAATGTCCACTTGCATTTTCTACAGAAAGAGTGTTCAGAACTGCGCAATCAAAAGTATGGTTTAACTCTGTTAGCTTAATGAACATATCAGAAATAAGTTTCACACAATGCTTCTGTGTAGTTTTTATTTGAAGATATTATTTTTCCCCATATAGGCCTCTTAGCGCTCAGAATGTAAAATTGCAGTTTCTACAGAAAGAGTGTTTCAGAAAGGCTCAATCAAAAGTAAGGTTCAACTCTGTTAGTTGAATGCACAGAACAGAAAGAAGTTTCATACAATGCTTCTGTGTAGTTTACATTTGAACATATTCTTTTTTCCACTATTACCCACTTAGCGCTACGAATATCCAGTTGCATTTTCTACAGACAGAGTGTTTCAAAACTGCTCAATCAAAAGTATGGTTTAACTCTGTTAGCTGAATGCTCAGATCAGAAAGAAGTTTCACAGAATGCTTCTGTGTAGTTTATATTTGAATATATTCCTTTTTCCACTACTACTCTCTGAGCGCTCCAAATGTCCAGTTGCATTTTCTACAGAAAGAGTGTTCAGATCTGCTCAATCAAAAGTATGGTTTAACTCTGTTAGCTGAATGCACAGATCAGAAAGAAGTTTCACAGAATGATTCTGTGTAGTTTCTATTTGGAGACATTCCTTTTTCCACTATTACCCTCTTAGAGCTCCGAATCTCCACTTGCATTTTCTACAGAAAGAGTGTTTCAGAACGGCTCAATCAAAACTAAGGTTCAACTCTTTTAGTTGAACAAACAGAACAGAAAGAAGTTTCACACAATTCTTCTGTGTAGTTTTTATTTGTAGACATTCTTTTTCCCAATATAGGCCTCTTAGCGCTCAGAATGTCCAATTGCAGTTTCTACAGAAAGAGTGTTTCAGAACGGCTCAATCAAAGTAAGGTTCAACTCTGTTAGTTGAATGCACAGAACAGAAAGAAGTTTCATACAATGCTTCTGTGTAGTTTCTATTTGAACATATTCTTTTTTCCATTATTACCCACTTAGCGCTACGAATGTCCAGTTGCATTTTCTACAGACAGAGTGTTTCAAAACTTCTCAATCAAAAGTATGGTTTAACTCTGTTAGCTGAATGCTCAGATCAGAAAGAAGTTTCACAGAATGCTTCTGTGTAGTGTATATTTGAATATATTCCTTTTTCCACTACTACGCTCTTAGAGCTCCAAATGTCCAGTTGCATTTTCTACAGAAAGAGTGTTCAGATCTGCTCAATCAAAAGTATGGTTTAACTCTGTTTGCTGAATGCACAGATCAGAAAGAAGTTTCACCGAATGATTCTGTGTAGTTTATATTTGAAGACATTCCTTTTTCCACTATAACCCTCTTAGCGCTCCGAATCTCCACTTGCATTTTCTACAAAAAGAGTGTTTCATAACTGCTCAATCAAAAATATGTTTTATCTCTGTTAACTGAATTTACAGATCAGAAATAAGTTTCACAGAATGCATCTGTGTAGTTTTTATTTGAAGATATTCTTTTTCCCAATATAGGCCTCTTAGCGTTTAGCATGTCCAATTGCAGTTTCTACAGAAAGAGTGTTTCAGAACGGCTCAATCAAAAGTAAGGTTCAACTCTGTTAGTTGAATGCACAGAACATAAAGAATTTTCACAGAATGCTACTGTGTAGTTTATATTTGAATATATTCCTTTTTCCACTATTACCCTCTTAGCGCTCCGAATGTCCACTTGCATTTTCTACAGAAAGAGTGTTCAGAACTGCGCAATCAAAAGTATGGTTTAACTCTGTTAGCTTAATGAACATATCAGAAATAAGTTTCACACAATGCTTCTGTGTAGTTTTTATTTGAAGATATTATTTTTCCCAATAGAGGCCTCTTAGCGCTCAGAATGTCCAATTGCAGTTTCTACAGAAAGAGTGTTTCAGAACGGCTCAATCAAAAGTAAGGTTCAACTCTGTTAGTTGAATGCACAGAACAGAAAGTAGTTTCATACAATGCTACTGTGTAGTTTATATTTGAACATATTCTTTTTTCCACTATTACCCACTTAGCGCTACGAATGTCCAGTTGCATTTTCTACAGACAGAGTGTTTCAAAACTGCTCAATCAAAAGTATGGTTTAACTCTGTTAGCTGAATGCTCAGATCAGAAAGAAGTTTCACAGAATACTTCTGTGTAGTTTATATTTGAATATATTCCTTTTTCCACTACTACGCACTTAGCGCTCCAAATGTCCAGTTGCATTTTCTACAGAAAGAGTGTTCAGATCTGCTCAATCAAAAGTATGGTTTAACTCTGTTAGCTGAATGCACAGATCAGAAAGAAGTTTCACAGAATGATTCTGTGTAGTTTATATTTGGAGACATTCCTTTTTCCACTATTACCCTCTTAGCGCTCCGAATCTCCACTTGCATTTTCTACAGAAAGAGTGTTTCAGAACGGCTCAATCAAAACTAAGGTTCAACTCTTTTAGTTGAACAAACAGAACAGAAAGAAGTTTCACACAATTCTTCTGTGTAGTTTTTATTTGTAGACATTCTTTTTCCCAATATAGGCCTCTTAGCGCTCAGAATGTCCAATTGCAGTTTCTACAGAAAGAGTGTTTCAGAACGGCTCAATCAAAACTAAGGTTCAACTCTGTTAGTTGAATGCACAGAACAGAAAGAAGTTTCATACAATGCTTCTGTGTAGTTTATATTTGAACATATTCTTTTTTCCACTATTACCCACTTAGTGCTACGAATGTCCAGTTGCATTTTCTACAGACAGAGTGTTTCAAAACTGCTCAATCAAAAGTATGGTTTAACTCTGTTAGCTGAATGCTCAGATCAGAAAGAAGTTTCACAGAATGCTTCTGTGTAGTTTATATTTGAATATATTCCTTTTTCCACTACTACGCTCTTAGCGCTCCAAATGTCCAGTTGCATTTTCTACAGAAAGAGTGTTCAGATCTGCTCAATCAAAAGTATGGTTTAACTCTGTTAGCTGCATGCACAGATCAGAAAGAAGTTTCACCGAATGATTCTGTGTAGTTTATATTTGAAGACATTCCTTTTTCCACTATCACCCACTTAGCGCTCAGAATCTCCACTTGCATTTTCTACAAAAAGAGTGTTTCATAACTGCTCAATCAAAAATATGTTTTATCTCTCTTAACTGAATTTACAGATCAGAAATAAGTTTCACAGAATGCATCTGTGTAGTTTTTATTTGAAGATATTCTTTTTCCCAATATAGGCCTCTTAGCGCTTAGCCTGTCCAATTGCAGTTTCTACAGAAAGAGTGTTTCAGAACGGCTCAATCAAAAGTAAGGTTCAACTCTGTTAGTTGAATGCACAGAACAGAAAGTATTTTCACAGAATGCTACTGTGTAGTTTATATTTGAATATATTCCTTTTTCCACTATTACCCTCTTAGCGCTCCGAATGTCCATTTGCATTTTCTACAGAAAGAGTGTTCAGAACTGCGCAATCAAAAGTATGGTTTAACTCTGTTAGCTTAATGAACATATCAGTAATAAGTTTCACACAATGCTTCTGTGTAGTTTTTATTTGAAGATATTATTTTTCCCCATATAGGCCTCTTAGCGCTCAGAATGTCCAATTGCAGTTTCTACAGAAATAGTGTTTCAGAAATTCTCAATCAAAAGTAAGGTTCAACTCTGTTAGTTGAATGCACAGAACAGAAATAAGTTTCATACAATGCTTCTGTGTAGTTTATATTTGAATATATTTTTTTTCCACTATTACCCACTTAGCGCTACGAATGTCTAGTTGCATTTTCTACAGACAGAGTGTTTCAAAACTGCTCAATCAAAAGTATGGTTTAACTCTGTTAGCTGAATGCTCAGATCAGAAAGAAGTTTCACAGAATGCTTCTGTGTAGTTTATATTTGAATATATTCCTTTTTCCACTAATACTCTCTTAGCGCTCCAACTGTCCAGTTGCATTTTCTACAGAAAGAGTGTTCAGATCTGCTCAATCAAAAGTGTGGTTTAACTCCGTTAGCTGAATGCACAGATCAGAAAGAAGTTTCACAGAATGATTCTGTGTAGTTTATATATGGAGACATTCCTTTTCCACTATTACCCTCTTAGCGCTCCGAATCTCCACTTGCATTTTCTACAGAAAGAGTGTTTCAGAACGGCTCAATCAAAACTAAGGTTCAACTCTTTTAGTTGAACAAACAGAACAGAAAGAAGTTTCACACAATTCTTCTGTGTAGTTTTTATTTGTAGACATTCTTTTTCCCAATATAGGCCTCTTAGCGCTCAGAATGTCCAATTGCAGTTTCTACAGAAAGAGTGTTTCAGAACGGCTCAATCAAAAGTAAGGTTCAACTCTGTTAGTTGAATGCACAGAACAGAAAGAAGTTTCATACAATGCTTCTGTGTAGTTTATATTTGAACATATACTTTTTTCCACTATTACCCACTTAGCACTACGAATGTCCAGTTGCATTTTCTACAGACAGAGTGTTTCAAAACTGCTCAATCAAAAGTATGGTTTAACTCTGTTAGCTGAAAGCTCAGATCAGAAAGAAGTTTCACAGAATGCTTCTGTGTAGTTTATATTTGAATATATTCCTTTTTCCACTACTACGCTCTTAGCGCTCCAAATGTCCAGTTGCATTTTCTACAGAAAGAGTGTTCAGATGTGCTCAATAAAAAGTATGGTTTAAATCTGTTAGCTGAATGCACAGATCAGAAAGAAGTTTCACAGAATGATTCTGTGTAGTTTATATTTGGAGACATTCCTTTTTCCACTATTACCCTCTTAGCGCTCCGAATCTCCACTTGCATTTTCTACAGAAAGAGTGTTTCAGAACGGCTCAATCAAAACTAAGGTTCAACTCTTTTAGTTGAACAAACAGAACAGAAAGAAGATTCACACAATTCTTCTTTGTAGTTTTTATTTGAAGATATTATTTTTCCCAATATAGGCCTCTTAGCGCTCAGAATGTCCAATTGCAGTTTCTACAGAAAGAGTGTTTCAGAAAGGCTCAATCAAAAGTAAGGTTCAACTCTGTTAGTTGAATGCACAGAACAGAAAGTAGTTTCATACAATGCTTCTGTGTAGTTTATATTTGAATATATTCTTTTTTCCACTATTACCCACTTAGCGCTACGAATGTCCAGTTGCATTTTCTACAGACAGAGTGTTTCAAAACTGCTCAATCAAAAGTATGGTTTAACTCTGTTAGCTGAATGCTCAGATCAGAAAGAAGTTTCACAGAATGCTTCTGCGTAGTTTATATTTGAATATATTCCTTTTTCCACTACTACTCTCTTAGCGCTCCAAATGTCTAGTTGCATTTTCTACAGAAAGAGTGTTCAGATCTGCTCAATCTAAAGTATGGTTTAACTCTGTTAGCTGAATGCACAGATCAGAAAGAAGTTTCACAGAATGATTCCGTGTAGTTTATATTTGGAGACATTCCTTTTTCCACTATTACCCTCTTAGCGCTCCGAATCTCCACTTGCATTTTCTACAGAAAGAGTGTTTCAGAACGGCTCAATCAAAACTAAGGTTCAACTCTTTTAGTTGAACAAACAGAACAGAAAGATGTTTCACACAATTCTTCTGTGTAGTTTTTATTTGTAGACATTCTTTTTCCCAATATAGGCCTCTTAGCGCTCAGAATGTCCAATTGCAGTTTCTACAGAAAGAGTGTTTCAGAACGGCCCAATCAAAAGTAAGGTTCAACTCTGTTAGTTGAATGCACAGAACAGAAAGAAGTTTCATACAATGCTTCTGTGTAGTTTATATTTGAACATATTCTTTTTTCCACTATTACCCACTTAGCGCTACGAATGTCCAGTTGCATTTTCTACAGACAGTGTGTGTCAAAACTGCTCAATCAAAAGTATGGTTTAACTCTGTTAGCTGAATGCTCAGATCAGAAAGAAGTTTCACAGAATGCTTCTGTGTAGTTTATATTTGAATATATTCCTTTTTCCACTACTACGCTCTTAGCGCTCCAAATGTCCAGTTGCATTTTCTACAGAAAGAGTGTTCAGATCTGCTCAATCAAAAGTATGGTTTAACTCTGTTAGCTGAATGCACAGATCAGAAAGAAGTTTCACCGAATGATTCTGTGTAGTTTATATTTGAAGACATTCCTTTTTCCACTATTAACCTCTTAGCGCTCCGAATCTCCACTTGCATTTTCTACAAAAAGTGTGTTTCATAACTGCTCAATCAAAAATATGTTTTATCCCTCTTAACTGAATTTACAGATCAGAAATAAGTTTCACAGAATGCATCTGTGTAGTTTTTATTTGAAGATATTCTTTTTCCCAATGTAGGCCTCTTAGCGCTTAGCGTGTCCAATTGCAGTTTCTACAGAAAGAGTGTTTCAGAACGGCTCAATCAAAAGTAAGGTTCAACTCTGTTATTTGAATGCACAGAACAGAAAGAATTTTCACAGAATGCTACTGTGTAGTTTGTATTTGAATATATTCCTTTTTCCACTATTACCCTCTTAGCGCTCCGAATGTCCACTTGCATTTTCTACAGAAAGAGTGTTCAGAACTGCGCAATCAAAAGTATGGTTTAACTCTTTTAGCTTAATGAACGTATCAGTAATAAGTTTCACACAATGCTTCTGTGTAGTTTTTATTTGAAGATATTATTTTTCCCAATATAGGCCTCTTAGCGCTCAGAATGTCCAATTGCAGTTTCTACAGAAAGAGTGTTTCAGAAAGGCTCAATCAAAAGTAAGGTTCAACTCTCTTAGTTGAATGCACAGAACAGAAAGAAGTTTCATACAATGCTTCTGTGTAGTTTCTATTTGAACATATTCTTTTGTCCACTATTACCCACTTAGCGCTACGAATGTCCAGTTGCATTTTCTACAGACAGAGTGTTTCAAAACTGCTCAATCAATAGTATGGTTTAACTCTGTTAGCTGAATGCTCAGATCAGAAAGAAGTTTCACAGAATGCTTCTGTGTAGTTTATATTTGAATATATTCCTTTTTCCACTACTACTCTCTTAGCGCTCCAAATGTCCAGTTGCATTTTCTCCAGAAAGAGTGTTCAGATCTGCTCAATCAAAAGTATGGTTTAACTCTGTTAGCTGAATGCACAGATCAGAAAGAAGTTTCACAGAATGATTCTGTGTAGTTTATATTTGGAGACATTCCTTTTTCCACTATTACCCTCTTAGCGCTCCGAATCTCCACTTGCATTTTCTACAGAAAGAGTGTTTCAGAACGGCTCAATCAAAACTAAGGTTCAACTCTTTTAGTTGAACAAACAGAAGAGAAAGATGTTTCACACAATTCTTCTGTGTAGTTTTTATTTGTAGACATTCTTTTTCCCAATATAGGCCTCTTAGCGCTCAGAATGTCCAATTGCAGTTTCTACAGAAAGAGTGTTTCAGAACGGCTCAATGAAAAGTAAGGTTCAGCTCTGTTAGTTGAATGCACAGAACAGAAAGTAGTTTCATACAATGCTTCTGTGTAGTTTCTATTTGAACATATTCTTTTTTCCACTATTACCCACTTAGCGCTACGAATGTCCAGTTGCATTTTCTACAAAAAGAGTGTTTCATAACTGCTCAATCAAAAATATGTTTTATCTCTGTTAACTGAATTTACAGATCAGAAATATGTTTCACAGAATGCATCTGTGTAGTTTTTATTTGAAGATATTTTTTTCCCAATGTAGGCCTCTTAGCGCTTAGCGTGTCCAATTGCAGTTTCTACAGAAAGAGTGTTTCAGAACGGCTCAATCAAAAGTAAGGTTCAACTCTGTTAGTTGAATGCACAGAACAGAAAGAATTTTCACAGAATGCTACTGTGTAGTTTTTATTTGAATATATTCCTTTTTCCACTATTACCCTCTTAGCGCTCCGAATGTCCACTTGCATTTTCTACAGAAAGAGTGTTCAGAACTGCGCAATCAAAAGTATGGTTTAACTCTGTTAGCTTAATGAACATATCAGTAACAAGTTTCACACAATGCTTCTGTGTAGTTTTTATTTGAAGATATTATTTTTCCCAATAGAGGCCTCTTAGCGTTCAGAATGTCCAATTGCACTTTCTACAGAAAGAGTGTTTCAGAAAGGCTCAATCAAAAGTAAGGTTTAACTCTCTTAGTTGAATGCACTGAACAGAAAGTAGTTTCATACAATGCTTCTGTGTAGTTTCTATTTGAACATATTCTTTTGTCCACTATTACCCACTTAGCGCTACGAATGTCCAGTTGCATTTTCTACAGACAGAGTGTTTCAAAACTGCTCAATGAATAGTATGGTTTAACTCTGTTAGCTGAATGCTCAGATCAGAAAGAAGTTTCACAGAATGCTTCTGTGTAGTTTATATTTGAATATATTCCTTTTTCCACTACTACTCTCTTAGCGCTCCAAATGTCCAGTTGCATTTTCTCCAGAAAGAGTGTTCAGATCTGCTCAATCAAAAGTATGGTTTAACTCTGTTAGCTGAATGCACAGATCAGAAAGAAGTTTCACAGAATGATTCTGTGTAGTTTATATTTGGAGACATTCCTTTTTCCACTATTATCCTCTTAGCGCTCCGAATCTCCACTTGCATTTTCTACAGAAAGAGTGTTTCAGAACGGCTCAATCAAAACTAAGGTTCAACTCTTTTAGTTGAACAAACAGAACAGAAAGATGTTTCACACAATTCTTCTGTGTAGTTTTTATTTGTAGACATTCTTTTTCCCAATATAGGCCTCTTAGCGCTCAGAATGTCCAATTGCAGTTTCTACAGAAAGAGTGTTTCAGAACGGCTCAATCAAAAGTAAGGTTCAACTCTGTTAGTTGAATGCACAGAACAGAAAGAAGTTTCATACAATGCTTCTGTGTCGTTTCTATTTGAACATATTCTTTTTTCCACTATTACCCACTTAGCGCTATGAATGTCCAGTTGCATTTTCTACAGACAGAGTGTTTCAAAACTGCTCAATCAAAAGTATGGTTTAACTCTGTTAGCTGAATGCTCAGATCAGAAAGAAGTTTCACAGAATGCTTCTGTGTAGTTTATATTTGAATATATTCCTTTTTCCACTACTACGCTCTTAGCGCTCCCAATGTCCAGTTGCATTTTCTACAGAAAGAGTGTTCAGATCTGCTCAATCAAAAGTATGGTTTAACTCTGTTAGCTGAATGCACAGATCAGAAAGATGTTTCACCGAATGATTCTGTGTAGTTTATATTTGAAGACATTCCTTTTTCCACTATTACCCTCTTAGCGCTCCGAATCTCCACTTGCATTTTCTACAAAAAGAGTGTTTCATAACTGCTCAATCAAAAATATGTTTTATCTCTGTTAACTGAATTTACAGATCAGAAATAAGTTTCACAGAATGCATCTGTGTAGTTTTTATTTGAAGATATTCTTTTTCCCAATGTAGGCCTCTTAGCGCTTAGCATGTCCAATTGCAGTTCCTACAGAAAGAGTGTTTCAGAACGGCTCAATCAAAAGTAAAGTTCAAATCTGTTAGTTGAATGCACAGAACAGAAAGAATTTTCACAGAATGCTACTGTGTAGTTTATATTTGAATATATTCCTTTTTCCACTATTACCCTCTTAGCGCTCGGAATGTCCACTTGCATTTTCTACAGAAAGAGTGTTCAGAACTGCGCAATCAAAAGTATGGTTTAACTCTGTTAGCTTAATGAACATATCAGTAATAAGTTTCACACAATGCTTCTGTGTAGTTTTTATTTGAAGATATTATTTTTCCCAATAGAGGCCTCTTAGCGCTCAGAATGTCCAATTGCAGTTTCTACAGAAAGAGTGTTTCAGATAGACTCAATCAAAAGTAAGGTTCAACTCTTTTAGTTGAATGCACAGAACAGAAAGAAGTTTCATACAATGCTTCTGTGTAGTTTATATTTGAACATATTCTTTTTTCCACTATTACCCACTTAGCGCTACGAATGTCCAGTTGCATTTTCTACAGACAGAGTGTTTCAAAACTGCTCAATCAAAAGTATGGTTTAACTCTGTTAGCTGAATGCTCAGATCAGAAAGAAGTTTCACAGAATGCTTCTGTGTAGTTTATATTTGAATATATTCCTTTTTCCACTAATACGCTCTTAGCGCTCCAAATGTCCAGTTGCATTTTCTACAGAAAGAGTGTTCAGATCTGCTCAATCAAAAGTATGGTTTAACTCTGTTAGCTGAATGCACAGATCAGAAAGAAGTTTCACAAAATGATTCTGTGTAGTTTATATTTGAAGACATTCCTTTTTCCACTATTACCCTCTTAGCGCTCCGAATCTCCACTTGCATTTTGTACAAAAAGAGTGTTTCATAACTGCTCAATCAAAAATATGTTTTATCTCTGTTAACTGAATTTACAGATCAGAAATAAGTTTCACAGAATGCATCTGTGTAGTTTTTATTTGAAGATATTCTTTTTCCCAATGTAGGCCTCTTAGCGCTTAGCGTGTCCAATTGCAGTTTCTAGAGAAAGAGTGTTTCAGAACGGCTCAATCAAAAGTAAGGTTCAACTCTGTTAGTTGAATGCACAGAACAGAAAGAATTTTCACAGAATGCTACTGTGTAGTTTGTATTTGAATATATTCCTTTTTCCACTATTACCCTCTTAGCACTCCGAATGTCCACTTGCATTTTCTACAGAAAGAGTGTTCAGAACTGCGCAATCAAAAGTATGGTTTAACTCTGTTAGCTTAATGAACATATCAGAAATAAGTTTCACACAATGCTTCTGTGTAGTTTTTATTTGAAGATATTATTTTTCCCAATAGAGGCCTCTTAGCGCTCAGAATGTCCAATTGCAGTTTCTACAGAAAGAGTGTTTCAGAAAGGCTCAATCAAAAGTAAGGTTCAACTCTGTTAGTTGAATGCACAGAACAGAAAGAAGTTTCATACAATGCTTCTGTGTAGTTTATATTTGAACATATTCTTTTTTCCACTATTACCCACTTAGCGCTACGAATGTCCAGTTGCATTTTCTACAGACAGAGTGTTTCAAAACTGCTCAATCAAAAGTATGGTTTAACTCTGTTAGCTGAATGCTCAGATCAGAAAGAAGTTTCACAGAATGCTTCTGTGTAGTTTATATTTGAATATATTCCTTTTTCCACTACTACGCCCTTAGCGCTCCAAAGGTCCAGTTGCATTTTCTACAGAAAGAGTGTTCAGATCTGCTCAATCAAAAGTATTTTTTAACTCTCTTAGCAGAAGGCACAGATCAGAGAGAAGTTTCACCGAATGATTCTGTGTAGTTTATATTTGGAGACATTCCTTTTTCCACTATTACCCTCTTAGCGCTCCGAATCTCCACTTGCATTTTCTACAAAAAGAGTGTTTCATAACTGCTCAATCAAAAATATGTTTTATCTCTGTTAACTGAATTTACAGATCAGAAATAAGTTTCACAGAATGCATCTGTGTAGTTTTTATTTGAAGATATTCTTTTTCCCAATGTAGGCCTCTTAGCGCTTAGCATGTCCAATTGCAGTTTCTACAGAAAGAGTGTTTCAGAACGGCTCAATCAAAAGTAAGGTTCAACTCTGTTAGTTGAATGCACAGAACAGAAAGAATTTTCACAGAATGATTCTGTGTAGTTTATATTTGAATATATTCCTTTTTCCACTATTACCCTCTTAGCGCTCCGAATGTCCACTTGCATTTTCTACAGAAAGAGTGTTCAGAACTGCGCAATCAAAAGTATGGTTTAACTCTGTTAGCATAATGAACATATCAGAAATAAGTTTCACACAATGCTTCTGTGTAGTTTTTATTTGAAGATATTATTTTTCCCAATATAGGCCTCTTAGCACTCAGAATGTCCAATTGCAGTTTCCACAGAAAGAGTGTTTCAGAAAGGCTCAATCAAATGTAAGGTTCAACTCTGTTAGTTGAATGCACAGAACAGAAAGAAGTTTCATACAATGCTTCTGTGTAGTTTCTATTTGAACATATTCTTTTGTCCACTATTACCCCCTTAGCGCTACGAATGTCCAGTTGCATTTTCTACAGACAGAGTGTTTCAAAACTGCTCAATCAAAAGTATGGTTTAAATCTGTTAGCTGAATGCTCAGATCAGAAAGAAGTTTCACAGAATGCTTCTGTGTAGTTTATATTTGAATATATTCCTTTTTCCACTACTACTCTCTTAGCGCTCCAAATGTCCAGTTGCATTTTCTCCAGAAAGAGTGTTCAGATCTGCTCAATCAAAAGTATGGTTTAACTCTGTTAGCTGAATGCACAGATCAGAAAGAAGTTTCACAGAATGATTCTGTGTAGTTTATATTTGGAGACATTCCTTTTTCCACTATTATCCTCTTAGCGCTCCGAATCTCCACTTGCATTTTCTACAGAAAGAGTGTTTCAGAACGGCTCAATCAAAACTAAGGTTCAACTCTTTTAGTTGAACAAACAGAACAGAAAGATGTTTCACACAATTCTTCTGTGTAGTTTTTATTTGTAGACATTCTTTTTCCCAATATAGGCCTCTTAGCGCTCAGAATGTCCAATTGCAGTTTCTACAGAAAGAGTGTTTCAGAACGGCTCAATCAAAAGTAAGGTTCAACTCTGTTAGTTGAATGCACAGAACAGAAAGAAGTTTCATACAATTCTTCTGTGTAGTTTATATTTGAACATATTCTTTTTTCCACTATTACCCACTTAGTGCTACGAATGTCCAGTTGCATTTTCTACAGACAGAGTGTTTCAAAACTGCTCAATCAAAAGTATGGTTTAACTCTGTTAGCTGAATTCTCACATCAGAAAGAAGTTTCACAGAATGCTTCTGTGTAGTTTATATTTGAATATATTCCTTTTTCCACTACTACGCTCTTAGCGCTCCAAATGTCCAGTTGCATTTTCTACAGAAAGAGTGTTCAGATCTGCTCAATCAAAAGTATGGTTTAACTCTGTTAGCTGAATGCACAGATCAGAAAGAAGTTTCACCGAATGATTCTGTGTAGTTTATATTTGAAGACATTCCTTTTTCCACTATTACCCTCTTAGCGCTCCGAATCTCCACTTGCATTTTCTACAAAAAGAGTGTTTCATAACTGCTCAATCAAAAATATGTTTTATCTCTGTTAACTGAATTTACAGATCAGAAATAAGTTTCACAGAATGCATCTGTGTAGTTTTTATTTGAAGATATTCTTTTTCCCAATGTAGGCCTCTTAGCGCTTAGCATGTCCAATTGCAGTTTCTACAGAAAGAGTGTTTCAGAACGGCTCAATCAAAAGTAAGGTTCAACTCTGTTAGTTGAATGCACAGAACAGAAAGAATTTTCACAGAATGCTATTGTGTAGTTTATATTTGAATATACTCCTTTTTCCACTATTACCCTCTTAGCGCTCCGAATGTCCACTTGCATTTTCTACAGAAAGAGTGTTCAGAACTGCGCAATCAAAAGTATGGTTTAACTCTGTTAGCTTAATGAACATATCAGAAATAAGTTTCACACAATGCTTCGGTGTAGTTTTTATTTGAAGATATTATTTTTCCCAATAGAGGCCTCTTAGCGCTCAGAATGTCCAATTGCAGTTTCTACAGAAAGAGTGTTTCAGAAAGGCTCAATCAAAAGTAAGGTTCAACTCTGTTAGTTGAATGCACAGAACAGAAAGAAGTTTCATACAATGCTTCTGTGTAGTTTATATTTGAACATATTCTTTTTTCCACTATTACCCACTTAGCGCTACGAATGTCCCGTTGCATTTTCTACAGACAGAGTGTTTCAAAACTGCTCAATCAAAAGTATGGTTTAACTCTGTTAGCTGAATGCTCAGATCAGAAAGAAGTTTCACAGAATGCTTCTGTGTAGTTTATATTTGAATATATTCCTTTTTCCACTAATACGCTCTTAGCGCTCCAAATGTCCAGTTGCATTTTCTACAGAAAGAGGGTTCAGATCTGCTCAATCAAAAGTAAGGTTCAACTCTGTTAGTTGAATGCACAGAACAGAAAGAAGTTTCATACAATGCTTCTGTGTAGTTTATATTTGAACATATTCTTTTTTCCACTATTACCCACTTAGCGCTACGATTGTCCAGTTGCATTTTCTACAGACAGAGTGTTTCAAAACTGCTCAATCAAAAGTATGGTTTAACTCTGTTAGCTGAATGCTCAGATCAGAAAGAAGTTTCACAGAATGCTTCTGTGTAGTTTATATTTCAATATATTCCTTTTTCCACTACTACTCTCTTAGCGCTCCAAATGTCCAGTTGCATTTTCTACAGAAAGAGTGTTCAGATCTGCTCAATCAAAAGTATGGTTTAACTCTGTTAGCTGAATGCACAGATCAGAAAGACGTTTCACAGAATGCTTCTGTGTAGTTTATATTTGAATATATTCCTTTTTCCACTACTACGCTCTTAGCGCTCCAAATGTCCAGTTGCATTTTCTACAGAAAGAGTGTTCAGATCTGCTCAATCAAAAGTATGGTTTAACTCTGTTAGCTGAATGCACAGATCAGAAAGAAGTTTCACCGAATGATTCTGTGTAGTTTATATTTGAAGACATTCCTTTTTCCACTATTACCCTCTTAGCGCTCCGAATCTCCACTTGCATTTTCTACAAAAAGAGTGTTTCATAACTGCTCAATCAAAAATATGTTTTATCTCTGTTAACTGAATTTACAGATCAGAAATAAGTTTCACAGAATGCATCTGTGTAGTTTTTATTTGAAGATATTCTTTTTCCCAATGTAGGCCTCTTAGCGCTTAGCATGTCCAATTGCAGTTTCTACAGAAAGAGTGTTTCAGAACGGCTCAATCAAAAGTAAGGTTCAACTCTGTTAGTTGAATGCACAGAACAGAAAGAATTTTCACAGAATGCTACTGTGTAGTTTATATTTGAATATATTCCTTTTTCCACTATTACCCTCTTAGCGCTCCGAATGTCCACTTGCATTTTCTACAGAAAGAGTGTTCAGAACTGCGCAATCAAAAGTATGGTTTAACTCTGTTAGCTTAATGAACATATCAGTAATAATTTTCACACAATGCTTCTGTGTAGTTTTTATTTGAAGATATTATTTTTCCCAATATAGGCCTCTTAGCGCTCAGAATGTCCAATTGCAGTTTCTACAGAAAGAGTGTTTCAGAAAGGCTCAATCAAAAGTAAGGTTCAACTCTGTTAGTTGAATGCACAGAACAGAAAGAAGTTTCATACAATGCTTCTGTGTAGTTTCTATTTGAACATATTCTTTTTTCCACTATTACCCACTTAGCGCTACGAATGTCCAGTTGCATTTTCTACAGACAGAGTGTTTCAAAACTGCTCAATCAAAAGTATGGTTTAACTCTGTTAGCTGAATGCTCAGATCAGAAAGAAGTTTCACAGAATGCTTCTGTGTAGTTTATATTTGAATATATTCCTTTTTCCACTACTACTCTCTTAGCGCTCCAAATGTCCAGTTGCATTTTCTACAGAAAGAGTGTTCAGATCTGCTCAATCAAAAGTATGGTTTAACTCTGTTAGCTGAATGCACAGATCAGAAAGAAGTTTCACAGAATGATTCTGTGTAGTTTATATTTGGAGACATTCCTTTGTCCACTATTACCCTCTTAGCGCTCCGAATCTCCACTTGCATTTTCTACAGAAAGAGTGTTTCAGAACGGCTCAATCAAAACTAAGGTTCAAACCTTTTAGATGAACAAACAGAACAGAAAGAAGTTTCACACAATTCTTCTGTGTAGTTTTTATTTGTAGACATTCTTTTTCCCAATATAGGCCACTTAACGCTCAGAATGTCCAATTGCAGTTTCTACAGAAAGAGTGTTTCAGAACGGCTCAATCAAAAGTAAGGTTCAACTCTGTTAGTTGAATGCACAGAACAGAAAGAAGTTTCATACAATGCTTCTGTGTAGTTTATATTTGAACATATTCTTTTTTCCACTATTACCCACTTAGCGCTACGAATGTCCAGTTGCATTTTCTACAGACAGAGTGTTTCAAAACTACTCTATCAAAAGTATGGTTTAACTCTGTTAGCTGAATGCTCAGATCAGAAAGACGTTTCACAGAATGCTTCTGTGTAGTTTATATTTGAATATATTCCTTTTTCCACTACTACGCTCTTAGCGCTCCAAATGTCCAGTTGCATTTTCTACAGAAAGAGTGTTCAGATCTGCTCAATCAAAAGTATGGTTTAACTCTGTTAGCTGAATGCACAGATCAGAAAGAAGTTTCACCGAATGATTCTGTGTAGTTTATATTTGAAGACATTCCTTTTTCCACTATTACCCTCTTAGCGCTCCGAATCTCCACTTGCATTTTCTACAAAAAGAGTGTTTCATAACTGCTCAATCAAAAATATGTTTTATCTCTGTTAACTGAATTTACAGATCAGAAATAAGTTTCACAGAATGCATCTGTGTAGTTTTTATTTGAAGATATTCTTTTTCCCAATGTAGGCCTCTTAGCGCTTAGCATGTCCAATTGCAGTTTCTACAGAAAGAGTGTTTCAGAACGGCTCAATCAAAAGTAAGGTTCAACTCTGTTAGTTGAATGCACAGAACAGAAAGAATTTTCACAGAATGCTATTGTGTAGTTTATATTTGAATATACTCCTTTTTCCACTATTACCCTCTTAGCGCTCCGAATGTCCACTTGCATTTTCTACAGAAAGAGTGTTCAGAAATGCGCAATCAAAAGTATGGTTTAACTCTGTTAGCTTAATGAACATATCAGAAATAAGTTTCACACAATGCTTCGGTGTAGTTTTTATTTGAAGATATTATTTTTCCCAATAGAGGCCTCTTAGCGCTCAGAATGTCCAATTGCAGTTTCTACAGAAAGAGTGTTTCAGAAAGGCTCAATCAAAAGTAAGGTTCAACTCTGTTAGTTGAATGCACAGAACAGAAAGAAGTTTCATACAATGCTTCTGTGTAGTTTATATTTGAACATATTCTTTTTTCCACTATTACCCACTTAGCGCTACGAATGTCCCGTTGCATTTTCTACAGACAGAGTGTTTCAAAACTGCTCAATCAAAAGTATGGTTTAACTCTGTTAGCTGAATGCTCAGATCAGAAAGAAGTTTCACAGAATGCTTCTGTGTAGTTTATATTTGAATATATTCCTTTTTCCACTAATACGCTCTTAGCGCTCCAAATGTCCAGTTGCATTTTCTACAGAAAGAGGGTTCAGATCTGCTCAATCAAAAGTATGGTTTAACTCTGTTAGCTGAATGCACAGATCAGAAAGAAGTTTCACAAAATGATTCTGTGTAGTTTATATTTGGAGACATTCCTTTTTCCACTATTACCTTCTTAGCGCTCCGAATCTCCACTTGCATTTTCTACAGAAAGTGTGTTTCAGAACGGCTCAATCAAAACTAAGGTTCAACTCTTTTAGTTGAACAAACAGAACAAAAAGAAGTTTCACACAATTCTTCTGTGTAGTTTTTATTTGTAGACATTCTTTTTCCCAATATATGCCTCCTAGCGCTCAGAATGTCCAATTGCAGTTTCTACAGAAAGAGTGTTTCAGAACGGCTCAATCAAAAGTAAGGTTCAACTCTGTTACTTGAATGCACAGAACAGAAAGAAGTTTCATACAATGCTTCTGTGTAGTTTATATTTGAACATATTCTTTTTTCCACTATTACCCACTTATCGCTACGAATGTCCAGTTGCATTTTCTACAGACAGAGTGTTTCAAAACTGCTCAATCAAAAGTATGGTTTAACTCTGTTAGCTGAATGCTCAGATCAGAAAGAAGTTTCACAGAATGCTTCTGTGTAGTTTATATATGAATATATTCCTTTTTCCACTACCACGCTCTTAGCGCTCCAAATGTCCAGTTGCATTTTCTACAGAAAGAGTGTTCAGATCTGCTCAATCAAAAGTATGGTTTAACTCTGTTTGCTGAATGCACAGATCAGAAGGAAGTTTCACCGAATGATTCTGTGTAGTTTATATTTGAAGACTTTCCTTTTTCCACTATTACCCTCTTAGCGCTCCGAATCTCCACTTGCATTTTCTACAAAAAGAGTGTTTCATAACTGCTCAATCAAAAATATGTTTTATCTCTGTTAACTGAATTTACAGATCAGAAATAAGTTTCACAGAATGCATCTGTGTAGTTTTTATTTGAAGATATTCTTTTTCCCAATGTAGGTCTCTTAGCGCTTAGCATGTCCAATTGCAGTTTCTACAGAAAGAGTGTTTCAGAACGGCTCAATGAAAAGTTAGGTTCAACTCTGTTAGTTGAATGCACAGAACAGAAAGAATTTTCACAGAATGCTACTGTGTAGTTTATATTTGAATATATTCCTTTTTCCACTATTACCCTCTGAGCGCTCCGAATGTCCACTTGCATTTTCTACTGAAAGAGTGTTCAGAACAGCGCAATCAAAAGTATGGTTTAACTCTGTTAGCTTAATGAACATATCAGAAATATGTTTCACACAATGCTTCTGTGTAGTTTTTATTTGAAGATATTATTTTTCCCAATACAGGCCTCTTAGCGCTCAGAATGTCCAATTGCAGTTTCTACAGAAAGAGTGTTTCAGAAAGGCTCAATCAAAAGTAAGGTTCAACTCTGTTAGTTGAATGCACAGAACAGAAAGCAGTTTCATACAATGCTTCTGTGTAGTTTATATTTGAACATATTCTTTTTTCCACTATTACCCACTTAGCGCTACGAATGTCCAGTTGCATTTTCTACAGACAGAGTGTTTCAAAACTGCTCAATCAAAAGTACGGTTTAACTCTGTTAGCTGAATGCTCAGATCAGAAAGAAGTTTCACAGAATGCTTCTGTGTAGTTTATATTTGAATATATTCCTTTTTCCACTACTACCTTCTTCGCGCTCCAAATGTCTAGTTGCATTTTCTACAGAAAGAGTGTTCAGATCTGCTCAATCAAAAGTATGGTTTAACTCTGTTAGCTGAATGCACAGATCAGAAAGAAGTTTCACAGAATGATTCTGTGTAGTTTATATTCGGAGACATTCCTTTTTCCACTATTACCCTCTTAGCGCTCCGAATCTCCACTTGCATTTTCTACAG
This sequence comes from Symphalangus syndactylus, assembly GCF_028878055.3. Taxonomy (NCBI): domain Eukaryota; kingdom Metazoa; phylum Chordata; class Mammalia; order Primates; family Hylobatidae; genus Symphalangus; species Symphalangus syndactylus. The sequence continues at coordinate 4,833,747 of NC_072436.2, forward strand.
AAAGAGTGTTTCAGAACGGCTCAATCAAAACTAAGGTTCAACACTTTTAGTTGAACAAACAGAACAGAAAGAAGTTTCACACAATTCTTCAGTGTAGTTTTTATTTGTATACATTCTTTTTCCCAATATAGGCCTCTTAGCGCTCAGAATGTCCAATTGCAGTTTCTACAGAAAGAGTGTTTCAGAACGGCTCAATCAAAAGTAAGGTTCAACTCTGTTAGTTGAATGCACAGAACAGAAAGAAGTTTCATACAATGCTTCTGTGTAGTTTATATTTGAACATATTCTTTTTTCCACTATTACCCACTTAGCGCTACGAATGTCCAATTGCATTTTCTACAGACAGAGTGTTTCAAAACTGCTCAATCAAAAGTATGGTTTAACTCTGTTAGCTGAATGCTCAGATCAGAAAGAAGTTTCACAGAATGCTTCTGTGTAGTTTATATTTGAATATATTCCTTTTTCCACTACTACGCTCTTAGCGCTCCAAATGTCCAGTTGCATTTTCTACAGAAAGAGTGTTCAGATCTGCTCAATCAAAAGTATGGTTTAACTCTGTTTGCTGAATGCACAGATCAGAAAGAAGTTTCACCGAATGATTCTGTGTAGTTTATATTTGAAGACATTCCTTTTTCCACTATTACCCTCTTAGCGCTCCGAATCTCCACTTGCATTTTCTACAAAAAGAGTGTTTCATAACTGCTCAATCAAAAATATGTTTTATCTCTGTTAACTGAATTTACAGATCAGAAATAAGTTTCACAGAATGCATCTGTGTAGTTTTTATTTGAAGATATTCTTTTTCCCAATGTAGGGTTCTTAGCGCTTAGCATGTCCAATTGCAGTTTCTACAGAAAGAGTGTTTCAGAACGGCTCAATCAAAAGTAAGGTTCAACTCTGTTAGTTGAATGCACAGAACAGAAAGAATTTTCACAGAATGCTACTGTGTAGTTTATATTTGAATATATTCCTTTTTCCACTATTACCCTCTTAGCGCTCCGAATGTCCACTTGCATTTTCTGCAGAAAGAGTGCTCAGAACTGCGCAATCAAAAGTATGGTTTAACTCTGTTAGCTTAATGAACATATCAGAAATAAGTTTCACACAATGCTTCTGTGTAGTTTTTATTTGAAGATATTATTTTTCCCAATACAGGCCTCTTAGCGCTCAGAATGTCCAATTGCAGTTTCTACAGAAAGAGTGTTTCAGAACGTCTCAATCAAAAGTAAGGTTCAACTCTGTTAGTTGAATGCACAGAATAGAAAGAAGTTTCATACAATGCTTCTGTGTAGTTTATATTTGAACATATTCTTTTTTCCACTATTACCCACTTAGCGCTAGGAATGTCCAGTTGCATTTTCTACAGACAGAGTGTTTCAAAACTGCTCAATCAAAAGTATGGTTTAACTCTGTTAGCTGAATGCTCAGATCAGAAAGAAGTTTCACAGAATGCTTCTGTGTAGTTTATATTTGAATATATTCCTTTTTCCACTACTACTCTCTTAGCGCTCCAAATGTCCAGTTGCATTTTCTACAGAAAGAGTGTTCAGATCTGCTCAATCAAAAGTATGGTTTAACTCTGTTAGCTGAATGCACAGATCAGAAAGAAGTTTCACAGAATGATTCTGTGTAGTTTATATTTGGAGACATTCCTTTTTCCACTATTACCCTCTTAGCGCTCCGAATCTCCACTTGCATTTTCTACAGAAAGAGTGTTTCAGAACGGCTCAATCAAAACTAAGGTTCAACTCTTTTAGTTGAACAAACGGAACAGAAAAATGTTTCACACAATGCTTCTGTGTAGTTTTTATTTGAAGATATTATTTTTCCCAATATAGGCCTCTTAGCGCTCAGAATGTCCAATTGCAGTTTCTACAGAAAGAGTGTTTCAGAACGGCTCAATCAAAAGTAAGGTTCAACTCTGTTAGTTGAATGCACAGAACAGAAAGAAGTTTCATACAATGCTTCTGTGTAGTTTATATTTGAACATATTCTTTTTTCCACTATTAAACACTTAGCGCTACGAATGTCCAGTTGCATTTTCTACAGACAGAGTGTTTCAAAACTGCTCAATCAAAAGTATGGTTTAACTCTGTTAGCTGAATGCTCAGATCAGAAAGAAGTTTCACAGAATGCTTCTGTGTAGTTTATATTTGAATATATTCCTTTTTCCACTACTACGCTCTTAGCGCTCCAAATGTCCAGTTGCATTTTCTACAGAAAGAGTGTTCAGATCTGCTCAATCAAAAGTATGGTTTAACTCTGTTAGCTGAATGCACAGATCAGAAAGAAGTCTCACCGAATGATTCTGTGTAGTTTATATTTGAAGACATTCCTTTTTCCACTATTACCCTCTTAGCGCTCCGAATCTCCACTTGCATTTTCTACAAAAAGAGTGTTTCATAACTGCTCAATCAAAAATATGTTTTATCTCTGTTAACTGAATTTACAGATCAGAAATAAGTTTCACAGAATGCATCTGTGTAGTTTTTATTTGAAGATATTCTTTTTCCCAATGTAGGCCTCTTAGCGCTTAGCATGTCCATTTGCAGTTTCTACAGAAAGAGTGTTTCAGAACGGCTCAATCAAAAGTAAGGTTCAACTCTGTTAGTTGAATGCACAGAACAGAAAGAATTTTCACAGAATGCTACTGTGTAGTTTATATTTGAATATATTCCTTTTTCCACTCTTACCCTCTTAGCGCTCCGAATGTCCACTTGCATTTTCTACAGAAAGAGTGTTCAGAACTGCGCAATCAAAAGTATCGTTTAACTCTGTTAGCTTAATGAACATATCAGAAATAAGTTTCACACAATGCTTCTGTGTAGTTTTTATTTGAAGATATTATTTTTCCCAATAGAGGCCTCTTAGCGCTCAGAATGTCCAATTGCAGTTTCTACAGAAAGAGTGTTTCAGAAAGGCTCAATCAAAAGTAAGGTTCAACTCTGTTAGTTGAATGCACAGAACAGAAAGAAGTTTCATACAATGCTTCTGTGTAGTTTATATTTGAACATATTCTTTTTTCCACTATTACCCACTTAGCGCTACGAATGTCCAGTTGCATTTTGTACAGACAGAGTGTTTCAAAACTGCTCAATCAAAAGGATGGTTTAACTCTGTTAGCTGAATGCTCAGATCAGAAAGAAGTTTCACAGAATGCTTCTGTGTAGTTTATATTTGAATATATTCCTTTTTCCACTACTACTCTCTTAGCGATCCAAATGTCCAGTTGCATTTTCTACAGAAAGAGTGTTCAGATCTGCTCAATCAAAAGTATGGTATAACTCTGTTAGCTGAATGCACAGATCAGAAAGTAGTTTCACAGAATGATTCTGTGTAGTTTATATTTGGAGACATTCCTTTTTCCCCTATTACCCTCTTAGCGCTCCGAATCTCCACTTGAGTTTTCTACAGAAAGAGTATTTAAGAGCGGCTCAATCAAAACTAAGGTTCAACTCTTTTAGTTGAACAAACAGAAGAGAAAGAAGTTTCACACAATTCTTCTGTGTAGTTTTTATTTGTAGACTTTCTTTTTCCCAATATAGGCCTCTTAGCGCTCAGAATGTCCAATTGCAGTTTCTACAGAAAGAGTGTTTCAGAACGGCTCAATCAAAAGTAAGGTTCAACTCTGTTAGTTGAATGCACAGAACAGAAAGAAGTTTCATACAATGCTTCTGTGTTGTTTATATTTGAACACATTCTTTTTTCCACTATTACCCACTTAGCGCTACGAATGTCCAGTTGCATTTTCTACAGACAGAGTGTTTCAAAACTGCTCAATCAAAAGTATGGTTTAACTCTGTTAGCTGAATGCTCAGATCAGAAAGAAGTTTCACAGAATGCTTCTGTGTAGTTTATATTTGAATATATTCCTTTTTCCACTACTACGCTCTTAGCGCTCCAAATGTCCAGTTGCATTTTCTACAGAAAGAGTGTTCAGATCTGCTCAATCAAAAGTATGGTTTAACTCTGTTAGCTGAATGCACAGATCAGAAAGAAGTCTCACCGAATGATTCTGTGTAGTTTATATTTGAAGACATTCCTTTTTCCACTATTACCCTCTTAGCGCTCCGAATCTCCCCTTGCATTTTCTACAAAAAGAGTGTTTCATAACTGCTCAATCAAAAATATGTTTTATCTCTGTTAACTGAATTTACAGATCAGAAATAAGTTTCACAGAATGCATCTGTGTAGTTTTTATTTGAAGATATTCTTTTTCCCAATGTAGGCCTCTTAGCGCTTAGCATGTCCATTTGCAGTTTCTACAGAAAGAGTGTTTCAGAACGGCTCAATCAAAAGTAAGGTTCAACTCTGTTAGTTGAATGCACAGAACAGAAAGAATTTTCACAGAATGCTACTGTGTAGTTTATATTTGAATATATTCCTTTTTCCACTCTTACCCTCTTAGCGCTCCGAATGTCCACTTGCATTTTCTACAGAAAGAGTGTTCAGAACTGCGCAATCAAAAGAATGGTTTAACTCTGTTAGCTTAATGAACATATCAGAAATAAGTTTCACACAATGCTTCTGTGTAGTTTTTATTTGAAGATATTATTTTTCCCAATAGAGGCCTCTTAGCGCTCAGAATGTCCAATTGCAGTTTCTACAGAAAGAGTGTTTCAGAAAGGCTCAATCAAAAGTAAGGTTCAACTCTGTTAGTTGAATGCACAGAACAGAAAGAAGTTTCATACAATGCTTCTGTGTAGTTTATATTTGAACATATTCTTTTTTCCACTATTACCCACTTAGCGCTACGAATGTCCAGTTGCATTTTGTACAGACAGAGTGTTTCAAAACTGCTCAATCAAAAGGATGGTTTAACTCTGTTAGCTGAATGCTCAGATCAGAAAGAAGTTTCACAGAATGCTTCTGTGTAGTTTATATTTGAATATATTCCTTTTTCCACTACTACTCTCTTAGCGATCCAAATGTCCAGTTGCATTTTCTACAGAAAGAGTGTTCAGATCTGCTCAATCAAAAGTATGGTATAACTCTGTTAGCTGAATGCACAGATCAGAAAGTAGTTTCACAGAATGATTCTGTGTAGTTTATATTTGGAGACATTCCTTTTTCCCCTATTACCCTCTTAGCGCTCCGAATCTCCACTTGAGTTTTCTACAGAAAGAGTATTTAAGAGCGGCTCAATCAAAACTAAGGTTCAACTCTTTTAGTTGAACAAACAGAAGAGAAAGAAGTTTCACACAATTCTTCTGTGTAGTTTTTATTTGTAGACTTTCTTTTTCCCAATATAGGCCTCTTAGCGCTCAGAATGTCCAATTGCAGTTTCTACAGAAAGAGTGTTTCAGAACGGCTCAATCAAAAGTAAGGTTCAACTCTGTTAGTTGAATGCACAGAACAGAAAGAAGTTTCATACAATGCTTCTGTGTTGTTTATATTTGAACATATTCTTTTTTCCACTATTACCCACTTAGCGCTACGAATGTCCAGTTGCATTTTCTACAGACAGAGTGTTTCAAAACTGCTCAATCAAAAGTATGGTTTAACTCTGTTAGCTGAATGCTCAGATCAGAAAGAAGTTTCACAGAATGCTTCTGTGTAGTTTATATTTGAATATATTCCTTTTTCCACTACTACGCTCTTAGCGCTCCAAATGTCCAGTTGCATTTTCTACAGAAAGAGTGTTCAGATCTGCTCAATCAAAACTAAGGTTCAACTCTTTTAGTTGAACAAACAGAAGAGAAAGAAGTTTCACACAATTCTTCTGTGTAGTTTTTATTTGTAGATATTCTTTTTCCCAATATAGGCCTCTTAGCGCTCAGAATTTCCAATTGCAGTTTCTACAGAAAGAGTGTTTCAGAACGGCTCAATCAAAAGTAAGGTTCAACCCTGGTAGTTGAATGCACAGAACAGAAGGTAGTTTCACAGAATGCTTCTGTGTAGTTTATATTTGAATATATTCCTTTTTCCACTATTACCCTCTTAGCGCTCCGAATGTCCACTTGCATTTTCTACAGAAAGAGTGTTCTGAACTGCGCAATCAAAAGAATGGTTTAACTCTGTTAGCTGAATGCACATATCAGAAATAAGTTTCAAACTATGCTTCTGTGTAGTTTTTATTTGAAGATATTATTTTTCCCAATATAGGCCTCTTAGCGCTCAGAATGTCCAATTGCAGTTTCTACAGAAAGAGTGTTTCAGAACGGCTCAATCAAATATAAGGTTCAAATCTCTTAGTTGAATGCACAGAACAGAAAGAAGTTTCACAGAATGCTTCTGTGTAGTATTTAGTTGAAGATACTCCTTTTTGGACTATTACCCACTTAGCGCTCCGAATATCCACTGGCAGTTTCTACACAAAGAGTGTTTCATAACTGCTCCTTCAAAAGTAAGGCTCAACTCTGTTAGTTGAATGCGGAGAACAGAAAGGGGTTTCAGAGAATGCTTCTGTGTAGTTTTTAATTGGAGATATTCCTTTTTCCCCTATTACAATCTTAGCGCTCCGAATGTCCACTTTCATTTTCAACAAAAAGAGTATTTCATAACTGCTCAATTAAAAATATGGTTTAGCTCTGTTAACTGAATTTACAGATCAGAAATAAGTTTCACAGAATGCATCTGTGTAGTTTTTATTTGAAGATATTCTTTTTCCCCATGTAGGCCTCTTAGCGCTTAGAATGTCCAATTGCAGTTTCTACAGAAAGAGTGTTTCAGGACGGCTCAATCAAAAATAAGGTTCAACACTGTTAGTTGAATGCACAGAAGAGAAAGAAGTTTCACGGAATGCTACTGTGTAGTTTATATTTGAATATATCCCTTTTTCCACTATTACCCTCTTAGCGCTCCGAATGTCCACTTGCATTTTCTACAGAAATAGTGTTCTGAACTGCGCAATCAAAAGTATGGTTTAACTCTGTTAGCTGAATGCACATATCAGAAATAAGTTTCAAACAACGCTTCTGTGTAATTTTTATTTGAAGATATTATTTTTCCCAATATAGGCCTCTTAGCGCTCAGAATGTCCAATTGCAGTTTCTACAGAAAGAGTGTTTCAGAATGGCTGAATCAAATGTAAGGTTCAACTCTCTTAGTTGAATGCACAGAACAGAAAGAAGTTTCACTGAAAGCTTCTGTGTAGTATTTAGTTGAAGATACTCCTTTTTGGACTATTACACACTTAGCGCTCCGAATATCCACTGGCAGTTTCTACACAAAGAGTGTTTCAGAACTGCTCCTTCAAAAGAAAGGCTCAACTCTGTTATTTGAATGCGGAGAACAGAGGGGGTTTCAGAGAATGCTTCTGTGTCGTTTTTAATTGGAGATACTCCTTTTTCCTCTATTACAATCTTAGCGCTCCGAATGTCCACTTGCATTTTCAACAAAAAGAGTATTTCATAACTGCTCAATTAAAAATATGGTTTAGCTCTGTTAACTGAATTTACAGATCAGAAATAAGTTTCACAGAATGCATCTGTGTAGTTTTTATTTGAAGATATTCTTTTTCCCAGTGTAGGCCTCTTAGCGCTTAGAATGTCCAATTGCAGTTTCTACAAAAAGAGTGTTTCAGAACGGCTCAATCAAAACTAAGGTTCAAATCTGTTAGTTGAATGCACAGAACAGAAAGAAGTTTCACAGAATGCTACTGTGTAGTTTATATTTGAATATATTCCTTTTTCCACTATTACCCTCTTAGCGCTCCGAATGTCCACTTGCATTTTCTACAGAAAGAATGTTCGGAACTGCGCAATCAAAAGTATGGTTTAACTCTGTTAGCTGAATGCACACATCAGAAATAAGTTTCACACAATGCTTCTGTGTAGTTTTTATTTGAAGATATTTTTTTTCCAAATATAGGCCTCTTAGCGCTCAGAATGTCCAATTGCAGTTTCTACAGAAAGAGTGTTCCCGAATGGCTCAATCAAAAGTAAGGTTCAACTCTGTTAGCTGATTGCACAGAACAGAAAGATGTTTCATACAATGCTTCTGTGTAGTTTATATTTGAACATATTCTTTTTTCCACTATTACCCACTTCGCGCTACGAATGTCCAGTTGCATTTTCTACAGACAGAGTGTTTCAAAACTCCTCAATCAAAAGTATGGTTTAACTCTGTTAGCTGAATGCTCAGATCAGAAAGAAGTTTCACAGAATGCTTCTGTGTAGTTTATATTTGAATATATTCCTTTTTGCACTACTACCCTCTTAGCGCTCCAAATGTCCAGTTGCATTTTCTACAGAAAGAGTGTTCAGATCTGCTCAATCAAAAGTATGGTTTAACTCTGTTAGCTGAATGCACAGATCAGAAAGAAGTTTCACAGAATGATTCTGTGTAGTTTATATTTGAAGACATTCCTTTTTCCACTATTACCCTCTTAGCGCTCCGAATCTCCACTTGCATTTTCTACAGAAAGAGTGTTTCAGAACGGCTCAATCAAAACTAAGGTTCAAATCTTTTAGATGAATGAACAGAACAGAAAGAAGTTTCACAGAATGCTTCTGTGTAGTTTTTATTTGTAGATATTCTTTTTCCCAATATAGGCCTCTTAGCGCTCAGAATATCCAATTGCAGTTTCTACAGAAAGAGTGTTTCAGAACGGCTCAATCAAAAGTAAGGTTCAACCCTGGTAGTTGAATGCACAGAACAGAAGGAAGTTTCACAGAATGCTTCTGTGTAGTTTATATTTGAATATATTCCTTTTTCCACTATTACCCTCTTAGCGCTACGAATGTCCACTTGCATTTTCTACAGAAAGAGTGTTCTGAACTGCGCAATCAAAAGTATGGTTTAACTCTGTTAGCTGAATGCACATATCAGAAATAAGTTTCAAACAATGCTTCTGTGTAGTTTTTATTTGAAGATATTATTTTTCCCAATATAGGCCTCTTAGCGCTCAGAAAGTCCAATTGCAGTTTCTACAGAAAGAGTGTTTCAGAACGGCTCAATCAAATGTGAGGTTCAACTTTATTAGTTGAATGCACAGAACAGAAAGAAGTTTCACAGAATGCTTCTGTGTAGTATTTAGTTGAAGATACTACTTTTTGGACTATTACCCACTTAGCGCTCCGAATATCCACTGGCAGTTTCTACAAAAAGAGTGTTTCAGAACTGCTCCTTCAAAAGTGAGGCTCAACTCTGTTAGTTGAATGCGGAGAACAGAAAGGGGTTTCAGAGAATGCTTCTGTGTAGTTTTTAATTGGAGATATTCCTTTTTCCTCTATTACAATCTTAGCGCTCCGAATGTGCACTTGCATTTTCTACAAAAAGAGTGTTTCACAACTGCTCAATCAAAAATACGGTTTAGCTCTGTTAACTGAATTTACAGATCGTTAATAAGTTTCACAGAATGCATCTGTGTAGTTTTTATTTGAAGATATTCTTTTTCCCAATATAGGCCTCTTAGCGCTTAGAATGTCCAATTGCAGTTTCTACAGAAAGAGTGTTTCAGAACGGCTCAATCAAAAGTAAGGTTCAACACTGTTAGTTGAATGCACAGAAGAGAAAGAAGTTTCACAGAATGCTACTGTGTAGTTTATATTTGAATATATCCCTTTTTCCACTATTACCCTCTTAGCGCTCCGAATGTCCACTTGCATTTTCTACAGAAAGAGTGTTCTGAACTGTGCAATCAAAAGTATGGTTTAACTCTGTTAGCTGAATGCACATATCAGAAATAAGTTTCAAACAATGCTTCTGTGTAATTTTTATTTGAAGATATTATTTTTCCCAATATAGGCCTCTTAGCGCTCAGAATGTCCAATTGCAGTTTCTACAGAAAGAGTGTTTCAGAACGGCTCAATCAAATATAAGGTTCAACTCTCTTAGTTGAATGCACAGAACAGAAAGAGGTTTCACTGCATGCTTCTGTGTAGTATTTAGTTGAAGATACTCCTTTTTGGACTATTACACACTTATCCCTCCGAATATCCACTGGCAGTTTCTACACAAAGAGTGTTTCAGAACTGCTCCTTCAAAAGTAAGGCTCAACTCTGTTAGTTGAATTCGGAGAACAGAAAGGGGTTTCAGAGAATGCTTCTGTGTAGTTTTTAATTGGAGATATCCCTTTTTCCTTTATTACAATCTTAGTGCTCCGAATGTCCACTTGCATTTTCTACAAAAAGATTGTTTCATAACTGCTCAATCAAAAATATGGTTTAGCTCTGTTAACTGAATTTACAGATCAGAAATAAGTTTCACAGAATGCATCTGTGTAGTTTTTATTTGAAGATATTCTTTTTCCCAGTGTAGGCCTCTTAGCGCTTAGAATGTCCAATTGCAGTTTCTACAAAAAGAATGTTTCAGAACGGCTCAATCATAAGTAAGGTTCAACTCTGTTAGTTGAATGCAAAGAACAGAAAGAAGTTTCACAGAATGCTACTGTGTAGTTTATATTTGAATATATTCCTTTTTCCACTATTACCCTCTTAGCGCTCCGAATGTCCACTAGCATTTTCTACAGATAGAGTCTTCGGAACTGCGCAATCAAAAGTATGGTTTAACTCTGTTAGCTGAATGCACACATCAGAAATAAGTTTCACACAATGCTTCTGTGTAGTTTTTATTTGAAGATATTTTTTTTCCCAATATAGGCCTCTTAGCGCTCAGAATGTCCAATTGCAGTTTCTACAGAAAGAGTGTTCCAGAACGGCTCAATCAAAAGTAAGGTTCAACTCTGTTAGCTGAATGCACAGAACAGAAGGATGTTTCATACAATGCTTCTGTGTAGTTTATATTTGAACATATTCTTTTTTCCACTATTACCCACTTAGCGCTACGAATGTCCAGTTGCATTTTCTACAGACAGAGTGTTTCAAAACTGCTCAATCAAAAGTATGGTTTAACTCTGTTAGCTGAATGCTCAGATCAGAAAGAAGTTTCACAGAATGCTTCTGTGTAGTTTATATTTGAATATATTCCTTTTTCCACTACTACCCTCTTAGCGCTCCAAATGTCCAGTTGCATTTTCTACAGAAAGAGTGTTCAGATCTGCTGAATCAAAAGTATGGTTTAACTCTGTTAGCTGAATGCACAGATCTGAAAGAAGTTTCACCGAATGATTCTGTGTAGTTTATATTTGAAGACATTCCTTTTTCCACTATTACCCTCTTAGCGCTCCGAATCTCCACTTGCATTTTCTACAGAAAGAGTGTTTCAGAACGGCTCAATCAAAACTAAGGTTCAAATCTTTTAGTTGAATGAACAGAACAGAAAGAAGTTTCACAGAATGCTTCTGTGTAGTTTTTATTTGTAGATATTCTTTTTCCCAATATAGGCCTCTTAGCACTCAGAATGTCCAATTGCAGTTTCTACAGAAAGAGTGTTTCAGAACGGCTCAATCAAAAGTAAGGTTCAACCCTGGTAGTTGAATGCACAGAACAGAAGGAATTTTCACAGAATGCTTCTGTGTAGTTTATATTTGAAAATATTCCTTTTTCCACTATTACCCTCTTAGCGCTCCGAATGTCCACTTGCATTTTCTACAGAAAGAGTGTTCTGAACTGCGCAATCAAATGTATGGTTTAACTCTGTTAGCTGAATGCACATATCAGAAATAAGTTTCACACAATGCTTCTGTGTAGTTTTTATTTGAAGATATTATTTTTCCCAATATAGGCCTCTTAGCGCTCAGAATGTCCAATTGCAGTTTCTACAGAAAGAGTGTTTCAGAACGGCTCAATCAAATGTAAGGTTCAACTTTCTTAGTTGAATGCACAGAACAGAAAGAAGTTTCACAGAATGCTTCTGTGTAGTATTTAGTTGAAGATACTACTTTTTGGACTATTACCCACTTAGCGCTCCGAATATCCACTGGCACTTTCTACACAAAGAGTGTTTCAGAACTGCTCCTTCAAAAGTAAGGCTCAAATCTGTTAGTTGAATGCGGAGAACAGAAAGGGGTTTCAGAGAATTCTTCTGTGTAGTTTTTAATTTGAGATATTCCTTTTTCCTCTATTACAATCTTAGCGCTCCGAATGTCCACTTGCATTTTCTACAAAAAGAGTGTTTCACAACTGCTCAATCAAAAATATGGTTTAGCTCTGTTAACTGAATTTGCAGATCAGAAATAAGTTTCACAGAATGCATCTGTGTAGTTTTTATTTGAAGATATTCTTTTTCCCAATGTAGGCCTCTTAGCGCTTAGAATGTCCAATTGCAGTTTCTACAGAAAGAGTGTTTCAGAACGGCTCAATCAAAAGTAAGGTTCAACACTGTTAGTTGAATGCACAGAAGAGAAAGAAGTTTCACGGAATGCTACTGTGTAGTTTATATTTGAATATATCCCTTTTTCCACTATTACCCTCTTAGCGCTCCGAATGTCCACTTGCATTTTCTACAGAAAGAGTGTTCTGAACTGCGCAATCAAAAGTATGGTTTAACTCTGTTAGCTGAATGCACATATCAGAAATAAGTTTCAAACAATGCTTCTGTGTAATTTATATTTGAAGGTATTATTTTTCCCAATATAGGCCTCAGCGCTCAGAATGTCCAATTGCAGTTTCTACAGAAAGAGTGTTTCAGAACGGCTCAATCAAATGTAAGGTTCAACTCTCTTAGTTGAATGCACAGAACAGAAAGTAGTTTCACTGAATGCTTCTGTGTAGTATTTAGTTGAAGATACTCCTTTTTGGACTATTACACACTTAGCGCTCCGAATATCCACTGGCAGTTTCTACACAAAGAGTGTTTCAGAACTGCTCCTTCAAAAGTAAGGCTCAACCCTGTTAGTTGAATTCGGAGAACAGAAAGGGGTTTCAGAGAATGCTTCTGTGTAGTTTTTAATTGGAGATATCCCTTTTTCCTCTATTACAATCTTAGTGCTCCGAATGTCCACTTGCATTTTCTACAAAAAGATTGTTTCATAACTGCTCAATCGAAAATATGGTTTAGCTCTCTTAACTGAATTTACAGATCAGAAATAAGTTTCACAGAATGCATCTGTGTAGTTTTTATTTGAAGATATTCTTTTTCCCAGTGTAGGCCTCTTAGCGCTTAGAATGTCCAATTGCAGTTTCTACAAAAAGAATGTTTCAGAATGGCTCAATCAAAAGTAAGGTTCAACCCTGTTAGTTGAATGCACGGAACAGAAAGAAGTTTCACAGAATGCTACTGTGTAGTTTATATTTGAATATATTCCTTTTTCCACTATTACCCTCTTAGCGCTCCGAATGTCCACTTGCATTTTCTACAGAAAGAGTGTTCGGAACTGCGCAATCAAAAGTATGGTTTAACTCTGTTAGCTGAATGCACACATCAGAAATAAGTTTCACACAATGCTTCTGTGTAGTTTTTAATTGAAGATACTATTTTTCCCAATATAGGCCTCTTAGCGCTCAGAATGTCCAATTGCAGTTTCTACAGAAAGAGTGTTCCAGAACGGCTCAATCAAAAGTAAGGTTCAACTCTGTTAGCTGAATGCACAGAACAGAAAGATGTTTCATACAATGCTTCTGTGTAGTTTATATTTGAACATATCCTTTTTTCCACTATTACCCACTTAGCGCTACGAATGTCCAGTTGCATTTTCTACAGACAGACTGTTTCAAAACTGCTCAATCAAAAGTATGGTTTAACTCTGTTAGCTGAATGCTCAGATCAGAAAGAAGTTTCACAGAATGCTTCTGTGTAGTTTATATTTGAATATATTCCTTTTTCCACTACTACCCTCTTAGCGCTCCAAATGTCCAGTTGCATTTTCTACAGAAAGAGTGTTCAGATCTGCTCTATCAAAAGTATGGTTTAACTCTGTTAGCTGAATGCACAGATCAGAAAGAAGTTTCACAGAATGATTCTGTGTAGTTTATATTTGAAGACATTACTTTTTCCACTATTACCCTCTTAGCGCTCCGAATCTCCACTTGCATTTTCTACAGAAAGAGAGTTTCAGAACGGCTCAATCAAAACTAAGGTCCAAATCTTTTAGTTGAATGAACAGAACAGAAATAAGTTTCACAGAATGCTTCTGTGTAGTTTTTATTTGTAGATATTCTTTTTCCCAATATAGGCCTCTTAGCGCTCAGAATGTCCAATTGCAGTTTCTACAGAAAGAGTGTTTCAGAACGGCTCAATCAAAAGTTAGGTTCAACCCTGGTAGTTGAATGCACAGAACAGAAGGAAGTTTCACAGAATGCTTCTGTGTAGTTTATATTTGAATATATTCCTTTTTCCACTATTACCCTCTTAGCGCTCCGAATGTCCACTTGCATTTTCTACAGAAAGAGTTTTCTGAACTGCGCAATCAAAAGTATGGTTTAACTCTGGTAGCTGAATGCACATATCAGAAATAAATTTCAAACAATGCTTCTGTGTAGTTTTTATTTGAAGATATTATTTTTCCCAATATAGGCCTCTTAGCGCTCAGAATGTCCAATAGCAGTTTCTACAGAAAGAGTGTTCCAGAACGGCTCAATCAAATGTAAGGTTCAACTTTCTTAGTTGAATGCACAGAACAGAAAGAAGTTTCACAGAATGCTTCTGTGTAGTATTTAGTTGAAGATACTACTTTTTGGACTATTACCCACTTAGCGCTCCGAATATCCACTGGCAGTTTCTACACAAAGAGTGTTTCAGAACTGCTCCTTCAAAAGTAATGCTCAACTCTGTTAGTTGAATGCGGAGAACAGAAAGGGGTTTCAGAGAATGCTTCTGTGTAGTTTTTAATTGGAGATATTCCTTTTTCCTCTATTACAATCTTAGCGCTCCGAATGTCCACTTGCATTTTCTACAAAAAGAGTGTTTCACAACTGCTCAATCAAAATTATGGTTTAGCTCTGTTAACTGAATTTACAGATCAGAAATAAGTTTCACAGAATGCATCTGTGTAGTTTTTATTTGAAGATATTCTTTTTCCCAATGTAGGCCTCTTAGCGCTTAGAATGTCCAATTGCAGTTTCTACAGAAAGAGTGTTTCAGAACGGCTCAATCAAAAGTAAGGTTCAACTCTGTTAGTTGAATGCACAGAACAGAAAGAAGTTTCATACAATGCTTCTGTGTAGTTTATATTTGAACATATTCTTTTTTCCAATATTACCCACTTAGTGCTACGAATGACCAGTTGCATTTTCTACAGACAGAGTGTTTCAAAACTGCTCAATCAAAAGTATGGTTTAACTCTGTTAGCTGAATGCTCAGATCAGAAAGAAGTTTCACAGAATGCTTCTGTGTAGTTTATATTTGAATATATTCCTTTTTCCACTACTACCCTCTTAGCGCTCCAAATGTCCAGTTGCATTTTCTACAGAAAGAGTGTTCAGATCTGCTGAATCAAAAGTATGGTTTAACTCTGTTAGCTTAATGCACAGATCAGAAAGAAGTTTCACAGAATCATTCTGTGCAGTTTATATTTGAAGACATTCCATTTTCCACTATTACCCTCTTAGCGCTCCGAATCTCCACTTGCATTTTCTACAGAAAGAGTGTTTCAGAACGGCTCAATCAAATCTAAGTTTCAAATCTGTTAGTTGAATGCACAGAACAGAATGTAGTTTCACAGATTGCTTCTGTGTAGTTTGTATTTGAAGATATTCCTTTTTCCACTGTTACCCTCTTAGAGCTCAGAATGTCCACTTGCATTTTCTACAGAAAGTGTGTTCAGAACTGCTCTATCAAAAGTATGATTTAACTCTGTTAGGTGAATGCACAGATCAGAAATATGTTTCACAGAATTCTTCTGTGTAGTTTATATATGAAGATATTCCATTTTCCACTATTACCCACTTAGCTCTCTGAATGTCCAGTTGCATTTTCTGCAGAAAGAGTGTTTCAGAACTGCTCAATCAAAAGTATGGTTTAGGCCGGGCGCGGTGGCTCACGCTTGTAATCCCAGCACTTTGGGAGGCCGAGGCGGGCGGATCACGAGGTCAGGAGATCGAGACCACGGTGAAACCCCGTCTCTACTAAAACTACAAAAAATTAGCCGGGCGTGGTGGCGGGCGCCTGTAGTCCCAGCTACTCGTAGAGGCTGAGACGGGAGAATGGCGTGAACCCGGGAGGCGGAGCTTGCAGTGAGCCGAGACTGCGCCACTGCACTCCAGCCTGGGCGACAGAGCGAGACTCCGTCTCAAAAAAAAAAAAAAAAAAAAAAAAAAAAAAAAAAAAAAAAAGTATGGTTTAGCTCTGTTAGCTGAATGCACAGATCAGAAAGATGTTTCACAGAATGCTGCTGTGTAGTGTTTATATGGAGATATTCTTTTTACCAATATAGGCCTCTTAGCGCACAGAATGTCCAATTGCAGTTTCTACAGAAAGATTGTTTCAGAAAGGCTCAATCAAAAGTAAGGTTCAACTCTGTTAGTTGAATGAACAGAACAGAAAGAAGTTTCAGAGAATGATTCTGTGTAGTTTATATTTGAAGATATTCCTTTTTCCACTATTACCTTCTAAGCGCTCCGAATGTCCACTTGCATTTTCTACAGAAAGAGTGTTTCCGAACTGCTCAATCAAAAGTATGGTTTAACTCTGTTAGCTGAATGCACAGATCAGTACGAAGTTTCACAGAATGTTTCTGTGTAGTTTTCATTTGAAGATAGTCCTTTCTCATATATAGGCCTCTTAGCGCTCTGAATATCCAATTGCAGTTTCTACAGAAAGAGTGTTTCAGAACGGCTCAATGAAAAGTAGGGTTCAACTCTTTTAGTTGAATTCACAGAACAGAAAGAAGTTTCACAGAATGCTTCTGTGTAGTATTTATTTGAAGGTATTCCTTTTTCCACTATTAACCTCTTAGAGCTCAAAATGTCCAGTTGCATTTTCTACAGAAGGAGTGTTCAGAACTGCTCAAACATAAGTGTGGTTTAACCCTGTTAGGTGAATGCAAAGATCAGAAAGAAGTTTCACAGAATTCTTCTGTGTAGTTTATATTTGAAGATATTCCATTTTTCACTATTACCCACTTAGCGCTCTGAATCTCCAGTTGCATTATCTACAGAAAGATTGTTTCAGAACTGCTCAATCAAAAGAATGGTTTAACTGTGTTAGCTGAATGCACAGAACAGAAAGAAGTTTCACAGAATGCTGCGGTGTAATGTTTATATGAAGATATTCTTTTTACCAATATAGGCCTCTTAGCGCTCAGAATGTCCAATTGCAGTTTCTACAGAAAGGGTGTTTCAGAAAAGCTCAATCAAAAGTAAGGTTCAACTATGTTAGTTGAATGCACAGAACAAAAAGAAGTTTCACAGAATGCTTCTGTGTAGTTTATATTTGAATATATTGCTTTTTCCAATACTACCCTCTTAGCGCTCCAAATGTCCAGTTGCATTTTCTACAGAAAGAGTGTTCAGAACTGCTCAATCAAATGTATGATTTAACTCTCTTAGCTGAATGCACAGATTAGAAAGAAGTTGCACAGAATTCTTCTGTGTAGTTTTTATTTGAAGATATTCTTTTTCCCAATATAGGCCTCTAGCGCTCAGATTGTCCAATTGAAGTTTCTACACAAAGAGTGTTTCAGAACTGCTCCTTCAAATGTAGGGCTCAACTCTGTTATTTGAATGCACAGAACAGAAAGTTGTTTCACAGAATGCTTCTCTGTAATTCATATTTGACGATATTACTTTTTCCACTATTACCCACTTAGAGCTCCGAATGTCCACTTGCATTTTCTACAGAAAGAGTGTTCAGAACTGCTCAATCAAAAGTATGGTTTAACTCTGTTAGTTGAATGCACAGATCAGAAAGAAGTTTCACAGAATTCTTCTGTGTAGTTTTTATTTGAAGATATTCCTTTTTCCAATATAGGTCTCTTAGCGCTCAGAATGTCCAATTGCAGTATCTGCAGAAAGAGAGTTTCAGAACTGCTCAATCAAAAGTAAGGTTCAATACTGTTAGTTGAATGCACGGAACAGAAAGAAGTTTCAGAGAATGCTTCTGTGTAGTTTATATTTGAAGATATTCCTTTTTTCACTATTACCCTCTTAGCGCTCCGAATCACCACTTGCATTTTCTACAGAAAGAGTGTTTCAGAACGGCTCAATCAAAAGTAAGGTTCAACTCTTTTAGTTGAATGAACAGAACAGAAAGAAGTTTCACAGAATGCTTCTGTGTAGTATTTAGTTATAGATATTCCTTTTTCAACTATTACCCTCTTAGCGTTCCGAATGTCCACTGGCAGTTTCTACACAATGAGTGTTTCAGAACAGCTCCTTCAAAGTAAGGCTCAAATCTGTTAATTGAATGCAGAGAACAGAAAAGTGTTTCACAGAATGCTTCTGTGTAGTTTTAATTTGGGGATATTCCTTTTTCCACTAATACAATCTTAGCGCTCCGAATGTCCACTTGCATTTTCTACAGAAAGAGTGTCTCATAAATTCTCAATCAAAAGTATTGTTTAACTCTGTTAGCTGAATGCACAGGTCAGAAATAAGTTTCACAGAATGCTTCTGAGTAGTTTTTATTTGGAGATATTCTTTTTCCCAATATAGGCCACTTAGCGCTCAGAATGTCCAATTGCAGTTTCTACATAATGAGTGTTTCAGAAGGCTCAATCAAAAGTAAGGTTCAACTCTGTTAGTTGAATGCACAGAACAGAAAGAAGTTTCACAGAATGCTTCTGTGTAGTTTATATTTGAATGTATTCCTTTTTCCACTATTACCATCTTAGCGCTCCGAATGTCCACTTGCATTTTATATAGAAAGAGGGTTTCAGAACGGTTCCATCAAAAGTAAGGTTCAACTCTGTTACTTGAATGCACAGAACAGCAAGAAGTTTAACAGAATGCTTCTGTGTAGTTTATATTTGAATATATTCCTTTTTCCAGTATTACCCTCTTAGTGCTCCGAATGTCCACTTGCATTTTCTACAGAAAGAGTGTTCAGAACGGCTCAATCAAAAGTATGGTTTTACTCTGTTATTTGAATGCACATATCAGAAATAAGTTTCACAGAATCCTTCCGTGTAGTATTTTGTTGAAGATATTCCTTTTTCGACTATTATCCTCTTAGCTCTCCGAATGTCCAATTTCAGTTTCTACACAAAGAGTGTTTCAGAACTGCTCCTTCAAACGTAAGGCTCAACTCTGTTAGTTGAATGCAGAGAACAGAAAGGAGTTACACAGAATGCCTCTGTGTAGTTTATATTTGAATATATTCCCTTTTTCAGTATTACCCTCTTAGCGCTCCGAATGTCCACTTGCATTTTCTACAGAAAGAGTGTTCAGAACTGCTCAATCAAAAGTATGGTTTAACTCTGTTAGCTGAATGCACAGATCAGAAAGAATTTTCACAGAATGCTTCTGTGTACTTTTTATTTGAAGACATTCCTTTCTCCAATATAGGAGTCTTAGCGCTCAGTATGTCCAATTGCAGTATCTACAGAAAGAGTGTTTCTGAACTGCTCAATCAAATGTAAGGTTCAACTCTGTTAGTTGAATGAACGGAACAGAAAGAAGTTTCATAGAATGCTTCTGTGTAGTTTATATTTGAAGATGTTCCTTTTTCCACTATTACCTTCTAAGCGCTCCGAATGTCCACTTGCATTTTCTACAGAAAGAGTGTTTCCGAACTGCTCAATCAAAAGTATGGTTTAATTCTGTTAGCTGAATGCACAGATCAGTACGAAGTTTCACGGAATGCTTCTGTGTAGTTTTTATTTGAAGATAGTCCTTTTTCCAATATAGGCCTCTTAGCGCTCCGAATATCCAATTGCAGTTTCTACAGAAAGAGTGTTTCAGAATGGCTCAATCAAAAGTAGGGTTCAACTCTTTTAGTTGAATGCACAGAACAGAAAGTAGTTTCACAGAATGCTTCTGTGTAGTATTTATTTGAATATATTCCTTTTTCCACTATTACCCTCTTAGCGCTCCGAATGTCCACTTGCAGTTTCTACAGAAAGAGTGTTTCAGGACTGCTCCTTCAAAAATAAGGCTCAACCCTGTTAGTTGAAAGCAGAGAACAGAAACAAGTTTCAGAGAATGCGTCTGTGTAGTTTTTATTTGAAGATATTCCTTTTTCCACAATTACCATCTTAGCGCACCGAATGACCACTTGCATTTTCTACAGAAAGAGTGTTTCAGAACTGCTAAATCAAAAGTATTGTTTAACTCTGTTAGCTGAATGCACAGATAAGAAAGAAGTTTCACAGAATGCATCTGTTTAGTTTTTATTTTAAGATATTCTTTATCCCAATATTGGCATCATAGCGCTCAGTATGTTAAATTGCAGTTTCTACAGAAAGAGTGTTTCAGAACGGCTCTATCAAAAGTAAGGTTCAACTCTGTTAGTTGAATGCACAGAACAAAAAGAATTTTCACAGAATGCTTCTCAGTAGTTTATATTTGAATATATTCCTTTTTCCACTATTACCCTCTTAGCGCTCCGAATGTCCACTTGCATTTTCTACATAAAGAGTGTTCAGAACGGCTCAATCAAAAATATGGTTTTACTCTGTTAGTTAAATGCACATATCAGAAATAAGTTTCAGAGAAGGCTTCTGTGTAGTATTTAGTTGAAGATATTCCTTTTTTGAATATTAACCTCTTAGCGCTCCGAATGTCCACTGGCAGTTTCTACACAAAGAGTTTTTCAGAACTGCTCCTTCAAAAGTAATGCTCAACACTGTAAGTTGAGTGCAGAGAACAGAAAGAAGTTTCACAGAATGCTTCTGTGTAGTTTATATTTGAATATATTCCTTTTTTCAGTATTACCCTCTTAGCGCTCCGAATGTCCACCTGCATTTTCTACAAAAAGAGTGTTCAGAACTGCTCAATCAAAAGTATGGTTTATCTCTGTTAGCTGAATGCACATATCAGTATGAAGTTTCACAGAATGCTTCTGTGTAGTTTTTATTTGAAGATAGTCCTTTTTCAAATATAGGCCTCTTAGCGCTCCGAATATCCAATTGCAGTTTCTACAGAAAGAGTGTTTCAGAACGGCAAAATGAAAAGTAGGGTTCAACACTTTTTGTTGAATTCACAGAACAGAAAGTAGTTTCACAGATTGCTTCTGTGTAGTATTTATTTGAAGGTATTCCTTTTTCCACTATTACCCTAGTAGCTCTCGGAATGTCCACCTGCAGTTTCTACAGAAAGTGTGTTTCAGGGCTGCTCCTTCAAAAATAAGGCTCAACTCTGTTAGTTGAATGCAGAGAACAGAAAGAAGTTTCAGAGAATGCCTCTGTGTAGTTTTTATTTGAAGATATTACTTTTTCCACAATTACCAACTTAGCGCACCGAATGTCCACTTGCATTTTCTACAGAAAGAGTGTTTCAGAACTGCTAAATCAAATGTATCATTTAATTCTGTTAGCTGAATGCACAGATCAGAAAGTAGTTTCAGAGAATGCATCTCTGTAGTTTTTATTTGAAGATATTATTTTTCTCAATATAGGACTCTTAGCGTTCAGAAATCCAATTACACTTTCTACAGAAAGAGTGTTTCAGAACTGCTCAATCAAAATTAAGGTTCAACTCTGTTAGTTGAATGCACAGAACAGAATGTAGTTTCACAGAATGCTTCTGTGTAGTTTATATTTGAATATATTCCATTTTCCACTATTACCCACTTAGCGCTCTGAATGTCCAGTTGCATTTTCTACAGAAAGAGTGTTTCAGAACTGCTCAATCAAAAGTATGGTTTAACTCTGTTAGCTGAATGCACAGATCAGAAAGAAGCTTCACAGAATGCTGCTGTGTAGTGTTTATATGAAGATATTTTTTTACCAATATAGGCCTCTTAGATCTCCGAATGTCCACTTGCATTTTCTACAGAAAGTGTGTTCAGAACTGCTCTATCAAAAGTATGGTTTAACTGTGTTAGGTGAATGCACAGATCAGAAATAAGTTTCACAGAATTCTTCTGTGTAGTTTATATTTGAAGATATTCCATTTTCCACTATTACCCACTTAGCGCTCTGAATGTCCAGTTGCATTTTCTACAGAAAGAGTGTTTCAGAACTGCTCAATCAAAAGTATGGTTTAACTCTGTTAGCTGAATGCACAGATCAGAAAGAAGTTTCACAGAATGCTGCTGTGTAGTGTTTATATGAAGATATTCTTTTTACCAATATAGGCCTCTTAGCGCTCAGAATGTCCAATTGCATTTTCTACAGAAAGAGTGTTTCAGAAAGGCTCAATCAAAAGTAAGGTTCAACTATGTTAGTTGAATGCACAGAACAGAAACAAGTTTCACAGAATGCTTCTGTGTAGTTTATATTTGAATATATTCCTTTTTGCACTACTACCCTCTTAGCGCTCCAAATGTCCAGTTGTATTTTCTACAGAAAGAGTGTTCAGAACTGATCAATCAAATGTATGATTTAACTCTGTTAGCTGAATGCACAGATCAGAAAAAGTGTCACAGAATGCTTCTGTGTAGTTTTTATTTGAAGATATTCTTTTTCCCAATATAGGCCTCTTATCGCTCAGATTGTCCAATTGAATTTTCTACAGAAAGAGTGTTTCAGAATGGCTCTATCAAAAGTAAGGTTCAACTCTGTTATTTGAATGCACAGAACAGAAAGTAGTTTCACAGAATGCTTGTCTGTAGTTCTTATTTGACGATATTACTTTTTCCACTATTACCCTCTTAGAGCTCCGAATGTCCACTT
The DNA here is from genome assembly GCF_028878055.3 of Symphalangus syndactylus. Lineage (NCBI taxonomy): Eukaryota > Metazoa > Chordata > Mammalia > Primates > Hylobatidae > Symphalangus > Symphalangus syndactylus. Next base: position 4,856,242 of record NC_072436.2, read on the forward strand.
GCATTTTCTACAGAAAGAGTGTTCAGAACTGCTCAATCAAAAGTATGGTTTAACTCTGTTAGTTGAATGCACAGATCAGAAAGAAGTTTCACAGAATTCTTTTGTGTAGTTTTTATTTGAAGATATTCCTTTTTCCAATATAGGACTCTTAGCGTTCAGAATTTCCAATTGCAGTATCTACAGAAAGAGAGTTTCAGAACTGGTCAATCAAAAGTAAGGTTCAATATTGTTAGTTGAATGCAAGGAACAGAAAGAAGTTCTACAGAATGCTTCTGTGTAGTTTATATTTGAAGATATTCCTTTTTCCTCTATTACCCTCTTAGCGCTCCGAATCACCACTTGCATTTTCTACAGAAAGAGTGTTTCAGAACGGCTCAATCAAAAGTAAGGTTCAACTCTTTTAGTTGAATGCACAGAAAAGAAAGAAGTTTCACAGAATACTTCTGTTTAGTATTTAGTTGAAGATATTCCTTTTTCGACTATTACCCTCTTAGCGTTCCGAATGTCCACTGGCAGTTTCTACACAAAGAGTGTTTCAGAACAGCTCCTTCAAAAGTAAGGCTCAACTCTGTTAGTTTAATGCAGAGAACAGAAAGGAGTTTCAGAGAATGCTTCTGTGTAGTTTTTATTTGGGGATATTCCTTTTTCCACTATTACAATCTTAGCGCTCCTAATGTCCACTTGCATTTCCTACAGAAACAGTGTTTAATAACTGCTCAATCAAAAGTATGGTTTAACTCTGTTAGCTGAATGCACAGATCAGAAATAAGTTTCACAGAATTCTTCTGAGTAGTTTTTATTTGGAGATATTCTTTTTCCCAATATAGGCCACTTAGCGCTCAGAATGTCCAATTGCAGTTTCTACAGAATGAGTGTTTCAGGACGGCTCAATCAAAAGTAAGGTTCAACTCTGTTAGTTGAATGCACAGAACAGAAAGAAGTTTCACAGAATTCTTCTGTGTAGTTTATATTTGAATATATTCCTTTTTCCTGAATTACCTTCTTAGTGCTCCGAATGTCCACTTGCATTTTCTTCAGAAAGAGTGTTCCTAATGGCTCAATCAAAAGTATGGTTTTACTCTGTTAGTTGAATGCACATATCAGAAATAAGTTTCACAGAATGCTTCTGTGTAGTATTTAGCTGAAGATATTCCTTTTTCGACTTTTATCCTCTTAGCTCTCCGAGTGTCCAATTTCAGTTTCTACACAAAGAGTGTTTCGGAACTGCTCCTTCAAAAGTAAGGCTCAACTCTGTTAGTTGAATGCAGAGAACAGAAAGAAGTTGCAGAGAACAGAAAGAAATTTCACAGAATGCTTCTGTTTACTTTATATTTGAATATATTCCTTTTTCCACTACTACCCTCTTAGCGCTGCAAATGTCCAGTTGCATTTTCTACAGAAAGAGTGTTCAGAACTGCTCAATCAAAAGTACGGTTTAACTCTGTTAGCTGAATGCACAGATCAGAAAGATGTTTCACAGAATGATTCTGTGTAGTTTATATTTGAAGATATTCCTTTCTGTTCTCTGTATTAAAATCAATCAAAAAATTATATTGAAATTGAAATACTGAATTTTATACTAAAGACAAGGCATACAACTGAAAATGAAATTTTCCAGGTGAAAATTTCCAAATCATAAATATGTAGGGACAAAAAACTTTATTTATAAAGAAAAAGATAATTCTAATTAATTGATGATTCAAAGGTTTACAACTTTAAAAGTAAATATTATCTTTGAAGTAAAGTCCATTTAAATTATTTATGCCGCCAAAATTTTAGTAATTGTATATGTATATCATGTAAACTTTTTCGAGAAAGATGGAATTGGAAATGTTAGACTATTATGCGGAAAAAATCACCTAAAGGAAAAAATTATCTCCTCATGAAATATTACTTTAGCCACTTTGACAGGTGTAGGTAAAAGAACACTTAATGCACATCAATATGATTAGGAGATGCGCGCTTAGAAATACGTTATCATTGAAAAGAGAATTGTATTATCAGGTTTGCAGGGGCCCTTCTTATCCTTCATATTTATGTAACTTTGTCATCTATAGAAAGATTATAAGAATTTTAAAAATAGCTGATAGTTAAGAAACATCACCATAACACTGTGCTGAATGCATAATAAAACATTTCCCTTCTCTCTAAAAGCCTTTTAAAATTATGTACCATAATCAGTATGGCCAGCAGAGGGTCATTTCCATGTTCAAGTTCCTCTGTTTCTCGAGGGTGAGAATCCTTCTATAGTCTTCTGAGGGTGACACTGTAGTGTTTTCTTAGCCTGATTATTTTTATCTATTTTTTCCGATCCTTTCCTTTGTATATTTACATTTTACATATTGAAAGTTATTTTTTCAAATATTTTATATGCAAATTTACAAAGTACAACGACTGTACATTAAAATAACTTATTTATGCCATATGGAAGATTAAATATAATTTTACAATATCTAATATTGATTGTTTAGTTTCTAATCATTGATACTTGACATGATTTTTCCCAGCATACCTCAAAATATTCTTCAAAATCCTGCGAATTAATTCCTGTAACACTTCTGAGGTGTATTAATAAGCTAGAGATGTAAAGAAGATTTGCAGAGAAAATTAGGTTCCCAAATTAGAAATTTTGTCCCACTATCGACTAGAAACCTCTTGAAATGATCAAAAACAATAATAATGCATGTCATAGAGGAAAACCAATAAGGCTGCTGCAGCATGACTACCTCTGTGACCTCATACAAGTTACGTGTGGGTCCCTACTTCTGTGACCTCAGACAAGTTACGTGTGGGTCCGCACTTATTTTCTTCATCTCTAATAAATATTTGACAAATCTCATTTTCAAAAGTCTTTTAAGGCCTATCCACCTTTATTTTTCAGATGGAGTTTTGCTCTCATTGCCCAGGCTGCAGTGCAATGTCATGGTCTCGGCTCACACAACCTCCGACTCCCGGGTTCATGTGATTCTCCTGCCTCCACCTCCTGAGTAGCTGGGATTACAGGTGTGCAACACAACGCCCAGCTAATTTTTTGTATTTTTAGTAGAGATGGGGTTTCACCATGTTGGTCAGGCTGGTCTTGAACTCCCGACCTCAGGTGATCTGCACGCCTCGGCCTCTCAAAGTGCTGGGATTACAGGCATGAGCAACCGCGGCCTGTGAGGGCTTTCTACTTTTAAGATGTCAGGACGTATAGCCTGGGAGGTAAATGGTAGTATATATATACATATATATATATATATGTATATATATATACACACACACACTGTATATATATACATATATACAGTATATTATACTATATATACATATATACTGAATATTATACTCTATATATACATATCTACTGTATATTATATGTATATATATATATACACATACACACATACACACATACACACATGAGACAGAGAGAAGAGATAGACAATTTCATGTGAAAATATAAACTGTTAACATAATATTTTGCTTCTCTGAGGAATATTTAGCATTGTTCTCAATCTTCTCTGCAGAATTTAAGCATTTTTCTCAGAACTCACCAGATAGAATGAGGGAGGGGCCATATGATACGAGCCAGAGATGAAGGGAGAACAATAGAGAGGGTGCTTTGGGAAAAATAGTACAGTAAGGCTAGGGAATACTTCTCTCCAACAAAAAGACCAAGGTCACAGCTGTATCTCTTCAGAAGCCAAACTTTCTTTTAAAATGTCAATTTCCATCTATTTCTTGCTTCACAGACATTCCATTCATTGCTGGATTTCAAATAAAGCCTTTCCATGTGCAACCTTTCTATAGAAAAAGAGAAATATGGGGGACAGTACAGTCTAAGAAGTGATTAAGAATATCTAGTGGACTTTCCCAGACTGTAAATCTTTACATATATCTGAGCCTAATGAGGTGATTTATTGTGCTATAATGCACAGTGAACTATACAGATGCTTCTTTTTGATCATGCTGCAGAATGGAACTAAATACTAAATACCAAATAGCACTCCCATGATTCTTATACATGTCATTCATATGGCATATTTATGCTTTTTTATATAGCAATTCTTATTCTTAGCTCTTAGGCAATTACGGAATCTTTTTGTCATTTTAATAATCATGCTCCATTTGAGTTATGCAAGGTAGAAATTCTAAGTAGAAAATCTTGTTTTTATTGAAAGTTTTTAGTAAACATTTTGGAAAAAGTCTGTTTTTTGATGCTACTTCTGCACGCTTTCTCAACATGATATTACTTGGTATTGTCCTTATTAACCATAGTACACCATATTCTGCAAATGTTAGAGAGGGTTAAAAATCAGTCATGTATAAGTAAAGCTAATGAAATAGAAAGGAAACCATATTTAGGAAATGGAAGGCAGAAGCAAATGTATTAACCGTGAGTTAGAAACGGTTTAGTCTTTGGAATGAAGCAGCAAGAGTTTAAAAATCTGGTTTGTGATTCACTAGCTTTGTGACCTTGGAGAATTACTTCAGATTTCTGAGTATCAGTTTAGTAGGTGATATCAATTGCAACTTCGCAGAAATATCACAAGTATTAAATAAAGGACTTAGTATCTGGGAGAGCATAGAAAATTACTAATAGTTACATTTTTGTTAATATTACCGTTATTATTATCATACGTATAGTATTTTCTTTCACTGACAATGCATTTAGGACATAAGGAGAACTATAGAACAGTGCTTCTCCAACTTAAATGCAGAGCATGAATCACCTGGAGTTTTGTCAAAATGCGAATTCTGACTCAGTAGCCCTGCAAACTAAGGAAATCTTGATAATGCTGGTGCTGCTAGTTCACCAACAGACCACACGTTTTGCAACAGCTATATAGAATGTCCTGTTTCTTTTTTTAATCACAAAACATGGCAAGCTCTAAAATAAAGCAGAATAACAGATTTAAATGTTAATACTCATGTCCTCAATTTATAATTTCTCCCTCCCTAACAATGGTATAATTCTGATTAAAAATTAGCAAAGAAAAAAATGGAAATTAATCTTCCTATGTTTATTCTTTTAACAAATTCTGTGTGATTACTACTGGGTTACTTGCTGTAGGAAATAGAAAAATTGCTTTGACATAGATCCTCAAGAATCTGTCCCACTACAAGCTTATTTTTGTAGGAAGCTAAAAGATTTATATAAATAACCGTAATTAAAGAGACAAATGAAGAAGTGCAATGAAAGACGTAGGGAAAGTGCTAGAGGAGTTCGGGGTGGAGGAAAATTATCCTATAATAATATCTATGCGTAACATTATGCTATCTTCCCTAACCAGCGCTTGACCAGATTGTCACAGTGAACTTTGGTCCTTTCTTATATCTTAGTTTTGGTTCCCACATCCTTCTGTTTGGGGAAGTTCTTGTTTTCCTCATGTAATGACAACAACACTTAAACAATGTATACTAGATAAAAGGAACTATATTGCTTTATTTACATAGTTAATTTAATTTGTACAATGAACTATGAAGTAATCAGCATTATTTCCTTCATTTTACATATGAGAAAATGGAGAATCAGCGACATTGAATCATCTCAAGTTTCTAAAATATCCACTCTCACCAGGCTGTTTACCCTGTTTTTGTCTGTATGCTGCTATAACAAAATGCCACAGATTGAGTAATTCATAAAAAACAGAAATGTATTTCTCACAGTTCTGGGGCTGAGAAGTCCGAAATCAAGGCAGTGGAGATTTGGCAGTTGGTCCCGAGGTGGCACCTTCTTGCTTCGTCTTCACGTGACAAAAGTGGGCAAAAACGGACAATGTAACGACATGGCAGAAGAGACTGAGGAGCCCGGCATTCCTCTAAAGCATCTCTTACGAGGACGTTTATCTCATTCATGAGGGTGGATCCTTCTTCATTTAATCACTTAACCAAAAGCCCCATCTCTTGATGTCATTGTCCTGGGATTTTAGTTTCAACATACAAACTTTGGATGGGCACATAGGTTCAAATCATAGCACCCTCCAAATTATAATGCCTCTCTCATGCCTGTTCTCCTTGAAGTACCCTCTGGTTTTGCTCTCTTCATTCTTGCCATCACAGTTAACCCTTCAGTTCCATTTCTTTAAGTAATCTCTAAATTTGTAAGATGGTTCCATCTTTTTTTTTTGTATATGGCAGTCTCTCAAACATATTTGTCATATGAACTAAGCAGGTAAATATGTAAATGCCAGCTAAATTTTAGTGAATGATATAATGGCCTAAAGTTGTATCTACCCTTCAGCCAAATATATTTACTTTTAGTAGCAATCTCCTGTCATATACAAAGTCACGACTCTAGGGGTAAGCATTTTAGCCTGTGGGTAAGATGTAAAGCAGTGGTATGTTATAGTGACAACTCACTGTCATAGCACTGGGACATGCTCCTCTATCTGCTACAAATTGAATCAACAAAATATATATGATTTTGTCAGATTTAAATGTATGCTCCTGTTAGTAAAATAAAAGTATGGGAAAACTTTACGGAGTAGATTTAATAGAAATGTTTTCCTGAGTTATCTGCCTTCTTTATTTTTATGTTATGCTTTAAGTCTATGGTCAATGTATAGAGCTATGATTGATGTGCTTTTCCAATTCTGTTCAGATCAGACAGGTTAATTTTCTTCTTTTAAATCTTCTTGAATTTTGTCTAACACTTTTTGTTCCAATTTCTTACTAGATTATACTCCCTTCCCTAACTGCTTCATGATTACTTATACACAAACAATATTATGATATTGACACATTGAATTCATTTTAGGTGATGATTTTGGTCATAAACATGAGCAGGTTGTGAAGTGTTTCAGCCATCCCAGGGCATGGCTGTGAGTCCCTTGTCTAATGTTTCAAAAAAATCTTGAATTTGTGATGATGCTGTGATGGTCCCTCAGATATTCTTACACACATCTTTGCCCCTTGTTCCCTCTAACTTTCCTCTTCTGATAAAAAAGCAAACACTGCCAAGCTCAAATGGAATTACATTTGGATGCAAGTGTCACTATGCAATGGTTGCCAATAAAAGTACACAAGGAATTTAATTATGGTGAATTAAAGGCAAACAGACTTCAGAGAAATGAGCACGAACATGAAAATGGCGCATGGTACGCGGATCTCACTGGAAAGTCATTCGGTACACAATGTTTTCACTAGAAAAATCCATTAGCTTTAGCTAGAAATTGAAATTACTTTGTAGGAAATCAGAATAAAATATGTGAAAACATTATATTCTGTGCAAGATTAATACCACGCCTGGTGTTGAAAGGTTTGTGGTCTTGCTTCGACGATGCTAAAAGGTCAGAAACCACAAAGATGCATATGTGTTGTCGTTTGCACAGTTACTAATTTTTCTCATTATTTCCATAATGCGATGTGCTGTTTCAACAGAGAAACCCTCTGGAGAGTGGCTTGCACTGTTTTCAGGCAGCTCTTTTGCTTTCATGTTTTGGCCTTGGCCAGGGAATTCAGACAGACTTTTCAGTTATTTTCGACAAGAATGTATTCATTGATTGTTTTAAATAATAATAAATAGATTTTAAAATTACTGTACATTACTGCACTTTAAACGCCATGAGGTCAAGGACTCTAAAGTCTGGACATCATTGTATACCCTACATCTTGCACAAGGTTTAGAAAAAATGGCATGGACACCTATTTTTTGAATCAATAAATGAATACATAAAAGAATTCCAAACTCTAGTCCAAGGTTTTAGATTAATAATGTATTAAAATGCGTAAAATTTATAGACAAAACTCTTCTTATTTAGAAGTTTATTCTTTAGTTGGAGAGATAAAATATATGCACATAAAAGCTTAAGGAAAAATAATAAGGGTTTTGAAGTACTTACTATGTGAAAAATTTAGCATAAATCTTACATCCATTTATTTAACACATTTTATACGTTGCATTATTTATATATAGTGCTGATTGGTAGAATTCATATGTGAACGGAACTAGAAAAATTTTGAGGATAAGCACTAGAAACACAGAATAAATAGAGTGTTAACATGCAAAACACAGAAATACTTAAATTGACTAGGTGAAAGAAAAGATTTCTGGTTCCATGTACACTGATTATTGAGGGATGAGTATGACATTATTATGCCAGAATCAATAAATATTTTAAATAGGGAGAAAACTATAATTATATATCTTTGTGTTCAACAGGAGTAGCAGTACTGATAAAGTAGAAGTTTGTTATACCTTTTTTATAGTCTTTTAAAGTTGTTTATAAATAAAATCTACTCTTAGTTAATTAATGGTTGATGTTCATTGAAGTGTTTTCAAATTTTTGACCTCTGAATTGCCTTGTACATATGGAGAAATAAAGCTTGCCTAGCATAATTTCTTGAGTGGAGAATGAATGATCTGGATAGATTTGTTGACAATATGTCTGTACTTATTTTATTAAGTCTTTAATCTTCATGAAGAAAAATATAAAAGTCATATTCTAGTATTTTATACCATGGAAAAAATGTCTTATCCTTTTCCTAAGGAAAAATACATCATGACACAAAAGTAAAGTTAATTAAATTACTTACTTTATTAATTAACTGTCTATTATTTCTATGGGTTGAAGTAAATTTGATACTCAATGCTATTTAATCTAATTCTAAAAGCTTGAATGAGTAATGATTTTTTCATGTAAGGTTAGTTGAAATAAATTATCACTGATTTTCAGATTTAATATTAATTAGCTATTGCATATTCTTAATGGGAAATAAGTGTTTAAAAAGCCCTTTTTGGTTGCGAAAAGACCACGCCCATTGTAGACTTCTTAGAATACATCACATCTGGCCTCCTTTTTAGAGTGGGGAATTCAACTCATAAGTGGCTGGACATTGATTCTGAACATTTTGAACATTATTTGCCTGTCTTCACTCATACTGGTTGCTGTTCTTTTATAAGTAATCACCATGTTTAGCATGCACTTGAACTATTGTTACTTAGGGTGCTTGACTATTTACAAGTCTCACTAGGATTCTAGGTATTCATTAGTCTCGTGGTGTGTATTTGCTGATGGTCCTATTATCTTTGTTGGTTCAGTTACACAGTACCATCCAAGATGCTGCAACACATTATACACAGGCTATGGGTTGTGGGAGCTACAGATTTCAGTTATTATTTAGGCTCAGAAACTTAGAATCTCTGCAAGGTTGGACATGATCCTTAGTCTTGTTTTAAGACCGTCTTGTTTTAAAAGTTAAACCCAAATTCTTAAAATATAGAATAGGGGTGCTAGTAGTGCTCACAGAATTGTAGTAAAGATCAGCTGGGAAAGAAGAGCCTATTAAACAGAGCCTGGTATTTAATAAGTATCAGCTGCCTTCAATTAGGAATCTGTGTTGTCATGATTAGAAGATTGCTGGTTTATTTTACAGATCTGTAAGTATAGCCAAAATATGTCAAAATAACCACCAGAAAGAATCATATACCGTCCCTTGAACATTTCATCCCTAGAATCTAGCCAGATTAGCATCTCTATACTGGCAATACTGTTAACACAGATTGTGCTCAAACCCCTCATTGACTTTTCAGCACCTGTAAATTACTGGAGATTTAGGAAGAAGTCTGGGGTTATGGCTTAGTTAAGCTGAGTGGCCAGAAAGTGTGAGATGCTGGATGCCTCCTCCAGTTCATTTCTCCAGCGGCCGCACCAGGCGTATCCATAGCTCCGCTCCCGGGAGCTCGTCTCCGGCGTGGGGTGTGTGCGCACCCCTGGCCGGGCGGAGCCTGGAGCCTGCTCATTAGCAGCGCGGGCAGCTCGTGCGCCCGCAGGAGGGAGGCGGAAGCACAGCCCTGAGCCGCCAGCAGGAGGAGGGAGCGCGGCGGCTGCAGGCAGGGGAGGGAGAGGAAAGAACGGAGGGACGGTTCCCGGACAGAGCGGGAGGAATCGGGGAGCGGCCAGTCCAGGGGGAGCTGCTCCGCTGCGCTGCGCTCGTTATTCACAGGACGCGGCGGCGCTTCCCGGGGCCGCTTCCCGGTCCCCTGGGTGGAGGCTGCCATCTAAACCTGACTCCAGGTGAGTTCCCCAAAGAGGCGAAGCGAGGGGTCTCGAACCAGAGACTTGGAACTGGCGAGGCTGCTCGGCTCCCCAAGCGCTGCTGCCTTGACATTTCCCGATTCACGGGAGGTTTTGGGGGCGGCTGCACAGGCTGGAGGGGCGGATGGGCGGTTGCGATCCTCAGCCGGCGTGGGGGCGTTCGGGAGGAATTAGCTTCAGTGAACGGGGTTTTAGGAGATGTCCGCAAGGCACGCGCTATGTACGCGTTTCTAGACGAGCTTTTGAGACAGAAATTTGGCTTCCCGGATGCCCGTTTTGGCCTTCTGTCCTTCCTTTTGCTTGCCTCATGCCCAATTTTCCAAGCCGAGGAAAGGACTGGAAGGGCGTGGAAGTAGGAGGTCTGGGCACAGCATTCGGCAGGGCAGCCCTGGTCTCCAAGTTTGGGGGTGGGGGGTGGGACTCTTTTCCTTTCAGCCTAATTTACCAGGGGAAAACCCGCAGAGCACCTTGAGGTGCCTTTGCTCCGCACCCTCCATAAGCTTATTAGAGGGAACTTGAGGCTCGCTAGACAACCTGTGACAGGTGACGGCAATTTAGCTTAAAAGCCATGTTGGTTCACTTCGTCTCCTCTTTATCCTTTGTTGCAAAATTGATACCTTTTTGGATTTCTTTAACAGCACAAAGTTTAAGTGGCCGGCTGACAGGAAATATTTCTTTTGAAAATGCTATGAGAAAAGTGATGAGTTAACGTTGAGAGAAAGGCAACTTTATTTTCTCGGAAGAACTTTGGGGAAAGAGATTGATAGGGAAATTCTGGGCATGAAATTATGGACATTTCCCACAGAACTTCCTTCATTTATTTATTTTTTTACATTTCCTTCATTTTTTTTTTAATCGTGTGTGTGTGTATCAGAGAGACAAAATTCGTTGGAGGTATTAGGACTTTATTTGGTTTAGAAGTTTCTTTCTTACTAATAGCACTAATTTGTGATCTTCATGATTATAAGAATTTACTAAGTGTTTTGCTTTTAGGTGTTTTGGGTCTGTTTTTTAAAAAAATTCAATACTTACTTTGTGGGCCTTGCTGAATACCTCTCAATAAAATCGGTGGGCATACAGTTAGTGACATGACCCCTGTGGATTTAATAGCAGGTAAGTATACAAATGATAAGTTTAGGAAATAAATGTCAGAATCAACATTTAGGTGTGAAATTGAAATATCTTTCAAATATTTACCAAACTCTCTTATAGGATCCAATGTCATTTTATGGTCAAGAGAGCTTAAAGGTTTCTCAGATTGAGATATATGTATCTACTTTGTTAATCCAAATGTAATGTTTTATTTTGTTCTTTAATGACTGTTTGAATTCAACAAATAAAACTTGCATATTTAATGTAAGGTTCTTTCACATATATTACTTCTCCAATTTTTAATATAAATTTAAGGAGAAAAGCAATATTCCATTTTGTAGATGAAGAGACTGTGTCACAGAAGTATTACTTTACCTAGATTTCTGTAATTATTATGTTATAAACTTAGAAATTACATATTATTCTGGAACATATAAAATATATGAATGTTATAAACCATAAGAATTCAGACCTATGCTATTTAACTTCAAGTTTAGTTCTTTACCCAAACAATTGCATGACTACATTGAGACTACTGAAGTAATTATATATGAACACGCTATACGAAAAAATACTTAAAACATTTCTTATTTTTGTCGTTTCTCTTTGATATAAAATATACTATAATTTAATGGAGTTATATTCCATATTTAGATGCTCCTAACTTCCAAATAACACCTAAACTCCTAAAAACTGACCTGTGTCCTTCTTAATAGAAGTGGCTTGACCGGGAGACCCAATTTTTACTAAGAATATTCTTGGGATAATTTATGTCTTATAATCAAGATAAAGACAGGCCACATTTAGTTGTATTTTTAAACCACTTAGTGTGAAGTTGCAACGCAGACATAACTTGCTTTCAGGCTACACTGCCAGCTTTGCAGTGAATAGTCTTTAAGATTCCGTGGAAACATTGGCAGATATAGCTAATGTCTATCTGATGTAGGATTTATGAGAAAAGGAGAGGTAGAAACTGAATGCTCTTATATTTCATATGTGACCACATTCATAAAACTTTATTGATAAGTACTTTGTTGTCTGACACGGGCTGATACAAATAGGCTTCTTCAAGAGTTGAGGAAGAAAACTAAATCCCTATAATACAGCCTTTTTCCTCCTTTTCTTTCTTAAGCGGTAATAGTTGATCCTAGCTTTTGTGTGTCTATGCATGCTCAATACAGTTAGGGGTATAAGGAGAAGTTAAGCAAGAATATTGAATGCTAGCTAGGAAAGTTTTTGGAGTCTCAAATACTTTGGAACGATTTTTCACATTATATACATAAAATTCCTAGTTACATTTGGGAACTAAGTATATTATACACAACTTTGCATCTGATTACAGGATTCCCTGTACATTTATAGCTCAGGTATTCTGGAAAGAGTCAAGATAATTAGTTTTATGGCTCTTGCCCGTGTGACCTGTTTCTTTCTGGTCCTGATATTAAAAGGATGACTTAAATTTTCTGGAATGTCAAAATTTTCTCTTCCCTTGGATCCTACAAAATACTTCAAGCAGTGTATGTGTGATACTCGCTGTCATTCCAACATTTCCAATCCTCCTGAGAATGCTAAACAATGCCCTAGATTTCTTCCTTTGTAATTCTTTCAGATAGAGGGTTAGCTGAGTTAGGAAGAAAGGAGAGAGGGAGAGAAGAAGAGAGATGACATTTTATCCCTCAGGAAAGAACAAGACCAATTGTATTCCTAATTTAGAAATATTATTCTACAAACATTCCTGAACAAGAGGGCTTTGCATATACATTAAAGCAGAATACCTAGTCAACTTCTAGTTATGCCATGTAGTGAAATGGAAGTAAGATGAGCAGGCCGAGATCATTTTTGTTGGAGAACTGAGACCACATGAAATAGGTAACAGAGTTACCCCAACTGGGGGGCAAGAGGACTTGAAAGTTTCCTCCATAAATTTGCAGTTAGTACAGGGCTGCTCCAGTGATCAGAGTCATGAATGCCCTAGAGTGTCTGTATAACCCTGTACACAGGCTGAGACAGCTCTAACGGCCCAGAAAAGCCTCTGGACAGAATCACTGCACCCTTGGACATTGTCCGACCGCATGTATGAGAATAGTGAGTGCTGAGGAGTTGTGGGTAGCTCGGTACAACTCTTGCTAAAGGAGTGTCATCAACATTCATTGCTGAAAGTGAATTTTTTCATTCACATATGTGATGCCTATTAGGTCATGATTTCTTGGATACCAATTTGTACAAGATATGAATTAATTTTTGAACATCCTTTCTTAAAAGTACCATGTTCATATAGTTGCTCATTTTAATATGAGTAGTTCAGATGGGACATAATAGAGTAAGGAAATGATTGAACATCCTAAGATCTAGTGTATATACCTTTGTTCATGATGAGATTCATCCCCTGTCCCCCTTTGTAGTGACACTGATGGCATAAGGAGTATTAGATGAAATTTAATGCAGAAAACAATGGGATATATGAATGGTAGATATGGTTGACAACCACCATTTTCACTGAAGTTGTTTCAAAGCAAAGAAATTTGGGATAAATTCATTTTATTTGCTCCTGAAGGGTAATTAGGAATAAGTAGGAATTGTGAAGAGGCTGTAGTGTTGACATTAAGAGAAGTTTTTGATTCTTAAAATAGGATATATTACACAAGAGTGAACAAACAGAAGATACTGAACAAATATTCTGTCATAAGTAAGTGATGGATTATTCGGACTTGTTGAACTATGTTTTTAAATGTATTATTTAAATATTTAAATATTATTAAAACCTTAAATAATATTTAAATATTATAAAAGTTGTAGAAAATTATGTTTTCAATACAAATATACACTTATAAGCTATATTGTAGATATGGGAGTAAACAATGCAATTTTTTTTAACTGAGTGAAAAATTTAGTTTTTTAAAATTCCAAATGGAGCTAACAGCTTAGTGTGATACATATTTTGAATTTCAAAATTTGTAACCAAATAGGACAAATGTGTTGAACTGTACTTTTCTTGAAGAACCGTGATAAGAATGAGCGGTGAAAAAATTACAGCATACTTACCAGGGATCAAATACTTGCTTAGGGTTAATAAGAAAAATCTCAGCAAACGCTAGAAATGAGGTACACGATCTATCAGAGACCCATGATTAAAGTGGTATCTTGTTAGGTATATGAGCTTGAGAAGAAACGGCATAGCTTCACTTTACCCCAGTTGCTTCTTTTGTAAAACGGGGAGACTAAGAGTGTGGTAACTCAAAATCCTTTGTTAATGATTTTCTTCTTAGAACAGTGCCAGGTCCAATTAGGATTAGATTGCTATTTTTATTATTGATATTTGCCCTAGTTCTGCCTTTTATTGACTGTGTGAAATTGGTGAAGATCCCTTTCTGAAGCTTTGTTTCTTACCTACAAGCTGGGAATAGAATACTTGCTATGAAGAGTGGTTGTTAGTACATTAGAAAGGCTGGATATTTGTTGATATAAGGGGCTCAGCGCATGGTAGAAATTTGATAGCATTTTTTTCTTGCCCTCCCATGTATTACTGTGGAGACATCCCACATATTATGTCCAAGTTTTTATTTTCCCCTCAAATGCAATGTCAAGCACAAAACATTCCCATCTCCCAATTCTCTTCTGATGTTCTACAACCATTAAAGTATAGAAAACTAGAATGAGTGTTTTTATAACTTTTGCTGTACTTAAGCATGTGGAGAGAAGAGCGCTAGATCACAGGACACACTTTGATAGGAAAAGGGAAATATTTACACTGCAAACAACTTTCTCCTCATGCTTAACAGTTTTATGCTGTCATTCTGTCAGCACCAAGTGAGATTTTTCTATTTAAATAGTTTTCTATTTGTGGTATGATAATTCATGTATGGACTTCATGTAACTAACATAAATATAATGGATGGTTGAGAAGTGGTTTATTTTTACCAAGAGGAAAAAATGTGTACACGATTTTTTAAAATATTGCTTTGAAAATATTTAAAATTAATTTTGATTCAGTTGGTGGAAGATAGCGTCACAAATTCACTGCTAGTGGTATTCTTGAGAAGTAATGTTTGAATTTTCTAGGTATTGTCCCCAGACTGGCTTAAAAGAATTTAATTTTAGATGTAAATTTTCTGCTTAACATGGAAGATTTTCCCTGAAAATATTAGCTTCATCAGATACATAGTTGCTTAGGGGTAGCTGCATGGAATTATGGGAAGAGTGAAATAGAAAAAAATTTTCATGTCTAAGTTATACATACTGGTGTAATCATATTGATTGGATGATAATGATAATTACAGCAATAATGTGATTGAAAGGGTAAGCAAGTAACATATACTACAGTTACTAATATAATCCTGTGATTGAGTTTACCACTTCGTTTCTCTTTCCTGGAAACCCTTAAGTTTGTCACTATTGCACTTTATTTCCTTTGCTTATTGTAGTGGTGTATTAGTTGTATTACTGCTGCTATAACAAATTACGACACATTTACATAACTTAACACATATTTATTGTCTTGCAGTTTCAAAGGTCAGAAGTCCAAAATCACTTTAATATGGCTAAGTCAATGTGTCTGCAGTGTGGGTTCCTTCTCGAGGTGCTGAGGGGAGAATCCATTCTGTTGCATTTTCTGCTTCTGGTGGCACCTGTCTTCATTGTCTTTTCCCCATTCCTCCATTTTCAAGGTGCGTTGCTTTTATTTCTGTTTCTGTCTCCGCGCTGTCTCCTCCTTTAACTTTGAGTCCTTCTCTCCACTTCATCTAAGGACTCCTGTGATTACTTTGGACTCACGTGGATGATCTGGGATAATCACCTTGTCTCCAGATCCTTAAATGAATCGTATCTACAAGTCCTTTGGCTGTGTAAGGCAGCACATTCCCAGGGCCGGGAGATTAGGTGAAGAACATCTTTTGGGACTATTATGCAGCCTATCACAAGTGGTAATATCACTTTTATGCCTTGAGACCCTGAAATTAATGTACTTGCTTACGCATGGAAAAACAATGTATCTGTGGGGGTAACAGTTTATTTTTGAACCATTAGAAGGTATTGATGGGGAAGTTTTCATCTGACAACAGATACTGATAAATTAAATACCCTTAGATTTGTCAAAACTAGCTTTAGTAAAATATAAGTAAAAGTATTTGCACTGCTAGGGTCAAAAATATTAATTAAACCCATTATTTATCAAGGCCAAGTCCTGGATTAGTTAGGTTTAAATTAACCTAGAACATTATCTTCCATAGTGCTTAATTGTGAAGCTTAGTTCTTGTTGACAAAAGCTCATCCATATAAGAAAGCATCGAAAGGTTGGTGTTTTTTAACCTTTGCAGAATATAACTTTTCAAAGGGATGTTAGACAGTAGTTCCATCACAATTGATGCAGTTCACAGACATTCTTTGTGAATATTTTATCTCATGAGTTATATCTATGACACTAATCATAGACTTCTAGAAGAAATTTAGCAATGGTCATGTCAGCCTTTCAAATCTTTCTGTAACCTAGAAGAGGATCATTGCATAAGATAGATTCATTTTCCCCTTTATTCCATTGTTGCCAGAGAGAACTTGAAATGCCCTGTTCAAATTAATTTAATGCAAATGAATTCTTGCTGCCTCACAAGTAGTTTGTCCTTCATTTTTCTTAAAATTAGATTGAAAATGGATGTGACCTGCTTTACTGGTTGTTGTGCAGGAAGCGTTGTCCTTCCTGAAAGCTCCCTCAGTTGTCAAAATGAAGCCATTAAGAGTAAAGTAAATTATATTATCTGATCATAGTATCACAATTGACCTTAAAACAATAAATTTTATAATCAGTGCAAATTGCTGAATAGTGTTTGCAGTTGTAGAAATTTCAAAGGAAACCCTGGTTGAGATACAAAGCTGCTATAATCATTTTTAAAATCTTTGTTTTTCTTTTACTTTGGAACAGTAGTGCAGTAAGTACTTTTGCCTTATTGTTCTCTCTGCCTTCCAGAAACCCTCATTCAAATATTCTAAGTTTTTAAGTCTTTTTCATTTCTTTTAATATTGTAACATTTAACAATGTCAAAGAAAGTATAATTTTTCTGGAAATCAAGCTAAAAATAAAGAGAAGCCGATGTAAATGAACATCAAATTAACAAGATTGATTAGGAAAAGTAATTTTTGAAAAGGGCCCAAAATCCCTTTGCACATAAATGCAAAAGAATTTAGTGAAAGAAGGTGAAACTGGAGTAAAGAACTCTACGGATGCGTAAGTAACTCTTAATAAGAATGAGTAACGTACATGCATATCTTTAGCTCCCAGTTTCAGAGATACAGTAGTTGTACAACAAATGGTCCTTTCCTGCTGTTAAGGAAGCCTCTCCTCCTCCAGCCATGCCATTCCTCAGAGCAAGCTCTTCCACTGAGTTTTCAGCAACCATAAGTAAGAAGGATGGTACGATAGGCTGCGTGTACATATGGCCCTCATTAGCAGGCCAACTGTTCCTTTTGCCCACCCACATCACTGGGGACATATGGCGTTACTTTGACTGTTGAAACAAGTGTGTGTGGACATATCTTGGTATGAGTAAAAGACTGTTGATTGTCTTTCTCTTGTCGCTCGTGCAACCGTCTCCTTGTGGAGATCGTATTATCCATAACACTAGATTTGAGGATGATAAATGACGTTGTTATTATTAACTGAATTTGCCTCTCTAGTTTGATCACAAAACCAGCGAATGTTTGCTTATGGAACATGTAAAGCTTATAGAAGACGGAAAGCTTACAGAAAGAAATGATGGCTTTTCTAAGCATAAGAGTCAGGTCTTTTTCAATCAAAAACTAACTCATTCAAAAATTCAAGAGTTCTGTAAAACCAGAACAGCAGAGGTTTCAGAAATGCTATTGAGATCATTTATTATAAAATAGCCATTAATGAAATGTAATAGTGAGTCTGTTGTTGTGACTATGTGGAGAAATGAATGAGAAAATATAAGATAGGCTGGAATGAAGAGAGTCATCGGATCCCAACATAATTCATTTTGTATAGTTCACAGTATTGTAACTTTAAAAAATTATGAATTTTTTCAGTACTGTGAATTCTGAATTTGCAATATGAGGCTTTTCAATCCTTGCAACAAGTGTGTATTTTTCAGTGGTTCTAGAATTATCGGGGCTTTCGAGCTGCTTCTGATAAGAAGGCAAGGCTAGAGGACTTGTGTTGAGGTGGCATTTGCACAGGACTTTAGATAACATACATCGATGATGTAGAGAGAAGAGCGGGTGATGTTGCTGTGGATTATAGGGGAAAGGCACCTTTTGCTCCCTCTGCTGACCTCTTTGTGTATTCAGCTGTGTAGCATATTTCTTGTATAATTACATAGTAATTTCACACACTACATTAAGAAAATCTGAACAATTTTTACTAAACTCATGTTTTCTAAATATTAAGTAAATAAAACCAATATTTGGCTAGGTAACATTTATAAAAACAGGATTTCTAGATAGATGATGATAAATTTTCATCTATATCTATAGAGCTGATAAATTTTCAAAACCCTTTGAATATCACTTGTACTACAAAGTCTCGTTTCAGTTTCAGTGCCATGGCACATTGATTAATCACCACTAAAGCGGTACATGAAATATTTGGCAATATAGGTATTTGGTAATGGTGATTGATGCACAGAATACGGCACCATTATTATGCACTGGCCTTGAGAACTTTAGTTTTCATCTTCGATCACCTGATAGAGAACGAACTAACAGCTTTTTTCTTTCACCTTGCTGGAGAATAAACTAACAACTTCAAATTATCTGATCCATCCAAAAACTTATTTCCGTGAAACTCACTGATTTATTTATTATTTCGTGGGGATCACTATTATTTGCTGTAGTAAAATATCAAATGATCGATGTTTTATACCAACATGGCAGCTCACATGGTAGGCAACAGAATGAAAACAAACAGGTTTACTACCAAGAATTATACTATATTGCTTTTATTGACAGAAAAAGCATACAGATAATTTTATTCAGAGATTTTATGTGAATTATTTTGATAAGTGTACACATATATTTATAACTGACCTTTCTTTGTCAAGTGTGTGCCCACACACGTATTCATACTAAATCAATCTTAGAGATCTTATCCAAAGATTGAATTTCTTAAAGTGACTGTTCCAAATATGTATAATTTATGGCAAAAAAGTCACAAAATGGCAATACAAGGAGGCATAAAACTGAAGATAAAGGGGGAGATGATGGTTAAAAACACCTGTAAATGAATAATTGATTTTGATTTAAATTCTTTTTAGTTCTTAGCTGATGAAATGAATATAAATGAAATTATTATGCAAAACACCTCTATTTGTTGTATATGCATGTACATATATGTGTTACAAATACAAAACTGATAGGATATTATTTAACATATATTCACACTCATAATGTGCATATATGTACAAAATGAAAATGAGTGCTTGTTTTATATGTATGTATACACACACATACACATATTGCATACTTTCATTTTTTAAAATTTTACTTTAAGTTCTGGGATACATGTGCTGAACATGCAGGTTTGTTACATAGGTATACTTGTGCCATGGTAATTTGCTGCACCCATCAACCCGTCATCTAGGTTTTAAGCTCCACATGCATTAGCTATTTGTCCTAATGCTCTCCCTCCCCTTTCCCCACACCCACCTACAGACCCCAGTGTGTGATGTTCCTCTCCCTGTGTCAACATGTTCTCATTGTTCAGCACCCACTTATGAGTGAGAACATGCAGTGTTTGGTTTTCTGTTCCTGTGTTAGTTTGCTGAGGATGATGGTTTCCAGCTTCATCCATATCCCCGCAAAGGACGTGAACTCATCCTTTTTTATGGCTGTGTAGTATTCCATGGTGAATATGTGCCACATTTTCTTCATCCAGTCTATCATTGATGGGCATTATGTTGGTTCCAAGTCTTTGCTATTGTAAATAGTCCCATGATAAACATATATGTACATGTGTCTTTAGAGTAGAATGATGTATAATCCTTTGGTATATACCCAGTAATGGGATTGCTGGGTCAAATGGTATTTCTGGTTTTATATCCTTGAGGAATCACCACATTGTATTCCACAATGGTTGAACTATTTTACAAGCCCACCAACAGTGGAAAAGTGTTCCTATTTCTCTGCATCTTCTCCAGCATCTGCTGTTTCCAGAATTTTTAATGATCACCATTCTAACTGGTGTGAGATGGTATGTCATTGTGGTTTTGATTTGCATTTCTCTAATGAACAGTGATAATGAGCTTTTTTCATATGTTTATTGGCCATATACATATCTTCTTTTGAGGAGTGTCTGTTCATATCCTTTGCCCACTTTTTGATGGGGTTGTTCGTTTTTTTTTTCTTGTAAATTTGTTTAAGTTCCTTCTAGATTCTGGATATTAGACCTTTGTCAGATGGATAGATTGCAAAAATTTTCTCATATTTTGTAGGTTGCCTGTTCACTCTTGTGATAGTTTATTTTACTGAGCAGAAGCTCTTTAGTTTGATTAGATTCCATCTGTCAATTTTGGCTGTTGTTTCAAGTGCTGTTGGTGATTTAGTCATGAAGTCTTTGCCCACACCTATGTCCTGAATCATATTGCCTAGGTTTTCTTCTAGGGTTTTTATAGTTTTAGGTTTTACATTTATGTTTTTAATCCACCTTGAGTTAATTCTTTTATAAGGTATAATGAAGGGGTCTAGTTTCTCTTTTCTGCATATGGCTACCCAGTTTTCCCAGCGCCATTAATTACATAGGGAATCCTTTCCCCATTGCTTGCTTTTGTCAGGTTTGTTGAAGATCAGATTGTTGTAGATGTGTGGTGTTATTTCTGAGGCCTCTATTCTGTTTCATTGGTCTATATATCTGTTTTGGTATTAGCACCATGCTGTTTTGGTTACTTTAGCTTTGTAATATAGTTTGAAGTCAGGCAGCGTCATGCCTCCAGCTTTGTTCTTTTTGCTTAGGTTAGCCTTGGCTCCACAGGCTCTTTTTTGCTTCCATATGAAATTTAACATAGTTTTTTTCTAGTTCTGTGAAGAAAGTCAATGGTAGCTTGATGGGAATAGCATTGAATCTATAAATTACTTTGGGCAATATGGCCATTTTCATGATATTGAGTCTTCCTATCCATGAGGATGGAGTGTTTCTCTATATGTTTGTGTCCTGTCATTTCCTTGAGCTCTGGTTTGTAGTTTTCTTTGAAGAGGTCCTTCACATCCCTTGTAGGTTGTATTCCTAGGTATTTTGTTTTCTTTATAGCAATTGTGAATGGGAGTTTACTAATGATTTGGCTCTCTGCTTGTCTGTTATTGGTATATAAGAATGATTGTGATTTTTGCACATTAATTTTATATCCTGAGACTTTGCCAAAGTTGCTTATCAGGTTAAGGAATTTTTGGGCTGAGGTGGTGGCGTTTTGTAAATATACAATCATGTCATCTGCAGACAGAGACAATTTGATTTCCTATTTGCATGCTTTTATTTCTTTCTCTTTCTCGATTGCCCTGGCCAGAACTTCCAATACTATGTTGATAAGAGTGGGGAGAGAGGGCATCCTACTCTTGGGCCAGTTTTCAAAGGTAATGCTTCCAGCTTTTGGCCATTTAGCATGATATTAGCTATGCATTTGTCATAAATAGCTATTATTTTTGTGAGATATGTTCCATCAATACCTAGTTTATTGAGAGTTTTTAGTATGAGGGGTGTTGAATTTTATTGAAGGCCTTTTCTGCATCTATTGAGATAATCATGTGGTTTTTGTCATTGGTTCTGTTTATGTGATGGATTATGTTTATTGATTTGCATATGTTGAACCAGCCTTTCATGCCAGGCATGAAGCCAACTTGATCGTGGTGGATAAGTTTTTGATGTGCTGCTGGATTCTCTTGCCAGTATTTTATTCAGGATTTTCGCATCGATGTTCATCAGTGATATTGGCCTGAAATTTTCTTTTTCTATTGGGTCTCCGCCAGGTTTTGGAATCAGAGTGATGCTGGCCTCATAAAATGATTTAGGGAGGAGTCTTTCTTTTTCTATTGTTCAGAATAGTTTCAGAAGGAATGGTACCAGCTCCTCTTTGTACCTCTGGTAGAACTCGGCTGTGAAGACATCTGGTCCTGGGCTTTTTTTGGTTGGTAGGCTAGTAATTACTGAGTCAATTTCAGAACTTGTTATTGGTCTATTCAGGGATTTGACTTCTTCCTGCTTTAGTCTTGGGAGGGTGTATGTGTCCAGGACTTTATCCATTTCTTCTAGATTTTCTAGTTTATTTGTGTAGAGGTGTTTACAGTATTCTCTAATAATAGTTTGTATTTCTGTGGGATCAGTGGTGATATCCCCTTTATCGTTTTTTAATGTGTCTATTTGATCTTTCTCTCTTTTCTTCCTTGTTAGTCTGGCTACCGGTCTATCTATTTTGTTAATCTTTTCAAAAAACCCACTCCTAGATTCATTGATTTTTTTTTGAAGGTTTTTTTGTGTTTCTCTCCCATTCGGTTCTGCTGTGATCTTAGTTATTTCTTGTTTTATACTAGATTTTTAATGTGTTTTCCATTGCTTCTTTTGATTGTGATGTTAGGGTGTCTATTTTAGATCTTTCCCACTTTCTAATGTGGACATTTAATGCTGTAAATTTCCCTCTAAACACTGTTTTAACTGTATCCCAGAAATTCTGATATGTTGTGTCTTTGTTCTCATTGGTTTCAAAGAACTTATTTATTTCTGCCTTAATTTTGCTATTTACCCAGTAGTCATTCATAAGCAGGTTGTTCAGTTTCCATGTAGTTGTGCAGTTTTGAGTGAGCTTCTTAATTCTGAGTTCTAATTTGATTACACTGTGGTGTGAGAGATTGTTTGTTATGATTTTCATTCTTTTGCATTTGCTGAGGAGTGTTTTACTTCCAATTATGTGGTTGATTTTAGAATAAGTGCTATGTGGTGCTGAGAAGAATGTATATTCTGTTGATTTGGGGTGGAGAGTTCTGTAGGTATCTATTAGGTCCACTTGGACCAGAGCTGAGTTCAAGTCTGAATATCCTTGTTAATTTCCTTTCTTGTTGATCTGTCTAATATTGATAGTGGGTTGTTAAAGTTTCCCACTATTATTGTGTGGGAGTCTAAGTCTCCTTGTAGGTCTCTAGGAACTCGTTTTATGAATCCTGGTGCTCCTGTATTTGGCATATATATATATATTTAGGATACTTAGCTCTTCTTGTTGCATTGATCCCTTTACTACTATGTAATGCCCTTCTTTGTCCTTTTTTATCCTTGTTGGTTTAAAGTCTGTTTTATTAGAGACTAGGATTGCAACTCCTGCTTTTTTTTTCTTTCTTTCCATTTGCTTGGTAAATATTCCTCCATCCCTTTATTTTGAGCCTATGTGTGACCTTGCAAGTGAGATGTGTCTCCTGAATACAGCACACCTGTGGGTATTGACTCTTTATCCAATTTGCCAGTGTATGTCTTTTAATTGGGGCATTTAGCTCATTTATATTTACCGTTAATATTGTTATGTGTGAATTTGGTCCTGTCATCATGATGTTAGCTGGTTATTCTGCACATTAGTTGAAGCAGTTTCTTCCTAGTTTCATTGGTTTATATATTTTGGTGTGTTTTTGCAGAGGCTGGTACTGGTTTTTCCTTTCCATGTTTAGTGCTTCCTTTAGGAGCTCTTGGAAGGCAGGTCTGATGGTGACTAAATCTGTCAGCATCTGCTTGTCTGTAAAGGATTTTATTTCTCATTCACTTATGAAGCTTAGTTTGGCTGGTTATGAAATTCCATATGTACATCATGGAAACGAGTGCATGTGATACACACACACACACACGCACACACATTGCATACTTTCATTTTTGTGTCCATTTCTTTTCTGATTTTATCAGCAGCCAACTAAAGAAAATAGAAAAAAAAATTGGTAATTCGATCTTTCATGTTCTGCATCTTCCAGCTTCACAACTTATAGTTTTCTATTTTTATTGTTATTGTGATCAGAATGAAAATGTATACAATAGAATCAGAATCAGGTCAGAATCAACAAAAATACTATAATGTTTGTACATGCTTTCGATGCAGTTTGTCTCTGCAAAGGGTGTGTGTGTTTCT
Organism: Symphalangus syndactylus; assembly: GCF_028878055.3. Classification (NCBI taxonomy): domain Eukaryota; kingdom Metazoa; phylum Chordata; class Mammalia; order Primates; family Hylobatidae; genus Symphalangus; species Symphalangus syndactylus. The sequence goes on from NC_072436.2 coordinate 4,880,447, forward strand.
ATGCACATGTGCATGTACACAAGTGTGTAAATAAGTGTTTTATTCATGATGGAGAAAGGCTGGTCAAAATGATTCTGAATGAGATAGCACCACTACAGCAGATAATCAGGTCTCTATCAATAAAACAAGTCATTAAACATGTTTCTAAGCATCTACTCAGTATCTGGCACAATGTTAAGTAGTGTAAATATAATCATTAGCAAAATTCAGCTTCTACCCTCAATGGTATATGTGTAGAACAAATTGGTAAAGCTGGAGTACATTTCAGGACCAAAAACAGTTTCTGTGTAGTTCCCACTTCATCAAGACCATGTTGTATACCTCTCATACACTTAAGCCATAGGGAAGCAATTATTCCATCCATCCTTTTACAGGGTAGTGGTGGGGAAGAAGAGCTGACTGTCATGCTTGAATTCACATAATTTCATAATTAAATAATTTCATGTTACATAATCTCGATAAACCTAAAATCCAATATATGATAAAGATAGTGTTTCAAATCAGTGGATAAGTGATAAACAGTTCATAAAATGGTGTTCAGATAATTGGCTATATGTATTTTATAGTTGCACAAAGGTATAATATGTCATTAATAAATATTAATTCCATAGTGGATGTCAAATACACTTTTCCAAAATATAAAGAAAAAATACCATAGACAAATATCACTTGCAACATTACGGTTAAAATTAAATATCCAAACATAGCCCTAACCAATAACAGAAAATTTAAAAAAAAATTTATGGATTGGAATTTGTTAAAATATAAAACTTTTCTTTTTCAGAGGATACAATGAATATGTGTAAAAAGCAAATATCAAATCAGCAACAAGTGCTTGCAGTTCACTTGACATATTTAAAATATGAGTAGTTCCAACAAATCATAAATAAATGATTAGTAGTCCAATAAAAAAAAGACAAAGTACATTGACAGGAAACTGTATGAAACTCATGAACACTAAATGTCTTAGATTCTCTATTGTTAAACAAAATGCAAAAACAATAGAGAACATTATGAATATGGAGTTAATATTTAACAAAATTATTTTATCCATGTTATAAGTAAATATTTACATCCAAAAACCCTTGTTGTCTCTGAAAGTTGTCACTTATGAGTCTATTTTGAAAATGTTTAAAGAATAGTAATTAATTAACTTTAATAAATAGGTACTCCTATTGAGGGAAAACAGACATTTCCATAATTTTTCTTCTGTTTCTAATCTAGTAGATGGTAGGAAAATAATGACAATTGCATATTCATACCTGGAGAATATGCATTCCATTTCTTTTAAACTTTTGCATTCTCAAAACTATATTGATACCTCAAAGCATACCCTTTGCTGTTGAAAACAGCCTTTCAAGTATAAAGACACACACATCACTTTCCTTAAATCTTATATAAGGCAAGGGCCTAGATTCCTATCAGAAAATGTATTTCAAGAATGCTTTTTTAGTAGTTCCTGTGGCCTTATCTTATAGAGGAAGGTTTTTTTTTAAACATACACACAGTATTTGATGCACATTTTTATTGGAAAGAGCTTTTATTTCCTTAAATGTTTTGTTGTCTAAGTGTGAAAAGTATCCTGCAGTGGAATTTAGTGGCACAGATGCTTATTGTGATAGATGAGATGAACTTGCTTCCCTAAGCATGCATGGTCATGAAATGCATCTGGCTTCTGTACGTAAAAGTCAGTTATGTTCCCAAATGTGTCTCTGCATTTACACAGACGTTTAGGGGCAGACACCCTACTGTTCCCTCAAAAGGCGGCTCTGCTTAATTATGAAGTTCAAGTTAGACCAGAAGTTGGAAAATACTAAATTCCACATTGCAGACAGAGCCTGAGCAGGTGATGTCACCACTGCATTCTAAGGTGGCAAGTCCTCAGAGAAGTCACTTATCACCTTACCATGGAGAAAAATAACCGTGTCCAGAACACAAGAGGATGCTTTTAGGTAGCGTACAATCAAGTGTGCAAACCTGTGCAATACATACCAGATGAAATCCAGTTCAGAGGCTCAGGAAAACAAACAAATGAGGATATGCTTTAAAAAATAGGACTTAATATAAACAGTCGTGAGAGTAAAACTATTGCTAAGCACATAGGAAACATAAACCAGGCTTTCAGGAAGGAGTTTGGCACATGTGTGCACTGGTAGGAGGTGTAATGTGCAGAAATCCGGCCTTTTGTGGCATAGCAACTAAAGTTCCTTTTCTATTGTCCAGACAACCTTAAATATTCCTTTATGCAGTACTATTTTAAAAAGGCCATCTACTGTGCACAATGTGTTAGCATCAAGGACATGAAATTTATCTGGAATATACCAAAACTTTAATCAATAGACTAGGACCAAAGCTTTTAAAAACAGGTTTTCGTAGATAAATCATTATAAGTTATTATTTCCTCGCCATAGGTAAGGCATGATAGATAACTTTACTTTTTCTCAGTCACTTAGTGTGTAGGTAGAATAATGACCCTTAGCAGGATGACCTTTTGAATGTGTTGTTAGGCAGCATGGAAGCATTATGGTTAGAGGTGGAATTAAGATTGCTAATCACCTCACCTTAAACTGGAGCGATTATCCTGAATTATCTAGGTGGGCCCACTGTAGTCACAAAGAACCTTCAGACAGGAAGGCGGAGAGACCAGAGTGAGCAGAAGAGCTTGGGTAAACTGGAGCCGAGGCTGAAGTGATGTGCTGTGTCCAAGATGTGCAGAGGCCAAGAGCTCAGGGATACATGTGACCCCTCAAACCTGGTGAATTCTCTCCTGGAAACTCTAGACAAAATATACACTTGATGATACCTTGATTTTAGCACACTAAGACCCATTTTGGACTTCTGACCCCCAGAAGTATAAAGAAAAAAAATGTGTTGTTTTAAGCCTCTGAGTTTATGTTAATTTACTGTAACAGCAGTAAGAAACTAACACAGTAAGATGGCTTTTATTTTTATGTGATGTATAGAATTAAATTGGATATGCTAGGAAATATTGGAAATTTATTGATTTATTTTTTTGTCTGAGCTGGAGTCTGGCTCTGTCGCCCAGGCTGGAGTGCAGTGGTGCGATCTCGGCTCACTGCATGCTCTGCCTCCCGGGTTCCCGCCATTCTCCTGCCTCAGCCTCCCGAGTAGCTGGGACTACAGGCGCCGCCACCACGCCGGCTAATTTTCTGTATTTTTAGTAGAGACGGGGTTTCACCGTGGTCTCGATCTCCTGACCTCGTGATCCGCCCGCCTCGGCCTCCCAAAGTGCTGGGATTACAAGTGTGAGCCACCGCGCCCGGCCAGGAATTTATTTTCTTAATATAGTTCTTCATATTAGAATAATGAGAACCATCGAGTAATGAAGTGTTCTATTTTGTGAAGGATGATTATATAAACAGTACGAAGGTTAAAAACCGGGCGGGACCGGCTGGGCACAATGGCTCGTTCATGTAATCCCAGCACTTTGGGAGGCCGGGGCAGGTGGATCTCTTGAGCCCAGGAGTCTCAGATCAGCCTGGGCAACATGTGAAACCCCATCTCCACAAAAATACAAAAACCAGGCAGACGTGGTGGCGGCGCCTGTGGTCCCAGCCACTCAGGAGGCTGCGGTGGAAGGATCGGAGCCCGGCAGGTGCAGGCTGCGGTGGACCGTGATTATGCCACTGCGCTCCAGTCTGGGTGACAGAGTGAGACCTTGTCTCCATTAAATAAATAGATAAATAAATATATATATAAGTAAAAGAGGAGGGTGTCTTTTGAAGGCTATTAAAGTCGTCTAAGTGTCCTCTGATTATATGAGGCTGGAATGGTGCATGGAATGTTGTGTTGAATAACCTGATACAGTCTCTGAAACTATAGAAGCATTAGTAATTTTAGCCTGAGAGTGCTATAATCTGGGATAATTTGGTCCAATACTTCCAGAGAGGGTTGAAGTTTTGAGATAGCTGGAGTTATTTCAGTTGAAGACCTGAATATGAGGCAACTGGATACTCAATTACAATTCAATTTCTACTCTTTATATAAGGTAGAAATGGGTAACATGTGGGACACTGTGTTAAAAGTAATGCAGCCATAGTGTAGTGGTAGAAGCAGATGAAAAGTACTATAATAGTCGTATAGATGAGGTACTGGAAAGAAGCAGAGTTGAAAAATTGGAGATAAATGTCAGTTTTCCAGAGCCATGGGATGAAAACCAAACAGGATTACAACAGATTCAATTCACTCAAGATGTCTAACTTGGTAATAGGTCAGAAAACTCAATTTGTCGTATTTTCTTAAAAGTACACAAAAATGTTCCTTTTGATAAAACACGTGTAGTGCACCTTCGGATTTGATTTTTCTTTATGTTCTGTAAACTGCTCACAGTAAAACAGAAAAAAAGTCTGACAAATATGATGGTCCTTAAATATTGTAGGAGTATGATGCTTCTCCAAAGAATAGAGGTTTTCCTAGGAAGGCCCTAAGCAAGGAATCAAGTTTCCTTTTGCAAGAAATAAAATTCTCAAAAGTTCCCTGCACCTTGGAAAGGCTCTGGTTGAAATTAATAGCACAACGTTATTTATTTAAATTTTAACTTTTAAGTTCAGGGGTACAAGTGTAGGTTTGTTACAGAGGTAAGCTTATGCCATGGGATTGGTTGTACAGTTTATTTCATCACCCAGATATTAAGCCTAATATCCATTAGTTGTTTTTCCTGATCCTCATAGCAAATATTACCCCCATAAAGTTTTATGGTTACTTTTTTCTTATCTTCTGATTAATGCCATTAGATTCACCAATTGAAATTATTTTTCAGTAGTTTAATTCCCTCTAGAAGGTTTAAAAAATGTTTCCGAATTTCCTAAGTCTTCTTTCTTTGTTAGTCTTCTAAAAGGCTGTATTCAATAGAATTCATGTGCTTAGGTACAGTTTCACTAAAAGCGTATCTTCAACATTTGATCTGTTTAAAAGTTCTTAAGGTGTTAAGGAACATTAGGTATCAGAGTTTATGGCATTTGATTAATCTGAATAAATCTTGGCATCAAATTGAATTCAGCAAAAGTAACAGTGATAAATCAGAGAGCAATATTTGAAATGTCTCCAGGAAACATTTTAAAACAATTTTTAAGTTCACTAATTTGAGTCATTACACTTGGCCCTAATATGGTAGATTTTAAGTGAAGCTCAGTCGAACCTGGCAGATATCATATACAAACTTTTAATAGTCCTAACAATTCCTGTACCTCATTTGGATAAAGATTATTTCCAGAGCATCAGTGCTTTGACCAGAAAGGCATTTATTATTCTGTAACACTTTTCTTGAGAAATTAGCATGATTCATCATTTGAGTACGCTCTCTCAGATAAGATTCTAATATTTGGGTGTGAATAAAACTTCAGGGCATTGAAAACAGCTGGAAGATAGACAATAGGGTGATCATCCTCTCTTGTCATTCTCTATCAAGGTCCTCTTTAATTATTGGCCTAAACAGCTATAACTTTATGGTGAAAACAAACCGCTCGGATATAGCGTTAAAGGTTGAAATAATGAATTATACATAAATCGATTTAGTTCAGTTATATTCTGTTGAATTGGGAGAACATCGAATTTTTAAATTTCTCTGCATTTCTTGAAGTTAGGAATAAAAGCTGGGGTGGGGTCTCCTGAAATAATGAGGTCTAGAATAATTTCTGTTAAATTTACTTTTTAGTAGGATAAGTCTACTAAAATCAATATGAATGGAACCTTCAATGTACCACTGAAGATAATTAATCTTTGAGAGGTTAAGTAACCATTACAAGGTAATTTACCTAATTAGCAACTAAACCAACCAAATTTTAGATTTCTTAACTTTAAGACTATTGCTCACATAGTCACGTAAAGTATATCTTCCACATAGTCACAGGCAATCACAAGCTAACACGAGCAGTTAGCACAAAATAGATGTTCCACATAGAATGCAGAACAAAAAAAGACACTTTAAAAATCCTTTTCCCTTTTCCAAATTCATATTTAAAAAGTTTCTTGTGGAATTTCCCAAATGCCAGCATGGCCACATATAATACAGATTGATACTCAGACCTCTAATGAGAAACAGTTAGAATTATGCTAAACAAGGAACATTCTATATTGATTTCACAAATTCTCCTCTTTCCACTTATAGTTTCTCATAAAATGTAACATGTTTGTCTCGTGTGGAGTCTGTATAGAAAAAGTGTGATAACTGAAGATATAGACACACAGGTGTATGTATGTCTGTGTGTTCCTGTGTATTATAGCCTTTCTTTAATGGTTTTCTCTTTATATATATATATATATATATATATATATATATATATATATATATATATATATATACTTTAAGTTCTAGGACACATGTGCACAACGTGCAGGTTTGTTACATATGTATACATGTGCCATGTTGGTGTGCTGCACCCAGTAACTCATCATTTACATTAGGTATATCTCCAAATGCTGTCCCTCCCCCTCACCCCACCCCATGACAGGCCCCGGAGTGTGATGTTCCCCTTTCTGGGTCCATGTGTTCTCATTGTTCAATTCACACCTATGAGTGAGAACATGCAGCGTTTGGTTTTTTTTGTCCTTGTGATAGTTTGCTGAGAATTATGGTTTCCAGCTTCATCCATGTGTCTACAAAGGACATGAACTCATCCTTTTTTATGGCTGCATAGTATTCCATGGTGCATATGTGCCACATTTTCTTTTTTTTTTTATTATACTTTAGGTTTTAGGGTACATATGCACAATGTGCAGGTTTGTTACATATGTATCCAGCCACATTTTCTTAATCCAGTCTATCATCGTTGGACGTTTGGGTTGGTTCCAAGTCTTTGCTATTGTGAATAGTGCCACAATAAACATACGTGTGCATGTGTCTTTATAGCAGCATGACTTATAATCCTTTGGGTATATATACATATATATATAAAAAAACTATATATATATATTTTGGGGACGGAGTTTCTCTCTGTCACCCGGCTGGAGTGCAGTGGCACGATCTCGGCTCACTGCAAGCTCCGCCTCCCGGGTTCACACCATTCTCCTGCCTCAGCCTCCAGAGTAGCTGGGACTACAGGTGCCCGCCACCATGCCCGGCTAATTTTTTGCATTTTTAGTACAGACGGGGTTTCACCGTGTTAGCCAGGATGGTCTCGATCTCCTGACCTCATGATCCACCCTCCTCGGCCTCCCAAAGTGCTGGGATTACAGGCATGAACCACCGCGCCAGGTCTCTATTTAAGTTAGCTCTGTCCAGGGCAAACCAGCATTTCAAAGATACAAACTGTTTTTGCAAAAAACAGGTATACACCTATCCATAGTGCAGACATTATGTCTACTTATTTCTCTCTAAATAGATCTTTCATTTTAACAAGTACTTCACCTTCACAAAATTTAGTTGAGTCAGTGAACTCTTATCCAGATGCTATATCTTGGCCAGATTATCAAGAATTAAGCCTCACAGATAGGCTGTTTCCATTTCCTTTAACAAAGTTTATCAGTCCTGAGTTACTTCTTGATTTCTTGCCAGTGGCATATAATGATGACTCAGCCAAGTCAGTTCCCAGAGTTGGACTCTTTTTTTTCTTATACACAGGAAACTTCTTTTCCAAGAATACTTGTTCCAGTTGCTCACAATCTTCATAGTTGATGATTATAGAATGATCTATGTACTTTCAGTGTACCTTCAAAAATGAGATCTGCAGCTGGATAAGACGTGTGTGTGTGTGTGTGTGTGTGTCTTAGTAGACTTAAACCGTTCATTGAATAAGAAGCCTAGTTGATAGTGTAAGGTGAGAGTTAGAAGAACAGGGAATTATTTGGTTTAAGGAATTGTGAAGAAATGTGCTATGCCATTAAAATTTTTCTCTACTTTTGTGTTAAATCTTAATTTTGTGCAGAATTTACTAAGCTGCAGGAAACTGTCAAAATTGACTCTTGCTAAGTTCCATATTGGTTTGTAATTATCTTAAAACAAAAGTTGGTTGATACTAAAGTGCAGTTTTTCCTCTAGCTTTCATAAATTGAGACAGGTCTTTTTCTCACCCTCCACATACCTATGGCTGGAAGCCGAGGTGGTTGTTCTTGGTTCCCGTTACAACTTCTAGACTGTTAATTTCTCCGCTCCTTGCAAATTAGACTGTTCCTTTGAAACTCAAACCCCTTGGAAATATCGGCCATGCCCCTTTGGTATTACCATCATCAACAGACCTCCCTCCTGGGCACTCTGGTCTTATTATTTTTTTTTTTTGAGATGGAGTCTTGCTCTGTCACCCATGCTGGAGTGTAATGGTGTGATCTTGGCTCACTGCAACCTCCTCCTCCCGGTTTCAAGTGATTCTCCTGCCTCAGGTTCCTGAGTAACTGGGATTACAGGTGCATACCACCACACCCAGCTAATTTTTGTATTTTTGGTAGAGACGGGGTTTCGCCATGTTGGCCAGGCTGGTCTCGAACTCCTGACCTCAGGTGATATGCCTGCCTCAGCCCCCCAAAGTTCTGGGATTACAGGCATGATCCACTGCACCTGGCCTCTTGCCATTTATTTAAGGCTGTAGATCTTTTGCTCAATATCATCTTCAGGCAAGTTCAGCCATCATTTTAGTGGCTCAGCTTTCACGTGAAAGGACCAGTACAAACCTCGGTTCCCCGTTTTTTGACATCTTTATTTCCATTACTTTTTTTCTTTCCTCCACTTTATTGTCATCAAATCTGAAACATTTTCTATAAGGGTATATACCACCAGGATCTAGATGCAAATATTCTGCCTCCTGGACATCACTCCTTGCCAGCTCGTTGGCCCAGATGTCCTCATTCCTACAACCCTTCATTTTCACTGAGACTCTTCTTAGGACACAGCTGCTGCTGCTCCCTCACGATCCATCCGTACTCTCTTGCTTTCAGTTTCCACGTTTTCCTCCTCAAATGCCAGAGTTCATTTTTAGCATTCCCTTGCAACTACCCTGAGCTTCATTTTCCCACAATTTATTTGTTTCTGTTTCTCTTCCCAAATTTTAAATATTGATGTTTCTAAGGGTTCTGTCCTAATTGCTCTTCTTTTCTCTCCACACACATACTCTCTCTAAGCTCTAAACACTACTAAACAGCTCATAATTTCCAGTCTTAGAGTTTGGCCCAGACCTTTATTCTGGGAGTTGATGATTTACATGACAATAGCACTCGAATAATTCAGAGGTAACATGTCCTGGTTTCCCACATGTCAGTAAGTGGCACTGCCAGCCATGCTAGACGCTTATAAGTCATTTTTGGCCCTTCCTCAATATTCTGACAATATCCAATTCAACATTCATTTAAAAAATATTTTGGTTCCAAATACATCTGTAATTTCCTCCACCTCTTTTGATTTCCAATGTCCCCAGCCTAGCCAGAGCCACATATTTTCTTACCTATGCTTATTTTCTTAGGTCATCCTTAGTCAACCTACTTTAATTCTTAATCTCCTACACCCTGTTAGCTACAGACAAACCAAAGTGATCTCTTAACATGTCTTTCAGTTTCCAACTCTCCCACTTTTCTGGTGTACTTGGACTAACATTTATGTTCCTCATCATTACTAATGAAGACCTGTACTGTTTCACATATCCTTCTCTTTCAGCCACGTCTCACATTAGTCTTTCTCCCTTCTGTACTTCATCCAGATTCCTACTTTTCAGTTTTTCATTTCATCCAATTCACAGGTTTCTTCTACATGCCAAGATCTTGCTCATATATTAGGGTCCATGAACACTGGGGGTTTTTCCTAAAAGACGAATCTTTCTGTAGTGTATGAAAAGCTAACTCTTTTTATTCTCAGGTCTTACCTTAAATATTCTCACTTGAAAGAAGTGGTTAGAATCTGTATAATCCAAATTAATATTTCTTTTTTTCTTTTTCTTTTGAGACAGGGTCTTGCTGTGTCACCCAGGCTGGAGTGCAGTGGCACAATCTTGGCTCACTGAAACCTCTGCCTCCTGGGTTCAAGCAGTTTTCCTTTCTCAGCCTCCTGAGTAGCTGGGACTACAAGCGCACACCACTACACCCGGCTAACTTTTTTATTTTTAGTAGAGATGGGGTTTTGCCATGTTGATCAGACTGGTCTGAAACTCCTGGACTGAAGTGATCCATCCGCCTTGGCCTCCCAAAATGCTGGGATTACAGGCATAAGCCACCACGCCCGGCCCAAATTAATATATCTATATATAAAAATTATATGTATGAATCTTATATAATCTGAATTAAGATTGTATCTAATGTTCGCCCCAAAACCCTTGTTGTATATTCAGTCCCTTGCTTCACTTTGCATGTGAACACATTTTGTAATAATCTCTTCTCTTTGCTCAGTTGGGTTTCTGTGCCTGTCTTCGTCTTCAGAATTGAAACCCTGGGAGTACAGGACTGTGGCTTTCTTATTCACCACTGCAGCTCCGTAACTAAGAGAGCATCTGATACATATGTGTGAAGGGAATTGGTTAAATATAGACCACTATGTCCAGTGGAGTCCACAGCCTATTCACTTCATGTAGTTTCCAAGAAACAAAGGCTTCTCAACATATATTAATGAATGAGATATGGGCCAGGATATCTGGTCTGGCTGGAGATGGCTTAACTTTGAGTTCACTTGAGAGGGTATCAGTGTGAGCAGGGATGCTTTCACTCACTTCAAGAATTGCATGGTGTTTAGGGGGAAGAATCACCCTGCTTCTCTGGAGAGACATGAGGGCTCTGTGGCTCCTGTGGGCTCTCAAACTGTTGGAAGATGACTGCTAAACCTGAGTTTTCAGGTCTCCTAGTTATATTCATTTAAACTTATAGATGATTTGTCACTATTTTAAGTTGTTTTTCACTGAAAATTCAGTCTGAATATAGAGCCTTATTTCATTCAGAACAGAAAGAATGGGTTACGGTGAAATCTGTTTATCTATAATTTTTAAGTAAGTACAATTTTATAAACCAGTTATTCCTAACTTGAGAGGCCTGGAGGATTTATTACAATGTGTATTTCAGGGCCACATCTGCAGAAGTTTTGATACAACATTTCCTTACTAATCCCCCTGACAGCACATTTTAGCAGGCATCCTGTGTTATTGAGAAGCAGAACGTTTATGCACCACACTTTGGGAGAGAGAAGTGCATGTTGTGTTACCATTTAAAGATGCCTGGTTCTTGTGGGGCAAATTGGCAAATGATTTATCTGAACTAATGGCAGAGTGGAATTTTAATATTTTAGGGTTTTCAGGAATCTTAGAGCTGTTTTCATTTGTCTCATACATAGAGCCTGAACCTTGAAGACATTAATGAATTTGTCACAGAAATTAAATTGGGCCAAAATTTACATTTCCAACCCATGTCTGTGCTCTTCATTCTAAAGCACAATGGCCTAGAGTCATATTTTAACCTCTAACTTTTATCTTATTAAAAAATAAAATAAAATAAATAATTGTAAATACATGCATGTATTATACCTATATATACAATTTATATACATTACAATATTAATTTGAACTACACATGACATCACTAGTAAAGGCCAGTTACAGTTTAGACTGAGATAAGCCCTGTGAGAATTTACTAAGATCAAAAAGACTCCTTTTAATAGTGACTCAGTGGCACCTACTCTAAGGACAAAGGCTCCAGTATGTATCCTAATCTAAGTTATTACTGAATGTGAGTCCTGTGATAGCTTCTAATGAAAATTTCCCATTGGAAAAAATCAATGTTAATAACTGGAACTCGAGAGCTGTAATGGGTTCTGCTGTGTTTTTCGGGCTTAGACTGTGTGCTATAATATGCTAAGAAGAGGAGTTGATGACCTGTGAGCTCTGGTCACTTCCTGATCTCATTTGATTCTTTGGTCTTTAGTTTTAAAAGGGTGATCAGAGAGGTTGCTTTATAATGGAGAAGTTGAACAAAAGGACCATCAACCTGCAGGCTCACTGGCACAGCGCAAGTTTCACCGGATAAGCATTTCAGTAAAGAGGACTATTGCCAACAGCAATACTTGCAAGGAAGCTTTGTTCCAGAGAGGATTTTTGTTTTTAAAGAAGCTGCTAGAAAAACTGACACTAGAAGCTAACTAGAGTCACTCTTTCTAGATATCAATGAAATTGTAAGTCTGAAGACATTACTTACCTAGATACAGAAATGGACTTTATTTAAGAACCAACTTTATACATATCTAATATACCTAGGCTTGTTGATCAAGTTGGCTGGCTGGGGAAGAATAAGACCATCTAGAAGATCCACATGATGAGAGAAAGCATTCGGGGAGGGCAGACAGATACTTGATGCTGGCCACAGATAGAACCCAGAGACGCTCTGTGATTGAAGTGGTTCTAATACCTAGAAGCTTCGATTTGCTCTTATAACGTGTTCTAAAGCCATTTAATTCAAGACTACCCTTCCTGGTTGGTACCTGTAGATGTAATGCATCTCCTAAGGTATTACTCTAGGCTCCATCGGACAGAACAACTACATGGAGGTAGGTGGTGGAGCCTCCGGACTCCACGACACATTTCACAGTGCTGTTTACTCCAAAACACTGGCCTAATTGAACTAATGTAGCTATTGGGTAAGACGAGAAGTAATACACGAACATTCTTAAAGTCTGTTCTCTTTTGCCTTGTGACCTTAAACATTTGAAAGACCAAGATGAACACTATTGAATAGAATTGTGTTTCCATCGTCATAACTAACCTGAAAGCCTAAGTTTTACCTCTTTCACTGCACATCCGATCTATTTTATGGGCAGAAGAGCACAATGGGCTCAGCTATCCAGGCTTTAGGAGTTATTTTAATCTTTAAAGAACAATAGACACAAGTAAAAGTACATACATAAAGTAGGTATTTTATATTTAATTTTTATTTTCATATGCATGAAAAGGGTGTTCCAAAAAAAGATTAGAGAAGTCCATGGCATGTCTTTCTGGTTAATGTTACTTTATTTTTTGGTTCATCTACCATACTACTTACAAGTTACTTGATTTTGTTCATGGAAAATTATTTTAAATGAATTGATTTTACTTTTCATCAGCACAGTTGTTGACTAATACCAAAGTTAGTTAGAAGGTTATGATTTTTGTATTTATAGAATGGCAGGGGCAGCATTTAGATAATACATCATAGTAACTTGGCATTTATGAAATATTAGTTTTCCATAAACATGAACTCAGAGAGGAAGGTTACATTTTTTTAAATTATAATAACATTTTGAAAAGCATCTGTCCTTTAAAATGTTACTGAAATATATATTGGAACTGGTGTTTTAGATGCCAGTCCTTCCTGAAGAGTGTTTTGAGATTTTTTTCAAATACTGCCTCAGTTCTATATAAAATAGAAAAAATTCTGCCTTGTAAAATGACTACTGGATGTAGGTAAGAAGAAGTTAAGGAAATATTACATAAAAATAGATTTGCAAAGGTAATTTGCTGGAGGATTATTTACACTTTGATGAGTGGATCTGGATATTTTGATACTAAGTGAAAGTGGTTCCACTGGAATTAGAAGGGAACAGAGATCTGCAAGCAGGAGTGAAAAGAATGTGTGTAAGCCGGGCACGGTGGCTCATGCCTGACCTCAGGTGAGCCGCCCACTTCAGCCTCCCAAAGTGCTGGGATGACACGCTTGTTAAGTGGTACTCTAATTAATCAGTAACTTAAACCTCAAAAGAGATTCATTATGTACACAAAATTAATCTTGTGTAATCAAGTGTATAAGTAAAATTAATTGAAGAAATCAAAAAACGCACGGTGGCTGACACCTGTAATCTCAGTGCTTTCGGAAGTCCAGGTGGGAGGATCCCTTGACTTAAGGAGGCTGAGACCAGTCAAGCAACACGGTGGGACCCATCTCTGTAAAAAAATTAGCCGGGGATGGTGGTGCGTGCCTGTAGTCCGAGCTACTTGAGAGGCCGAGGCAAAAGTATCGCTTGAGCCTAGGACTTGGAGTCTGAAGTGAGCTATGATCACACCACTGACTCCAGCCAGAGCAACAGAGGGAGACAATGAGAACACGTGGACACAGGAAGGGGAACATCACACTCTGGGGACTGTGGTGGGGTGGGGGGAGGGGGCAGGGACAGCATTAGGAGATACACCTAATGCTATATGACGAGTTAATGGGTGCAGCACATCAACATGGCACATGGATACATATGTAACAAACCTGCACATTGTGCACATGTACCCCAAAACTCAAAGTATAATAATAAATAAATAATAAACCACAAAACACTTGTAATTCCACATCCAGATATATAAACCACAGGAATACTTAGATAAACACACGCTATACACACATATAGTATATATATGATAAAATATATTTGTATGTTCAACTTGGGAAAGGTTGATGATTTTAGAAACAAACTAATAATTCTTTTGCCTTGTGCTCTAATGATTTTCAATATGAAGATGTATTTGGGATCAAATACATGAGGCTCCACATACAAGACATCTTTCTTTCCCCTCTTCTCAGCACCATTTTTTGGCTGATTATTGGACTACAACTGGGAGATCTAGAACTAAATTCCTGCTTAGTGTTTACTTGTTCAGAGCATAGGCTTTGAAATCGTCCTGTTTTGCCTCAGTCTCCACAGTGGTACCTACTAACCTCATGACTAGGGGATCGTGTAGCATTTCTCTAAGCCTTGTTTTCTTAGCTGTGAAGTGGTAAATTTTGGAAGTGCTTTGTTCATAGGATTTCTGTGAAAACTGAATTGGGTAAAGAATGTAAGGCATTTAGCACAGTAAAATAACCTGGATTACAGTAACTTTTCCAGGAGTGTTTATTAGTACTTAAACTGTCATTGTCATCAAAATTCTGTTTTTACATATGAACTTAGAAATGTCATTGTAACCTTCTCAACTCATTTGGTCATTTAAAATGGAGAGGTTGAGTTAGGTGTTTCTTCAATTTCTCTTTAGCTCTGATACTATGAGTCTGACGTTAAGTAATGCAAAGTTGGTAATTAAATCTTCCCCTTTCGTGATGTAGGAGAAAGGCATAAAAAATTTCTGGGTGACTGGATTCCCTTGCAAGTTTATTAGAATTGTAATTACGTAGCATTTTGAATAAAGCATTCATTCTGGAAATCATTAAGTTTATTTTTCTTAACTCCGTTATTTTGTCAACTGTGGAAAAATTGGGATTTAGGAGTAACCTCTGATTTAAAATTCCACCTACTAACCATTTAAATTGTAGTCTTGTAATTTCCTAACTTTAGTCTTGAAGGTGTTTCTCATTCTTATGCGTTATTATACTGTATTATATATTTATGCAACATAAAATTTATAGTTTTAACTATTGCACATGTTTACATATGAAAGGTGTAATTTTGAACTTATCATTATTAAATTTGCTAGTTTTGCTTCACTATTCATTTTGGACACTTATCCATATTAGTACATGCAACTCAAGTTTATTCTTTTGAGCTACTGTATATCATTCAAATGTATGAATAAATAACCTTGCTTTGGTGGACATTTAAGTATTTTCATGTATCAGTATGAAAAGCAGTTTCAAAATGAACATTCAAATATACATTGTCATATATGTGTATAATATTTGTATATATGAAGGTTCCTGTGGGTCATATATCTGAAATCAAAATTACAAGTGTTTTGTACCTTCTATAATTAATTTTACTCTCAATTTTAAGTAAACAAGATTAGTTTTTGCACATGATGCATCTCTTTATTCAGTTAAAATTACTGACATAATTAGAATACCACTTAAAACTTGAGAATATTTTCAAGGGTATTTATGCAAAACTTACATAAATGTGTTGAAAAGTCCTTTTGTATATATGTAGAGATTACATGGTATGTTAAATTCATCAATTTGCCTAAATATCAAGTTATACTTAAGTAGTGTCCATACACCATGCTTTTGCTTGACTGAACTCCAATATGTATATCGGGAGTACTTTTTAACATTCATAGGTTAAGTGGCCTGTTTTGGAAAATGATATTAAAAATGGAATTCAGATGAATGCTTAAAGATTAAAAATGAATGAGCTTTCGTATTAATCATCAATATGACAACCCTAAAGGGAAGCATGATTTTCAAATGTACCTCCTTGTAGGCAGGATAATTCAGAAATGCACAGTGCATATTAGATATGGGATTTGAGTCGTAGTGTATTTCTCTAAGAATGTAATTTATTGTACTTTCACATCCACCCCACTGAATATGCAGAGTTTAAGATGCAATGGCCAGAAGACACGAGCGTGTCACTAGAAGGATGTGGACGTGGGCTCCGGGGCTGTTGATGATGACGGTGGTGTTTTGGGGTCATCTGGGGAATGGACAAAGCCAAGGTAAGTGCAAGGATTTTCTAATTCTTTGCGAGTTGGATGCGAATTTCACTGTGTGATGAAATTATGTTTAGTGTTTGGTTTGATGTTTAAGCAATTTGTTACAATCTTCCGTCAGGTTTTTGTTACAGGGTATTGTAATATCTCTGCAGTTAAATTGAAATAGAATTAAGTGTGAGTAAATGCATCAAAATTGAAGCCATGTTTCTGAAATTGGCTTTTCTCTGTTGTAATTGATGATATGTATATATATGTGAGGTATTATGAGGCCATATATATGCGTGTGTCTCTGTTGCATTTGGTGACATGTATATATATGTGAGGTATTACGAGGCCATATAAATTCGAGTGTGTGGGTTTTGGGTGGGTGGGTGTGCCTGTGAGTTTGTGTATGTGGTATTTTACAGGAACACGTAGCATATAAAGTTGTTGTGATTTTGAAGAAAAGTTTTTGGACGTTTGTCTGTTTAGGGTTTTTATGTTTTTGGATGTTTGTCTCTTTAGGGTTTTTATGTTTAACATTTTAAAATTTCAAGAACCTATTCTTAAAGGATGTGATGTTCTTTAGAAATTAAATGAAAAATGTGACGTTTCTCGTTCTTCTGCCAAGGGTATTTAGGGGAAATTAATGAGAGAGTGGAGCTGCAAGGTTGTGGCATCCTGAAATGTCAGTTGGAGAGTAGAAAAGGGCCATAGATTTTGGAATAAGGCTTTCAATACTGATTTCATCAATAGCTGTATGGAGTGGTTTGTGCCAAATCTAGTATCTGTGAATGTATTTTGTGATAAGTATTGTATTATTTTTGGAGGTGTGTTGCCTGCTCAGATACAAATTGCAATTCTGTACTTTATGTGATAAAACATCCTGACACCCCTGAAATTTTCTTTTCCTTTCGGGGCAAGTATATTCAGCATTGATTTTCTGCATTTTCAAGGCTTGAAATGAAATCTGTGAGCAGGAAGTTTACAGAGTTATTTCAAGGGATAGATATATTTCTCCAGATAAAATTGAAAGTGTGCAGTGTTATTATATAATTGTGATGAAGTTGAGCTTTGCTAGTTTGGAGTATCTAATAAAGTTTAACACTTTTTAAAAGATCCTTCAAAAAGATCAGCTTTCTTGCCATATGTAATATTGTTCAATGAAGATTTGAAATGAAATAGATATTTTTTCAAAACCACAAATGCATCTGTGCCTTTGTATATGAACAGTTGTATATACATGTAAGCAGATAATACATTTTGTTAATTAAGATCAGCTTTGATTTTAATTTTTCTTTCCTGTCATTCAGAATTTGTATTTGCATCTAATAGAATTCTCATTTTTCTTTTGTGATAAAACTAATGTAAAATATATTCAATACACATAGTAGTTTTTTTCACCAAAGGTCTAAAACAAGAATATGTAGACAGTAGCTACGTTGGATTTCTTTGGCTATAAGAGTTGTCTATTTCTCTGGTGATGTGTAGAATTACTAAAATGCAGCATGACAACTGTTTCTCTGTAATAGTGATCCAACATGACATGTAGTATTACACAGGGTTGCTAATACCTTCCTCTGACCATCATTTCCAGTAATTGTGGCTTGTTTTAGATGAGGAATAGGTTATTAGATATTTAAAATATTTGAGAAAAATAGGTATCTTCTCTCTTATTTACCCAAACCCTTTTATTTACTCAATATTGATGGCTCAAGTATTCTATCTTTCACTAGGGACCATCATTTATTAAAAAATGGCCTGAAATCAATTCCAAGTCTAGCTGTAGTGAAGCTTCTAGTGGGAAATGCAAGTTAAGTAATTTGTTTTCTTTCTAAAAGGATAAATTAAAATAGACAATGATTCAAAGAACAAAACAACTTAATAGAAAACATAATGGAATGCTTTGATACTATGATTCAGGGAATTTTGCTTCCTTAGTGGTAGCTAGATTGAGTGAAGGAGATTGCTTAGGTATAATGAGCAAATCTTATAATTGCAAGTATAACCCAAGCTGCATATCATCATTTAGCTCAATAAGCCTCATTAAATATTAAATATTACCTTTTAACTTTTATGCAATTAAGCAGAATTTAAAAATAAAAGTTTTAAAAATTAAAGTTTTTATTACTAAGTATCTTTTAAAATACAAATCTCACAGCTCCTTATTGTCAAGAAAAGAACACATGAAAATTTATAAATAAGGTTTTCTCTCTATTAAATTTACAGTCTTGCATTAAATATTGGTTATTGGGACCCACCATGTCCATGATTATGATTAAGTATCAATGAAAGATGACTCTTGCAGCAAATATGCATGCAAATGTTTTAAGATTATTTTCACATTATTTCACATAATTTCTTAAGCATAATAGGATAAGTAAATTATACTTTCTACACAAGCTCTTCATATTTATGAATAGACCATGTTCTAAATTTTTCAATCATTGGGGAATCCCAATGTCATATTTATGAATGGACCATGTTCTAAATGTTTCAGTCATTGGGGAATCCCAATGTCATATTTATGAATGGACCATGTTCTAAAAGTTTCAGTCATTGGGGAATCCCAGTGTCGTATTTATGAATGGACCATGTTCTAAATGTTTCAGTCATTGGGGAATCCCAGTGTCGTATTTATGAGTGGACCATGTTCTAAATGTTTCAGTCATTGGGGAATCCCAGTGTCGTATTTATGAATGGACCATGTTCAAAATGTTTCAGTCATTGGGGAATCCCAGTGTCGTATTTATGAATCGACCATGTTCTAAATGTTTCAGTCATTGAGGAATCTTCCTAGAGAAACCGTGTGAGAAATTGTAGCTAAGCTCAAAAACGGAAGACAAAAATCGATTTAACGAGGAATGTAGATTAATGTCATAGTATTATCGCGACTGTGTGCAACCACTACTTATAAACAATGATATAAGAAATGCAATCTGAAATCTGAATTCTAAATAGGAATGTAGTGCCATTATCCCTCTGGGACCCTTAGGGTCAAAATAAGATAAAAGGGATGAATGGTGGGTTGGAAGTCAGTCAGTGATCCTTGTCAAATTTTTGTATCTGTCAAGAAAAGCATCTGCTTGAGGACATCCATTTTCCTACTTCTGAGTTACAGAATAATAGGTACTTATCCTGAATGTGACATTCCCTGACGTGGACTCTGTCTTTGCTGCTTAGGTGGTGTGTGCATGAGAAAGTGCTTAACATCTGAAAACGGAGACAATCCTTAGAGAAAGATATATATGAATTTTAAAAGGAAATATACCTACGATGGAAATAAAACAAATAGCATAAATATCTAGCTGTATTTGGTCTTTTTGGTAACTATTACAATATATACATTTTCAAACAACTAAGTTCAGCACTGACTTTGGGAGAATCTAGATAAAACTGAACTGACATATAATAAGCATTGGTGTAATTAATAGCACAGCGGGCAGAACCATGGGGGTATTTCCTGAGGAAGAGGGACTATAGAGAGGCAAAAGAAAACCCAGCTCATTCTGGGGAGTGCCAGGAGCAGTTATTATATTCAGAACTGAGAACTTATTTCTAACTCACCAACCCATAGTTCTGGCTGAAGTGCAGTGGTGCAGTCATAGCTCATTCTCAGCCCCAAACTCCTGGGTTCATATGGTCCTCTCATCTCAGCCTCCTGGTAGCTATGACCACAGGTGTGCACTACTTTGTCCAGCCAGTTTATTTTATATTTTATTTTCATTTCATTTGTAAAGACTGGGTCTTGCTATGTTGCCCAGGCAGGTCACAAACTCCTATCCTCAAGCAGTCCTCTAACCTAGGCCTCCCAAAGTACTGACATTACAGGCATGAGCCATTGCATCTGGCTCAAAAATATTTCTGTCCTAATGGCTTTAACAAAGAAGTGCCGTTTTGGGGATATATACAATGGTGTGCTGCTTGGGAGTGACAAAAAAATAATTATAAGAAGAATGGAACGAATATGTCAGTATGTTTTCAAAAGCAAGTTAGCCCAAGTTTTTAAACAAGCATAATTTTAGGGTTTTTGTAACTAACTTAGGGTTTAAATGTAGCAAAAATTTTAAACATTATCATGAATACACAGAAAATTTTAATCAATTTGGTTTCCATGATGAATTTACATGCTTAAATTCCTAATTTCAATTTGCTGCTAGATATGAGAAAGTTTGAGATTTTGAAGAAGCAAGTGGTTCTTACAAATGTAGCAAACTTAAATTTTGAGGACAATTTAATTTAACTTCCATTTTTATGACCAGATTTTGGGTCAGCTGTTAAGCATTCAAAAAATAAAATCTGATAATATCTGGCAATTCCAATTTTCAGTTTTATTGATCTTCACCATGAAATAATATATAAGCTAAGGGGCAAAATTTTGGAAAAGCAGATCACTTTGTTGTCCTATTTAGCAAGTTCTCAAATTATGCCATCTTGGAATCATTACAAGTAATTATACGAAGACAGTATCTTGTGTTTTGTATTTCATTGTTACACATCCAATTGTTCTCTAGAGATATCAGAGAAAACCCACTCAAGAAGGGAAGGTTAGATAAACAGCCCTCTCTCTCTCTCTCTCTGTCTTTGCCTCCATTTGGTTCCTTATGTTCATTTCTCAGTGCATTTCAGTTACTTTTATTGTTCCCTTCATTTTCTCTTTCATTCCAGAAGTTTAAGTGATTGCATAATTCTTTTGACAGCTGAAAGTAGTATCCGACTTTGAATGAAAGGTTTACAGCTACAGCTTTTCAATTAGAAAATCTCAGATCATGTGATCTATGAGTTTTAATATCTTAGGATCTCGACCAGTAAGGAATAATCACTTTGAAAAACCTTGATGCTACCTAGAGTTTGTGTTTTGTGAGGTTGCTTGGTAAATTATTTTCCTTTGATAATTGAATATTGCTTCAAGAGAGGTGAGCTCAGACGTTTGGCAATGAATATTGAATGTGTATTCCAAGAGACATGACCTTAAAATATCATCAAGCTAAGTAGTAGTGAAATTGAACTCTGCTGTATAATAGAAGTCAGTGTTTCTTACATCTTTGTGATATATAAATATTTTTACATTGTGGTAGATAATAATTTGTATGGGAACATTTAATTGAATTTAATTTATCCTATGGCAGAATTATGTTGCATAGGTCATTTTAGTTTTTGATTTAAGCATCTTAAAATTACAAATGCAAATATTCAACACGTAAAACCCACATGAATACACACTCCCAAACATTTGAAATCCTAACAGTCATTTCCAACAGCTTTTTCCTACAAAAGAAGTCAGCTCTTCTTAGAGAAGACATGCATTCCCATAGCTTGAGAGGTGCACACTATAAGGTAAACAGAGAAAGGATTACAGCAGTTTAAGTATACCAGCGGATTTACTTTATAGACAATAGACTTTTGAATTACTTGTCTTCAAAATTTGGTTTCTTGAGAAAATTATCTGTGTAGATTAATCATGCATTTCAGATACTTTCCAGACATCTGAATGTTGTTTTCTTAAAAGTAGCCAGCACGCCTTTTTATGCAGTCTGCATGGGAGATAGTAAGAGATGTGTATGCTGTATATCTACTAGTAGAGATTTGTTTATGAGTGCTTCCTTAAAAAATTATTTTTTCTGAAGAAAGGGATTTCTTTTTTATAATTTAGATTAGATGATTTTAAATGTTTTTAGGTTTTAACCTCTCTGATCATCAGGGTCATTGCCATGGAAAAAATGCAAGTTATAGCATATTTCATTTTTATAAGGAAAGAAGTTGATAATTTAGACTTTTTTCTTTTACTAAATTGAATTACATCACTCAATATTTGGATGGCATTAATTCACAATAGCAACAAAAAAATCTTACTATTCAACAAAATAAAGTATGATTTCCTTCACATTTAACTTAATTTGTTCTTTAAAACATCTCCTAACGAAGGTTTTCTCATCCTCTGAAGCTGAATTTATTTAGGAAAAAATATTTTAAACACCATCCCAAGTGATATAACTATTTTTATTGAGCTTTGATGTTCTATTTGAACATATTTGAAGACTGTACAAGCACTCAATTTAGAATTAAGATTTTATTTGGAGATTTTGGTTGTATTTGAAATCTGTTGTGGAATTAAACATGAAGAATACGTCAATTTACTAGATGTCATTGTCTATGACACATTTTAGTCTTATCTTTCTGCCTATATGTAAAGAGGAATAGAAATAATTGGTATAAACAGGAAAAAAGAAGTAAAGTGGTAGGATCAGATGTGAGAAATATATAAGCTAAGATACTCTTTTTTTGTTTGTTTGTTTTTTGTTTTTGTGAGACAGAGTCTTGCTCTGTTGCCCAGGCTGGAGTGCAGTGACACAATCTTGGCTCACTGCGGCCTCCACCTCCCAGGCTCAATGGTTCTCCTGCCTCAGCCTCCTGTGTAGCTGGGATTACAGGTACGCATCACCACACCCGGCTAATTTTTGGATTTTTAGTAGAGACTAGGTTTGACCATGTTGGCTAGGCTAGTCTCAAACTCCTGACTTCAGTTGATCCGCCCACTTCAGCCTCCCAAAATTCTGGGATTTCAAGTGTGAGCCACCAGGGCCAGCCTAAGCTAAGATATTCTAGAAGCTATTAATAGTAAAATATAATGTAAATTGTTTAAAATTAATCTGTATATGAAATTTTTTCTAGGACTTTCCTGCCAGAAAAGTAGGAATAGAATGGCAAAAGGAACGAGGTTCCTTCTACAAGTAGGCACACATCCTATTTCACTTTATCCTGTGATCAGTCTCATAACCATCTCCTGGTGTGAAGTGCTAAAACTGTGCTTTAAGAATAACTTAAGTCCTTTATGTACAAACTAAAGTATGAGAGCCTGAACCTTGGAAACCAAGAGATTCCAAAAAGCCTTATGTGTGAGACTGGGTGCCACAGATCTTGGCAGAAATTACTGCTTATTCTTAATTCTTATTGTTCCTTTCTAGCACTTCAATTTATAATGCCAATATCTACCTCAGCCTAAAGACAAGCTCTAGAATCACTTGTGTTACTTATTACATTTCTTTTAAAAAACTCATGAATTACACATGAATTTCAAAGTTGCCAACTGAGATTCCAAGGACTTAAAAAAGAAAAAACGTGGCACCTTTCCATTATAAAGGCTGTACGCAGTCTTCATAGTGTTTGTCTTTAAGGGACAACATGCCTCATCCATCAGCAACTTTTCTTCCTTAAATCATCATATCTTGCCTAAAAAGGTTTTCTGAAAACTAAGATTTGCAGATTGTTATATCACATCTTAATCTACGTATCAACTTTAGCATTATCAAAGCATGAACTGTTCTGGGTTTTCATAGTTAATTATGTTTGTGGTAATAACTGGGATGCAATTGTTTTTCTTCTGATGATTTTGTACTTGCTTTTCTTATGGTAACTTCTGATGCTTGTTTGTAAGATCTTCCTCTCTTTTCTCCATCTGGTTATCTTCTTACCTTCTGTCCTTTAACTCAGATGTCACCCACACTGTGTGTCTTTCTGGATTGCTTCTTATTTAACTGTTGCTTCTCATAGTTTACATACCTCCTCCTGTACCACACTATCAACATTTCTCAAGCTGCACTATATGCTGGGTTGTGTCTTTATTTATTTATAAGTTCCTTGATAATTCGGACTATATATTAGTATATTCAAAAAATACTTATGAAGTGTTTACTTTGGGTCAGGAATTATTGAGTGAAGGAAATTGACCAAAACTCTGCCATCATGAAGCTCGCATTCTAACTTAGGGAGACAGATAACAGACAATGAGCCACATAAATATGCAAAGTATCGTAAGTTAGATGGTGAAAAGTAATCCTGGATGGGGATCAGATAATTTTGATAGGATAATTTTTAACTGGGTAGTCAAGAAAGGCCGCACAGAGAAGATGGCAATTGGAAGAACAAGGTGGTGAGAACTGCTGAGTCTGGAGCAAACACACAATTTGGAGCAGTAGAAGATTCCAGAAGTAACAGTATAGAGGCGAAGAAGTGGGAATTGTGTGGAGTCTTTTACTTGCTGTTGTAATGACCTTGGCTATGCTTTGAAGTGAGGTGGAAAGTTGGCAGGGACCTTAGTTTTCTTTTTAATAATTCACTATGAATTTTGAACGGTCACTATTATAGACTCAATAATTTTGCTTTATTACTCTTGCAATTGACTACAAAAGAGCATATTGAAGAAATGTTAAATTCTAATTTAAACTGATTGAAATAGGTTTTTATCTTTTTATGTTTCTCATCACTGAATATCTCATTTTTAATTAGTTTGAAAGCATTCTAAGATAGTGAGCCAATGCAATTTAGCATAATGCATAACTTATTATTCATCAGATTTAGGTATTTAACCGAGGATGCTAATTAGGAAAGTAACTTGTTCTGTTGGATGATTTTGATAAAGCTACTTTCAAATGATTATCACATCCATTGATGTCATATTAAGTTGTGTTTCTGGAAACCAAATTTAGGCAGTGGTAATGAGTTAATATCTCTAAGTGGATACCTTTTATCTCTACAGTCAAGGATACTTGAAAGTGGAAAAACATACTGGCTTCAAGTCTTGGGAACTAGGACTTACCGGAAATGTGTGTGTTTTTTTTTGTTTCCTGGTGGAATTGTCTTCTCGGAAAGATGGTGTTTCCTTTTCAATAGGAAAAAATTGATCCTATGCTGCTTTACTTTAATGCTTTGCTTTTGTCAAAATAGTGTTTTCTTAGGAAAATTAACCTATCATAATATAATGAAAAGAGAAATGCTGAAGACACAAAATGATGTCCATGTTAATATTGAGTAGGAAGCATCAAGGGACATGAGAAGAGGGAAGCGAAGAGAGGGAGAAGAGAAATTTATAGTGTAACAACAATTAGTAAAAAGGATTAGCATATACATGTAGTCAATAAGTCAATAAATGGCTGTTTATAGAAAGCCTACCAGGCACTAGGGGATATAGCAGTGAAGAAGGCAAAGACACAATTGGCTATACTGTAGTGAGGAGGGAAAGAGGAGGAAGACATACAAATACCTAAAAAAAGCAATGGTGTGAAGGGCTATAAAGTACACTACTACGAAGAAGATTACATGTGATAACATGGCTGAGTAAAACTGTCAAGGAGGAAGGCACTGATCTGGCTGTAGGTATTTCAGAGCATTTTTCTCTCTGAGGAGGTAATATTTCATTTGAGAGTTGAGTGAAGACAAAGAGGAAGGTACTTTGAAGATCTGGGGTGCTCTGAGCAGAAAGAAGGGCAGATATAAAGATTCTGTAATTTAAAAAGAGAGCTTGATAGTTTCTTACAAAGAAAAGAAGGCCGGTTTGGCTGGAATGTCCATGAAGGAAGAGCATGGAGAGAGATTACATGAGTGTTCTCAGGGACCAAATCTAGATCTTATATCAAAATGTGAATATAAATTAACTACATTGAAAAGTGTATGATGGATGTGTGATACGATGAGGTTAGCTCTTAGGAGGGTGTACTATTGTGGAAGGGTACACTAGTGAAGGAAGGGGGTTCATTTAGCTGACTATTGCACCTGTCCAGTTGAAGGATGATGGTAGTTGGGATTATGAGTGTAGCAATAAAGTTGGAGAAAATCAGTTGAGATTGGAAGTTGATTTGAAGATGATTGAATTTACTGAGCAAGAATTATATCAAGGTATTTGGATTTAGGGACATGGGGGATTATGGTCACTTTTAGTGATATGGCAAAGTCTTGATGACATGAGGCAGTTTGCAAGTGACAGAGGTGTGGGTAGGTGCGTATGTGTGATTGATTTTACATTTTTTAATCTTAAATTAAGACGCTAGTTAGAATCCAAGTGGAGACATCAAGTAGGCACTGACAAGTTGACTTGGCTAGAGATGTGAGTTAGATCATCGTAGCCTATAGAGCATGCCTAAAGTCATGAATCTAGGTGAGGGGTTGGAAAACTATTATAGCCCATGAGCCAGATCTGGTCTGCCACCTATTTTTGTATGGCTCATGAGTTATAAGTACGTGTGGCATTTATAAGTCTAAAATGTAAAATACAGGGAAATTTTTCAGCAGGGAAAGTTCCATAAATTTGCCTCTTGGCAACACAAAGCCTGCAATATTTACTATCTGGCTCTTTGTCAAAAATGTTACTGACTCCTGATCTGGATGAAACCCTGTGAGGAGAGAGTGTTGACAGAAGAGAGAGAAGCATCACAGTGGAAATTAAGATTATGTCAACTGAAGTGTGTAGGGTAGAGAATTTAAGCCTGAGTATAACAGTAAGAGATTAAAATAACAGTAAATTCATTATCAGCGTGATCAATGAAACCTTTGGGGGCAAAGAGGAACTATCTTCGTCACACCTTTCACTCACTCATAGAAAGATCTTAGGCAGGAAATATAACTTGTTTGAAGATCTGAGATAAGGCTAATGTAGTTTGGACAAAGAAAGCCAATGGGAGGATGACATTACATCTGGCCAAAGATTTAGGGAAGAGCCAAATACTTCAGGCTTTTTAAAGTGATCTTTAGATAAAGAGGAGGTCATCAAGGCATTCCGAATTTGGAGGATCAAATCACATCTGATGGAAAAAATCTGGCTGTATGTGCATCTAGGATGTAAGGAAGCCAACATGGATGTGAAGTTAAAATTGTCCATTGCAAATAATAAAATGAAGGCCCCAGGTAGCCTTGGCAAGGGCAGATTTGGTATAAAATCCTTATTGGAATGGGCTTAAGCAGTAACGGGAATACGGATCTAGCTGTTGTGTTTAGTGGAATTTTATCAGTCTTTTTGTTGTGTATGATATATAGATGGTCAAAATAAGGAACTTCTACATTTTCGGTTTTTGTTTTATTTTAATTGAGATTTGAATTAAAAATAAGAAACTTTTATTTTGAAACTTGGAGACTGTGTTTAAAAAGTATAGAGTAGGGCTAGAAAAAAACCTAAAACTCTCCTGATGAGGAGAGTGCTAATCGTGACTCTAATAATAATAAAATACTTTTCTGATAATTTTTTGTGTGTTTCATTATTTATATATGTATGGGAAGTTGTACCCTAGCCACATGCCAATTCACCTGGTGAACTTGCTCTTCAACGTGGCACAAATATTTCCTTCTATCTTTAGCCTTCCGGGGTTTCTCACATGGACTATTGGCTCTTCCTACATGAACCTGCTGGTAGTACCCTGTAGGAGACATGCTACTCCATGACAACAGGCACCACGCTGTAGGGGAATTACCATACCTGTCAATCACTATCTCTAGAATGTGGCCTTTCATGAGCCCTGAGATTTCATACTGTTTCTCTGAGCTGTAACAATATTTATATTGAAAAAATAAACATGTTCTTCTATCTTTAATATTTTATATCTTATAATTTGAATATCCCATTTTCATTATACTACTTAGCTGCTAAGTTATGTTATAAAAACAAGTTTTAATTATCTGCAAACACCTTCAAATCTAATCCTTACCGGTGAAGACTGATGTCTGGTTAACATCTGTTAGGACATTTATTTCCATACAGTATTTATAGCGCCTTTTTGTTATTGATTGGTATGATAAATGTGTAACTCTTACACAAAGACAAAATTTTTAGATTTTTGTATTTAAAATACTGGTTATCAAAAGAAAAACCCAGATGTTATTTGTTTATGTTTCTGCTTGAGGTACTGAATCTATTTCAAGTCATATTTCTCAGTATTGATATACTTAATTTTGCTGAAATAATAACACACTAACTTTAGCTACTTTTTTTCTCAGTGTATCTCCTTGTCGCTCACCATTTCCGCCTCATTTCACTTCTCATCTTTATTTCTTTTTCTTTGGTCTTCTTTTACTTTAGGGATTCTTTCAATTTAGAAGTGTTCTTGTTTTCTGTTAATTACTATTCTTCTTGGATGTACACAGTTATCCTTTTCCATTTCATTTGTGAATTCATCTCAGAGGCATTTTGTATGTGCCTTTTACTCATAGCTTCTCAGAAGTCCCTTTCGAGGTTACCGATTTAACATGTCATGTACTATAAGGTTTGCATGGCATGGTGGCAGCTGACTTTGGTCTTTACAAGGATTGAAATGTTCACTCAACATGGATTGGTAGAATTTATTTTTTCCTTAAACATTTCATCGCCTTGTAAACAAACAAAAGCAAACCCAAGACTCAAAACTGACATTACTATTGGTGCCCCTGGAAATAGCTACCTTCTCACTAAAGTAGATTTTGTCATCCAACTTTATGTGTTGTTGAACACACATGGTGCTGTATGAGCACTCACTCACTAGTCTAGAAAACATTGCTGTGACCAGTTACCAGAAAAATAAATTCAGATTGCTCTTCACCTTCCACAGATGACCCTTCTGAAAGCCATTTGAATTCATTATAAATTATAGTTATATTAGTGTGACTTTAATTCACTTGTAATCTGAACTTTATGTGCAATGCATTTTTTCCCGTGTTTAATCATTTTTGAATGCTAAATCATTTGCAAACAAATGGCTTGTCCTTGAGAAAGAATTTAAGGCTGAAAGTACATTAAGTGCCATCTGGGTATCTGTGTCAATGGTTTTGTCACTACAAATGTGTGTGTGTGTGCATATCACCTACTTTATCACATTTATTTGATAAAATTAATATGCAATCTCTAAATCATTGTGTCTCCAACTTGTGTTATGCCACAAATACAAATTTTTGTCCTAAAGTTGATGGTACCCTTTGTAAAACTAGAAGTTCTCATGTGTGCAAAGGAAGGAAAAATAAAACAAGAAACAAATTCAATAAAAAAATTAAAGGTCAGATTTCTTTTATAGCTGCTGAATTCCTTTCTTTCCTTTCCATCATCCTCACATTCCCAAATCTCAACAAAGTTAAGAAATTAAAACACACATCATGAGATCATATGTTCACCTTGTTCAGGAACTGAAGGATTACATATACAAGACTATACCTTAATAAGTAGAGGGAGAAATATGAAGATATGAATAGAATATGAAAATTTATTATAATGCAGTTGTATTCTAAAGTGTTTCCTAGGCAGGCTAAGAGTATGTTGCCAGGAAATTTTAAGAGACCCACTCCATTATATAGAAGAGGATGTGTGTAGATCTCTTAATTCTGAAATGTTTAGAACTGAGTACAACAGGTCTTTGAATAACGACGTTTCATTCAATGTCATTTCATTATGATGTTGATGAGAAAAAACAAATTGATTCCAATTGGGGTTCACTGTCTGTGTAGAGCTTATGTATTCTCCCCATGTCTGCATTGATATTCTCTGGATGCTCCAGTTTCCTCTCACTTCCCAAGGCTGTGCATGTGAGGTTGATTGACGTGTCTATGTGGTCCCAGTCTGAGTAACTGTGGGTATGTGTGAGTGCACCTGCAATGCGACGGCACCCTGTCCAGGGCTGGTTCCCACATTGCGTCCTGAGCTGACAGGATAGGCTGCGGTCAACTGCAACCCTAAACTGAAATAAGTAGGTAAATAATGATTTTACTAGCTTTTATTAATCTTAAACGTATGAATAGCTGAAATTTATTTCAGCATTTAATATTAGAAGTGTTTTGATCTTTATTTACAAGTTTGTTGACGTTTTAGTTACCAAAAGCCATAGAAGCTGAACTCTTTTGATGTCAACCTATGGTAAAATGGGTTTCGCTGACTGTATTTTTGTACCAATTAACCATCCCCAATTTATCCCTCCGTATGCGTGTATCGAAACATCACGTGACCATAAATATATATACCTATGACCAGTTTTCAAGCACCTGTCAATGATGTTAAGTGAAGACTTATTGTAGTCCTTTTTTGGCATAACGAAAATGTGTGTGTTTTGTTCAAGATTGGAAAAGTTCTTTGTGTAAAGAACTAGACAGTAAATATTATAGGCTTTGCTGGCCATATGTAGTCTCTGTCTCTCCTTCATCTACTCATTCTTCTTCTCCCCTTCCTTCTCCTTCTTTAAACACTTCCAAAATGCCAAAACAATTTTTAGCTCTCAGCCATATGAAGCAAGCCATTGATTAAATTTGGCTTGTAGGCCCATAAGGTGTGAATTCCTTTACATCATCAGAATGCCGCATATATATGAAATGTTATCTATGAGAAATTAATGGGGCTCCCAGCAGAGAGAAATTAGCCTAAGTTAAGTTTGGGCTTTGGAATTCAGGGGAATGCCATGCACAAAAATGCTCTGCTTTTAAAACTAGTTACTAACAGTCCATTTCTGATATCAGAAATACATGAAAACTACCAATTGAACGGACATTATTCACTACTTTAGTGCTGCTACTCCTGTGTGGTGGAAAAAGAATCCAGAAAGTTTTCCTTTCCATTTGAACATTCATGCAATAAAAATTTCCAAATCTTTTTTTGAACAAATTTTTATCTGATAGCTCTCTTGTGTACTTTATAAGTACGTTTTGCTGCTTATTCTCAGTAACTGTATTGAAACAATCTGTTTTCCTTTATCAATCAAAATAAAATAAGAAATTTAGCTTAATACTAATATTAAGCTGAAGTGCAAGATATATGAAAAAGAGAGAAAAGAAGCAGGATAAACTGACCTTTTGATAACTGCAGAGGACAGCAGATCAAAGACTGGACTTTAACGTCTGACATTTTCAGAATCTATCACAGTAAGTCCACTGGGTCCAGAAATAGGTTTTAATCCTAGATTGAAATGACAATGCTGTCATGACATTGAGTTTGATGGAAAAAGTGAAGTTAAAGTTTTTCTCAATATTTTTTTAAAATCAATGATTGATTTAACTATAAAATGGACTGATTCTGAAGAACTCATTCTGACGTTGGAGGTGAAAATGCTTTTACTCTAATCATTAAAATCAATTTCTCTAGATATCTGACTTTATTCTGCTTTATAACATAAAGAATGAAACTATATTTATTAATGAAGTGTAATCTAGCAAAGTGGCATAAGCATAATTATGAGTCACTTACTAAAGTTGTGTGTTTTTTTCCATTGCATGAAAACCCTGCCTTGTTTTAATTTTTATTGACTCTTTAAAAGCAATTTTAGGTTTGTAGAAAGAAGTGAATAAGCATTCACACGTCATCCTCAGCCTCTACCCCAATTTCCCCGATTTTTAACATCTTGCAATAGTGTGGTACATTTGTTATAGTTGATGAGTCAATATTGGTACATTACTATTGACTAAAGTATGTAGTTTGTATTAGAGTTTACTCCTTGTCTTATGAATTCTGTAGGTTTTGTCAAATGTGTAATGACAAATAATCCTCATTACAGTGTCATACAGAATAATGGATTCACTCTCCTAAAATTCTTCCTTGCTCCATCCGTTCATCGTTTCCTCTACTAATTTATGTAGAAGATAAATTAGTAGATTGAGTTGATGGTTATAGCAGTTTAAAGCACAGATAGAAAACTAGATTGACCTGCCTACCCAGACTGTGCTTCTCACTCTCACTGTGCCCTTTCTTAACCTTTGGAAATGCTTTTATTCATATATAAAATAGGCTATAACTTCATATAGTTGTATTACAAAAAGTTAATGCACAGAAAAAGACTTGTGCTAGGTATATGGTTTCTTCTCAGTTAAATGGAAGCCATTGCGTGTGTTTGTCAATAGAATTCGTCATACTTTATCTCACATATCTTTACGTCATTGTTGGCACATGACATGTTTAGACTGCACAAATCTCCTCCAAATCCCTAATAGTCACTGATCTCTTTACTGTCTCCATAGTTTTGCTTTCTCCAGAAGGTCATGTAGTTGAATCATACGGTATGTAGACTTTTCAGACTGGCTTCTTTCACTTGGCAATATGCATTTAAAGGTTCCTGTGTGTCTTCTGTAGCTTGACAGAATACTATTCCATTGCCTGGATATACCACAGTTTATTTTTCCATTCACTTCCTGAAGGACATTTCGATTTTAGTGATCATGAATAAGGCTCCTGTAACATTCATGGGAAGAAGGCTTTTGTGTGCATGTAAGTTTTCAAATCCTTTAAGTAAATACCGGGAATGTAATTGCTGGGTTGTGTGGTAGGAGTATGTTTAGTTTTATAAGAAACTGCCAAACTGACTGCCAAAGTAGCTGTACTATTCTGCATTCTCACAAGCAATGAATAAAAGTTCCTGTTTCTCCTCACATTTGCCAGCTTTTGGTATCATCAGACTTTTGGATATTGGTCATTTTAATAGTCATGTAGTAATATCTCACGGTTGCTGTGACTTGCAGTTCCCTAATGATACATGACTAGTAACTTCAAAATCCCCATTTGACAGCTGTATTTAGACCTTTGGACTATTTTTTAAATGAGTTGTTTTCTTTCTTATTTTCGAGTTCTCTGTATACTTTAAATACCAGTAATTTATCTGATATGTTTTGAAAATGTTTTGAATATGTTTTGAAAAAATTTTCTCCCAACCTGTGGCTTTTGTTTTCATTCTAAGCACAGTTTTAATAACAAAAGTCTTTAATTTTAATGATGCTCAATTTCTCAATTTTTTCTTTGTCTAACCCAATAAATCAGAAAGCTTTTTATCATTTCACATGACTTAATATTCAGGCAAGGTCTATATAGGCCCCTTTCAAACAGTCATAAAGTTTAGAAGCTCTGACCTCACAAACAATAACAACGACAACATAGAAACAAAAATGACAGCTTTTGATGTTGTCTCAGTAATTTCTCAATTCAAGAACAGATTACTGAGCTTTATAAGCAATACGTATAGATATCAATTTCACAATAAAATACCTTATGATATTTATCAAATCACCTTAGTTTTGGTCACTTATTACTATTAGACTAAAATGTAATTTGTCAGACATGAGAAATCCTTTGGAGTATTTTTTAGAGAACCAAGTATTTGTTTTAGCCTTTTCAGTTCTTCTCTTGCTGTTTCTCCAGTATAGTCATTCCAATTGTCTCTATAGATGTATTAATACCAGGTACATAGTAAACACAATTATCTCCCACGTGTACCCCAACCCCCTTCCCTGTTCATGCAGTGAACATAAAGGAAGCAGGTCAAAAGGAAGCAGGTCATGTACCCTGTGATGTGCTGGGTTGTAAGGAAAGGTACACAATTAATGTACCATGTCTGAGTTTTCTTCTTCTCTGTATTTGTTCCATTTAATGCATGTATGTTTTTTATTCCTTAGGCCTCTCCAGTCCTAACACACTCAGGGATACTTGATACAGCTATAAGGCTGTGTCTTTATCAGGTACCTTTGGGTTACCCCCGGCCAGGGGTGGGAAATAGAGGAAGTGAATGTCTGTATCCTCATTAAGTATCACACAGAGCAGAAACATAAAGAAGCCTGTGCCATGAATGGGTCTCTTCTTTCTCCAAAAACCACCTACCCCTTCAACTCCCACTGCTTAAAGGAAAATCTTGTATTAGTCTCCCCATTTTCTCCTCAAACTTGCTTTAGCAAAGCAGTTCCTAAACCTCTGTTAATGTATGTCCCCACCCCTAACTCAACACACAGTCTCATGTCACATCACAGAAAAGAAGTTCAAAACAAAACAAAACAAAGCCAGAGTCTTATAAGAAAAATAGGTAAGTTTTACAAAAGTTGTGTACTGTATCTCTGCTTTGAATTTTGTCATTGGCCAAGGATAGTAAAACTCTTGGAAAACTATAAAACAGGAACTTACGTAATATGTTTTACCCAAGATTTTTCAAACATTTTTGGAAGGATACTTATTAACATCTTGCAGAGGTAATGTTACATGAAAAACTTAGCATAAGACCAATCAGGTATTCTATGAAATAATGCAGATATATGAAAAAATAATATAATGAAATAAATGACTTTTCAAAAGGTATTTATCCTAGATCCACATTCTTTTTTTGGTTCAGGTGAGGCAATTAGAATGTGAAAAAAAGAAGCATAGAACAACTGTCTAATGAGAGGGACGAATGCTCCTGGGTGGAAAGTTATTAGAAGATAAATTAGTAGATTGACACTTTTGTGTAGTTTATATTTGGAGACATTCCTTTTTCCACTATTACCCTCTTAGCGCTCCGAATCTCCACTTGCATTTTCTACAGAAAGTGTGTTTCAGAACGGCTCAATCAAAACTAAGGTTCAACTCTTTTAGTTGAACAAACAGAACAGAAAGAAGTTTCACACAATTCTTCTGTGTAGTTTTTATTTGTAGACATTCTTTTTCCCAATATAGGCCTCTTAGCGCTCAGAATGTCCAATTGCAGTTTCTACAGAAAGAGTGTTTCAGAACGGCTCAATCAAAAGTAAGGTTCAACTCTGTTAGTTGAATGCACAGAACAGAAAGAAGTTTCATACAATGCTTCTGTGTAGTTATATTTGAATATATTCTTTTTTCCACTATTACCCACTTAGCGCTACGAATGTCCAGTTGCATTTTCTACAGACAGAATGTTTCAAAACTGCTCAATCAAAAGTATGGTTTAACTCTGTTAGCTGAATTCTCAGATCAGAAAGAAGTTTCACAGAATGTTTCTGTGTAGTTTATATTTGAATATATTCCTTTTTCCACTACTACGCTCTTAGCGCTCCAAATGTCCAGTTGCATTTTCAACAGAAAGAGTGTTCAGATCTGCTCAATCAAAAGTATGGTTTAACTCTGTTAGCTGAATGCACAGATCAGAAAGAAGTTTCACCGAATGATTCTGTGTAGTTTATATTTGAAGACATTCCTTTTTCCACTATTACCCTCTTAGCGCTCCGAATCTCCACTTGCATTTTCTACAAAAAGAGTGTTTCATAACTGCTCAATCAAAAATAAGTTTTATCTCTGTTAACTGAATTTACAGATCAGAAATAAGTTTCACAGAATGCATCTGTGTAGTTTTTATTTGAAGATATTCTTTTTCCCAATGTAGGCCTCTTAGCGCTTAGCATGTCCAATTGCAGTTTCTACAGAAAGAGAGTTTCAGAACGGCTCAATCAAAAGTAAGGTTCAACTCTGTTAGTTGAATGCACAGAACAGAAAGAATTTTCACAGAATGCTACTGTGTAGTTTATATTTGAATATATTCCTTTTTCCACTATTACACTCTTAGCGCTCCGAATGTCCACTTGCATTTTCTACAGAAAGAGTTTTCAGAACTGCGCAATCAAAAGTATGGTTTAACTCTGTTAGATTAATGAACATATCAGAAATAAGTTTCACACAATGCTTCTGTGTAGTTTTTATTTGAAGATATTATTTTTCCCAATAGAGGCCTCTTAGCGCTCAGAATGTCCAATTGCAGTTTCTACAGAAAGAGTGTTTCAGAAAGGCTCAATCAAAAGTAAGGTTCAACTCTGTTAGTTGAATGCACAGAACAGAAAGAAGTTTCATACAATGCTTCTGTGTGGTTTATATTTGAACATATTCTTTTTTCCACTATTACCCACTTAGCGCTACGAATGTCCAGTTGCATTTTCTACAGACAGAGTGTTTCAAAAGTGCTCAATCAAAAGTATGGTTTAACTCTGTTAGCTGAATGCTCAGATCAGAAAGAAGTTTCACAGAATGCTTCTGTGTAGTTTATATTTGAATATATTCCTTTTTCCACTACTACGCTCTTAGCGCTCCAAATGTCCAGTTGCATTTTCTACAGAAAGAGTGTTCAGATCTGCTCAATCAAAAGTATGGTTTAACTCTGTTAGCTGAATGCACAGATCAGAAAGAAGTTTCACCGAATTATTCTGTGTAGTTTATATTTGAAGACATTCCTTTTTCCACTATTACCCTCTTAGCGCTCCGAATCTCCACTTGCATTTTCTACAAAAAGCGTGTTTCATAACTGCTCAATCAAAAATATGTTTTATCTCTGTTAACTGAATTTACAGATCAGAAATAAGTTTCACAGAATGCATCTGTGTAGTTTTTATTTGAAGATATTCTTTTTCCCAATGTAGGCCTCTTAGCGCTTAGCATGTCCAATTGCAGTTTCTACAGAAAGAGTGTTTCACAACGGCTCAATCAAAAGTAAGGTTCAACTCTGTTAGTTGAATGCACAGAACAGAAAGAATTTTCACAGAATGCTACTGTGTAGTTTATATTTGAATATATTCCTTTTTCCACTATTACCCTCTTAGCGCTCCGAATGTCCACTTGCATTTTCTACAGAAAGAGTGTTCAGAACTGCGCAATCAAAAGTATGGTTTAACTCTGTTAGCTTAATGAACATATCAGAAATAAGTTTCACACAATGCTTCTGTGTAGTTTTTATTTGAAGATATTATTTTTCCCATTATAGGCCTCTTATCGCTCAGAATGTCCAATTGCAGTTTCTACAGAAAGAGTGTTTCAGAAAGGCTCAATCAAAAGTAAGGTTCAACTCTGTTAGTTGAATGCACAGAACAGAAAGAAGTTTCATACAATGCTTCTGTGTAGTTTATATTTGAACATATTCTTTTTTCCACTATTACCCACTTAGCGCTACGAATGTCCAGTTGCATTTTCTACAGACAGAGTGTTTCAAAACTGCTCAATCAAAAGTATGGTTTAACTCTGTTAGCTGAATGCTCAGATCAGAAAGAAGTTTCACAGAATGCTTCTGTGTAGTTTATATTTGAATATATTCCTTTTTCCACTACTACGCTCTTAGCGCTCCAAATGTCCAGTTGCATTTTCTACTGAAAGAGTGTTCAGATCTGCTCAATCAAAAGTATGGTTTAACTCTGTTAGCTGAATGCACAGATCAGAAAGAAGTTTCACCGAATGATTCTGTGTAGTTTATATTTGAAGACATTCCTTTTTCCACTATTACCCTCTTAGCGCTCCGAATCTCCACTTGCATTTTCTACAAAAAGCGTGTTTCATAACTGCTCAATCAAAAATATGTTTTATCTCTGTTAACTGAATTTACAGATCAGAAATAAGTTTCAGAGAATGCATCTGTGTAGTTTTTATTTGAAGATATTCTTTTTCCCAATGTAGGCCTCTTAGCGCTTAGCATGTCCAATTGCAGTTTCTACAGAAAGAGTGTTTCAGAACGGCTCAATCAAAAGTAAGGTTCAACTCTGTTAGCTGAATGCACAGAACAGAAAGAATTTTCACAGAATGCTACTGTGTAGTTTATATTTGAATATATTCCTTTTTCCACTATTACCCTCTTAGCGCTCCGAATCTCCATTGCATTTTCTACAGAAAGAGTGTTTCAGAACGGCTCAATCAAAACTAAGGTTCAACTCTTTTAGTTGAACAAACAGAACAGAAAGAAGTTTCACACAATTCTTCTGTGTAGTTTTTATTTGTAGACATTCTTTTTCCCAATATAGGCCTCTTAGCGCTCAGAATGTCCAATTGCAGTTTCTACAGAAAGAGTGTTTCAGAACGGCTCAATCAAATGTAAGGTTCAACTCTGTTAGTTGAATGCACAGAACAGAAAGACGTTTCATACAATGCTTCTGTGTAGTTTATATTTGAACAAATTCTTTTTTCCACTATTACCCACTTAGCGCTACGAATGTCCAGTTGCATTTTCTACAGACAGAGTGTTTCAAAACTGCTCAATCAAAAGTATGGTTTAACTCTGTTAGCTGAATGCTCAGATCAGAAAGAAGTTTCACAGAATGCTTCTGTGTAGTTTATATTTGAATATATTACTTTTTCCACTACTACGCTCTTAGCGCTCCAAATGTCCAGTTGCATTTACGACTGAAAGAGTGTTCAGATCTGCTCAATCAAAAGTATGGTTTAACTCTGTTAGCTGAATGCACAGATCAGAAAGAAGTTTCACCGAATGATTCTGTGTAGTTTATATTTGAAGACATTCCTTTTTCCACTATTACCCTCTTAGCGCTCCGAATCTCCACTTGCATTTTCTACAAAAAGCGTGTTTCATAACTGCTCAATCAAAAATATGTTTTATCTCTGTTAACTGAATTTACAGATCAGAAATAAGTTTCAGAGAATGCATCTGTGTAGTTTTTATTTGAAGATATTCTTTTTCCCAATGTAGGCCTCTTAGCGCTTAGCATGTCCAATTGCAGTTTCTACAGAAAGAGTGTTTCAGAACGGCTCAATCAAAAGTAAGGTTCAACTCTGTTAGCTGAATGCACAGAACAGAAAGAATTTTCACAGAATGCTACTGTGTAGTTTATATTTGAATATATTCCTTTTTCCACTATTACCCTCTTAGCGCTCCGAATCTCCATTGCATTTTCTACAGAAAGAGTGTTTCAGAACGGCTCAATCAAAACTAAGGTTCAACTCTTTTAGTTGAACAAACAGAACAGAAAGAAGTTTCACACAATTCTTCTGTGTAGTTTTTATTTGTAGACATTCTTTTTCCCAATATAGGCCTCTTAGCGCTCAGAATGTCCAATTGCAGTTTCTACAGAAAGAGTGTTTCAGAACGGCTCAATCAAATGTAAGGTTCAACTCTGTTAGTTGAATGCACAGAACAGAAAGACGTTTCATACAATGCTTCTGTGTAGTTTATATTTGAACATATTCTTTTTTCCACTATTACCCACTTAGCGCTACGAATGTCCAGTTGCATTTTCTACAGACAGAGTGTTTGAAAACTGCTCAATCAAAAGTATGGTTTAACTCTGTTAGCTGAATGCTCAGATCAGAAAGAAGTTTCACAGAATGCTTCTGTGTAGTTTATATTTGAATATATTCCTTTTTCCACTACTACGCTCTTAGCACTCCAAATGTCCAGTTGCATTTTCTACAGAAAGAGTGTTCAGATCTGCTCAATCAAAAGTATGGTTTAACTCTGTTAGCTGAATGCACAGATCAGAAAGAAGTTTCACAGAATGATTCTGTGTAGTTTATATTTGAAGACATTCCTTTTTCCACTATTACCCTCTTAGCGCTCCGAATCTCCACTTGCATTTTCTACAAAAAGCGTGTTTCATAACTGCTCAATCAAAAATATGTTTTATCTCTGTTAACTGAATTTACAGATCAGAAATAAGTTTCACAGAATGCATCTGTGTAGTTTTTATTTGAAGATATTCTTTTTCCCAATGTAGGCCTCTTAGCGCTTAGCATGTCCAATTGCAGTTTCTACAGAAAGAGTGTTTCAGAACGGCTCAATCAAAAGTAAGGTTCAACTCTGTTAGTTGAATGCACAGAACAGAAAGAATTTTCACAGAATGCTACTGTGTAGTTTATATTTGAATATATTCCTTTTTCCACTATTACCCTCTTAGCGCTCCGAATGTCCACTTGCATTTTCTACAGAAAGAGTGTTCAGAACTGCGCAATCAAAAGTATGGTTTAACTCTGTTAGCTTAATGAACATATCAGAAATAAGTTTCACACAATGCTTCTGTGTAGTTTTTATTTGAAGATATTATTTTTCCCATTATAGGCCTCTTAGCGCTCAGAATGTCCAATTGCAGTTTCTACAGAAAGAGTGTTTCAGAAAGGCTCAATCAAAAGTAAGGTTCAACTCTGTTAGTTGAATGCACAGAACAGAAAGAAGTTTCATACAATGCTTCTGTGTAGTTTATATTTGAACATATTCTTTTTTCCACTATTACCCACTTAGCGCTACGAATGTCCAGTTGCATTTTCTACAGACAGAGTGTTTCAAAACTGCTCAATCAAAAGTATGGTTTAACTCTGTTAGCTGAATGCTCAGATCAGAAAGAAGTTTTACAGAATGCTTCTGTGTAGTTTATATTTGAATATATTTCTTTTTCCACTACTACGCTCTTAGCGCTCCAAATGTCCAGTTGCATTTTCTACAGAAAGAGTGTTCAGATCTGCTCAATCAAAAGTATGGTTTAACTCTGTTAGCTGAATGCACAGATCAGAAAGAAGTTTCACCGAATGATTCTGTGTAGTTTATATTTGAAGACATTCCTTTTTCCACTATTACCCCCTTAGCGCTCCGAATCTCCACTTGCATTTTCTACAAAAAGCGTGTTTCATAACTGCTCAATCAAAAATATGTTTTATCTCTCTTAACTGAATTTACAGATCAGAAATAAGTTTCACAGAATGCATCTGTGTAGTTTTTATTTGAAGATATTCTTTTTCCCAATGTAGGCCTCTTAGCGCTTAGCATGTCCAATTGCAGTTTCTACAGAAAGAGTGTTTCAGAACGGCTCAATCAAAAGTAAGGTTCAACTCTGTTAGCTGAATGCACAGAACAGAAAGAATTTTCACAGAATGCTACTGTGTAGTTTATATTTGAATATATTCCTTTTTCCACTATTACCCTCTTAGCGCTCCGAATCTCCATTGCATTTTCTACAGAAAGAGTGTTTCAGAACGGCTCAATCAAAACTAAGGTTCAACTCTTTTAGTTGAACAAACAGAACAGAAAGAAGTTTCACACAATCCTTCTGTGTAGTTTTTATTTGTAGACATTCTTTTTCCCAATATAGGCCTCTTAGCGCTCAGAATGTCCAATTGCAGTTTCTACAGAAAGAGTGTTTCAGAACGGCTCAATCAAAAGTAAGGTTCAACTCTGTTAGTTGAATGCACAGAACAGAAAGAAGTTTCATACAATGCTTCTGTGTAGTTTATATTTGAACATATTCTTTTTTCCACTATTACCCACTTAGCGCTACGAATGTCCAGTTGCATTTTCTACAGACAGAGTGTTTCAAAACGGCTCAATCAAAAGTATGGTTTAACTCTGTTAGCTGAATGCTCAGATCAGAAAGAAGTTTCACAGAATGCTTCTGTGTAGTTTATATTTGAATATATTCCTTTTTCCACTACTACGCTCTTAGCGTTCCAAATGTCCAGTTGCATTTTCTACAGAAAGAGTGTTCAGATCTGCTCAATCAAAAGTATGGTTTAACTCTGTTAGCTGAATGCACAGATCAGAAAGAAGTTTCACCGAATGATTCTGTGTAGTTTATATTTGAAGACATTCCTTTTTCCACTATTACCCTCTTAGCGCTCCGAATCTCCACTTGCATTTTCTACAAAAAGAGTGTTTCATAACTGCTCAATCAAAAATATGTTTTATCTCTGTTAACTGAATTTACAGATCAGAAATAAGTTTCACAGAATGCATCTGTGTAGTTTTTATTTGAAGATATTCTTTTTCCCAATGTAGGCCTCTTAGCGCTTAGCATGTCCAATTGCAGTTTCTACAGAAAGAGTGTTTCAGAACGGCTCAATCAAAAGTAAGGTTCAACTCTGTTAGTTGAATGCACAGAACAGAAAGAATTTTCACAGAATGCTACTGTGTAGTTTATATTTGAATATATTACTTTTTCCACTATTACCCACTTAGCGCTACGAATGTCCAGTTGCATTTTCTACAGAAAGAGTGTTTCAAAACTGCTCAATCAAAAGTATGGTTTAACTCTGTTAGCTTAATGAACATATCAGAAATAAGTTTCACACAATGCTTCTCTGTAGTTTTTATTTGAAGATATTATTTTACCCATTATAGGCCTCTTAGCGCTCAGAATGTCCAATTGCAGTTTCTACAGAAAGAGTGTTTCAGAAAGGCTCAATCAAAAGTAAGGTTCAACTC
The DNA here is from genome assembly GCF_028878055.3 of Symphalangus syndactylus. Lineage (NCBI taxonomy): Eukaryota > Metazoa > Chordata > Mammalia > Primates > Hylobatidae > Symphalangus > Symphalangus syndactylus. The sequence continues at coordinate 4,922,148 of NC_072436.2, forward strand.
TGTTAGTTGAATGCACAGAACATAAAGAAGTTTCATACAATGCTTCTGTGTAGTTTATATTTGAACATATTCTTTTTTCCACTATTACTCACTTAGCGCTACGAATGTCCAGTTGCATTTTCTACAGACAGAGTGTTTCAAAACTGCTCAATCAAAAGTATGGTTTAACTCTGTTAGCTGAATGCTCAGATCAGAAAGAAGTTTCACAGAATGCTTCTGTGTAGTTTATATTTGAATATATTCCTTTTTCCACTACTACGCTCTTAGCGCTCCAAATGTCCAGTTGCATTTTCTACAGAAAGAGTGTTCAGATCTGCTCAATCAAAAGTATGGTTTAACTCTGTTAGCTGAATGCACAGATCAGAAAGAAGTTTCACCGAATGATTCTGTGTAGTTTATATTTGAAGACATTCCTTTTTCCACTATTACCCTCTTAGCGCTCCGAATCTCCACTTGCATTTTCTACAAAGGAGTTTTTCATAACTGCTCAATCAAAAATATGTTTTATCTCTGTTAACTGAATTTACAGATCAGAAATAAGTTTCACAGAATGCATCTGTGTAGTTTTTATTTGAAGATATTCTTTTTCCCAATGTAGGCCTCTTAGCGCTTAGCATGTCCAATTGCAGTTTCTACAGAAAGAGTGTTTCAGAATGGCTCAATCAAAAGTAAGGTTCAACTCTGTTAGTTGAATGCACAGAACAGAAAGAATTTTCACAGAATGCTACTGTGTAGTTTATATTTGAATATATTCCTTTTTCCACTATTACCCTCTTAGCGCTCGGAATGTCCACTTGTATTTTCTACAGAAAGAATGTTCAGAACTGCGCAATCAAAAGTATGGTTTAACTCTGTTAGCTTAATGAACATATCAGAAATAAGTTTCACACAATGCTTCTGTGTAGTTTTTATTTGAAGATATTATTTTTCCCAATAGAGGCCTCTTAGCGCTCAGAATGTCCAATTGCAGTTTCTACAGAAAGAGTGTTTCAGAACGGCTCAATCAAAAGTAAGGTTCAACTCTGTTAGTTGAATGCACAGAACAGAAAGAAGTTTCATACAATGCTTCTGTGTAGTTTATATTTGAACATATACTTTTTTCCACTATTACCCACTTAGCGCTACGAATGTCCAGTTGCATTTTCTACAGACAGAGTGTTTCAAAACTGCTCAATCAAAAGTATGGTTTAACTCTGTTAGCTGAATGCTCAGATCAGAAAGAAGTTTCACAGAATGCTTCTGTGTAGTTTATATTTGAATATATTCCTTTTTCCACTACTACTCTCTTAGCGCTCAAAATGTCCAGTTGCATTTTCTACAGAAAGAGTGTTCAGATCTGCTCAATCAAAAGTATGGTTTAACTCTGTTAGCTGAATGCACAGATCAGAAAGAAGTTTCACAGAATGATTCTGTGTAGTTTATATTTGGAGACATTCCTTTTTCCACTATTACCCTCTTAGCGCTCCGAATCTCCACTTGCATTTTCTACAGAAAGAGTGTTTCAGAACGGCTCAATCAAATCTAAGGTTCAACTCTTTTAGTTGAACAAACAGAACAGAAAGAAGTTTCACACAATTCTTCTGTGTAGTTTTTATTTGTAGACATTCTTTTTCCCAATATAGGCCTCTTAGCGCTCAGAATGTCCAATTGCAGTTTCTACAGAAAGAGTGTTTCAGAACGGCTCAATCAAAAGTAAGGTTCAACTCTGTTAGTTGAATGCACAGAACAGAAAGAAGTTTCATACAATGCTTCTGTGTAGTTTATATTTGAACATATTCTTTTTTCCACTGTTACCCACTTAGCGCTACGAATATCTAGTTGCATTTTCTACAGACAGAGTGTTTCAAAACTGCTCAATCAAAAGTATGGTTTAACTCTGTTAGCTGAATGCTCAGATCAGAAAGAAGTTTCACAGAATGCTTCTGTGTAGTTTATATTTGAATATATTCCTTTTTCCACTACTACGCTCTTAGCGCTCCAAATGTCCAGTTGCATTTTCTACAGAAAGAGTGTTCAGATCTGCTCAATCAAAAGTATGGTTTAAATCTGTTAGCTGAATGCACAGATCAGAAAGAAGTTTCACCGAATGATTCTGTGTAGTTTATATTTGAAGACATTCCTTTTTCCACTATTACCCTCTTAGCGCTCCGAATCTCCACTTGCATTTTCTACAAAAAGAGTGTTTCATAACTGCTCAATCAAAAATATGTTTTATCTCTGTTAACTGATTTTACAGATCAGAAATAAGTTTCACAGAATGCATCTGTGTAGTTTTTATTTGAAGATATTCTTTTTCCCAATGTAGGCCTCTTAGCGCTTAGCATGTCCAATTGCAGTTTCTACAGAAAGAGTGTTTCAGAACGGCTCAATCAAAAGTAAGGTTCAACTCTATTAGTTGAATGCACAGAACAGAAAGAAGTTTCACAGAATGCTACTGTGTAGTTTATATTTGAATATATTCCTTTTTCCACTATTACCCTCTTAGCGCTCCGAATGTCCACTTGCATTTTCTACAGAAAGAGTGTTCAGAACTGCGCAATCAAAAGTATGGTTTAACTCTGTTAGCTTAATGAACATATCAGAAATAAGTTTCACACAATGCTTCTGTGTAGTTTTTATTTGAAGATATTATTTTTCCCAATATAGGCCTCTTAGCGCTCAGAATGTCCAATTGCAGTTTCTACAGAAAGAGTGTTTCAGAAAGGCTCAATCAAAAGTAAGGTTCAACTCTGTTAGTTGAATGCACAGAAGAGAAAGGAGTTTCATACAATGCTTCTGTGTAGTTTATATTTGAACATATTCTTTTTTCCACTATTACCCACTTAGCGCTACGAATGTCCAGTTGCATTTTCTACAGACAGAGTGTTTCAAAACTGCTCAATCAAAAGTATGGTTTAACTCTGTTAGCTGAATGCTCAGATCAGAAAGAAGTTTCACAGAATGCTTCTGTGTAGTTTATATTTGAATATATTCCTTTTTCCACTACTACTCTCTTAGCGCTCCAAATGTCCAGTTGCATTTTCTACAGAAAGAGTGTTCAGATCTGCTCAATCAAAAGTATGGTTTAACTCTGTTAGCTGAATGCACAGATCAGAAAGAAGTTTCACAGAATGATTCTGTGTAGTTTATATTTGGAGACATTCCTTTTTCCACTATTACCCTCTTAGTGCTCCGAATCTCCACTTGCATTTTCTACAGAAAGAGTGTTTCAGAACGGCTCAATCAAAACTAAGGTTCAACTCTTTTAGTTGAACAAACAGAACAGAAAGTAGTTTCACACAATTCTTCTGTGTAGTTTTTATTTGTAGACATTCCTTTTCCCAATATAGGCCTCTTAGCGCTCAGAATGTCCAATTGCAGTTTCTACAGAAAGAGTGTTTCAGAACGGCTCAATCAAAAGTAAGGTTCAACTCTGTTAGTTGAATGGACAGAACAGAAAGAAGTTTCATACAATGCTTCTGTGTAGTTTATATTTGAACATATTCTTTTTTCCACTATTACCCACTTAGCGCTACGAATGTCCAGTTGCATTTTCTACAGACAGAGTGTTTCAAAACTGCTCAATCAAAAGTATGGTTTAACTCTGTTAGCTGAATGCTCAGATCAGAAAGAAGTTTCACAGAATGCTTCTGTGTAGTTTATATTTGAATATATTCCTTTTTCCACTACTACGCTCTTAGCGCTCCAAATGTCCAGTTGCATTTTCTACAGAAAGAGTGTTCAGATCTGCTCAATCAAAAGTATGGTTTAACTCTGTTAGCTGAATGCACAGATCAGAAAGAAGTTTCACCGAATGATTCTGTGTAGTTTATATTTGAAGACATTCCTTTTTCCACTATTACCCTCTTAGCGCTCCGAATCTCCACTTGCATTTTCTACAAAGGAGTTTTTCCTAACTGCTCAATCAAAAATATGTTTTATCTCTGTTAACTGTATTTACAGATCAGAAATAAGTTTCACAGAATGCATCTGTGTAGTTTTTATTTGAAGATATTCTTTTTCCCAATGTAGGCCTCTTAGCGCTTAGCATGTCCAATTGCAGTTTCTACAGAAAGAGTGTTTCAGAATGGCCCAATCAAAAGTAAGGTTCAACTCTGTTAGTTGAATGCACAGAACAGAAAGAATTTTCACAGAATGCTACTGTGTAGTTTATATTTGAATATATTCCTTTTTCCACTATTACCCTCTTAGCGCTCGGAATGTCCACTTGTATTTTCTACAGAAAGAATGTTCAGAACTGCGCAATCAAAAGTATGGTTTAACTCTGTTAGCTTAATGAACATATCAGAAATAAGTTTCACACAATGCTTCTGTGTAGTTTTTATTTGAAGATATTATTTTTCCCAATAGAGGCCTCTTAGCGCTCAGAATGTCCAATTGCAGTTTCTACAGAAAGAGTGTTTCAGAACGGCTCAATCAAAAGTAAGGTTCAACTCTGTTAGTTGAATGCACAGAACAGAAAGAAGTTTCATACAATGCTTCTGTGTAGTTTATATTTGAACATATACTTTTTTCCACTATTACCCACTTAGCGCTACGAATGTCCAGTTGCATTTTCTACAGACAGAGTGTTTCAAAACTGCTCAATCAAAAGTATGGTTTAACTCTGTTAGCTGAATGCTCAGATCAGAAAGAAGTTTCACAGAATGCTTCTGTGTAGTTTATATTTGAATATATTCCTTTTTCCACTACTACTCTCTTAGCGCTCAAAATGTCCAGTTGCATTTTCTACAGAAAGAGTGTTCAGATCTGCTCAATCAAAAGTATGGTTTAACTCTGTTAGCTGAATGCACAGATCAGAAAGAAGTTTCACAGAATGATTCTGTGTAGTTTATATTTGGAGACATTCCTTTTTCCACTATTACCCTCTTAGCGCTCCGAATCTCCACTTGCATTTTCTACAGAAAGAGTGTTTCAGAACGGCTCAATCAAATCTAAGGTTCAACTCTTTTAGTTGAACAAACAGAACAGAAAGAAGTTTCACACAATTCTTCTGTGTAGTTTTTATTTGTAGACATTCTTTTTCCCAATATAGGCCTCTTAGCGCTCAGAATGTCCAATTGCAGTTTCTACAGAAAGAGTGTTTCAGAACGGCTCAATCAAAAGTAAGGTTCAACTCTGTTAGTTGAATGCACAGAACAGAAAGAAGTTTCATACAATGCTTCTGTGTAGTTTATATTTGAACATATTATTTTTTCCACTGTTACCCACTTAGCGCTACGAATGTCTAGTTGCATTTTCTACAGACAGAGTGTTTCAAAACTGCTCAATCAAAAGTATGGTTTAACTCTGTTAGCTGAATGCTCAGATCAGAAAGAAGTTTCACAGAATGCTTCTGTGTAGTTTATATTTGAATATATTCCTTTTTCCACTACTACGCTCTTAGCGCTCCAAATGTCCAGTTGCATTTTCTACAGAAAGATTGTTCAGATCTGCTCAATCAAAAGTATGGTTTAAATCTGTTAGCTGAATGCACAGATCAGAAAGAAGTTTCACCGAATGATTCTGTGTAGTTTATATTTGAAGACATTCCTTTTTCCACTATTACCCTCTTAGCGCTCCGAATCTCCACTTGCATTTTCTACAAAAAGAGTGTTTCATAACTCCTCAATCAAAAATATGTTTTATCTCTGTTAACTGATTTTACAGATCAGAAATAAGTTTCACAGAATGCATCTGTGTAGTTTTTATTTGAAGATATTCTTTTTCCCAATGTAGGCCTCTTAGCGCTTAGCATGTCCAATTGCAGTTTCTACAGAAAGAGTGTTTCAGAACGGCTCAATCAAAAGTAAGGTTCAACTCTGTTAGTTGAATGCACAGAACAGAAAGAAGTTTCACAGAATGCTACTGTGTAGTTTATATTTGAATATATTCCTTTTTCCACTATTACCCTCTTAGCGCTCCGAATGTCCACTTGCATTTTCTACAGAAAGAGTGTTCAGAACTGCGCAATCAAAAGTATGGTTTAACTCTGTTAGCTTAATGAACATATCAGAAATAAGTTTCACACAATGCTTCTGTGTAGTTTTTATTTGAAGATATTATTTTTCCCAATAGAGGCCTCTTAGCGCTCAGAATGTCCAATTGCAGTTTCTACAGAAAGAGTGTTTCAGAAAGGCTCAATCAAAAGTAAGGTTCAACTCTGTTAGTTGAATGCACAGAAGAGAAAGAAGTTTCATACAATGCTTCTGTGTAGTTTATATTTGAACATATTCTTTTTTCCACTATTACCCACTTAGCGCTACGAATGTCAAGTTGCATTTTCTACAGACAGAGTGTTTCAAAACTGCTCAATCAAAAGTATGGTTTAACTCTGTTAGCTGAATGCTCAGATCAGAAAGAAGTTTCACAGAATGCTTCTGTGTAGTTTATATTTGAATATATTCCTTTTTCCACTACTACTCTCTTAGCGCTCCAAATGTCCAGTTGCATTTTCTACAGAAAGAGTGTTCAGATCTGCTCAATCAAAAGTATGGTTTAACTCTGTTAGCTGAATGCACAGATCAGAAAGAAGTTTCACAGAATGATTCTGTGTAGTTTATATTTGGAGACATTCCTTTTTCCACTATTACCCTCTTAGCGCTCCGAATCTCCACTTGCATTTTCTACAGAAAGAGTGTTTCAGAACGGCTCAATCAAAACTAAGGTTCAACTCTTTTAGTTGAACAAACACAAGAGAAAGAAGTTTCACACAATTCTTCTGTGTAGTTTTTATTTGTAGACATTCCTTTTCCCAATATAGGCCTCTTAGCGCTCAGAATGTCCAATTGCAGTTTCTACAGAAAGAGTGTTTCAGAACGGCTCAATCAAAAGTAAGGTTCAACTCTGTTAGTTGAATGCACAGAACAGAAAGAAGTTTCATACAATGCTTCTGTGTAGTTTATATTTGAACATATTCTTTTTTCCACTATTACCCACTTAGCGCTACGAATGTCCAGTTGCATTTTCTACAGACAGAGTGTTTCAAAACTGCTCAATCAAAAGTATGGTTTAACTCTGTTAGCTGAATGCTCAGATCAGAAAGAAGTTTCACAGAATGCTTCTGTGTAGTTTATATTTGAATATATTCCTTTTTCCACTACTACGCTCTTAGCGCTCCAAATGTCCAGTTGCATTTTCTACAGAAAGAGTGTTCAGATCTGCTCAATCAAAAGTATGGTTTAACTCTGTTAGCTGAATGCACAGATCAGAAAGAAGTTTCACCGAATGATTCTGTGTAGTTTATATTTGAAGACATTCCTTTTTCCACTATTACCCTCTTAGCGCTCCGAATCTCCACTTGCATTTTCTACAAAAAGAGTGTTTCTTAACTGCTCAATCAAAAATATGTTTTACCTCTGTTAACTGAATTTACAGATCAGAAATAAGTTTCACAGAATGCATCTGTGTAGTTTTTATTTGAAGATATTCTTTTTCCCAATGTAGGCCTCTTAGCGCTTAGCATGTCCAATTGCAGTTTCTACAGAAAGAGTGTTTCAGAACGGCTCAATCAAAAGTAAGGTTCAACTCTGTTAGTTGAATGCACAGAACAGAAAGAATTTTCACAGAATGCTACTGTGTAGTTTATATTTGAATATATTCCTTTTTCCACTATTACCCTCTTAGCGCTCCGAATGTCCACTTGCATTTTCTACAGAAAGAGTGTTCAGAACTGCGCAATCAAAAGTATGGTTTAACTCTGTTAGCTTAATGAACATATCAGAAATAAGTTTCACACAATGCTTCTGTGTAGTTTTTATTTGAAGATATTATTTTTCCCAATAGAGGCCTCTTAGCGCTCAGAATTTCCAATTGCAGTTTCTACAGAAAGAGTGTTTCAGAACGGCTCAATCAAAAGTAAGGTTCAACTCTGTTAGTTGAATGCGCAGAACAGAAAGAAGTTTCATACAATGTTTCTGTCTAGTTTATATTTGAACATATTCTTTTTTCCAGTATTACCCACTTAGCGCTACGAATGTCCAGTTGCATTTTCTACAGACAGAGTGTTTCAAAACTGCTCAATCAAAAGTATGGTTTAACTCTGTTAGCTGAATGCTCAGATCAGAAAGAAGTTTCACAGAATGCTTCTGTGTAGTTTATATTTGAATATATTCCTTTTTCCACTACTACTCTCTTAGCGCTCCAAATGTCCAGTTGCATTTTCTACAGAAAGAGTGCTCAGATCTGCTCAATCAAAAGTATGGTTTAACTCTGTTAGCTGAATGCACAGATCAGAAAGAAGTTTCACAGAATGATCCTGTGTAGTTTATATTTGGAGACATTCCTTTTTCCACTATTACCCTCTTAGCGCTCCGAATCTCCACTTGCATTTTCTACAGAAAGAGTGTTTCAGAACGGCTCAATCAAAATTAATGTTCAACTCTTTTAGTTGAACAAACAGAACAGAAAGAAGTTGCACACAATTCTTCTGTGTAGTTTTTATTTGTAGACATTCTTTTTCCCAATATAGGCCTCTTAGCGCTCAGAATGTCCAATTGCAGTTTCTACAGAAAGAGTGTTTCAGAACGGCTCAATCAAAAGTAAGGTTCAAGTCTGTTAGTTGAATGCACAGAACAGAAAGAAGTTTCATACAATGCTTCTTTGTAGTTTATATTTGAACATATTCTTTTTTCCACTATTACCCACTTAGTGCTACGAATGTCCAGTTGCATTTTCTACAGACAGAGTGTTTCAAAACTGCTCAATCAAAAGTATGGTTTAACTCTGTTAGCTGAATGCTCAGATCAGAAAGAAGTTTCACAGAATGTTTCTGTGTAGTTTATATTTGAATATATTCCTTTTTCCACTACTACGCTCTTAGCGCTCCAAATGTCCAGTTGCATTTTCTACAGAAAGAGTGTTCAGATCTGCTCAATCAAAAGTATGGTTTAACTCTGTTAGCTGAATGCACAGATCAGAAAGAAGTTTCACCGAATGATTCTGTGTAGTTTATATTTGAAGACATTCCTTTTTCCACTATTACCCTCTTAGCGCTCCGAATCTCCACTTGCATTTTCTACAAAGGAGTGTTTCATAACTGCTCAATCAAAAATATGTTTTATCTCTGTTAACTGAATTTACAGATCAGAAATAAGTTTCACAGAATGCATCTGTGTAGTTTTTATTTGAAGATATTCTTTTTCCCAATGTAGGCCTCTTAGAGCTTCGCATGTCCAATTGCAGTTTCTACAGAAAGAGTGTTTCAGAACGGCTCAATCAAAAGTAAGGTTCAACTCTGTTAGTTGAATGCACAGAACAGAAAGAATTTTCACAGAATGCTACTGTGTAGTTTATATTTGAATATATTCCTTTTTCCACTATTACTCTCTTAGCGCTCCGAATGTCCACTTGCATTTTCTACAGAAAGAGTGTTCAGAACTGTGCAATCAAAAGTATGGTTTAACTCTGTTAGCTTAATGAACATATCAGAAATAAGTTTCACACACTGCTTCTGTGTAGTTTTTATTTGAAGATATTATTTTTCCCAATAGAGGCCTCTTAGCGCTCAGAATGTCCAATTGCAGTTTCTACATAAAGAGTGTTTCAGAAAGGCTCAATCAAAAGTAAGGTTCAACTCTGTTAGTTGAATGCACAGAACAGAAAGTAGTTTCATACAATGCTTCTGTGTAGTATATATTTGAACATATTCTTTTTTCCACTATTACCCACTTAGCGCTACGAATGTCCAGTTGCATTTTCTACAGACAGAGTGTTTCAAAACTGCTCAATCAAAAGTATGGTTTAACTCTGTTAGCTGAATGCTCAGATCAGAAAGAAGTTTCACAGAATGCTTCTGTGTAGTTTATATTTGAATATATTCCTTTTTCCACTACTACTCTCTTAGCGCTCCAAATGTCCAGTTGCATTTTCTACAGAAAGAGTGTTCAGATCTGCTCAATCAAAAGTATGGTTTAACTCTGTTAGCTGAATGCACAGATCAGAAATAAGTTTCACAGAATGATCCTGTGTAGTTTATATTTGGAGACATTACTTTTTCCACTATTACCCTCTTAGCGCTCCGAATCTCCACTTGCATTTTCTACAGAAAGAGTGTTTCAGAACGGCTCAATCAAAACTAAGGTTCAACTCTTTTAGTTGAACAAACAGAACAGAAAGAAGTTTCACACAATTCTTCAGGGTAGTTTTTATTTGTAGACATTCTTTTTCCCAATATAGGCCTCTTAGCGCTCAGAATGTCCAATTGCAGTTTCTACAGAAAGAGTGTTTCAGAACGGCTCAATCAAAAGTAAGGTTCAACTCTGTTAGTTGAATGCACAGAACAGAAAGAAGTTTCATACAATGCTTCTGTGTAGTTTATATTTGAACATATTCTTTTTTCCACTATTAAACACTTAGCGCTACGAATGTCCAGTTGCATTTTCTACAGACAGAGTGTTTCGAAACTGCTCCATCAAAAGTATGGTTTAACTCTGTTAGCTGAATGCTCAGATCAGAAAGAAGTTTCACAGAATGCTTCTGTGTAGTTTATATTTGAATATATTCCTTTTTCCACTACTACTCTCTTAGCGCTCCAAATGTCCAGTTGCATTTTCTACAGAAAGAGTGTTCAGATCTGCTCAATCAAAAGTATGGTTTAACTCTGTTAGCTGAATGCACAGATCAGAAAGAAGTTTCACAGAATGATCCTGTGAAGTTTATATTTGGAGACATTCCTTTTTCCACTATTACCCTCTTAGCGCTCCGAATCTCCACTTGCATTTTCTACAGAAAGAGTGTTTCAGAACGGCTCAATCAAAACTAAGGTTCAACTCTTTTAGTTGAACAAACAGAACAGAAAGAAGTTTCACACAATTCTTCTGTGTAGTTTTTATTTGTAGACATTCCTTTTCCCAATATAGGCCTCTTAGCGCTCAGAATGTCCAATTGCAGTTTCTACAGAAAGAGTGTTTCAGAACGGCTCAATCAAAAGTAAGGTTCAACTCTGTTAGTTGAATGCACAGAACAGAAAGGAGTTTCATACAATGCTTCTGTGTAGTTTATATTTGAACATATTCTTTTTTCCACTATTACCCACTTAGCGCTACGAATGTCCAGTTGCATTTTCTACAGACAGAGTGTTTCAAAACTGCTCAATCAAAAGTATGGTTTAACTCTGTTAGCTGAATGCTCAGATCAGAAAGAAGTTTCACAGAATGCTTCTGTGTAGTTTATATTTGAATATATTCCTTTTTCCACTACTACTCTCTTAGCGCTCCAAATGTCCAGTTGCATTTTCTACAGAAAGAGTGTTCAGATCTGCTCAATCAAAAGTATGGTTTAACTCTGTTAGCTGAATGCACAGATCAGAAAGAAGTTTCACAGAATGATTCTGTGTAGTTTATATTTGGAGACATTCCTTTTTCCACTATTACCCTCTTAGCGCTCCGAATCTCCACTTGCATTTTCTACAGAAAGAGTGTTTCAGAACGGCTCAATCAAAACTAAGGTTCAACTCTTTTATTTGATCAAACACAACAGAAAGAAGTTTCACACAATTCTTCTGTGTAGTTTTTATTTGTAGACATTCCTTTTCCCAATATAGGCCTCTTAGCGCTCAGAATGTCCAATTGCAGTTTCTACAGAAAGAGTGTTTCAGAACGGCTCAATCAAAAGTAAGGTTCAACTCTGTTAGTTGAATGCACAGAACAGAAAGAAGTTTCATACAATGCTTCTGTGTAGTTTATATTTGAACATATTCTTTTTTCCACTATTACCCACTTAGCGCTACGAATGTCCAGTTGCATTTTCTACAGACAGAGTGTTTCAAAACTGCTCAATCAAAAGTATGGTTTAACTCTGTTAGCTGAATGCTCAGATCAGAAAGAAGTTTCACAGAATGCTTCTGTGTAGTTTATATTTGAATATATTCCTTTTTCCACTACTACGCTCTTAGCGCTCCAAATGTCCAGTTGCATTTTCTACAGAAAGAGTGTTCAGATCTGCTCAATCAAAAGTATGGTTTAACTCTGTTAGCTGAATGCACAGATCAGAAAGAAGTTTCACCGAATGATTCTGTGTAGTTTATATTTGAAGACATTCCTTTTTCCACTCTTACCCTCGTAGCGCTCCGAATCTCCACTTGCATTTTCTACAAAAAGAGTGTTTCTTAACTGCTCAATCAAAAATATGTTTTACCTCTGTTAACTGAATTTACAGATCAGAAATAAGTTTCACAGAATGCATCTGTGTAGTTTTTATTTGAAGATATTCTTTTTCCCAATGTAGGCCTCTTAGCGCTTAGCATGTCCAATTGCAGTTTCTACAGAAAGAGTGTTTCAGAACGGCTCAATCAAAAGTAAGGTTCAACTCTGTTAGTTGAATGCACAGAACAGAAAGAATTTTCACAGAATGCTACTGTGTAGTTTATATTTGAATATATTCCTTTTTCCACTATTACCCTCTTAGCGCTCCGAATGTCCACTTGCATTTTCTACAGAAAGAGTGTTCAGAACTGCGCAATCAAAAGTATGGTTTAACTCTGTTAGCTTAATGAACATATCAGAAATAAGTTTCACACAATGCTTCTGTGTAGTTTTTATTTGAAGATATTATTTTTCCCTATAGAGGCCTCTTAGCGCTCAGAATTTCCAATTGCAGTTTCTACAGAAAGAGTGTTTCAGAACGGCTCAATCAAAAGTAAGGTTCAACTCTGTTAGTTGAATGCGCAGAACAGAAAGAAGTTTCATACAATGCTTCTGTCTAGTTTATATTTGAACATATTCTTTTTCCAGTATTACCCACTTAGCGCTACGAATGTCCAGTTGCATTTTCTACAGACAGAGTGTTTCAAAACTGCTCAATCAAAAGTATGGTTTAACTCTGTTAGCTGAATGCTCAGATCAGAAAGAAGTTTCACAGAATGCTTCTGTGTAGTTTATATTTGAATATATTCCTTTTTCCACTACTACTCTCTTAGCGCTCCAAATGTCCAGTTGCATTTTCTACAGAAAGAGTGCTCAGATCTGCTCAATCAAAAGTATGGTTTAACTCTGTTAGCTGAATGCACAGATCAGAAAGAAGTTTCACAGAATGATCCTGTGTAGTTTATATTTGGAGACATTCCTTTTTCCACTATTACCCTCTTAGCGCTCCCAATCTCCACTTGCATTTTCTACAGAAAGAGTGTTTCAGAACGGCTCAATCAAAACTAATGTTCAACTCTTTTAGTTGAACAAACAGAACAGAAAGAAGTTGCACACAATTCTTCTGTGTAGTTTTTATTTGTAGACATTCTTTTTCCCAATATAGGCCTCTTAGCGCTCAGAATGTCCAATTGCAGTTTCTACAGAAAGAGTGTTTCAGAACGGCTCAATCAAAAGTAAGGTTCAAGTCTGTTAGTTGAATGCACAGAACAGAAAGAAGTTTCATACAATGCTTCTGTGTAGTTTATATTTGAACATATTCTTTTTTCCACTATTACCCACTTAGTGCTACGAATATCCAGTTGCATTTTCTACAGACAGAGTGTTTCAAAACTGCTCAATCAAAAGTATGGTTTAACTCTGTTAGCTGAATGCTCAGATCAGAAAGAAGTTTCACAGAATGTTTCTGTGTAGTTTATATTTGAATATATTCCTTTTTCCACTACTACGCTCTTAGCGCTCCAAATGTCCAGTTGCATTTTCTACAGAAAGAGTGTTCAGATCTGCTCAATCAAAAGTATGGTTTAACTCTGTTAGCTGAATTCACAGATCAGAAAGAAGTTTCACCGAATGATTCTGTGTAGTTTATATTTGAAGACATTCCTTTTTCCACTATTACCCTCTTAGCGCTCCGAATCTCCACTTGCATTTTCTACAAAGGAGTGTTTCATAACTGCTCAATCAAAAATATGTTTTATCTCTGTTAACTGAATTTACAGATCAGAAATAAGTTTCACAGAATGCATCTGTGTAGTTTTTATTTGAAGATATTCTTTTTCCCAATGTAGGCCTCTTAGAGCTTCGCATGTCCAATTGCAGTTTCTACAGAAAGAGTGTTTCAGAACGGCTCAATCAAAAGTAAGGTTCAACTCTGTTAGTTGAATGCACAGAACAGAAAGAATTTTCACAGAATGCTACTGTGTAGTTTATATTTGAATATATTCCTTTTTCCACTATTACCCTCTTAGCGCTCCGAATGTCCACTTGCATTTTCTACAGAAAGAGTGTTCAGAACTGCGCAATCAAAAGTATGGTTTAACTCTGTTAGCTTAATGAACATATCAGAAATAAGTTTCACACACTGCTTCTGTGTAGTTTTTATTTGAAGATATTATTTTTCCCAATAGAGGCCTCTTAGCGCTCAGAATGTCCAATTGCAGTTTCTACAGAAAGAGTGTTTCAGAAAGGCTCAATCAAAAGTAAGGTTCAACTCTGTTAGTTGAATGCACAGAACAGAAAATAGTTTCATACAATGCTTCTGTGTAGTATATATTTGAACATATTCTTTTTTCCACTATTACCCACTTAGCGCTACGAATGTCCAGTTGCATTTTCTACAGACAGAGTGTTTCAAAACTGCTCAATCAAAAGTATGGTTTAACTCTGTTAGCTGAATGCTCAGATCAGAAAGAAGTTTCACAGAATGCTTCTGTGTAGTTTATATTTGAATATATTCCTTTTTCCACTACTACTCTCTTAGCGCTCCAAATGTCCAGTTGCATTTTCTACAGAAAGAGTGTTCAGATCTGCTCAATCAAAAGTATGGTTTAACTCTGTTAGCTGAATGCACAGATCAGAAATAAGTTTCACAGAATGATCCTGTGTAGTTTATATTTGGAGACATTACTTTTTCCACTATTACCCTCTTAGCGCTCCGAATCTCCACTTGCATTTTCTACAGAAAGAGTGTTTCAGAACGGCTCAATCAAAACTAAGGTTCAACTCTTTTAGTTGAACAAACAGAACAGAAAGAAGTTTCACACAATTCTTCTGTGTAGTTTTTATTTGTAGACATTCTTTTTCCCAATATAGGCCTCTTAGCGCTCAGAATGTCCAATTGCAGTTTCTACAGAAAGAGTGTTTCAGAACGGCTCAATCAAAAGTAAGGTTCAACTCTGTTAGTTGAATGCACAGAACAGAAAGAAGTTTCATACAATGCTTCTGTGTAGTTTATATTTGAACATATTCTTTTTTCCACTATTACCCACTTAGCGCTACGAATGTCCAGTTGCATTTTCTACAGACAGAGTGTTTCGAAACTGCTCCATCAAAAGTATGGTTTAACTCTGTTAGCTGAAAGCTCAGATCAGAAAGAAGTTTCACAGAATGCTTCTGTGTAGTTTATATTTGAATATATTCCTTTTTCCACTACTACTCTCTTAGCGCTCCAAATGTCCAGTTGCATTTTCTACAGAAAGAGTGTTCAGATCTGCTCAATCAAAAGTATGGTTTAACTCTGTTAGCTGAATGCACAGATCAGAAAGAAGTTTCACAGAATGATCCTGTGAAGTTTATATTTGGAGACATTCCTTTTTCCACTATTACCCTCTTAGCGCTCCGAATCTCCACTTGCATTTTCTACAGAAAGAGTGTTTCAGAACGGCTCAATCAAAACTAAGGTTCAACTCTTTTAGTTGAACAAACAGAACAGAAAGAAGTTTCACACAATTCTTCTGTGTAGTTTTTATTTGTAGACATTCCTTTTCCCAATATAGGCCTCTTAGCGCTCAGAATGTCCAATTGCAGTTTCTACAGAAAGAGTGTTTCAGAACGGCTCAATCAAAAGTAAGGTTCAACTCTGTTAGTTGAATGCACAGAACAGAAAGAAGTTTCATACAATGCTTCTGTGTAGTTTATATTTGAACATATTCTTTTTTCCACTATTACCCACTTAGCGCTACGAATGTCCAGTTGCATTTTCTACAGACAGAGTGTTTCAAAACTGCTCAATCAAAAGTATGGTTTAACTCTGTTAGCTGAATGCTCAGATCAGAAAGAAGTTTCACAGAATGCTTCTGTGTAGTTTATATTTGAATATATTCCTTTTTCCACTACTACGCTCTTAGCGCTCCAAATGTCCAGTTGCATTTTCTACAGAAAGAGTGTTCAGATCTGCTCAATCAAAAGTATGGTTTAACTCTGTTAGCTGAATGCACAGATCAGAAAGAAGTTTCACCGAATGATTCTGTGTAGTTTATATTTGAAGACATTCCTTTTTCCACTATTACCCTCTTAGCGCTCCGAATCTCCACTTGCATTTTCTACAAAGGAGTTTTTCATAACTGCTCAATCAAAAATATGTTTTATCTCTGTTAACTGAATTTACAGATCAGAAATAAGTTTCACAGAATGCATCTGTGTAGTTTTTATTTGAAGATATTCTTTTTCCCAATGTAGGCCTCTTAGCGCTGAGCATGTCCAATTGCAGTTTCTACAGAAAGAGTGTTTCAGAATGGCTCAATCAAATGTAAGGTTCAACTCTGTTAGTTGAATGCACAGAACAGAAAGAATTTTCACAGAATGCTACTGTGTAGTTTATATTTGAATATATTCCTTTTTCCACTATTACCCTCTTAGCGCTCGGAATGTCCACTTGTATTTTCTACAGAAAGAATGTTCAGAACTGCGCAATCAAAAGTATGGTTTAACTCTGTTAGCTTAATGAACATATCAGAAATAAGTTTCACACAATGCTTCTGTGTAGTTTTTATTTGAAGATATTATTTTTCCCAATAGAGGCCTCTTAGCGCTCAGAATGTCCAATTGCAGTTTCTACAGAAAGAGTGTTTCAGAACGGCTCAATCAAAAGTAAGGTTCAACTCTGTTAGTTGAATGCACAGAACAGAAAGAAGTTTCATACAATGCTTCTGTGTAGTTTATATTTGAACATATACTTTTTTCCACTATTACCCACTTAGCGCTACGAATGTCCAGTTGCATTTTCTACAGACAGAGTGTTTCAAAACTGCTCAATCAAAAGTATGGTTTAACTCTGTTAGCTGAATGCTCAGATCAGAAAGAAGTTTCACAGAATGCTTCTGTGTAGTTTATATTTGAATATATTCCTTTTTCCACTACTACTCTCTTAGCGCTCCAAATGTCCAGTTGCATTTTCTTCAGAACGAATGTTCAGATCTGCTCAATCAAAAGTATGGTTTAACTCTGTTAGCTGAATGCACAGATCAGAAAGAAGTTTCACAGAATGATTCTGTGTAGTTTATATTTGGAGACATTCCTTTTTCCACTACTAACCTCTTAGCGCTCCGAATCTCCACTTGCATTTTCTACAAAAAGAGTGTTTCATAACTGCTCAATCAAAAATATGTTTTATCTCTGTTAACTGAATTTACAGATCAGAAATAAGTTTCACAGAATGCATCTGTGTAGTTTTTATTTGAAGATATTCTTTTTCCCAATGTAGGCCTCTTAGCGCTTAGCATGTCCAATTGCAGTTTCTACAGAAAGAGTGTTTCAGAACGGCTCAATCAAAAGTAAGGTTCAACTCTGTTAGTTGAATGCACAGAACAGAAAGAATTTTCACAGAATGCTACTGTGTAGTTTATATTTGTATATATTCCATTTTCCACTATTACCCTCTTAGCGCTCCGAATGTCCACTTGCATTTTCTACAGAAAGAGTGTTCAGAACTGCGCAATCAAAAGTATGGTTTAACTCTGTTAGCTTAATGAACATATCAGAAATAAGTTTCACACAATGCTTCTGTGTAGTTTTTATTTGAAGATATTATTTTTCCCAATAGAGGCCTCTTAGCGCTCAGAATGTCCAATTGCAGTTTCTACATAAAGAGTGTTTCAGAACGGCTCAATCAAAAGTAAGGTTCAACTCTGTTAGTTGAATGCACAGAACAGAAAGTAGTTTCATACAATGCTTCTGTGTAGTTTATATTTGAACATATTCTTTTTTCCACTATTACCCACTTAGCGCTACGAATGTCCAGTTGCATTTTCTACAGACAGAGTGTTTCAAAACTGCTCAATCAAAAGTATGGTTTAACTCTGTTAGCTGAATGCTCAGATCAGAAAGAAGTTTCACAGAATGCTTCTGTGTAGTTTATATTTGAATATATTCCTTTTTCCACTACTACTCTCTTAGCGCTCCAAATGTCCAGTTGCATTTTCTACAGAAAGAGTGTTCAGATCTGCTCAATCAAAAGTATGGTTTAACTCTGTTAGCTGAATGCACAGATCAGAAAGAAGTTTCACAGAATGATCCTGTGTAGTTTATATTTGGAGACATTCCTTTTTCCACTATTACCCTCTTAGCGCTCCGAATCTCCACTTGCATTTTCTACAGAAAGAGTGTTTCAGAACGGCTCAATCAAAACTAAGGTTCAACTCTTTTAGTTGAACAAACAGAACAGAAAGAAGTTTCACACAATTCTTCTGGGTAGTTTTTATTTGTAGACATTCTTTTTCCCAATATAGGCCTCTTAGCGCTCAGAATGTCCAATTGCAGTTTCTACAGAAAGAGTGTTTCAGAACGGCTCAATCAAAAGTAAGGTTCAACTCTGTTAGTTGAATGCACAGAACAGAAAGAAGTTTCATACAATGCTTCTGTGTAGTTTATATTTGAACATATTCTTTTTTCCACTATTACCCACTTAGCGCTACGAATGTCCAGTTGCATTTTCTACAGACAGAGTGTTTCGAAACTGCTCCATCAAAAGTATGGTTTAACTCTGTTAGCTGAAAGCTCAGATCAGAAAGAAGTTTCACAGAATGCTTCTGTGTAGTTTATATTTGAATATATTCCTTTTTCCACTACTACTCTCTTAGCGCTCCAAATGTCCAGTTGCATTTTCTACAGAAAGAGTGTTCAGATCTGCTCAATCAAAAGTATGGTTTAACTCTGTTAGCTGAATGCAAAGATCAGAAAGAAGTTTCACAGAATGATCCTGTGAAGTTTATATTTGGAGACATTCCTTTTTCCACTATTACCCTCTTAGCGCTCCGAATCTCCACTTGCATTTTCTACAGAAAGAGTGTTTCAGAACGGCTCAATCAAAACTAAGGTTCAACTCTTTTAGTTGAACAAACAGAACAGAAAGAAGTTTCACACAATTCTTCTGTGTAGTTTTTATTTGTAGACATTCCTTTTCCCAATATAGGCCTCTTAGCGCTCAGAATGTCCAATTGCAGTTTCTACAGAAAGAGTGTTTCAGAACGGCTCAATCAAAAGTAAGGTTCAACTCTGTTAGTTGAATGCACAGAACAGAAAGAAGTTTCATAC
This sequence comes from Symphalangus syndactylus, assembly GCF_028878055.3. Lineage (NCBI taxonomy): Eukaryota > Metazoa > Chordata > Mammalia > Primates > Hylobatidae > Symphalangus > Symphalangus syndactylus. The sequence goes on from NC_072436.2 coordinate 4,941,299, forward strand.
AATGCTTCTGTGTAGTTTATATTTGAACATATTCTTTTTTCCACTATTACCCACTTAGCGCTACGAATGTCCAGTTGCATTTTCTACAGACAGAGTGTTTCAAAACTGCTCAATCAAAAGTATGGTTTAACTCTGTTAGCTGAATGCTCAGATCAGAAAGAAGTTTCACAGAATGCTTCTGTGTAGTTTATATTTGAATATATTCCTTTTTCCACTACTACGCTCTTAGCGCTCCAAATGTCCAGTTGCATTTTCTACAGAAAGAGTGTTCAGATCTGCTCAATCAAAAGTATGGTTTAACTCTGTTAGCTGAATGCACAGATCAGAAAGAAGTTTCACCGAATGATTCTGTGTAGTTTATATTTGAAGACATTCCTTTTTCCACTATTACCCTCTTAGCGCTCCGAATCTCCACTTGCATTTTCTACAAAGGAGTTTTTCATAACTGCTCAATCAAAAATATGTTTTATCTCTGTTAACTGAATTTACAGATCAGAAATAAGTTTCACAGAATGCATCTGTGTAGTTTTTATTTGAAGATATTCTTTTTCCCAATGTAGGCCTCTTAGCGCTGAGCATGTCCAATTGCAGTTTCTACAGAAAGAGTGTTTCAGAATGGCTCAATCAAAAGTAAGGTTCAACTCTGTTAGTTGAATGCACAGAACAGAAAGAATTTTCACAGAATGCTACTGTGTAGTTTATATTTGAATATATTCCTTTTTCCACTATTACCCTCTTAGCGCTCGGAATGTCCACTTGTATTTTCTACAGAAAGAATGTTCAGAACTGCGCAATCAAAAGTATGGTTTAACTCTGTTAGCTTAATGAACATATCAGAAATAAGTTTCACACAATGCTTCTGTGTAGTTTTTATTTGAAGATATTATTTTTCCCAATAGAGGCCTCTTAGCGCTCAGAATGTCCAATTGCAGTTTCTACAGAAAGAGTGTTTCAGAACGGCTCAATCAAAAGTAAGGTTCAACTCTGTTAGTTGAATGCACAGAACAGAAAGAAGTTTCATACAATGCTTCTGTGTAGTTTATATTTGAACATATACTTTTTTCCACTATTACCCACTTAGCGCTACGAATGTCCAGTTGCATTTTCTACAGACAGAGTGTTTCAAAACTGCTCAATCAAAAGTATGGTTTAACTCTGTTAGCTGAATGCTCAGATCAGAAAGAAGTTTCACAGAATGCTTCTGTGTAGTTTATATTTGAATATATTCCTTTTTCCACTACTACTCTCTTAGCGCTCCAAATGTCCAGTTGCATTTTCTTCAGAACGAATGTTCAGATCTGCTCAATCAAAAGTATGGTTTAACTCTGTTAGCTGAATGCACAGATCAGAAAGAAGTTTCACAGAATGATTCTGTGTAGTTTATATTTGGAGACATTCCTTTTTCCACTACTAACCTCTTAGCGCTCCGAATCTCCACTTGCATTTTCTACAAAAAGAGTGTTTCATAACTGCTCAATCAAAAATATGTTTTATCTCTGTTAACTGAATTTACAGATCAGAAATAAGTTTCACAGAATGCATCTGTGTAGTTTTTATATGAAGATATTCTTTTTCCCAATGTAGGCCTCTTAGCGCTTAGCATGTCCAATTGCAGTTTCTACAGAAAGAGTGTTTCAGAACGGCTCAATCAAAAGTAAGGTTCAACTCTGTTAGTTGAATGCACAGAACAGAAAGAATTTTCACAGAATGCTACTGTGTAGTTTATATTTGAATATATTCCTTTTTCCACTATTACCCTCTTAGCGCTCCGAATGTCCACTTGCATTTTCTACAGAAAGAGTGTTCAGAACTGCGCAATCAAAAGTATGGTTTAACTCTGTTAGCTTAATGAACATATCAGAAATAAGTTTCACACAATGCTTCTGTGTAGTTTTTATTTGAAGATATTATTTTTCCCAATAGAGGCCTCTTAGCGCTCAGAATGTCCAATTGCAGTTTCTACATAAAGAGTGTTTCAGAGCGGCTCAATCAAAAGTAAGGTTCAACTCTGTTAGTTGAATGCACAGAACAGAAAGTAGTTTCATACAATGCTTCTGTGTAGTTTATATTTGAACATATTCTTTTTTCCACTATTACCCACTTAGCGCTACGAATGTCCAGTTGCATTTTCTACAGACAGAGTGTTTCAAAACTGCTCAATCAAAAGTACGGTTTAACTCTGTTAGCTGAATGCTCAGATCAGAAAGAAGTTTCACAGAATGCTTCTGTGTAGTTTATATTTGAATATATTCCTTTTTCCACTACTACTCTCTTAGCGCTCCAAATGCCCAGTTGCATTTTCTACAGAAAGAGTGTTCAGATCTGCTCAATCAAAAGTATGGTTTAACTCTGTTAGCTGAATGCACAGATCAGAAAGAAGTTTCACAGAATGATCCTGTGTAGTTTATATTTGGAGACATTCCTTTTTCCACTATTACCCTCTTAGCGCTCCGAATCTCCACTTGCATTTTCTACAGAAAGAGTGTTTCAGAACGGCTCAATCAACACTAAGGTTCAACTCTTTTAGTTGAACAAACAGAACAGAAAGAAGTTTCACACAATTCTTCTGGGTAGTTTTTATTTGTAGACATTCTTTTTCCCAATATAGGCCTCTTAGCGCTCAGAATGTCCAATTGCAGTTTCTACAGAAAGAGTGTTTCAGAACGGCTCAATCAAAAGTAAGGTTCAACTCTGTTAGTTGAATGCACAGAACAGAAAGAAGTTTCATACAATGCTTCTGTGTAGTTTATATTTGAACATATTCTTTTTTCCACTATTACCCACGTAGCGCTACGAATGTCCAGTTGCATTTTCTACAGACAGAGTGTTTCAAAACTGCTCAATCAAAAGTATGGTTTAACTCTGTTAGCTGAATGCTCAGATCAGAAAGAAGTTTCACAGAATGTTTCTGTGTAGTTTATATTTGAATATATTCCTTTTTCCACTACTACGCTCTTAGCGCTCCAAATGTCCAGTTGCATTTTCTACAGAAAGAGTGTTCAGATCTGCTCAATCAAAAGTATGGTTTAACTCTGTTAGCTGAATGCACAGATCAGAAAGAAGTTTCACCGAATGATTCTGTGTAGTTTATATTTGAAGACATTCCTTTTTCCACTATTACCCTCTTAGCGCTCCGAATCTCCACTTGCATTTTCTACAAAGGAGTGTTGCATAACTGCTCAATCAAAAATATGTTTCATCTCTGTTAAGTGAATTTACAGATCAGAAATAAGTTTCACAGAATGCATCTGTGTAGTTTTTATTTGAAGATATTCTTTTTCCCAATGTAGGCCTCTTAGCGCTTAGCATGTCCAATTGCAGTTTCTACAGAAAGAGTGTTTCAGAACGGCTCAATCAAAAGTAAGGTTCAACTCTGTTAGTTGAATGCACAGAACAGAAAGAATTTTCACAGAATGCTACTGTGTAGTTTATATTTGAATATATTCCTTTTTCCACTATTACACTCTTAGCGCTCCGAATGTCCACTTGCATTTTCTACAGAAAGAGTGTTCAGAACTGCGCAATCAAAAGTATGGTTTAACTCTGTTAGCTTAATGAACATATCAGAAATAAGTTTCACACAATGCTTCTGTGTAGTTTTTATTTGAAGATATTATTTTTCCCAATAGAGGCCTCTTAGCGCTCAGAATGTCCAATTGCAGTTTCTACATAAAGAGTGTTTCAGAGCGGCTCAATCAAAAGTAAGGTTCAACTCTGTTAGTTGAATGCACAGAACAGAAAGTAGTTTCATACAATGCTTCTGTGTAGTTTATATTTGAACATATTCTTTTTTCCACTATTACCCACTTAGCGCTACGAATGTCCAGTTGCATTTTCTACAGACAGAGTGTTTCAAAACTGCTCAATCAAAAGTACGGTTTAACTCTGTTAGCTGAATGCTCAGATCAGAAAGAAGTTTCACAGAATGCTTCTGTGTAGTTTATATTTGAATATATTCCTTTTTCCACTACTACTCTCTTAGCGCTCCAAATGCCCAGTTGCATTTTCTACAGAAAGAGTGTTCAGATCTGCTCAATCAAAAGTATGGTTTAACTCTGTTAGCTGAATGCACAGATCAGAAAGAAGTTTCACAGAATGATCCTGTGTAGTTTATATTTGGAGACATTCCTTTTTCCACTATTACCCTCTTAGCGCTCCGAATCTCCACTTGCATTTTCTACAGAAAGAGTGTTTCAGAACGGCTCAATCAACACTAAGGTTCAACTCTTTTAGTTGAACAAACAGAACAGAAAGAAGTTTCACACAATTCTTCTGGGTAGTTTTTATTTGTAGACATTCTTTTTCTCAATATAGGCCTCTTAGCGCTCAGAATGTCCAATTGCAGTTTCTACAGAAAGAGTGTTTCAGAACGGCTCAATCAAAAGTAAGGTTCAACTCTGTTAGTTGAATGCACAGAACAGAAAGAAGTTTCATACAATGCTTCTGTGTAGTTTATATTTGAACATATTCTTTTTTCCACTATTACCCACGTAGCGCTACGAATGTCCAGTTGCATTTTCTACAGACAGAGTGTTTCAAAACTGCTCAATCAAAAGTATGGTTTAACTCTGTTAGCTGAATGCTCAGATCAGAAAGAAGTTTCACAGAATGTTTCTGTGTAGTTTATATTTGAATATATTCCTTTTTCCACTACTACGCTCTTAGCGCTCCAAATGTCCAGTTGCATTTTCTACAGAAAGAGTGTTCAGATCTGCTCAATCAAAAGTATGGTTTAACTCTGTTAGCTGAATGCACAGATCAGAAAGAAGTTTCACCGAATGATTCTGTGTAGTTTATATTTGAAGACATTCCTTTTTCCACTATTACCCTCTTAGCGCTCCGAATCTCCACTTGCATTTTCTACAAAGGAGTGTTGCATAACTGCTCAATCAAAAATATGTTTCATCTCTGTTAAGTGAATTTACAGATCAGAAATAAGTTTCACAGAATGCATCTGTGTAGTTTTTATTTGAAGATATTCTTTTTCCCAATGTAGGCCTCTTAGCGCTTAGCATGTCCAATTGCAGTTTCTACAGAAATAGTGTTTCAGAACGGCTCAATCAAAAGTAAGGTTCAACTCTGTTAGTTGAATGCACAGAACAGAAAGAATTTTCACAGAATGCTACTGTGTAGTTTATATTTGAATATATTCCTTTTTCCACTATTACACTCTTAGCGCTCCGAATGTCCACTTGCATTTTCTACAGAAAGAGTGTTCAGAACTGCGCAATCAAAAGTATGGTTTAACTCTGTTAGCTTAATGAACATATCAGAAATAAGTTTCACACAATGCTTCTGTGTAGTTTTTATTTGAAGATATTATTTTTCCCAATAGAGGCCTCTTAGCGCTCAGAATGTCCAATTGCAGTTTCTACATAAAGAGTGTTTCAGAACGGCTCAATCATAAGTAAGGTTCAACTCTGTTAGTTGAATGCACAGAACAGAAAGTAGTTTCATACAATGCTTCTGTGTAGTTTATATTTGAACATAGTCTTTTTTCCACTATTAACCACTTAGCGCTACGAATGTCCAGTTGCATTTTCTACAGACAGAGTGTTTCAAAACTGCTCAATCAAAAGTATGGTTTAACTCTGTTAGCTGAATGCTCAGATCAGAAAGAAGTTTCACAGAATGCTTCTGTGTAGTTTATATTTGAATATATTCCTTTTTCCACTACTAATCTCTTAGCGCTCCAAATGTCCAGTTGCATTTTCTACAGAAAGAGTGTTCAGATCTGCTCAATCAAAAGTATGGTTTAACTCTGTTAGCTGAATGCACAGATCAGAAAGAAGTTTCACAGAATGATTCTGTGTAGTTTATATTTGGAGACATTCCTTTTTCCACTATTACCCTCTTAGCGCTCCGAATCTCCACTTGCATTTTCTACAGAAAGAGTGTTTCAGAACGGCTCAATCAAAAGTAAGGTTCAACTCTGTTAGTTGAACAAACAGAACAGAAAGAAGTTTCACACAATTCTTCTGTGTAGTTTTTATTTGTAGACATTCTTTTTCCCAATATATGCCTCTTAGCGCTCAGAATGTCCAATTGCAGTTTCTACAGAAAGAGTGTTTCAGAACGGCTCAATCAAAAGTAAGGTTCAACTCTGTTAGTTGAATGCACAGAACAGAAAGAAGTTTCATACAATGCTTCTGTGTAGTTTATATTTGAACATATTCTTTTTTCCACTATTACCCACTTAGCGCTACGAATGTCCAGTTGCATTTTCTACAGACAGAGTGTTTCAAAACTGCTCAATCAAAAGTATGGTTTAACTCTGTTAGCTGAATGCTCAGATCAGAAAGAAGTTTCACAGAATGCTTCTGTGTAGTTTATATTTGAATATATTCCTTTTTCCACTACTACTCTCTTAGCGCTCCAAATGTCCAGTTGCATTTTCTACAGAAAGAGTGTTCAGATCTGCTCAATCAAAAGTATGGTTTAACTCTGTTAGCTGAATGCACAGATCAGAAAGAAGTTTCACCGAATGATTCTGTGTAGTTTATATTTGGAGACATTCCTTTTTCCACTATTACCCTCTTAGCGCTCCGAATCTCCACTTGCATTTTCTACAGAAAGAGTGTTTCAGAACGGCTCTATCAAAACTAAGGTTCAAATCTTTTAGTTGAACAAACAGAACAGAAAGGAGTTTCACACAATTCTTCTGTGTAGTTTTTATTTGTAGACATTCTTTTTCCCAATATAGGCCTCTTAGCGCTCAGAATGTCCAATTGCAGTTTCTACAGAAAGAGTGTTTCAGAACGGCTCAATCAAAAGTAAGGTTCAACTCTGTTAGTTGAATGCACAGAACAGAAAGAATTTTCATACAATGCTTCTGTGTAGTTTATATTTGAACATATTCTTTTTTCCACTATTACCCACTTAGCGCTACGAATGTCCAGATGCATTTTCTACAGACAGAGTGTTTCAAAACTGCTCAATCAAAAGTATGGTTTAACTCTGTTAGCTGAATGCTCAGATCAGAAAGAAGTTTCACAGAATGCTTCTGTGTAGTTTATATTTGAATATATTCCTTTTTCCACTACTACTCTCTTAGCGCTCCAAATGTCCAGTTGCATTTTCTACAGAAAGAGTGTTCAGATCTGCTCAATCAAAAGTATGGTTTAACTCTGTTAGCTGAATGCACAGATCAGAAAGAAGTTTCACAGAATGATCCTGTCTAGTTTATATTTGGAGACATTCCTTTTTCCACTATTACCCTCTTAGCGCTCCGAATCTCCACTTGCATTTTCTACAGAAAGAGTGTTTCAGAACGGCTCAATCAACACTAAGGTTCAACTCTTTTAGTTGAACAAACAGAACAGAAAGAAGTTTCACACAATTCTTCTGTGTAGTTTTTATTTGTAGACATTCTTTTTCCCAATATAGGCCTCTTAGCGCTCAGAATGTCCAATTGCAGTTTCTAGAGAAAGAGTGTTTCAGAACGGCTCAATCAAAAGTAAGGTTCAACTCTGTTAGTTGAATGCACAGAACAGAAAGAAGTTTCATACAATGCTTCTGTGTAGTTTATATTTGAAGACATTCCTTTTTCCACTATTACCCTCTTAGCGCTCCGAATCTCCACTTGCATTTTCTACAAAGGAGTGTTGCATAACTGCTCAATCAAAAATATGTTTCATCTCTGTTAAGTGAATTTACAGATCAGAAATAAGTTTCACAGAATGCATCTGTGTAGTTTTTATTTGAAGATATTCTTTTTCCCAATGTAGGCCTCTTAGCGCTTAGCATGTCCAATTGCAGTTTCTACAGAAAGAGTGTTTCAGAACGGCTCAATCAAAAGTAAGGTTCAACTCTGTTAGTTGAATGCACAGAACAGAAAGAATTTTCACAGAATGCTACTGTGTAGTTTATATTTGAATATATTCCTTTTTCCACTATTACACTCTTAGCGCTCCGAATGTCCACTTGCATTTTCTACAGAAAGAGTGTTCAGAACTGCGCAATCAAAAGTATGGTTTAACTCTGTTAGCTTAATGAACATATCAGAAATAAGTTTCACACAATGCTTCTGTGTAGTTTTTATTTGAAGATATTATTTTTCCCAATAGAGGCCTCTTAGCGCTCAGAATGTCCAATTGCAGTTTCTACATAAAGAGTGTTTCAGAACGGCTCAATCATAAGTAAGGTTCAACTCTGTTAGTTGAATGCACAGAACAGAAAGTAGTTTCATACAATGCTTCTGTGTAGTTTATATTTGAACATAGTCTTTTTTCCACTATTAACCACTTAGCGCTACGAATGTCCAGTTGCATTTTCTACAGACAGAGTGTTTCAAAACTGCTCAATCAAAAGTATGGTTTAACTCTGTTAGCTGAATGCTCAGATCAGAAAGAAGTTTCACAGAATGCTTCTGTGTAGTTTATATTTGAATATATTCCTTTTTCCACTACTAATCTCTTAGCGCTCCAAACGTCCAGTTGCATTTTCTACAGAAAGAGTGTTCAGATCTGCTCAATCAAAAGTATGGTTTAACTCTGTTAGCTGAATGCACAGATCAGAAAGAAGTTTCACAGAATGATTCTGTGTAGTTTATATTTGGAGACATTCCTTTTTCCACTATTACCCTCTTAGCGCTCCGAATCTCCACTTGCATTTTCTACAGAAAGAGTGTTTCAGAACGGCTCAATCAAAAGTAAGGTTCAACTCTGTTAGTTGAATGCACAGAACAGAAAGAAGTTTCATAGAATGCTTCTGTGTAGTTTATATTTGAACATATTCTTTTTTCCACTATTCCCCACTTAGCGCTACGAATGTCCAGTTGCATTTTCTACAGACAGAGTGTTTCAAAACTGCTCAATGAAAGTATGGTTTAACTCTGTTAGCTGAATGCTCAGATCAGAAAGAAGTTTCACAGAATGCTTCTGTGTAGTTTATATTTGAATATATTCCTTTTTCCACTACTACGCTCTTAGCGCTCCAAATGTCCAGTTGCATTTTCTACAGAAAGAGTGTTCAGATCTGCTCAATCAAAAGTATGGTTTAACTCTGTTAGCTGAATGCACAGATCAGAAAGAAGTTTCACAGAATGATCCTGTGTAGTTTATATTTGGAGACATTCCTTTTTCCACTATTACCCTCTTAGCGCTCCGAATCTCCACTTGCATTTTCTACAGAAAGAGTGTTTCAGAACGGCTCAATCAAAACTAAGGTTCAAATTTTTAGTTGAAAAAACAGAACAGAAAGAAGTTTCACACAATTCTTCTGTGTAGTTTTTATTTGTAGACATTCTTTTTCCCAATATATGCCTCTTAGCGCTCAGAATGTCCAATTGCAGTTTCTACAGAAAGAGTGTTTCAGAACGGCTCAATCAAAAGTAAGGTTCAACTCTGTTAGTTGAATGCACAGAACAGAAAGAAGTTTCATACAATGCTTCTGTGTAGTATATATTTGAACATATTCTTTTTTCCACTATTACCCACTTAGCGCTACGAATGTCCAGTTGCATTTTCTACAGACAGAGTGTTTCAAAACTGCTCAATCAAAAGTATGGTTTAACTCTGTTAGCTGAATGCTCAGATCAGAAAGAAGTTTCACAGAATGCTTCTGTGTAGTTTATATTTGAATATATTCCTTTTTCCACTACTACTCTCTTAGCGCTCCAAATGTCCAGTTGCATTTTCTACAGAAAGAGTGTTCAGATCTGCTCAATCAAAAGTATGGTTTAACTCTGTTAGCTGAATGCACAGATCAGAAAGAAGTTTCACCGAATGATTCTGTGTAGTTTATATTTGGAGACATTCCTTTTTCCACTATTACCCTCTTAGCGCTCCGAATCTCCACTTGCATTTTCTACAGAAAGAGTGTTTCAGAACGGCTCTATCAAAACTAAGGTTCAAATCTTTTAGTTGAACAAACAGAACAGAAAGGAGTTTCACACAATTCTTCTGTGTAGTTTTTATTTGTAGACATTCTTTTTCCCAATATAGGCCTCTTAGCGCTCAGAATGTCCAATTGCAGTTTCTACAGAAAGAGTGTTTCAGAACGGCTCAATCAAAAGTAAGGTTCAACTCTGTTAGTTGAATGCACAGAACAGAAAGAATTTTCATACAATGCTTCTGTGTAGTTTATATTTGAACATATTCTTTTTTCCACTATTACCCACTTAGCGCTACGAATGTCCAGATGCATTTTCTACAGACAGAGTGTTTCAAAACTGCTCAATCAAAAGTATGGTTTAACTCTGTTAGCTGAATGCTCAGATCAGAAAGAAGTTTCACAGAATGCTTCTGTGTAGTTTATATTTGAATATATTCCTTTTTCCACTACTACTCTCTTAGCGCTCCAAATGTCCAGTTGCATTTTCTACAGAAAGAGTGTTCAGATCTGCTCAATCAAAAGTATGGTTTAACTCTGTTAGCTGAATGCACAGATCAGAAAGAAGTTTCACAGAATGATCCTGTCTAGTTTATATTTGGAGACATTCCTTTTTCCACTATTACCCTCTTAGCGCTCCGAATCTCCACTTGCATTTTCTACAGAAAGAGTGTTTCAGAACGGCTCAATCAACACTAAGGTTCAACTCTTTTAGTTGAACAAACAGAACAGAAAGAAGTTTCACACAATTCTTCTGTGTAGTTTTTATTTGTAGACATTCTTTTTCCCAATATAGGCCTCTTAGCGCTCAGAATGTCCAATTGCAGTTTCTAGAGAAAGAGTGTTTCAGAACGGCTCAATCAAAAGTAAGGTTCAACTCTGTTAGTTGAATGCACAGAACAGAAAGAAGTTTCATACAATGCTTCTGTGTAGTTTATATTTGAAGACATTCCTTTTTCCACTATTACCCTCTTAGCGCTCCGAATCTCCACTTGCATTTTCTACAAAGGAGTGTTGCATAACTGCTCAATCAAAAATATGTTTCATCTCTGTTAAGTGAATTTACAGATCAGAAATAATTTTCACAGAATGCATCTGTGTAGTTTTTATTTGAAGATATTCTTTTTCCCAATGTAGGCCTCTTAGCGCTTAGCATGTCCAATTGCAGTTTCTACAGAAAGAGTGTTTCAGAACGGCTCAATCAAAAGTAAGGTTCAACTCTGTTAGTTGAATGCACAGAACAGAAAGAATTTTCACAGAATGCTACTGTGTAGTTTATATTTGAATATATTCCTTTTTCCACTATTACACTCTTAGTGCTCCGAATGTCCACTTGCATTTTCTACAGAAAGAGTGTTCAGAACTGCGCAATCAAAAGTATGGTTTAACTCTGTTAGCTTAATGAACATATCAGAAATAAGTTTCACACAATGCTTCTGTGTAGTTTTTATTTGAAGATATTATTTTTCCCAATAGAGGCCTCTTAGCGCTCAGAATGTCCAATTGCAGTTTCTACATAAAGAGTGTTTCAGAACGGCTCAATCATAAGTAAGGTTCAACTCTGTTAGTTGAATGCACAGAACAGAAAGTAGTTTCATACAATGCTTCTGTGTAGTTTATATTTGAACATAGTCTTTTTTCCACTATTAACCACTTAGCGCTACGAATGTCCAGTTGCATTTTCTACAGACAGAGTGTTTCAAAACTGCTCAATCAAAAGTATGGTTTAACTCTGTTAGCTGAATGCTCAGATCAGAAAGAAGTTTCACAGAATGCTTCTGTGTAGTTTATATTTGAATATATTCCTTTTTCCACTACTAATCTCTTAGCGCTCCAAATGTCCAGTTGCATTTTCTACAGAAAGAGTGTTCAGATCTGCTCAATCAAAAGTATGGTTTAACTCTGTTAGCTGAATGCACAGATCAGAAAGAAGTTTCACAGAATGATTCTGTGTAGTTTATATTTGGAGACATTCCTTTTTCCACTATTACCCTCTTAGCGCTCCGAATCTCCACTTGCATTTTCTACAGAAAGAGTGTTTCAGAACGGCTCAATCAAAAGTAAGGTTCAACTCTGTTAGTTGAATGCACAGAACAGAAAGAAGTTTCATAGAATGCTTCTGTGTAGTTTATATTTGAACATATTCTTTTTTCCACTATTCCCCACTTAGCGCTACGAATGTCCAGTTGCATTTTCTACAGACAGAGTGTTTCAAAACTGCTCAATGAAAGTATGGTTTAACTCTGTTAGCTGAATGCTCAGATCAGAAAGAAGTTTCACAGAATGCTTCTGTGTAGTTTATATTTGAATATATTCCTTTTTCCACTACTACGCTCTTAGCGCTCCAAATGTCCAGTTGCATTTTCTACAGAAAGAGTGTTCAGATCTGCTCAATCAAAAGTATGGTTTAACTCTGTTAGCTGAATGCACAGATCAGAAAGAAGTTTCACAGAATGATCCTGTGTAGTTTATATTTGGAGACATTCCTTTTTCCACTATTACCCTCTTAGCGCTCCGAATCTCCACTTGCATTTTCTACAGAAAGAGTGTTTCAGAACGGCTCAATCAAAACTAAGGTTCAAATTTTTAGTTGAACAAACAGAACAGAAAGAAGTTTCACACAATTCTTCTGTGTAGTTTTTATTTGTAGACATTCTTTTTCCCAATATATGCCTCTTAGCGCTCAGAATGTCCAATTGCAGTTTCTACAGAAAGAGTGTTTCAGAACGGCTCAATCAAAAGTAAGGTTCAACTCTGTTAGTTGAATGCACAGAACAGAAAGAAGTTTCATACAATGCTTCTGTGTAGTTTATATTTGAACATATTCTTTTTTCCACTATTACCCACTTAGCGCTACGAATGTCCAGTTGCATTTTCTACAGACAGAGTGTTTCAAAACTGCTCAATCAAAAGTATGGTTTAACTCTGTTAGCTGAATGCTCAGATCAGAAAGAAGTTTCACAGAATGCTTCTGTGTAGTTTATATTTGAATATATTCCTTTTTCCACTACTACTCTCTTAGCGCTCCAAATGTCCAGTTGCATTTTCTACAGAAAGAGTGTTCAGATCTGCTCAATCAAAAGTATGGTTTAACTCTGTTAGCTGAATGCACAGATCAGAAAGAAGTTTCACCGAATGATTCTGTGTAGTTTATATTTGGAGACATTCCTTTTTCCACTATTACCCTCTTAGCGCTCCGAATCTCCACTTGCATTTTCTACAGAAAGAGTGTTTCAGAACGGCTCTATCAAAACTAAGGTTCAAATCTTTTAGTTGAACAAACAGAACAGAAAGGAGTTTCACACAATTCTTCTGTGTAGTTTTTATTTGTAGACATTCTTTTTCCCAATATAGGCCTCTTAGCGCTCAGAATGTCCAATTGCAGTTTCTACAGAAAGAGTGTTTCAGAACGGCTCAATCAAAAGTAAGGTTCAACTCTGTTAGTTGAATGCACAGAACAGAAAGAATTTTCATACAATGCTTCTGTGTAGTTTATATTTGAACATATTCTTTTTTCCACTATTACCCACTTAGCGCTACGAATGTCCAGATGCATTTTCTACAGACAGAGTGTTTCAAAACTGCTCAATCAAAAGTATGGTTTAACTCTGTTAGCTGAATGCTCAGATCAGAAAGAAGTTTCACAGAATGCTTCTGTGTAGTTTATATTTGAATATATTCCTTTTTCCACTACTACTCTCTTAGCGCTCCAAATGTCCAGTTGCATTTTCTACAGAAAGAGTGTTCAGATCTGCTCAATCAAAAGTATGGTTTAACTCTGTTAGCTGAATGCACAGATCAGAAAGAAGTTTCACAGAATGATCCTGTCTAGTTTATATTTGGAGACATTCCTTTTTCCACTATTACCCTCTTAGCGCTCCGAATCTCCACTTGCATTTTCTACAGAAAGAGTGTTTCAGAACGGCTCAATCAACACTAAGGTTCAACTCTTTTAGTTGAACAAACAGAACAGAAAGAAGTTTCACACAATTCTTCTGTGTAGTTTTTATTTGTAGACATTCTTTTTCCCAATATAGGCCTCTTAGCGCTCAGAATGTCCAATTGCAGTTTCTAGAGAAAGAGTGTTTCAGAACGGCTCAATCAAAAGTAAGGTTCAACTCTGTTAGTTGAATGCACAGAACAGAAAGAAGTTTCATACAATGCTTCTGTGTAGTTTATATTTGAAGACATTCCTTTTTCCACTATTACCCTCTTAGCGCTCCGAATCTCCACTTGCATTTTCTACAAAGGAGTGTTGCATAACTGCTCAATCAAAAATATGTTTCATCTCTGTTAAGTGAATTTACAGATCAGAAATAAGTTTCACAGAATGCATCTGTGTAGTTTTTATTTGAAGATATTCTTTTTCCCAATGTAGGCCTCTTAGCGCTTAGCATGTCCAATTGCAGTTTCTACAGAAAGAGTGTTTCAGAACGGCTCAATCAAAAGTAAGGTTCAACTCTGTTAGTTGAATGCACAGAACAGAAAGAATTTTCACAGAATGCTACTGTGTAGTTTATATTTGAATATATTCCTTTTTCCACTATTACACTCTTAGTGCTCCGAATGTCCACTTGCATTTTCTACAGAAAGAGTGTTCAGAACTGCGCAATCAAAAGTATGGTTTAACTCTGTTAGCTTAATGAACATATCAGAAATAAGTTTCACACAATGCTTCTGTGTAGTTTTTATTTGAAGATATTATTTTTCCCAATAGAGGCCTCTTAGCGCTCAGAATGTCCAATTGCAGTTTCTACATAAAGAGTGTTTCAGAACGGCTCAATCATAAGTAAGGTTCAACTCTGTTAGTTGAATGCACAGAACAGAAAGTAGTTTCATACAATGCTTCTGTGTAGTTTATATTTGAACATAGTCTTTTTTCCACTATTAACCACTTAGCGCTACGAATGTCCAGTTGCATTTTCTACAGACAGAGTGTTTCAAAACTGCTCAATCAAAAGTATGGTTTAACTCTGTTAGCTGAATGCTCAGATCAGAAAGAAGTTTCACAGAATGCTTCTGTGTAGTTTATATTTGAATATATTCCTTTTTCCACTACTAATCTCTTAGCGCTCCAAATGTCCAGTTGCATTTTCTACAGAAAGAGTGTTCAGATCTGCTCAATCAAAAGTATGGTTTAACTCTGTTAGCTGAATGCACAGATCAGAAAGAAGTTTCACAGAATGATTCTGTGTAGTTTATATTTGGAGACATTCCTTTTTCCACTATTACCCTCTTAGCGCTCCGAATCTCCACTTGCATTTTCTACAGAAAGAGTGTTTCAGAACGGCTCAATCAAAAGTAAGGTTCAACTCTGTTAGTTGAATGCACAGAACAGAAAGAAGTTTCATAGAATGCTTCTGTGTAGTTTATATTTGAACATATTCTTTTTTCCACTATTCCGCACTTAGCGCTACGAATGTCCAGTTGCATTTTCTACAGACAGAGTGTTTCAAAACTGCTCAATGAAAGTATGGTTTAACTCTGTTAGCTGAATGCTCAGATCAGAAAGAAGTTTCACAGAATGCTTCTGTGTAGTTTATATTTGAATATATTCCTTTTTCCACTACTACGCTCTTAGCGCTCCAAATGTCCAGTTGCATTTTCTACAGAAAGAGTGTTCAGATCTGCTCAATCAAAAGTATGGTTTAACTCTGTTAGCTGAATGCACAGATCAGAAAGAAGTTTCACAGAATGATCCTGTGTAGTTTATATTTGGAGACATTCCTTTTTCCACTATTACCCTCTTAGCGCTCCGAATCTCCACTTGCATTTTCTACAGAAAGAGTGTTTCAGAACGGCTCAATCAAAACTAAGGTTCAAATATTTAGTTGAACAAACAGAACAGAAAGAAGTTTCACACAATTCTTCTGTGTAGTTTTTATTTGTAGACATTCTTTTTCCCAATATATGCCTCTTAGCGCTCAGAATGTCCAATTGCAGTTTCTACAGAAAGAGTGTTTCAGAACGGCTCAATCAAAAGTAAGGTTCAACTCTGTTAGTTGAATGCACAGAACAGAAAGAAGTTTCATACAATGCTTCTGTGTAGTTTATATTTGAACATATTCTTTTTTCCACTATTACCCACTTAGCGCTACGAATGTCCAGTTGCATTTTCTACAGACAGAGTGTTTCAAAACTGCTCAATCAAAAGTATGGTTTAACTCTGTTAGCTGAATGCTCAGATCAGAAAGAAGTTTCACAGAATGCTTCTGTGTAGTTTATATTTGAATATATTCCTTTTTCCACTACTACTCTCTTAGCGCTCCAAATGTCCAGTTGCATTTTCTACAGAAAGAGTGTTCAGATCTGCTCAATCAAAAGTATGGTTTAACTCTGTTAGCTGAATGCACAGATCAGAAAGAAGTTTCACCGAATCATTCTGTGTAGTTTATATTTGGAGACATTCCTTTTTCCACTATTACCCTCTTAGCGCTCCGAATCTCCACTTGCATTTTCTACAGAAAGAGTGTTTCAGAACGGCTCTATCAAAACTAAGGTTCAAATCTTTTAGTTGAACAAACAGAACAGAAAGGAGTTTCACACAATTCTTCTGTGTAGTTTTTATTTGTAGACATTCTTTTTCCCAATATAGGCCTCTTAGCGCTCAGAATGTCCAATTGCAGTTTCTACAGAAAGAGTGTTTCAGAACGGCTCAATCAAAAGTAAGGTTCAACTCTGTTAGTTGAATGCACAGAACAGAAAGAATTTTCATACAATGCTTCTGTGTAGTTTATATTTGAACATATTCTTTTTTCCACTATTACCCACTTAGCGCTACGAATGTCCAGATGCATTTTCTACAGACAGAGTGTTTCAAAACTGCTCAATCAAAAGTATGGTTTAACTCTGTTAGCTGAATGCTCAGATCAGAAAGAAGTTTCACAGAATGCTTCTGTGTAGTTTATATTTGAATATATTCCTTTTTCCACTACTACTCTCTTAGCGCTCCAAATGTCCAGTTGCATTTTCTACAGAAAGAGTGTTCAGATCTGCTCAATCAAAAGTATGGTTTAACTCTGTTAGCTGAATGCACAGATCAGAAAGAAGTTTCACAGAATGATCCTGTCTAGTTTATATTTGGAGACATTCCTTTTTCCACTATTACCCTCTTAGCGCTCCGAATCTCCACTTGCATTTTCTACAGAAAGAGTGTTTCAGAACGGCTCAATCAACACTAAGGTTCAACTCTTTTAGTTGAACAAACAGAACAGAAAGAAGTTTCACACAATTCTTCTGTGTAGTTTTTATTTGTAGACATTCTTTTTCCCAATATAGGCCTCTTAGCGCTCAGAATGTCCAATTGCAGTTTCTAGAGAAAGAGTGTTTCAGAACGGCTCAATCAAAAGTAAGGTTCAACTCTGTTAGTTGAATGCACAGAACAGAAAGAAGTTTCATACAATGCTTCTGTGTAGTTTATATTTGAACATATTCTTTTTTCCACTATTACCCACTTAGCGCTACGAATGTCCAGTTGCATTTTCTACAGACAGAGTGTTTCAAAACTGCTCAATCAAAAGTATGGTTTAACTCTGTTAGCTGAATGCTCAGATCAGAAAGAAGTTTCACAGAATGCTTCTGTGTAGTTTATATTTGAATATATTCCTTTTTCCACTACTACGCTCTTAGCGCTCCAAATGTCCAGTTGCATTTTCTACAGAAAGAGTGTTCAGATCTGCTCAATCAAAAGTATGGTTTAACTCTGTTAGCTGAATGCACGGATCAGAAAGAAGTTTCACCGAATGATTCTGTGTAGTTTATATTTGAAGACATTCCTTTTTCCACTATTACCCTCTTAGCGCTCCGAATCTCCACTTGCATTTTCTACAAAGGAGTGTTTCATAACTGCTCAATCAAAAATATGTTTCATCTCTGTTAAGTGAATTTACAGATCAGAAATAAGTTTCACAGAATGCATCTGTGTAGTTTTTATTTGAAGATATTCTTTTTCCCAATGTAGGCCTCTTAGCGCTTAGCATGTCCAATTGCAGTTTCTACAGAAAGAGTGTTTCAGAACGGCTCAATCAAAAGTAAGGTTCAACTCTGTTAGTTGAATGCACAGAACAGAAAGAATTTTCACAGAATGCTACTGTGTAGTTTATAATTGAATATATTCCTTTTTCCACTATTACACTCTTAGCGCTCCGAATGTCCACTTGCATTTTCTACAGAAAGAGTGTTCAGAACTGCGCAATCAAAAGTATGGTTTAACTCTGTTAGCTTAATGAACATATCAGAAATAAGTTTCACACACTGCTTCTGTGTAGTTTTTATTTGAAGATATTATTTTTCCCAATAGAGGCCTCTTAGCGCTCAGAATGTCCAATTGCAGTTTCTACATAAAGAGTGTTTCAGAACGGCTCAATCAAAAGTAAGGTTCAACTCTGTTAGTTGAATGCACAGAACAGAAAGTAGTTTCATACAATGCTTCTGTGTAGTATATATTTGAACATATTCTTGTTTCCACTATTACCCACTTAGCGCTACGAATGTCCAGTTGCATTTTCTACAGACAGAGTGTTTCAAAACTGCTCAATCAAAAGTATGGTTTAACTCTGTTAGCTGAATGCTCAGATCAGAAAGAAGTTTCACAGAATGCTTCTGTGTAGTTTATATTTGAATATATTCCTTTTTCCACTACTACTCTCTTAGCGCTCCAAATGTCCAGTTGCATTTTCTACAGAAAGAGTGTTCAGATCTGCTCAATCAAAAGTATGGTTTAACTCTGTTAGCTGAATGCACAGATCAGAAAGAAGTTTCACAGAATGATCCTGTGAAGTTTATATTTGGAGACATTCCTTTTTCCACTATTACCCTCTTAGCGCTCCGAATCTCCACTTGCATTTTCTACAGAAAGAGTGTTTCAGAACGGCTCAATCAAAACTAAGGTTCAACTCTTTTAGTTGAACAAACAGAACAGAAAGAAGTTTCACACAATTCTTCTGTGTAGTTTTTATTTGTAGACATTCTTTTTCCCAATATAGGCCTCTTAGCGCTCAGAATGTTCAATTGCAGTTTCTAGAGAAAGAGTGTTTCAGAACGGCTCAATCAAAAGTAAGGTTCAACTCTGTTAGTTGAATGCACAGAACAGAAAGAAGTTTCATACAATGCTTCTGTGTAGTTTATATTTGAACATATTCTTTTTTCCACTATTACCCACTTAGCGCTACGAATGTCCAGTTGCATTTTCTACAGAGTGTTTCAAAACTGCTCAATCAAAAGTATGGTTTAACTCTGTTAGCTGAATGCTCAGATCAGAAAGAAGTTTCACAGAATGCTTCTGTGTAGTTTATATTTGAATATATTCCTTTTTCCACTACTACGCTCTTAGCGCTCCAAATGTCCAGTTGCATTTTCTACAGAAAGAGTGTTCAGATCTGCTCAATCAAAAGTATGGTTTAACTCTGTTAGCTGAATGCACAGATCAGAAAGAAGTTTCACCGAATGATTCTGTGTAGTTTATATTTGAAGACATTCCTTTTTCCACTATTACACTCTTAGCGCTCCGAATCTCCACTTGCATTTTCTACAAAGGAGTGTTTCATAACTGCTCAATCAAAAATATGTTTTATCTCTGTTAACTGAATTTACAGATCAGAAATAAGTTTCACAGAATGCATCTGTGTAGTTTTTATTTGAAGATATTCTTTTTCCCAATGTAGGCCTCTTAGCGCTTAGCATGTCCAATTGCAGTTTCTACAGAAAGAGTGTTTCAGAATGGCTCAATCAAAAGTAAGGTTCAACTCTGTTAGTTGAATGCACAGAACAGAAAGAATTTTCACAGAATGCTACTGTGTAGTTTATATTTGAATATATTCCTTTTTCCACTATTACACTCTTAGCGCTCGGAATGTCCACTTGCATTTTCTACAGAAAGAGTGTTCAGAACTGCGCAATCAAAAGTATGGTTTAACTCTGTTAGCTTAATGAACATATCAGAAATAAGTTTCACACAATGCTTCTGTGTAGTTTTTATTTGAAGATATTATTTTTCCCAATAGAGGCCTCTTAGCGCTCAGAATGTCCAATTGCAGTTTCTACAGAAAGAGTGTTTCAGAACGGCTCAATCAAAAGTAAGGTTCAACTCTGTTAGTTGAATGCACAGAACAGAAAGAAGTTTCATACAATGCTTCTGTGTAGTTTATATTTGAACATATACTTTTTTCCACTATTACCCACTTAGCGTTACGAATGTCCAGTTGCATTTTCTACAGACAGAGTGTTTCAAAACTGCTCAATCAAAAGTATGGTTTAACTCTGTTAGCTGAATGCTCAGATCAGAAAGAAGTTTCACAGAATGCTTCTGTGTAGTTTATATTTGAATATATTACTTTTTCCACTACTACTCTCTTAGCGCTCCAAATGTCCAGTTGCATTTTCTTCAGAACGAATGTTCAGATCTGCTCAATCAAAAGTATGGTTTAACTCTGTTAGCTGAATGCACAGATCAGAAAGAAGTTTCACAGAATGATTCTGTGTAGTTTATATTTGGAGACATTCCTTTTTCCACTACTAACCTCTTAGCGCTCCGAATCTCCACTTGCATTTTCTACAAAAAGAGTGTTTCATAACTGCTCAATCAAAAATATGTTTTATCTCTGTTAACTGAATTTACAGATCAGAAATAAGTTTCACAGAATGCATCTGTGTAGTTTTTATTTGAAGATATTCTTTTTCCCAATGTAGGCCTCTTAGCGCTTAGCATGTCCAATTGCAGTTTCTACAGAAAGAGTGTTTCAGAACGGCTCAATCAAAAGTAAGGTTCAACTCTGTTAGTTGAATGCACAGAACAGAAAGAATTTTCACAGAATGCTACTGTGTAGTTTATATTTGAATATATTCCTTTTTCCACTATTACCCTCTTAGCGCTCCGAATGTCCACTTGCATTTTCTACAGAAAGAGTGTTCAGAACTGCGCAATCAAAAGTATGGTTTAACTCTGTTAGCTTAATGAACATATCAGAAATAAGTTTCACACAATGCTTCTGTGTAGTTTTTATTTGAAGATATTATTTTTCCCAATAGAGGCCTCTTAGCGCTCAGAATGTCCAATTGCAGTTTCTACATAAAGAGTGTTTCAGAACGGCTCAATCAAAAGTAAGGTTCAACTCTGTTAGTTGAATGCACAGAACAGAAAGTAGTTTCATACAATGCTTCTGTGTAGTTTATATTTGAACATATTCTTTTTTCCACTAATACCCACTTAGCGCTACGAATGTCCAGTTGCATTTTCTACAGACAGAGTGTTTCAAAACTGCTCAATCAAAAGTATGGTTTAACTCTGTTAGCTGAATGCTCAGATCAGAAAGAAGTTTCACAGAATGCTTCTGTGTAGTTTATATTTGAATATATTCCTTTTTCCACTACTACACTCTTAGCGCTCCAAATGTCCAGTTGCATTTTCTACAGAAAGAGTGTTCAGATCTGCTCAATCAAAAGTATGGTTTAACTCTGTTAGCTGAATGCACAGATCAGAAAGAAGTTTCACAGAATGATCCTGTGTAGTTTATATTTGGAGACATTCCTTTTTCCACTATTACCCTCTTAGCGCTCCGAATCTCCACTTGCATTTTCTACAGAAAGAGTGTTTCAGAACGGCTCAATCAACACTAAGGTTCAACTCTTTTAGTTGAACAAACAGAACAGAAAGAAGTTTCACACAATTCTTCTATGTAGTTTCTATTTGTAGACATTCTTTTTCCCAATATAGGCCTCTTAGCGCTCAGAATGTCCAATTGCAGTTTCTAGAGAAAGAGTGTTTCAGAACGGCTCAATCAAAAGTAAGGTTCAACTCTGTTAGTTGAATGCACAGAACAGAAAGAAGTTTCATACAATGCTTCTGTGTAGTTTATATTTGAACATATTCTTTTTTCCACTATTACCCACTTAGCGCTACGAATGTCCAGTTGCATTTTCTACAGACAGAGTGTTTCAAAACTGCTCAATCAAAAGTATGGTTTAACTCTGTTAGCTGAATGCTCAGATCAGAAAGAAGTTTCACAGAATGCTTCTGTGTAGTTTATATTTGAATATATTCCTTTTTCCACTACTACGCTCTTAGCGCTCCAAATGTCCAGTTGCATTTTCTACAGAAAGAGTGTTCAGATCTGCTCAATCAAAAGTATGGTTTAACTCTGTTAGCTGAATGCACAGATCAGAAAGAAGTTTCACCGAATGATTCTGTGTAGTTTATATTTGAAGACATTCCTTTTTCCACTATTACCCTCTTAGCGCTCCGAATCTCCACTTGCATTTTCTACAAAGGAGTGTTTCATAACTGCTCAATCAAAAATATGTTTTATCTCTGTTAACTGAATTTACAGATCAGAAATAAGTTTCACAGAATGCATCTGTGTAGTTTTTATTTGAAGATATTCTTTTTCCCAATGTAGGCCTCTTAGCGCTTAGCATGTCCAATTGCAGTTTCTACAGAAAGAGTGTTTCAGAATGGCTCAATCAAAAGTAAGGTTCAACACTGTTAGTTGAATGCACAGAACAGAAAGAATTTTCACAGAATGCTACTGTGTAGTTTATATTTGAATATATTCCTTTTTCCACTATTACCCACTTAGCGCTCGGAATGTCCACTTGCATTTTCTACAGAAAGAGTGTTCAGAACTGCGCAATCAAAAGTATGGTTTAACTCTGTTAGCTTAATGAACATATCAGAAATAAGTTTCACACAATGCTTCTGTGTAGTTTTTATTTGAAGATATTATTTTTCCCAATAGAGGCCTCTTAGCGCTCAGAATGTCCAATTGCAGTTTCTACAGAAAGAGTGTTTCAGAACGGCTCAATCAAAAGTAAGGTTCAACTCTGTTAGTTGAATGCACAGAACAGAAAGAAGTTTCATACAATGCTTCTGTGTAGTTTATATTTGAACATATACTTTTTTCCACTATTACCCACTTAGCGTTACGAATGTCCAGTTGCATTTTCTACAGACAGAGTGTTTCAAAACTGCTCAATCAAAAGTATGGTTTAACTCTGTTAGCTGAATGCTCAGATCAGAAAGAAGTTTCACAGAATGCTTCTGTGTAGTTTATATTTGAATATATTACTTTTTCCACTACTACTCTCTTAGCGCTCCAAATGTCCAGTTGCATTTTCTTCAGAACGAATGTTCAGATCTGCTCAATCAAAAGTATGGTTTAACTCTGTTAGCTGAATGCACAGATCAGAAAGAAGTTTCACCGAATGATTCTGTGTAGTTTATATTTGAAGACATTCCTTTTTCCACTATTACCCTCTTAGCGCTCCGAATCTCCACTTGCATTTTCTACAAAGGAGTGTTTCATAACTGCTCAATCAAAAATATGTTTCATCTCTGTTAAGTGAATTTACAGATCAGAAATAAGTTTCACAGAATGCATCTGTGTAGTTTTTATTTGAAGATATTCTTTTTCCCAATGTAGGCCTCTTAGCGCTTAGCATGTCCAATTGCAGTTTCTACAGAAAGAGTGTTTCAGAACGGCTCAATCAAAAGTAAGGTTCAACTCTGTTAGTTGAATGCACAGAACAGAAAGAATTTTCACAGAATGCTACTGTGTAGTTTATATTTGAATATATTCCTTTTTCCACTATTACACTCTTAGCGCTCCGAATGTCCACTTGCATTTTCTACAGAAAGAGTGTTCAGAACTGCGCAATCAAAAGTATGGTTTAACTCTGTTAGCTTAATGAACATATCAGAAATAAGTTTCACACATTGCTTCTGTGTAGTTTTTATTTGAAGATATTATTTTTCCCAATAGAGGCCTCTTAGCGCTCAGAATGTCCAATTGCAGTTTCTACATAAAGAGTGTTTCAGAACGGCTCAATCATAAGTAAGGTTCAACTCTGTTAGTTGAATGCACAGAACAGAAAGTAGTTTCATACAATGCTTCTGTGTAGTTTATATTTGAACATATTCTTTATTCCACTATTAACCACTTAGCGCTACGAATGTCCAGTTGCATTTTCTACAGACAGAGTGTTTCAAAACTGCTCAATCAAAAGTATGGTTTAACTCTGTTAGCTGAATGCTCAGATCAGAAATAAGTTTCACAGAATGCTTCTGTGTAGTTTATATTTGAATATATTCCTTTTTCCACTACTAATCTCTTAGCGCTCCAAATGTCCAGTTGCATTTTCTACAGAAAGAGTGTTCAGATCTGCTCAATCAAAAGTATGGTTTTACTCTGTTAGTTGAATGCACAGATCAGAAAGAAGTTTCACAGAATGATTCTGTGTAGTTTATATTTGGAGACATTCCTTTTTCCACTATTACCTTCTTAGCGCTCCGAATCTCCACTTGCATTTTCTACAGAAAGAGTGTTTCAGAACGGCTCAATCAAAAGTAAGGTTCAACTCTGTTAGTTGAATGCACAGAACAGAAAGTAGTTTCATAGAATGCTTCCGTGTAGTTTATATTTGAACATATTCTTTTTTCCACTATTCCCCACTTAGCGCTACGAATGTCCAGTTGCATTTTCTACAGACAGAGTGTTTCAAAACTGCTCAATGAAAGTATGGTTTAACTCTGTTAGCTGAATGCTCAGATCAGAGAGAAGTTTCACAGAATGCTTCTGTGTAGTTTATATTTGAATATATTCCTTTTTCCACTACTACGCTCTTAGCGCTCCAAATGTCCAGTTGCATTTTCTACAGAAAGAGTGTTCAGATCTGCTCAATCAAAAGTATGGTTTAACTCTGTTAGCTGAATGCACAGATCAGAAAGAAGTTTCACAGAATGATCCTGTGTAGTTTATATTTGGAGACATTCCTTTTTCCACTATTACCCTCTTAGCGCTCCGAATCTCCACTTGCATTTTCTACAGAAAGAGTGTTTCAGAACGGCTCAATCAAAACTAAGGTTCAAATTTTTAGTTGAACAAACAGAACAGAAAGAAGTTTCACACAATTCTTCTGTGTAGTTTTTATTTGTAGACATTCTTTTTCCCAATATATGCCTCTTAGCGCTCAGAATGTCCAATTGCAGTTTCTACAGAAAGAGTGTTTCAGAACGGCTCAATCAAAAGTAAGGTTCAACTCTGTTAGTTGAATGCACAGAACAGAAAGAAGTTTCATACAATGCTTCTGTGTAGTTTATATTTGAACATATTCTTTTTTCCACTATTACCCACTTAGCGCTACGAATGTCCAGTTGCATTTTCTACAGACAGAGTGTTTCAAAACTGCTCAATCAAAAGTATGGTTTAACTCTGTTAGCTGAATGCTCAGATCAGAAAGAAGTTTCACAGAATGCTTCTGTGTAGTTTATATTTGAATATATTCCTTTTTCCACTACTACTCTCTTAGCGCTCCAAATGTCCAGTTGCATTTTCTACAGAAAGAGTGTTCAGATCTGCTCAATCAAAAGTATGGTTTAACTCTGTTAGCTGAATGCACAGATCAGAAAGAAGTTTCACCGAATGATTCTGTGTTGTTTATATTTGGAGACATTCCTTTTTCCACTATTACCCTCTTAGCGCTCCGAATCTCCACTTGCATTTTCTACAGAAAGAGTGTTTCAGAACGGCTCTATCAAAACTAAGGTTCAACTCTTTTAGTTGAACAAACAGAACAGAAAGAAGTTTCACACAATTCTTCTGTGTAGTTTTTATTTGTAGACATTCTTTTTCCCAATATAGGCCTCTTAGCGCTCAGAATGTCCAATTGCAGTTTCTACATAAAGAGTGTTTCAGAACGGCTCAATCAAAAGTAAGGTTCAACTCTGTTAGTTGAATGCACAGAACAGAAAGAATTTTCATACAATGCTTCTGTGTAGTTTATATTTGAACATATTCTTTTTTCCACTATTACCCACTTAGCGCTACGAATGTCCAGTTGCATTTTCTACAGACAGAGTGTTTCAAAACTGCTCAATCAAAAGTATGCTTTAACTCTGTTAGCTGAATGCTCAGATCAGAAAGAAGTTTCACAGAATGCTTCTGTGTAGTTTATATTTGAATATATTCCTTTTTCCACTACTACTCTCTTAGCGCTCCAAATGTCCAGTTGCATTTTCTACAGAAAGAGTGTTCAGATCTGCTCAATCAAAAGTATGGTTTAACTCTGTTAGCTGAATGCACAGATCAGAAAGAAGTTTCACAGAATGATCCTGTGTAATTTATACTTGGAGACATTCCTTTTTCCACTATTACCCTCTTAGCGCTCCGAATCTCCACTTGCATTTTCTACAGAAAGAGGGTTTCAGAACGGCTCAATCAACACTAAGGTTCAACTCTTTTAGTTGAACAAACAGAACAGAAAGTAGTTTCACACAATTCTTCTGTGTAGTTTTTATTTGTAGACATTCTTTTTCCCAATATAGGCCTCTTAGCGCTCAGAATGTCCAATTGCAGTTTCTAGAGAAAGAGTGTTTCAGAACGGCTCAATCAAAAGTAAGGTTCAACTCTGTTAGTTGAATGCACAGAACAGAAAGAATTTTCATACAATGCTTCTGTGTAGTTTATATTTGAACATATTCTTTTTTCCACTATTACCCACTTAGCGCTACGAATGTCCAGTTGCATTTTCTACAGAGTGTTTCAAAACTGCTCAATCAAAAGTATGGTTTAACTCTGTTAGCTGAATGCTCAGATCAGAAAGAAGTTTCACAGAATGCTTCTGTGTAGTTTATATTTGAATATATTCCTTTTTCCACTACTACTCTCTTAGCGCTCCAAATGTCCAGTTGCATTTTCTACAGAAAGAGTGTTCAGATCTGCTCAATCAAAAGTATGGTTTAACTCTGTTAGCTGAATGCACAGATCAGAAAGAAGTTTCACCGAATGATTCTGTGTAGTTTATATTTGAAGACATTCCTTTTTCCACTATTACCCTCTTAGCGCTCCGAATCTCCACTTGCATTTTCTACAAAGGAGTGTTTCATAACTGCTCAATCAAAAATATGTTTCATCTCTGTTAAGTGAATTTACAGATCAGAAATAAGTTTCACAGAATGCATCTGTGTAGTTTTTATTTGAAGATATTCTTTTTCCCAATGTAGGCCTCTTAGCGCTTAGCATGTCCAATTGCAGTTTCTACAGAAAGAGTGTTTCAGAACGGCTCAATCAAAAGTAAGGTTCAACTCTGTTAGTTGAATGCACAGAACAGAAAGAATTTTCACAGAATGCTACTGTGTAGTTTATATTTGAATATATTCCTTTTTCCACTATTACACTCTTAGCGCTCCGAATGTCCACTTGCATTTTCTACAGAAAGAGTGTTCAGAACTGCGCAATCAAAAGTATGGTTTAACTCTGTTAGCTTAATGAACATATCAGAAATAAGTTTCACACAATGCTTCTGTGTAGTTTTTATTTGAAGATATTATTTTTCCCAATAGAGGCCTCTTAGCGCTCAGAATGTCCAATTGCAGTTTCTACATAAAGAGTGTTTCAGAACGGCTCAATCATAAGTAAGGTTCAACTCTGTTAGTTGAATGCACAGAACAGAAAGTAGTTTCATACAATGCTTCTGTGTAGTTTATATTTGAACATATTCTTTTTTCCACTATTAACCACTTAGCGCTACGAATGTCCAGTTGCATTTTCTACAGACAGAGTGTTTCAAAACTGCTCAATCAAAAGTATGGTTTAACTCTGTTAGCTGAATGCTCAGATCAGAAATAAGTTTCACAGAATGCTTCTGTGTAGTTTATATTTGAATATATTCCTTTTTCCACTACTAATCTCTTAGCGCTCCAAATGTCCAGTTGCATTTTCTACAGAAAGAGTGTTCAGATCTGCTCAATCAAAAGTATGGTTTTACTCTGTTAGTTGAATGCACAGATCAGAAAGAAGTTTCACAGAATGATTCTGTGTAGTTTATATTTGGAGACATTCCTTTTTCCACTATTACCTTCTTAGCGCTCCGAATCTCCACTTGCATTTTCTACAGAAAGAGTGTTTCAGAACGGCTCAATCAAAAGTAAGGTTCAACTCTGTTAGTTGAATGCACAGAACAGAAAGTAGTTTCATAGAATGCTTCCGTGTAGTTTATATTTGAACATATTCTTTTTTCCACTATTCCCCACTTAGCGCTACGAATGTCCAGTTGCATTTTCTACAGACAGAGTGTTTCAAAACTGCTCAATGAAAGTATGGTTTAACTCTGTTAGCTGAATGCTCAGATCAGAAAGAAGTTTCACAGAATGCTTCTGTGTAGTTTATATTTGAATATATTCCTTTTTCCACTACTACGCTCTTAGCGCTCCAAATGTCCAGTTGCATTTTCTACAGAAAGAGTGTTCAGATCTGCTCAATCAAAAGTATGGTTTAACTCTGTTAGCTGAATGCACAGATCAGAAAGAAGTTTCACAGAATGATCCTGTGTAGTTTATATTTGGAGACATTCCTTTTTCCACTATTACCCTCTTAGCGCTCCGAATCTCCACTTGCATTTTCTACAGAAAGAGTGTTTCAGAACGGCTCAATCAAAACTAAGGTTCAAATTTTTAGTTGAACAAACAGAACAGAAAGAAGTTTCACACAATTCTTCTGTGTAGTTTTTATTTGTAGACATTCTTTTTCCCAATATATGCCTCTTAGCGCTCAGAATGTCCAATTGCAGTTTCTACAGAAAGAGTGTTTCAGAACGGCTCAATCAAAAGTAAGGTTCAACTCTGTTAGTTGAATGCACAGAACAGAAAGAAGTTTCATACAATGCTTCTGTGTAGTTTATATTTGAACATATTC
Organism: Symphalangus syndactylus; assembly: GCF_028878055.3. NCBI lineage: Eukaryota > Metazoa > Chordata > Mammalia > Primates > Hylobatidae > Symphalangus > Symphalangus syndactylus. The sequence continues at coordinate 4,969,813 of NC_072436.2, forward strand.
TTTTTTCCACTATTACCCACTTAGCGCTACGAATGTCCTGTTGCATTTTCTACAGACAGAGTGTTTCAAAACTGCTCAATCAAAAGTATGGTTTAACTCTGTTAGCTGAATGCTCAGATCAGAAAGAAGTTTCACAGAATGCTTCTGTGTAGTTTATATTTGAATATATTCCTTTTTCCACTACTACTCTCTTAGCGCTCCAAATGTCCAGTTGCATTTTCTACAGAAAGAGTGTTCAGATCTGCTCAATCAAAAGTATGGTTTAACTCTGTTAGCTGAATGCACAGATCAGAAAGAAGTTTCACCGAATGATTCTGTGTTGTTTATATTTGGAGACATTCCTTTTTCCACTATTACCCTCTTAGCGCTCCGAATCTCCACTTGCATTTTCTACAGAAAGAGTGTTTCAGAACGGCTCTATCAAAACTAAGGTTCAACTCTTTTAGTTGAACAAACAGAACAGAAAGAAGTTTCACACAATTCTTCTGTGTAGTTTTTATTTGTAGACATTCTTTTTCCCAATATAGGCCTCTTAGCGCTCAGAATGTCCAATTGCAGTTTCTACATAAAGAGTGTTTCAGAACGGCTCAATCAAAAGTAAGGTTCAACTCTGTTAGTTGAATGCACAGAACAGAAAGAATTTTCATACAATGCTTCTGTGTAGTTTATATTTGAACATATTCTTTTTTCCACTATTACCCACTTAGCGCTACGAATGTCCAGTTGCATTTTCTACAGACAGAGTGTTTCAAAACTGCTCAATCAAAAGTATGCTTTAACTCTGTTAGCTGAATGCTCAGATCAGAAAGAAGTTTCACAGAATGCTTCTGTGTAGTTTATATTTGAATATATTCCTTTTTCCACTACTACTCTCTTAGCGCTCCAAATGTCCAGTTGCATTTTCTACAGAAAGAGTGTTCAGATCTGCTCAATCAAAAGTATGGTTTAACTCTGTTAGCTGAATGCACAGATCAGAAAGAAGTTTCACAGAATGATCCTGTGTAATTTATACTTGGAGACATTCCTTTTTCCACTATTACCCTCTTAGCGCTCCGAATCTCCACTTGCATTTTCTACAGAAAGAGGGTTTCAGAACGGCTCAATCAACACTAAGGTTCAACTCTTTTAGTTGAACAAACAGAACAGAAAGTAGTTTCACACAATTCTTCTGTGTAGTTTTTATTTGTAGACATTCTTTTTCCCAATATAGGCCTCTTAGCGCTCAGAATGTCCAATTGCAGTTTCTAGAGAAAGAGTGTTTCAGAACGGCTCAATCAAAAGTAAGGTTCAACTCTGTTAGTTGAATGCACAGAACAGAAAGAATTTTCATACAATGCTTCTGTGTAGTTTATATTTGAACATATTCTTTTTTCCACTATTACCCACTTAGCGCTACGAATGTCCAGTTGCATTTTCTACAGAGTGTTTCAAAACTGCTCAATCAAAAGTATGGTTTAACTCTGTTAGCTGAATGCTCAGATCAGAAAGAAGTTTCACAGAATGCTTCTGTGTAGTTTATATTTGAATATATTCCTTTTTCCACTACTACGCTCTTAGCGCTCCAAATGTCCAGTTGCATTTTCTACAGAAAGAGTGTTCAGATCTGCTCAATCAATAGTATGGTTTAACTCTGTTAGCTGAATGCACAGATCAGAAAGAAGTTTCACCGAATGATTCTGTGTAGTTTATATTTGAAGACATTCCTTTTTCCACTATTACCCTCTTAGCGCTCCGAATCTCCACTTGCATTTTCTACAAAGGAGTGTTTCATAACTGCTCAATCAAAAATATGTTTCATCTCTGTTAAGTGAATTTACAGATCAGAAATAAGTTTCACAGAATGCATCTGTGTAGTTTTTATTTGAAGATATTCTTTTTCCCAATGTAGGCCTCTTAGCGCTTAGCATGTCCAATTGCAGTTTCTACAGAAAGAGTGTTTCAGAACGGCTCAATCAAAAGTAAGGTTCAACTCTGTTAGTTGAATGCACAGAACAGAAAGAATTTTCACAGAATGCTACTGTGTAGTTTATATTTGAATATATTCCTTTTTCCACTATTACACTCTTAGCGCTCCGAATGTCCACTTGCATTTTCTACAGAAAGAGTGTTCAGAACTGCGCAATCAAAAGTATGGTTTAACTCTGTTAGCTTAATGAACATATCAGAAATAAGTTTCACACAATGCTTCTGTGTAGTTTTTATTTGAAGATATTATTTTTCCCAATAGAGGCCTCTTAGCGCTCAGAATGTCCAATTGCAGTTTCTACATAAAGAGTGTTTCAGAACGGCTCAATCAAAAGTAAGGTTCAACTCTGTTAGTTGAATGCACAGAACAGGAAGTAGTTTCATACAATGCTTCTGTGTAGTTTATATTTGAACATATACTTTTTTCCACTATTACCCACTTAGCGCTACGAATGTCCAGTTGCATTTTCTACAGACAGAGTGTTTCAAAACTGCTCAATCAAAAGTATGGTTTAACTCTGTTAGCTGAATGCTCAGATCAGAAATAAGTTTCACAGAATGCTTCTGTGTAGTTTATATTTGAATATATTCCTTTTTCCACTACTAATCTCTTAGCGCTCCAAATGTCCAGTTGCATTTTCTACAGAAAGAGTGTTCAGATCTGCTCAATCAAAAGTATGGTTTTACTCTGTTAGCTGAATGCACAGATCAGAAAGAAGTTTCACAGAATGATTCTGTGTAGTTTATATTTGGAGACATTCCTTTTTCCACTATTACCCTCTTAGCGCTCCGAATCTCCACTTGCATTTTCTACAGAAAGAGTGTTTCAGAACGGCTCAATCAATAGTAAGGTTCAACTCTGTTAGTTGAATGCACAGAACAGAAAGTAGTTTCATACAATGCTTCTGTGTAGTTTATATTTGAACATATTCTTTTTTCCACTATTACCCACTTAGCGCTACGAATGTCCAGTTGCATTTTCTACAGACAGAGTGTTTCAAAACTGCTCAATCAAAAGTATGGTTTAACTCTGTTAGCTGAATGCTCAGATCAGAAAGAAGTTTCACAGAATGCTTCTGTGTAGTTTATATTTGAATATATTCCTTTTTCCACTACTACTCTCTTAGCGCTCCAAATGTCCAGTTGCATTTTCTACAGAAAGAGTGTTCAGATCTGCTCAATCAAAAGTATGGTTTAACTCTGTTAGCTGAATGCACAGATCAGAAAGAAGTTTCACCGAATGATTCTGTGTAGTTTATATTTGAAGACATTCCTTTTTCCACTATTACCCTCTTAGCGCTCCGAATCTCCACTTGCATTTTCTACAAAGGAGTGTTTCATAACTGCTCAATCAAAAATATGTTTCATCTCTGTTAAGTGAATTTACAGATCAGAAATAAGTTTCACAGAATGCATCTGTGTAGTTTTTATTTGAAGATATTCTTTTTCCCAATGTAGGCCTCTTAGCGCTTAGCATGTCCAATTGCAGTTTCTACAGAAAGAGTGTTTCAGAACGGCTCAATCAAAAGTAAGGTTCAACTCTGTTAGTTGAATGCACAGAACAGAAAGAATTTTCACAGAATGCTACTGTGTAGTTTATATTTGAATATATTCCTTTTTCCACTATTACACTCTTAGCGCTCCGAATGTCCACTTGCATTTTCTACAGAAAGAGTGTTCAGAACTGCGCAATCAAAAGTATGGTTTAACTCTGTTAGCTTAATGAACATATCAGAAATAAGTTTCACACAATGCTTCTGTGTAGTTTTTATTTGAAGATATTATTTTTCCCAATAGAGGCCTCTTAGCGCTCAGAATGTCCAATTGCAGTTTCTACATAAAGAGTGTTTCAGAACGGCTCAATCATAAGTAAGGTTCAACTCTGTTAGTTGAATGCACAGAACAGAAAGTAGTTTCATACAATGCTTCTGTGTAGTTTATATTTGAACATATTCTTTTTTCCACTATTAACCACTTAGCGCTACGAATGTCCAGTTGCATTTTCTACAGACAGAGTGTTTCAAAACTGCTCAATCAAAAGTATGGTTTAACTCTGTTAGCTGAATGCTCAGATCAGAAATAAGTTTCACAGAATGCTTCTGTGTAGTTTATATTTGAATATATTCCTTTTTCCACTACTAATCTCTTAGCGCTCCAAATGTCCAGTTGCATTTTCTACAGAAAGAGTGTTCAGATCTGCTCAATCAAAAGTATGGTTTTACTCTGTTAGTTGAATGCACAGATCAGAAAGAAGTTTCACAGAATGATTCTGTGTAGTTTATATTTGGAGACATTCCTTTTTCCACTATTACCTTCTTAGCGCTCCGAATCTCCACTTGCATTTTCTACAGAAAGAGTGTTTCAGAACGGCTCAATCAAAAGTAAGGTTCAACTCTGTTAGTTGAATGCACAGAACAGAAAGTAGTTTCATAGAATGCTTCCGTGTAGTTTATATTTGAACATATTCTTTTTTCCACTATTCCCCACTTAGCGCTACGAATGTCCAGTTGCATTTTCTACAGACAGAGTGTTTCAAAACTGCTCAATGAAAGTATGGTTTAACTCTGTTAGCTGAATGCTCAGATCAGAAAGAAGTTTCACAGAATGCTTCTGTGTAGTTTATATTTGAATATATTCCTTTTTCCACTACTACGCTCTTAGCGCTCCAAATGTCCAGTTGCATTTTCTACAGAAAGAGTGTTCAGATCTGCTCAATCAAAAGTATGGTTTAACTCTGTTAGCTGAATGCACAGATCAGAAAGAAGTTTCACAGAATGATCCTGTGTAGTTTATATTTGGAGACATTCCTTTTTCCACTATTACCCTCTTAGCGCTCCGAATCTCCACTTGCATTTTCTACAGAAAGAGTGTTTCAGAACGGCTCAATCAAAACTAAGGTTCAAATTTTTAGTTGAACAAACAGAACAGAAAGAAGTTTCACACAATTCTTCTGTGTAGTTTTTATTTGTAGACATTCTTTTTCCCAATATATGCCTCTTAGCGCTCAGAATGTCCAATTGCAGTTTCTACAGAAAGAGTGTTTCAGAACGGCTCAATCAAAAGTAAGGTTCAACTCTGTTAGTTGAATGCACAGAACAGAAAGAAGTTTCATACAATGCTTCTGTGTAGTTTATATTTGAACATATTCTTTTTTCCACTATTACCCACTTAGCGCTACGAATGTCCAGTTGCATTTTCTACAGACAGAGTGTTTCAAAACTGCTCAATCAAAAGTATGGTTTAACTCTGTTAGCTGAATGCTCAGATCAGAAAGAAGTTTCACAGAATGCTTCTGTGTAGTTTATATTTGTATATATTCCTTTTTCCACTACTACTCTCTTAGCGCTCCAAATGTCCAGTTGCATTTTCTACAGAAAGAGTGTTCAGATCTGCTCAATCAAAAGTATGGTTTAACTCTGTTAGCTGAATGCACAGATCAGAAAGAAGTTTCACCGAATGATTCTGTGTTGTTTATATTTGGAGACATTCCTTTTTCCACTATTACCCTCTTAGCGCTCCGAATCTCCACTTGCATTTTCTACAGAAAGAGTGTTTCAGAACGGCTCTATCAAAACTAAGGTTCAACTCTTTTAGTTGAACAAACAGAACAGAAAGAAGTTTCACACAATTCTTCTGTGTAGTTTTTATTTGTAGACATTCTTTTTCCCAATATAGGCCTCTTAGCGCTCAGAATGTCCAATTGCAGTTTCTACATAAAGAGTGTTTCAGAACGGCTCAATCAAAAGTAAGGTTCAACTCTGTTAGTTGAATGCACAGAACAGAAAGAATTTTCATACAATGCTTCTGTGTAGTTTATATTTGAACATATTCTTTTTTCCACTATTACCCACTTAGCGCTACGAATGTCCAGTTGCATTTTCTACAGACAGAGTGTTTCAAAACTGCTCAATCAAAAGTATGCTTTAACTCTGTTAGCTGAATGCTCAGATCAGAAAGAAGTTTCACAGAATGCTTCTGTGTAGTTTATATTTGAATATATTCCTTTTTCCACTACTACTCTCTTAGCGCTCCAAATGTCCAGTTGCATTTTCTACAGAAAGAGTGTTCAGATCTGCTCAATCAAAAGTATGGTTTAACTCTGTTAGCTGAATGCACAGATCCGAAAGAAGTTTCACAGAATGATCCTGTGTAATTTATATTTGGAGACATTCCTTTTTCCACTATTACCCTCTTAGCGCTCCGAATCTCCACTTGCATTTTCTACAGAAAGAGGGTTTCAGAACGGCTCAATCAACACTAAGGTTCAACTCTTTTAGTTGAACAAACAGAACAGAAAGTAGTTTCACACAATTCTTCCGTGTAGTTTTTATTTGTAGACATTCTTTTTCCCAATATAGGCCTCTTAGCGCTCAGAATGTCCAATTGCAGTTTCTAGAGAAAGAGTGTTTCAGAACGGCTCAATCAAAAGTAAGGTTCAACTCTGTTAGTTGAATGCACAGAACAGAAAGAATTTTCATACAATGCTTCTGTGTAGTTTATATTTGAACATATTCTTTTTTCCACTACTACCCACTTAGCGCTACGAATGTCCAGTTGCATTTTCTACAGAGTGTTTCAAAACTGCTCAATCAAAAGTATGGTTTAACTCTGTTAGCTGAATGCTCAGATCAGAAAGAAGTTTCACAGAATGCTTCTGTGTAGTTTATATTTGAATATATTCCTTTTTCCACTACTACGCTCTTAGCGCTCCAAATGTCCAGTTGCATTTTCTACAGAAAGAGTGTTCAGATCTGCTCAATCAAAAGTATGGTTTAACTCTGTTAGCTGAATGCACAGATCAGAAAGAAGTTTCACCGAATGATTCTGTGTAGTTTATATTTGAAGACATTCCTTTTTCCACTATTACCCTCTTAGCGCTCCGAATCTCCACTTGCATTTTCTACAAAGGAGTGTTTCATAACTGCTCAATCAAAAATATGTTTCATCTCTGTTAAGTGAATTTACAGATCAGAAATAAGTTTCACAGAATGCATCTGTGTAGTTTTTATTTGAAGATATTCTTTTTCCCAATGTAGGCCTCTTAGCGCTTAGCATGTCCAATTGCAGTTTCTACAGAAAGAGTGTTTCAGAACGGCTCAATCAAAAGTAAGGTTCAACTCTGTTAGTTGAATGCACAGAACAGAAAGAATTTTCACAGAATGCTACTGTGTAGTTTATATTTGAATATATTCCTTTTTCCACTATTACACTCTTAGCGCTCCGAATGTCCACTTGCATTTTCTACAGAAACAGTGTTCAGAACTGCGCAATCAAAAGTATGGTTTAACTCTGTTAGCTTAATGAACATATCAGAAATAAGTTTCACACAATGCTTCTGTGTAGTTTTTATTTGAAGATATTATTTTTCCCAATAGAGGCCTCTTAGCGCTCAGAATGTCCAATTGCAGTTTCTACATAAAGAGTGTTTCAGAACGGCTCAATCAAAAGTAAGGTTCAACTCTGTTAGTTGAATGCACAGAACAGAAAGTAGTTTCATACAATGCTTCTGTGTAGTTTATATTTGAACATATACTTTTTTCCACTATTACCCACTTAGCGCTACGAATGTCCAGTTGCATTTTCTACAGACAGAGTGTTTCAAAACTGCTCAATCAAAAGTATGGTTTAACTCTGTTAGCTGAATGCTCAGATCAGAAATAAGTTTCACAGAATGCTTCTGTGTAGTTTATATTTGAATATATTCCTTTTTCCACTACTAATCTCTTAGCGCTCCAAATGTCCAGTTGCATTTTCTACAGAAAGAGTGTTCAGATCTGCTCAATCAAAAGTATGGTTTTACTCTGTTAGCTGAATGCACAGATCAGAAAGAAGTTTCACAGAATGATTCTGTGTAGTTTATATTTGGAGACATTACTTTTTCCACTATTACCCTCTTAGCGCTCCGAATCTCCACTTGCATTTTCTACAGAAAGAGTGTTTCAGAACGGCTCAATCAAAAGTAAGGTTCAACTCTGTTAGTTGAATGCACAGAACAGAAAGAAGTTTCATAGAATGCTTCTGTGTAGTTTATATTTGAACATATTCTTTTTTCCACTATTCCCCACTTAGCGCTACGAATGTCCAGTTGCATTTTCTACAGACAGAGTGTTTCAAAACTGCTCAATGAAAGTATGGTTTAACTCTGTTAGCTGAATGCTCAGATCAGAAAGAAGTTTCACAGAATGCTTCTGTGTAGTTTATATTTGAATATATTCCTTTTTCCACTACTACGCTCTTAGCGCTCCAAATGTCCAGTTGCATTTTCTACAGAAAGAGTGTTCAGATCTGCTCAATCAAAAGTATGGTTTAACTCTGTTAGCTGAATGCACAGATCAGAAAGAAGTTTCAGAGAATGATCCTGTGTAGTTTATATTTGGAGACATTCCTTTTTCCACTATTACCCTCTTAGCACTCCGAATCTCCACTTGCATTTTCTACAGAAAGAGTGTTTCAGAACGGCTCAATCAAAACTAAGGTTCAAATTTTTAGTTGAACGAACAGAACAGAAAGAAGTTTCACACAATTCTTCTGTGTAGTTTTTATTTATAGACATTCTTTTTCCCAATATATGCCTCTTAGCGCTCAGAATGTCCAATTGCAGTTTCTACAGAAAGAGTTTTTCAGAACGGCTCAATCAAAAGTAAGGTTCAACTCTGTTAGTTGAATGCACAGAACAGAAAGAAGTTTCATACAATGCTTCTGTGTAGTTTATATTTGAACATATTCTTTTTTCCACTATTACCCACTTAGCGCTACGAATGTCCAGTTGCATTTTCTACAGACAGAGTGTTTCAAAACTGCTCAATCAAAATTATGGTTTAACTCTGTTAGCTGAATGCTCAGATCAGAAAGAAGTTTCACAGAATGCTTCTCTGTAGTTTATATTTGAATATATTCCTTTTTCCACTACTACTCTCTTAGCGCTCCAAATGTCCAGTTGCAATTTCTACAGAAAGAGTGTTCAGATCTGCTCAATCAAAAGTATGGTTTAACTCTGTTAGCTGAATGCACAGATCAGAAAGAAGTTTCACCGAATGATTCTGTATAGTTTATATTTGGAGACATTCCTTTTTCCACTATTACCCTCTTAGCTCTCCGAATCTCCACTTGCATTTTCTACAGAAAGAGTGTTTCAGAACGGCTCTATCAAAACTAAGGTTCAACTCTTTTAGTTGAACAAACAGAACAGAAAGAAGTTTCACACAATTCTTCTGTGTAGTTTTTATTTGTAGACATTCTTTTTCCCAATATAGGCCTCTTAGCGCTCAGAATGTCCAATTGCAGTTTCTAGAGAAAGAGTGTTTCAGAACGGCTCAATCAAAAGTAAGGTTCAACTCTGTTAGTTGAATGCACAGAACAGAAAGAATTTTCATACAATGCTTCTGTGTAGTTTATATTTGAACATATTCTTTTTTCCACTATAACCCACTTAGCGCTACGAATGTCCAGTTGCATTTTATACAGACAGAGTGTTTCAAAACTGCTCAATCAAAAGTATGGTTTAACTCTGTTAGCTGAATGCTCAGATCAGAAAGAAGTTTCACAGAATGCTTCTGTGTAGTTTATATTTGAATATATTCCTTTTTCCACTACTACTCTCTTAGCGCTCCAAATGTCCAGTTGCATTTTCTACAGAAAGAGTGTTCAGATCTGCTCAATCAAAAGTATGGTTTAACTCTGTTAGCTGAATGCACAGATCAGAAAGAAGTTTCACAGAATGATCCTGTGTAGTTTATATTTGGAGATATTCCTTTTTCCACTATTACCCTCTTAGCGCTCCGAATCTCCACTTGCATTTTCTACAGAAAGAGTGTTTCAGAACGGCTCAATCAACACTAAGGTTCAACACTTTTAGTTGAACAAACAGAACAGAAAGAAGTTTCACACAATTCTTCTGTGTAGTTTTTATTTGTAGACATTCTTTTTCCCAATATAGGCCTCTTAGCGCTCAGAATGTCCAATTGCAGTTTCTAGAGAAAGAGTTTTTCAGAACGGCTCAATCAAAAGTAAGGTTCAACTCTGTTAGTTGAATGCACAGAACAGAAAGAAGTTTCATACAATGCTTCTGTGTAGTTTATATTTGAACATATTCTTTTTTCCACTATTACCCACTTAGCGCTACGAATGTCCAGTTGCATTTTCTACAGACAGAGTGTTTCAAAACTGCTAAATCAAATGTATGGTTTAACTCTGTTAGCTGAATGCTCAGATCAGAAAGAAGTTTCACAGAATGCTTCTGTGTAGTTTATATTTGAATATATTCCTTTTTCCACTACTACGCTCTTAGCGCTCCAAATGTCCAGTTGCATTTTCTACAGAAAGAGTGTTCAGATCTGCTCAATCAAAAGTATGGTTTAACTCTGTTAGCTGAATGCACAGATCAGAAAGAAGTTTCACCGAATGATTCTGTGTAGTTTATATTTGAAGACATTCCTTTTTCCACTATTACCCTCTTAGCGCTCCGAATCTCCACTTGCATTTTCTACAAAGGAGTGTTTCATAACTGCTCAATCAAAAATATGTTTCATCTCTGTTAAGTGAATTTACAGATCAGAAATAAGTTTCACAGAATGCATCTGTGTAGTTTTTATTTGAAGATATTCTTTTTCCCAATGTAGGCCTCTTAGCGCTTAGCATGTCCAATTGCAGTTTCTACAGAAAGAGTGTTTCAGAACGGCTCAATCAAAAGTAAGGTTCAACTCTGTTAGTTGAATGCACAGAACAGAAAGAATTTTCACAGAATGCTACTGTGTAGTTTATATTTGAATATATTCCTTTTTCCACTATTACACTCTTAGCGCTCCGAATGTCCACTTGCATTTTCTACAGAAAGAGTGTTCAGAACTGCGCAATCAAAAGTATGGTTTAACTCTGTTAGCTTAATGAACATATCAGAAATAAGTTTCACACAATGCTTCTGTGTAGTTTTTATTTGAAGATATTATTTTTCCCAATAGAGGCCTCTTAGCGCTCAGAATGTCCAATTGCAGTTTCTACATAAAGAGTGTTTCAGAACGGCTCAATCAAAAGTAAGGTTCAACTCTGTTAGTTGAATGCACAGAACAGAAAGTAGTTTCATACAATGCTACTGTGTAGTTTATATTTGAACATATACTTTTTTCCACTATTACCCACTTAGCGCTACGAATGTCCAGTTGCATTTTCTACAGACAGAGTGTTTCAAAACTGCTCAATCAAAAGTATGGTTTAACTCTGTTAGCTGAATGCTCAGATCAGAAATAAGTTTCACAGAATGCTTCTGTGTAGTTTATATTTGAATATATTCCTTTTTCCACTACTAATCTCTTAGCGCTCCAAATGTCCAGTTGCATTTTCTACAGAAAGAGTGTTCAGATCTGCTCAATCAAAAGTATGGTTTAACTCTGATAGCTGAATGCACAGATCAGAAAGAAGTTTCACAGAATGATTCTGTGTAGTTTATATTTGGAGACATTCCTTTTTCCACTATTACCCTCTTAGCGCTCCGAATCTCCACTTGCATTTTCTACAGAAAGAGTGTTTCAGAACGGCTCAATCAAAAGTAAGGTTCAACTCTGTTAGTTGAATGCACAGAACAGAAAGAAGTTTCATAGAATGCTTCTGTGTAGTTTATATTTGAACATATTCTTTTTTCCACTATTCCCCACTTAGCGCTACGAATGTCCAGTTGCATTTTCTACAGACAGAGTGTTTCAAAACTGCTCAATGAAAGTATGGTTTAACTCTGTTAGCTGAATGCTCAGATCAGAAAGAAGTTTCACAGAATGCTTCTGTGTAGTTTATATTTGAATATATTCCTTTTTCCACTACTACTCTCTTAGCGCTCCAAATGTCCAGTTGCATTTTCTACAGAAAGAGTGTTCAGATCTGCTCAATCAAAAGTATGGTTTAACTCTGATAGCTGAATGCACAGATCAGAAAGAAGTTTCACAGAATGATCCTGTGTAGTTTATATTTGGAGACATTCCTTTTTCCACTATTACCCTCTTAGCGCTCCGAATCTCCACTTGCATTTTCTACAGAAAGAGTGTTTCAGAACGGCTCAATCAAAACCAAGGTTCAAATTTTTAGTTGAACAAACAGAACAGAAAGAAGTTTCACACAATTCTTCTGTGTAGTTTTTATTTGTAGACATTCTTTTTCCCAATATATGCCTCTTAGCGCTCAGAATGTCCAATTGCAGTTTCTACAGAAAGAGTGTTTCAGAACGGCTCAATCAAAAGTAAGGTTCAACTCTGTTAGTTGAATGCACAGAACAGAAAGAAGTTTCATACAATGCTTCTGTGTAGTTTATATTTGAACATATTCTTTTTTCCACTATTACCCACTTAGCGCTACGAATGTCCAGTTGCATTTTCTACAGACAGAGTGTTTCAAAACTGCTCAATCAAAAGTATTGTTTAACTCTGTTAGCTGAATGCTCAGATCAGAAAGAAGTTTCACAGAATGCTTCTGTGTAGTTTATATTTGAATATATTCCTTTTTCCACTACTACTCTCTTAGCGCTCCAAATGTCCAGTTGCATTTTCTACAGAAAGAGTGTTCAGATCTGCTCAATCAAAAGTATGGTTTAACTCTGTTAGCTGAATGCACAGATCAGAAAGAAGATTCACCGAATGATTCTGTGTAGTTTATATTTGGAGACATTCCTTTTTCCACTATTACCCTCTTAGCTCTCCGAATCTCCACTTGCATTTTCTACAGAAAGAGTGTTTCAGAACGGCTCTATCAAAACTAAGGTTCAACTCTTTTAGTTGAACAAACAGAACAGAAAGAAGTTTCACACAATTCTTCTGTGTAGTTTTTATTTGTAGACATTCTTTTTCCCAATATAGGCCTCTTAGCGCTCAGAATGTCCAATTGCAGTTTCTAGAGAAAGAGTGTTTCAGAACGGCTCAATCAAAAGTAAGGTTCAACTCTGTTAGTTGAATGCACAGAACAGAAAGAAGTTTCATAAAATGCTTCTGTGTAGTTTATATTTGAACATATTCTTTTTTCCACTATTACCCACTTAGCGCTACGAATGTCCAGTTGCATTTTCTACAGACAGAGTGTTTCAAAACTGCTCAATCAAAAGTATGGTTTAACTCTGTTAGCTGAATGCTCAGATCAGAAAGAAGTTTCACAGAATGCTTCTGTGTAGTTTATATTTGAATATATTCCTTTTTCCACTACTACGCTCTTAGCGCTCCAAATGTCCAGTTGCATTTTCTACAGAAAGAGTGTTCAGATCTGCTCAATCAAAAGTATGGTTTAACTCTGTTAGCTGAATGCACAGATCAGAAAGAAGTTTCACCGAATGATTCTGTGTAGTTTATATTTGGAGACATTCCTTTTTCCACTATTACCCTCTTAGCGCTCCGAATCTCCACTTGCATTTTCTACAGAAAGAGTGTTTCAGAACGGCTCAATCAACACTAAGGTTCAACACTTTTAGTTGAACAAACAGAACAGAAAGAAGTTTCACACAATTCTTCTGTGTAGTTTTTATTTGTAGACATTCTTTTTCCCAATATAGGCCTCTTAGCGCTCAGAATGTCCAATTGCAGTTTCTAGAGAAAGAGTGTTTCAGAACGGCTCAATCAAAAGTAAGGTTCAACTCTGTTAGTTGAATGCACAGAACAGAAAGAAGTTTCATACAATGCTTCTGTGTAGTTTATATTTGAACATATTCTTTTTTCCACTATTACCCACTTAGCGCTACGAATGTCCAGTTGCATTTTCTACAGACAGAGTGTTTCAAAACTGCTCAATCAAATGTATGGTTTAACTCTGTTAGCTGAATGCTCAGATCAGAAAGAAGTTTCACAGAATGCTTCTGTGTAGTTTATATTTGAATATATTCCTTTTTCCACTACTACGCTCTTAGCGATCCAAATGTCCAGTTGCATTTTCTACAGAAAGAGTGTTCAGATCTGCTCAATCAAAAGTATGGTTTAACTCTGTTATCTGAATGCACAGATCAGAAAGAAGTTTCACCGAATGATTCTGTGTAGTTTATATTTGAAGACATTCCTTTCTCCACTATTACACTCTTAGCGCTCCGAATCTCCACTTGCATTTTCTACAAAGGAGTGTTTCATAACTGCTCAATCAAAAATATGTTTCATCTCTGTTAAGTGAATTTACAGATCAGAAATAAGTTTCACAGAATGCATCTGTGTAGTTTTTATTTGAAGATATTCTTTTTCCCAATGTAGGCCTCTTAGCGCTTAGCATGTCCAATTGCAGTTTCTACAGAAAGAGTGTTTCAGAACAGCTCAATCAAAAGTAAGGTTCAACTCTGTTAGTTGAATGCACAGAACAGAAAGAATTTTCACAGAATGCTACTGTGTAGTTTATATTTGAATATATTCCTTTTTCCACTATTACACTCTTAGCGCTCCGAATGTCCACTTGCATTTTCTACAGAAAGAGTGTTCAGAACTGCGCAATCAAAAGTATGGTTTAACTCTGTTAGCTTAATGAACATATCAGAAATAAGTTTCACACAATGCTTCTGTGTAGTTTTTATTTGAAGATATTATTTTTCCCAATAGAGGCCTCTTAGCGCTCAGAATGCCCAATTGCAGTTTCTACATAAAGAGTGTTTCAGAACGGCTCAATCAAAAGTAAGGTTCAACTCTGTTAGTTGAATGCACAGAACAGAAAGTAGTTTCATACAATGCTTCTGTGTAGTTTATATTTGAACATATACTTTTTTCCACTATTACCCACTTAGCGCTACGAATGTCCAGTTGCATTTTCTACAGACAGAGTGTTTCAAAACTGCTCAATCAAAAGTATGGTTTAACTCTGTTAGCTGAATGCTCAGATCAGAAATAAGTTTCACAGAATGCTTCTGTGTGGTTTATATTTGAATATATTCCTTTTTCCACTACTAATCTCTTAGCGCTCCAAATGTCCAGTTGCATTTTCTACAGAAAGAGTGTTCAGATCTGCTCAATCAAAAGTATGGTTTTACACTGTTAGCTGAATGCACAGATCAGAAAGAAGTTTCACAGAATGATTCTGTGTAGTTTATATTTGGAGACATTGCTTTTTCCACTATTACCCTCTTAGCGCTCCGAATCTCCACTTGCATTTTCTACAGAAAGAGTGTTTCAGAACGGCTCAATCAAAAGTAAGGTTCAACTCTGTTAGTTGAATGCACAGAACAGAAAGAAGTTTCATAGAATGCTTCTCTGTAGTTTATATTTGAACATATTCTTTTTTCCACTATTCCCCACTTAGCGCTACGAATGTCCAGTTGCATTTTCTACAGACAGAGTGTTTCAAAACTGCTCAATGAAAGTATGGTTTAACTCTGTTAGCTGAATGCCCAGATCAGAAAGAAGTTTCACAGAATGCTTCTGTGTAGTTTATATTTGAATATATTCCTTTTTCCACTACTACGCTCTTAGCGCTCCAAAGGTCCAGTTGCATTTTCTACAGAAAGAGTGTTCAGATCTGCTCAATCAAAAGTATGGTTTAACTCTGTTAGCTGAATGCACAGATCAGAAAGAAGTTTCACAGAATGATCCTGTGTAGTTTATATTTGGAGACATTCCTTTTTCCACTATTACCCTCTTAGCGCTCCGAATCTCCACTTGCATTTTCTACAGAAAGAGTGTTTCAGAACGGCTCAATCAAAACTAAGGTTCAAATTTTTAGTTGAACGAACAGAACAGAAAGAAGTTTCACACAATTCTTCTGTGTAGTTTTTATTTGTAGACATTCTTTTTCCCAATATATGCCTCTTAGCGCTCAGAATGTCCAATTGCAGTTTCTACAGAAAGAGTGTTTCAGAACGGCTCAATCAAAAGTAAGGTTCAACTCTGTTAGTTGAATGCACAGAACAGAAAGAAGTTTCATACAATGCTTCTGTGTAGTTTATATTTGAACATATTCTTTTTTCCACTATTACCCACTTAGCGCTACGAATGTCCAGTTGCATTTTCTACAGACAGAGTGTTTCAAAACTGCTCAATCAAAATTATGGTTTAACTCTGTTAGCTGAATGCTCAGATCAGAAAGAAGTTTCACAGAATGCTTCTGTGTAGTTTATATTTGAATATATTCCTTTTTCCACTACTACTCTCTTAGCGCTCCAAATGTCCAGTTGCATTTTCTACAGAAAGAGTGTTCAGATCTGCTCAATCAAAAGTATGGTTTAACTCTGTTATCTGAATGCACAGATCAGAAAGAAGTTTCACCGAATGATTCTGTATAGTTTATATTTGGAGACATTCCTTTTTCCACTATTACCCTCTTAGCGCTCCGAATCTCCACTTGCATTTTCTACAGAAAGAGTGTTTCAGAACGGCTCTATCAAAACTAAGGTTCAACTCTTTTAGTTGAACAAACAGAACAGAAAGAAGTTTCACACAATTCTTCTGTGTAGTTTTTATTTGTAGACATTCTTTTTCCCAATATAGGCCTCTTAGCGCTCAGAATGTCCAATTGCAGTTTCTAGAGAAAGAGTGTTTCAGAACGGCTCAATCAAAAGTAAGGTTCAACTCTGTTAGTTGAATGCACAGAACAGAAAGAATTTTCATACAATGCTTCTGTGTAGTTTATATTTGAACATATTCTTTTTTCCACTATTACCCACTTAGCGCTACGAATGTCCAGTTGCATTTTCTACAGACAGAGTGTTTCAAAACTGCTCAATCAAAAGTATGGTTTAACTCTGTTAGCTGAATGCTCAGATCAGAAAGAAGTTTCACAGAATGCTTCTGTGTAGTTTATATTTGAATATATTCCTTTTTCCACTACTACTCTCTTAGCGCTCCAAATGTCCAGTTGCATTTTCTACAGAAAGAGTGTTCAGATCTGCTCAATCAAAAGTATGGTTTAACTCTGTTAGCTGAATGCACAGATCAGAAAGAAGTTTCACCGAATGATTCTGTGTAGTTTATATTTGAAGACATTCCTTTTTCCACTATTACCCTCTTAGCGCTCCAAATCTCCACTTGCATTTTCTACAAAGGAGTGTTTCATAACTGCTCAATCAAAAATATGTTTCATCTCTGTTAAGTGAATTTACAGATCAGAAATAAGTTTCACAGAATGCATCTGTGTAGTTTTTATTTGAAGATATTCTTTTTCCCAATGTAGGCCTCTTAGCGCTTAGCATGTCCAATTGCAGTTTCTACAGAAAGAGTGTTTCAGAACGGCTCAATCAAAAGTAAGGTTCAACTCTGTTAGTTGAATGCACAGAACAGAAAGAATTTTCACAGAATGCTACTGTGTAGTTTATATTTGAATATATTCCTTTTTCCACTATTACACTCTTAGCGCTCCGAATGTCCACTTGCATTTTCTACAGAAAGAGTGTTCAGAACTGCGCAATCAAAAGTATGGTTTAACTCTGTTAGCTTAATGAACATATCAGAAATAAGTTTCACACAATGCTTCTGTGTAGTTTTTATTTGAAGATATTATTTTTCCCAATAGAGGCCTCTTAGCGCTCAGAATGTCCAATTGCAGTTTCTACATAAAGAGTGTTTCAGAACGGCTCAATCAAAAGTAAGGTTCAACTCTGTTAGTTGAATGCACAGAACAGAAAGAATTTTCATACAATGCTTCTGTGTAGTTTATATTTGAACATATTCTTTTTTCCACTATTACCCACTTAGCGCTCCGAATCTCCACTTGCATTTTCTACAGAAAGAGTGTTTCAGAACGGCTCTATCAAAACTAAGGTTCAAATCTTTTAGTTGAACAAACAGAACAGAAAGGAGTTTCACACAATTCTTCTGTGTAGTTTTTATTTGTAGACATTCTTTTTCCCAATATAGGCCTCTTAGCGCTCAGAATGTCCAATTGCAGTTTCTACAGAAAGAGTGTTTCAGAACGGCTCAATCAAAAGTAAGGTTCAACTCTGTTAGTTGAATGCACAGAACAGAAAGTAGTTTCATACAATGCTACTGTGTAGTTTATATTTGAACATATACTTTTTTCCACTATTACCCACTTAGCGCTACGAATGTCCAGTTGCATTTTCTACAGACAGAGTGTTTCAAAACTGCTCAATCAAAAGTATGGTTTAACTCTGTTAGCTGAATGCTCAGATCAGAAATAAGTTTCACAGAATGCTTCTGTGTAGTTTATATTTGAATATATTCCTTTTTCCACTACTAATCTCTTAGCGCTCCAAATGTCCAGTTGCATTTTCTACAGAAAGAGTGTTCAGATCTGCTCAATCAAAAGTATGGTTTAACTCTGATAGCTGAATGCACAGATCAGAAAGAAGTTTCACAGAATGATTCTGTGTAGTTTATATTTGGAGACATTCCTTTTTCCACTATTACCCTCTTAGCGCTCCGAATCTCCACTTGCATTTTCTACAGAAAGAGTGTTTCAGAACGGCTCAATCAAAAGTAAGGTTCAACTCTGTTAGTTGAATGCACAGAACAGAAAGAAGTTTCATAGAATGCTTCTGTGTAGTTTATATTTGAACATATTCTTTTTTCCACTATTCCCCACTTAGCGCTACGAATGTCCAGTTGCATTTTCTACAGACAGAGTGTTTCAAAACTGCTCAATGAAAGTATGGTTTAACTCTGTTAGCTGAATGCTCAGATCAGAAAGAAGTTTCACAGAATGCTTCTGTGTAGTTTATATTTGAATATATTCCTTTTTCCACTACTACTCTCTTAGCGCTCCAAATGTCCAGTTGCATTTTCTACAGAAAGAGTGTTCAGATCTGCTCAATCAAAAGTATGGTTTAACTCTGATAGCTGAATGCACAGATCAGAAAGAAGTTTCACAGAATGATCCTGTGTAGTTTATATTTGGAGACATTCCTTTTTCCACTATTACCCTCTTAGCGCTCCGAATCTCCACTTGCATTTTCTACAGAAAGAGTGTTTCAGAACGGCTCAATCAAAACCAAGGTTCAAATTTTTAGTTGAACAAACAGAACAGAAAGAAGTTTCACACAATTCTTCTGTGTAGTTTTTATTTGTAGACATTCTTTTTCCCAATATATGCCTCTTAGCGCTCAGAATGTCCAATTGCAGTTTCTACAGAAAGAGTGTTTCAGAACGGCTCAATCAAAAGTAAGGTTCAACTCTGTTAGTTGAATGCACAGAACAGAAAGAAGTTTCATACAATGCTTCTGTGTAGTTTATATTTGAACATATTCTTTTTTCCACTATTACCCACTTAGCGCTACGAATGTCCAGTTGCATTTTCTACAGACAGAGTGTTTCAAAACTGCTCAATCAAAAGTATTGTTTAACTCTGTTAGCTGAATGCTCAGATCAGAAAGAAGTTTCACAGAATGCTTCTGTGTAGTTTATATTTGAATATATTCCTTTTTCCACTACTACTCTCTTAGCGCTCCAAATGTCCAGTTGCATTTTCTACAGAAAGAGTGTTCAGATCTGCTCAATCAAAAGTATGGTTTAACTCTGTTAGCTGAATGCACAGATCAGAAAGAAGATTCACCGAATGATTCTGTGTAGTTTATATTTGGAGACATTCCTTTTTCCACTATTACCCTCTTAGCTCTCCGAATCTCCACTTGCATTTTCTACAGAAAGAGTGTTTCAGAACGGCTCTATCAAAACTAAGGTTCAACTCTTTTAGTTGAACAAACAGAACAGAAAGAAGTTTCACACAATTCTTCTGTGTAGTTTTTATTTGTAGACATTCTTTTTCCCAATATAGGCCTCTTAGCGCTCAGAATGTCCAATTGCAGTTTCTAGAGAAAGAGTGTTTCAGAACGGCTCAATCAAAAGTAAGGTTCAACTCTGTTAGTTGAATGCACAGAACAGAAAGAAGTTTCATAAAATGCTTCTGTGTAGTTTATATTTGAACATATTCTTTTTTCCACTATTACCCACTTAGCGCTACGAATGTCCAGTTGCATTTTCTACAGACAGAGTGTTTCAAAACTGCTCAATCAAAAGTATGGTTTAACTCTGTTAGCTGAATGCTCAGATCAGAAAGAAGTTTCACAGAATGCTTCTGTGTAGTTTATATTTGAATATATTCCTTTTTCCACTACTACGCTCTTAGCGCTCCAAATGTCCAGTTGCATTTTCTACAGAAAGAGTGTTCAGATCTGCTCAATCAAAAGTATGGTTTAACTCTGTTAGCTGAATGCACAGATCAGAAAGAAGTTTCACCGAATGATTCTGTGTAGTTTATATTTGGAGACATTCCTTTTTCCACTATTACCCTCTTAGCGCTCCGAATCTCCACTTGCATTTTCTACAGAAAGAGTGTTTCAGAACGGCTCAATCAACACTAAGGTTCAACACTTTTAGTTGAACAAACAGAACAGAAAGAAGTTTCACACAATTCTTCTGTGTAGTTTTTATTTGTAGACATTCTTATTCCCAATATAGGCCTCTTAGCGCTCAGAATGTCCAATTGCAGTTTCTAGAGAAAGAGTGTTTCAGAACGGCTCAATCAAAAGTAAGGTTCAACTCTGTTAGTTGAATGCACAGAACAGAAAGAAGTTTCATACAATGCTTCTGTGTAGTTTATATTTGAACATATTCTTTTTTCCACTATTACCCACTTAGCGCTACGAATGTCCAGTTGCATTTTCTACAGACAGAGTGTTTCAAAACTGCTCAATCAAATGTATGGTTTAACTCTGTTAGCTGAATGCTCAGATCAGAAAGAAGTTTCACAGAATGCTTCTGTGTAGTTTATATTTGAATATATTCCTTTTTCCACTACTACGCTCTTAGCGATCCAAATGTCCAGTTGCATTTTCTACAGAAAGAGTGTTCAGATCTGCTCAATCAAAAGTATGGTTTAACTCTGTTATCTGAATGCACAGATCAGAAAGAAGTTTCACCGAATGATTCTGTGTAGTTTATATTTGAAGACATTCCTTTCTCCACTATTACCCTCTTAGCGCTCCGAATCTCCACTTGCATTTTCTACAAAGGAGTGTTTCATAACTGCTCAATCAAAAATATGTTTCATCTCTGTTAAGTGAATTTACAGATCAGAAATAAGTTTCACAGAATGCATCTGTGTAGTTTTTATTTGAAGATATTCTTTTTCCCAATGTAGGCCTCTTAGCGCTTAGCATGTCCAATTGCAGTTTCTACAGAAAGAGTGTTTCAGAACGGCTCAATCAAAAGTAAGGTTCAACTCTGTTAGTTGAATGCACAGAACAGAAAGAATTTTCACAGAATGCTACTGTGTAGTTTATATTTGAATATATTCCTTTTTCCACTATTACACTCTTAGCGCTCCGAATGTCCACTTGCATTTTCTACAGAAAGAGTGTTCAGAACTGCGCAATCAAAAGTATGGTTTAACTCTGTTAGCTTAATGAACATATCAGAAATAAGTTTCACACAATGCTTCTGTGTAGTTTTTATTTGAAGATATTATTTTTCCCAATAGAGGCCTCTTAGCGCTCAGAATGCCCAATTGCAGTTTCTACATAAAGAGTGTTTCAGAACGGCTCAATCAAAAGTAAGGTTCAACTCTGTTAGTTGAATGCACAGAACAGAAAGTAGTTTCATACAATGCTTCTGTGTAGTTTATATTTGAACATATACTTTTTTCCACTATTACCCACTTAGCGCTACGAATGTCCAGTTGCATTTTCTACAGACAGAGTGTTTCAAAACTGCTCAATCAAAAGTATGGTTTAACTCTGTTAGCTGAATGCTCAGATCAGAAATAAGTTTCACAGAATGCTTCTGTGTGGTTTATATTTGAATATATTCCTTTTTCCACTACTAATCTCTTAGCGCTCCAAATGTCCAGTTGCATTTTCTACAGAAAGAGTGTTCAGATCTGCTCAATCAAAAGTATGGTTTTACACTGTTAGCTGAATGCACAGATCAGAAAGAAGTTTCACAGAATGATTCTGTGTAGTTTATATTTGGAGACATTGCTTTTTCCACTATTACCCTCTTAGCGCTCCGAATCTCCACTTGCATTTTCTACAGAAAGAGTGTTTCAGAACGGCTCAATCAAAAGTAAGGTTCAACTCTGTTAGTTGAATGCACAGAACAGAAAGAAGTTTCATAGAATGCTTCTCTGTAGTTTATATTTGAACATATTCTTTTTTCCACTATTCCCCACTTAGCGCTACGAATGTCCAGTTGCATTTTCTACAGACAGAGTGTTTCAAAACTGCTCAATGAAAGTATGGTTTAACTCTGTTAGCTGAATGCCCAGATCAGAAAGAAGTTTCACAGAATGCTTCTGTGTAGTTTATATTTGAATATATTCCTTTTTCCACTACTACGCTCTTAGCGCTCCAAAGGTCCAGTTGCATTTTCTACAGAAAGAGTGTTCAGATCTGCTCAATCAAAAGTATGGTTTAACTCTGTTAGCTGAATGCACAGATCAGAAAGAAGTTTCACAGAATGATCCTGTGTAGTTTATATTTGGAGACATTCCTTTTTCCACTATTACCCTCTTAGCGCTCCGAATCTCCACTTGCATTTTCTACAGAAAGAGTGTTTCAGAACGGCTCAATCAAAACTAAGGTTCAAATTTTTAGTTGAACGAACAGAACAGAAAGAAGTTTCACACAATTCTTCTGTGTAGTTTTTATTTGTAGACATTCTTTTTCCCAATATATGCCTCTTAGCGCTCAGAATGTCCAATTGCAGTTTCTACAGAAAGAGTGTTTCAGAACGGCTCAATCAAAAGTAAGGTTCAACTCTGTTAGTTGAATGCACAGAACAGAAAGAAGTTTCATACAATGCTTCTGTGTAGTTTATATTTGAACATATTCTTTTTTCCACTATTACCCACTTAGCGCTACGAATGTCCAGTTGCATTTTCTACAGACAGAGTGTTTCAAAACTGCTCAATCAAAATTATGGTTTAACTCTGTTAGCTGAATGCTCAGATCAGAAAGAAGTTTCACAGAATGCTTCTGTGTAGTTTATATTTGAATATATTCCTTTTTCCACTACTACTCTCTTAGCGCTCCAAATGTCCAGTTGCATTTTCTACAGAAAGAGTGTTCAGATCTGCTCAATCAAAAGTATGGTTTAACTCTGTTATCTGAATGCACAGATCAGAAAGAAGTTTCACCGAATGATTCTGTATAGTTTATATTTGGAGACATTCCTTTTTCCACTATTACCCTCTTAGCGCTCCGAATCTCCACTTGCATTTTCTACAGAAAGAGTGTTTCAGAACGGCTCTATCAAAACTAAGGTTCAACTCTTTTAGTTGAACAAACAGAACAGAAAGAAGTTTCACACAATTCTTCTGTGTAGTTTTTATTTGTAGACATTCTTTTTCCCAATATAGGCCTCTTAGCGCTCAGAATGTCCAATTGCAGTTTCTAGAGAAAGAGTGTTTCAGAACGGCTCAATCAAAAGTAAGGTTCAACTCTGTTAGTTGAATGCACAGAACAGAAAGAATTTTCATACAATGCTTCTGTGTAGTTTATATTTGAACATATTCTTTTTTCCACTATTACCCACTTAGCGCTACGAATGTCCAGTTGCATTTTCTACAGACAGAGTGTTTCAAAACTGCTCAATCAAAAGTATGGTTTAACTCTGTTAGCTGAATGCTCAGATCAGAAAGAAGTTTCACAGAATGCTTCTGTGTAGTTTATATTTGAATATATTCCTTTTTCCACTACTACTCTCTTAGCGCTCCAAATGTCCAGTTGCATTTTCTACAGAAAGAGTGTTCAGATCTGCTCAATCAAAAGTATGGTTTAACTCTGTTAGCTGAATGCACAGATCAGAAAGAAGTTTCACCGAATGATTCTGTGTAGTTTATATTTGAAGACATTCCTTTTTCCACTATTACCCTCTTAGCGCTCCAAATCTCCACTTGCATTTTCTACAAAGGAGTGTTTCATAACTGCTCAATCAAAAATATGTTTCATCTCTGTTAAGTGAATTTACAGATCAGAAATAAGTTTCACAGAATGCATCTGTGTAGTTTTTATTTGAAGATATTCTTTTTCCCAATGTAGGCCTCTTAGCGCTTAGCATGTCCAATTGCAGTTTCTACAGAAAGAGTGTTTCAGAACGGCTCAATCAAAAGTAAGGTTCAACTCTGTTAGTTGAATGCACAGAACAGAAAGAATTTTCACAGAATGCTACTGTGTAGTTTATATTTGAATATATTCCTTTTTCCACTATTACCCTCTTAGCGCTCCGAATGTCCACTTGCATTTTCTACAGAAAGAGTGTTCAGAACTGCGCAATCAAAAGTATGGTTTAACTCTGTTAGCTTAATGAACATATCAGAAATAAGTTTCACACAATGCTTCTGTGTAGTTTTTATTTGAAGATATTATTTTTCCCAATAGAGGCCTCTTAGCGCTCAGAATGTCCAATTGCAGTTTCTACATAAAGAGTGTTTCAGAACGGCTCAATCAAAAGTAAGGTTCAACTCTGTTAGTTGAATGCACAGAACAGAAAGTAGTTTCATACAATGCTTCTGTGTAGTTTATATTTGAACATATACTTTTTTCCACTATTACCCACTTAGCGCTACGAATGTCCAGTTGCATTTTCTACAGACAGAGTGTTTCAAAACTGCTCAATCAAAAGTATGGTATAACTCTGTTAGCTGAATGCTCAGATCAGAAATAAGTTTCACAGAATGCTTCTGTGTAGTTTATATTTGAATATATTCCTTTTTCCACTACTAATCTCTTAGCGCTCCAAATGTCCAGTTGCATTTTCTACAGAAAGAGTGTTCAGATCTGCTCAATCAAAAGTATGGTTTTACTCTGTTAGCTGAATGCACAGATCAGAAAGAAGTTTCACAGAATGATTCTGTGTAGTTTATATTTGGAGACATTCCTTTTTCCACTATTACCCTCTTAGCGCTCCGAATCTCCACTTGCATTTTCTACAGAAAGAGTGTTTCAGAACGGCTCAATCAAAAGTAAGGTTCAACTCTGTTAGTTGAATGCACAGAACAGAAAGAAGTTTCATAGAATGCTTCTGTGTAGTTTATATTTGAACATATTCTTTTTTCCACTATTCCCCACTTAGCGCTACGAATGTCCAGTTGCAT
The DNA here is from genome assembly GCF_028878055.3 of Symphalangus syndactylus. NCBI lineage: Eukaryota > Metazoa > Chordata > Mammalia > Primates > Hylobatidae > Symphalangus > Symphalangus syndactylus. The sequence continues at coordinate 4,994,755 of NC_072436.2, forward strand.
TTTCTACAGACAGAGTGTTTCAAAATTGCTCAATGAAAGTATGGTTTAACTCTGTTAGCTGAATGCTCAGATCAGAAAGAAGTTTCACAGAATGCTTCTGTGTAGTTTATATTTGAATATATTCCTTTTTCCACTACTACGCTCTTAGCGCTCCAAATGTCCAGTTGCATTTTCTACAGAAAGAGTGTTCAGATCTGCTCAATCAAAAGTATGGTTTAACTCTGTTAGCTGAATGCACAGATCAGAAAGAAGTTTCACAGAATGATCCTGTGTAGTTTATATTTGGAGACATTCCTTTTTCCACTATTACCCTCTTAGCGCTCCGAATCTCCACTTGCATTTTCTACAGAAAGAGTGTTTCAGAACGGCTCAATCAAAACTAAGGTTCAAATTTTTAGTTGAACGAACAGAACAGAAAGAAGTTTCACACAATTCTTCTGTGTAGTTTTTATTTGTAGACATTCTTTTTCCCAATATATGCCTCTTAGCGCTCAGAATGTCCAATTGCAGTTTCTACAGAAAGAGTGTTTCAGAACGGCTCAATCAAAAGTAAGGTTCAACTCTGTTAGTTGAATGCACAGAACAGAAAGAAGTTTCATAGAATGCTTCTGTGTAGTTTATATTTGAACATATTTTTTTCCACTATTACCCACTTAGCGCTACGAATGTCCACCTGCATTTTCTACAAAAAGGGTGTTTCATAACTGCTCAATCAAAACTATGTTTTATCTCTGTTAACTGAATTTACAGATCAGAAATAAGTTTCACAGAATGCATCTGTGTAGTTTTTATTTGAAGATATTATTTTTCCCAATAGAGGCCTCTTAGCGCTCAGAATGTCCAATTGCAGTTTCTACAGAAAGAGTGTTTCAGAAAGGCTCAATCAAAAGTAAGGTTCAACTCTGTTAGTTGAATGCACAGAACAGAAAGAAGTTTCATACAATGCTTCTGTGTAGTTTATATTTGAACATATTCTTTTTTCCACTATTACCCACTTAGCGCTACGAATGTCCAGTTGCATTTTCTACAGACAGAGTGTTTCAGAACTGCTCAATCAAAAGTATGGTTTAACTCTGTTAGCTGAATGCTCAGATCAGAAAGAAGTTTCACAGAATGCTTCTGTGTAGTTTATATTTGAATATATTCCTTTTTCCACTACTACGCACTTAGCGCTCCAAATGTCGAGTTGCATTTTCTACAGAAAGAGTGTTCAGATCTGCTCAATCAGAAGTATGGTTTAACTCTGTTCGCTGAATGCACAGATCAGAAAGAAGTTTCACAGAATGATTCTGTGTAGTTTATATTTGGAGACATTCCTTTTTCCACTATTACACTCTTAGCGCTCCGAATCTCCACTTGCATTTTCTACAGAAAGAGTGTTTCAGAACGGCTCAATCAAAACTAAGATTCAAATTTTTAGTTGAACAAACAGAACAGAAAGAAGTTTCACACAATTCTTCTGTGTAGCTTTTATTTGTAGACATTCTTTTTCCCAATATATGCCTCTTAGCGCTCAGAATGTCCAATTGCAGTTTCTACAGAAAGAGTGTTTCAGAACGGCTCAATCAAAAGTAAGGTTCAACTCTGTTAGTTGAATGCACAGAATAGAAAGAAGTTTCATACAATGCTTCTGTGTAGTTTATATTTGAACATATTCTTTTTTCCACTAATACCCACTTAGCGCTACGAATGTCCAGTTGCATTTTCTACAGACAGAGTGTTTCAAAACTGCTCAATCAAAAGTATGGTTTAATTCTGTTAGCTGAATGCTCAGATCAGAAAGAAGTTTCACAGAATGCTTCTGTGTAGTTTATATTTGAATATATTCCTTTTTCCACTACTACGCTCTTAGCGCTCCAAATGTCCAGTTGCATTTTCTACAGAAAGAGTGTTCAGATCTGCTCAATCAAAAGTATGGTTTAACTCTGTTAGCTGAATGCACAGATCAGAAAGAAGTTTCACCGAATGATTCTGTGTAGTTTATATTTGGAGACATTCCTTTTTCCACTATTACCCTCTTAGCGCTCCGAATCTCCACTTGCAATTTCTACAGAAAGAGTGTTTCAGAACGGCTCTATCAAAACTAAGGTTCAAATCTTTTAGTTGAACAAACAGAACAGAAAGAAGTTTCACACAATTCTTCTGTGTAGTTTTTATTTGTAGACATTCTTTTTCCCAATATAGGCCTCTTAGCGCTCAGAATGTCCAATTGCAGTTTCTAGAGAAAGAGTGTTTCAGAACGGCTCAATCAAAAGTAAGGTTCAACTCTGTTAGTTGAATGCACAGAACAGAAAGAAGTTTCATACAATGCTTCTGTGTAGTTTATATTTGAACATATTTTTTTTTTCCACTATTACCCACTTAGCGCTACGAATGTCCAGTTGCATTTTCTACAGACAGAGTGTTTCAAAACTGGTCAATCAAATGTATGGTTTAACTCTGTTAGCTGAATGCTCAGATCAGAAAGAAGTTTCACAGAATGCTTCTGTGTAGTTTATATTTGAATATATTCCTTTTTCCACTACTACGCTCTTAGCGCTCCAAATGTCCAGTTGCATTTTCTACAGAAAGAGTGTTCAGATCTGCTCAATCAAAAGTATGGTTTAACTCTGTTAGCTGAATGCACAGATCAGAAAGAAGTTTCACCGAATGATTCTGTGTAGTTTATATTTGAAGACATTCCTTTTTCCACTATTACCCTCTTAGCGCTCCGAATCTCCACTTGCATTTTCTACAAAGGAGTGTTTCATAACTGCTCAATCAAAAATATGTTTCATCTCTGTTAAGTGAATTTACAGATCAGAAATAAGTTTCACAGAATGCATCTGTGTAGTTTTTATTTGAAGATATTCTTTTTCCCAATGTAGGCCTCTTAGCGCTTAGCATGTCCAATTGCAGTTTCTACAGAAAGAGTGTTTCAGAACGGCTCAATCAAAAGTAAGGTTCAACTCTGTTAGTTGAATGCACAGAACAGAAAGAATTTTCACAGAATGCTACTGTGTAGTTTATATTTGAATATATTCCTTTTTCCACTATTACACTCTTAGCGCTCCGAATGTCCACTTGCATTTTCTACAGAAAGAGTGTTCAGAACTGCGCAATCAAAAGTATGGTTTAACTCTGTTAGCTTAATGAACATATCAGAAATAAGTTTCACACAATGCTTCTGTGTAGTTTTTATTTGAAGATATTATTTTTCCCAATAGAGGCCTCTTAGCGCTCAGAATGTCCAATTGCAGTTTCTACATAAAGAGTGTTTCAGAACGGCTCAATCAAAAGTAAGGTTCAACTCTGTTAGTTGAATGCACAGAACAGAAAGTAGTTTCATACAATGCTTCTGTGTAGTTTATATTTGAACATATTCTTTTTTCCACTATTACCCACTTGGCGCTACGAATGTCCAGTTGCATTTTCTACAGACAGAGTGTTTCAAAACTGCTCAATGAAAGTATGGTTTAACTCTGTTAGCTGAATGCTCAGATCAGAAATAAGTTTCACAGAATGCTTCTGTGTAGTTTATATTTGAATATATTCCTTTTTCCACTACTACGCTCTTAGCGCTCCAAATGTCCAGTTGCATTTTCTACAGACAGAGTGTTTCAAAACTGCTCAATCAAAAGTATGGTTTAACTCTGTTAGCTGAATGCTCAGATCAGAAAGAAGTTTCACAGAATGCTTCTGTGTAGTTTATATTTGAATATATTCCTTTTTCCACTACTACGCTCTTAGCGGTCCAAATGTCCAGTTGCATTTTCTACAGACAGAGTGTTTCAAAACTGCTCAATCAAAAGTATGGTTTAACTCTGTTAGCTGAATGCTCAGATCAGAAAGAAGTTTCACAGAATGCTTCTGTGTAGTTTATATTTGAATATATTCCTTTTTCCACTACTACTCTCTTAGCGCTCCAAATGTCCAGTTGCATTTTCTACAGAAAGAGTGTTCAGATCTGCTCAATCAAAAGTATGGTTTAACTCTGTTAGCTGAATGCACAGATCAGAAAGAAGTTTCACAGAATGATCCAGTGTAGTTTATATTTGGAGACATTCCTTTTTCCACTATTACCCTCTTAGCGCTCCGAATATCCACTTGCATTTTCTACAGAAAGAGTGTTTCAGAACGGCTCAATCAACACTAAGGTTCAACTCTTTTAGTTGAACAAACAGAACAGAAAGAAGTTTCACACAATTCTTCTGTGTAGTTTTTATTTGTAGACATTCTTTTTCCCAATATAGGCCTCTTAGCGCTCAGAATGTCCAATTGCAGTTTCTAGAGAAAGAGTGTTTCAGAACGGCTCAATCAAAAGTAAGGTTCAACTCTGTTAGTTGAATGCACAGAACAGAAAGAAGTTTCATACAATGCTTCTGTGTAGTTTATATTTGAACATATTCTTTTTTCCACTATTACCAACTTAGCGCTACGAATGTCCAGTTGCATTTTCTACAGACAGAGTGTTTCAAAACTGCTCAATCAAAAGTATGGTTTAACTCTGTTAGCTGAATGCTCAGATCAGAAAGAAGTTTCACAGAATGCTTCTGTGTAGTTTATATTTGAATATATTCCTTTTTCCACTACTACTCTCTTAGCGCTCCAAATGTCCAGTTGCATTTTCTACAGAAAGAGTGTTCAGATCTGCTCAATCAAAAGTATGGTTTAACTCTGTTAGCTGAATGCACAGATCAGAAAGAAGTTTCACCGAATGATTCTGTGTAGTTTATATTTGAAGACATTCCTTTTTCCACTATTACCCTCTTAGCGCTCCAAATCTCCACTTGCATTTTCTACAAAGGAGTGTTTCATAACTGCTCAATCAAAAATATGTTTCATCTCTGTTAAGTGAATTTACAGATCAGAAATAAGTTTCACAGAATGCATCTGTGTAGTTTTTATTTGAAGATATTCTTTTTCCCAATGTAGGCCTCTTAGCGCTTAGCATGTCCAATTGCAGTTTCTACAGAAAGAGTGTTTCAGAAAGGCTCAATCAAAAGTAAGGTTCAACTCTGTTAGTTGAATGCACAGAACAGAAAGAATTTTCACAGAATGCTACTGTGTAGTTTATATTTGAATATATTCCTTTTTCCACTATTACACTCTTAGCGCTCCGAATGTCCACTTGCATTTTCTACAGAAAGAGTGTTCAGAACTGCGCAATCAAAAGTATGGTTTAACTCTGTTAGCTTAATGAACATATCAGAAATAAGTTTCACACAATGCTTCTGTGTAGTTTTTATTTGAAGATATTATTTTTCCCAATAGAGGCCTCTTAGCGCTCAGAATGTCCAATTGCAGTTTCTACATAAAGAGTGTTTCAGAACGGCTCAATCAAAAGTAAGGTTCAACTCTGTTAGTTGAATGCACAGAACAGAAAGTAGTTTCATACAATGCTTCTGTGTAGTTTATATTTGAACATATACTTTTTTCCACTATTACCCACTTAGCGCTACGAATGTCCAGTTGCATTTTCTACAGACAGAGTGTTTCAAAACTGCTCAATCAAAAGTATGGTATAACTCTGTTAGCTGAATGCTCAGATCAGAAATAAGTTTCACAGAATGCTTCTGTGTAGTTTATATTTGAATATATTCCTTTTTCCACTACTAATCTCTTAGCGCTCCAAATGTCCAGTTGCATTTTCTACAGAAAGAGTGTTCAGATCTGCTCAATCAAAAGTATGGTTTTACTCTGTTAGCTGAATGCACAGATCAGAAAGAAGTTTCACAGAATGATTCTGTGTAGTTTATATTTGGAGACATTCCTTTTTCCACTATTACCCTCTTAGCGCTCCGAATCTCCACTTGCATTTTCTGCAGAAAGAGTGTTTCAGAACGGCTCAATCAAAAGTAAGGTTCAACTCTGTTAGTTGAATGCACAGAACAGAAAGAAGTTTCATAGAATGCTTCTGTGTAGTTTATATTTGAACATATTCTTTTTTCCACTATTCCCCACTTAGCGCTACGAATGTCCAGTTGCATTTTCTACAGACAGAGTGTTTCAAAACTGCTCAATGAAAGTATGGTTTAACTCTGTTAGCTGAATGCTCAGATCAGAAAGAAGTTTCACAGAATGCTTCTGTGTAGTTTATATTTGAATATATTCCTTTTTCCACTACTACGCTCTTAGCGCTCCAAATGTCCAGTTGCATTTTCTACAGAAAGAGTGTTCAGATCTGCTCAATCAAAAGTATGGTTTAACTCTGTTAGCTGAATGCACAGATCAGAAAGAAGTTTCACAGAATGATCCTGTGTAGTTTATATTTGGAGACATTCCTTTTTCCACTATTACCCTCTTAGCGCTCCGAATCTCCACTTGCATTTTCTACAGAAAGAGTGTTTCAGAACGGCTCAATCAAAACTAAGGTTCAAATTTTTAGTTGAACGAACAGAACAGAAAGAAGTTTCACACAATTCTTCTGTGTAGTTTTTATTTGTAGACATTCTTTTTCCCAATATATGCCTCTTAGCGCTCAGAATGTCCAATTGCAGTTTCTACAGAAAGAGTGTTTCAGAACGGCTCAATCAAAAGTAAGGTTCAACTCTGTTAGTTGAATGCACAGAACAGAAAGAAGTTTCATAGAATGCTTCTGTGTAGTTTATATTTGAACATATTTTTTTCCACTATTACCCACTTAGCGCTACGAATGTCCACCTGCATTTTCTACAAAAAGGGTGTTTCATAACTGCTCAATCAAAACTATGTTTTATCTCTGTTAACTGAATTTACAGATCAGAAATAAGTTTCACAGAATGCATCTGTGTAGTTTTTATTTGAAGATATTATTTTTCCCAATAGAGGCCTCTTAGCGCTCAGAATGTCCAATTGCAGTTTCTACAGAAAGAGTGTTTCAGAAAGGCTCAATCAAAAGTAAGGTTCAACTCTGTTAGTTGAATGCACAGAACAGAAAGAAGTTTCATACAATGCTTCTGTGTAGTTTATATTTGAACATATTCTTTTTTCCACTATTACCCACTTAGCGCTACGAATGTCCAGTTGCATTTTCTACAGACAGAGTGTTTCAGAACTGCTCAATCAAAAGTATGGTTTAACTCTGTTAGCTGAATGCTCAGATCAGAAAGAAGTTTCACAGAATGCTTCTGTGTAGTTTATATTTGAATATATTCCTTTTTCCACTACTACGCACTTAGCGCTCCAAATGTCGAGTTGCATTTTCTACAGAAAGAGTGTTCAGATCTGCTCAATCAGAAGTATGGTTTAACTCTGTTCGCTGAATGCACAGATCAGAAAGAAGTTTCACAGAATGATTCTGTGTAGTTTATATTTGGAGACATTCCTTTTTCCACTATTACACTCTTAGCGCTCCGAATCTCCACTTGCATTTTCTACAGAAAGAGTGTTTCAGAACGGCTCAATCAAAACTAAGATTCAAATTTTTAGTTGAACAAACAGAACAGAAAGAAGTTTCACACAATTTTTCTGTGTAGCTTTTATTTGTAGACATTCTTTTTCCCAATATATGCCTCTTAGCGCTCAGAATGTCCAATTGCAGTTTCTACAGAAAGAGTGTTTCAGAACGGCTCAATCAAAAGTAAGGTTCAACTCTGTTAGTTGAATGCACAGAATAGAAAGAAGTTTCATACAATGCTTCTGTGTAGTTTATATTTGAACATATTCTTTTTTCCACTATTACCCACTTAGCGCTACGAATGTCCAGTTGCATTTTCTACAGACAGAGTGTTTCAAAACTGCTCAATCAAAAGTATGGTTTAATTCTGTTAGCTGAATGCTCAGATCAGAAAGAAGTTTCACAGAATGCTTCTGTGTAGTTTATATTTGAATATATTCCTTTTTCCACTACTACGCTCTTAGCGCTCCAAATGTCCAGTTGCATTTTCTACAGAAAGAGTGTTCAGATCTGCTCAATCAAAAGTATGGTTTAACTCTGTTAGCTGAATGCACAGATCAGAAAGAAGTTTCACCGAATGATTCTGTGTAGTTTATATTTGGAGACATTCCTTTTTCCACTATTACCCTCTTAGCGCTCCGAATCTCCACTTGCAATTTCTACAGAAAGAGTGTTTCAGAACGGCTCTATCAAAACTAAGGTTCAACTCATTTAGTTGAACAAACAGAACAGAAAGAAGTTTCACACAATTCTTCTGTGTAGTTTTTATTTGTAGACATTCTTTTTCCCAATATAGGCCTCTTAGCGCTCAGAATGTCCAATTGCAGTTTCTAGAGAAAGAGTGTTTCAGAACGGCTCAATCAAAAGTAAGGTTCAACTCTGTTAGTTGAATGCACAGAACAGAAAGAAGTTTCATACAATGCTTCTGTGTAGTTTATATTTGAACATATTTTTTTTTTCCACTATTACCCACTTAGCGCTACGAATGTCCAGTTGCATTTTCTACAGACAGAGTGTTTCAAAACTGCTCAATCAAATGTATGGTTTAACTCTGTTAGCTGAATGCTCAGATCAGAAAGAAGTTTCACAGAATGCTTCTGTGTAGTTTATATTTGAATATATTCCTTATTCCACTACTACTCTCTTAGCGCTCCAAAAGTCCAGTTGCATTTTCTACAGAAAGAGTGTTCAGATCTGCTCAATCAAAAGTATGGTTTAACTCTGTTAGCTGAATGCACAGATCAGAAAAAAGTTTCACCGAATGATTCTGTGTAGTTTATATTTGGAGTCATTCCTTTTTCCACTATTACCCTCTTAGCGCTCCGAATCTCTACTTGCATTTTCTACAAAGGAGTGTTTCATAACTGCTCAATCAAAAATATGTTTCATCTCTGTTAAGTGAATTTACAGATCAGAAATAAGTTTCACAGAATGCATCTGTGTAGTTTTTATTTGAAGATATTCTTTTTCCCAATGTAGGCCTCTTAGCGCTTAGCATGTCCAATTGCAGTTTCTACAGAAAGAGTGTTTCAGAACGGCTCAATCAAAAGTAAGGTTCAACTCTGTTAGTTGAATGCACAGAACAGAAAGAATTTTCACAGAATGCTACTGTGTAGTTTATATTTGAATATATTCCTTTTTCCACTATTACACTCTTAGCGCTCCGAATGTCCACTTGCATTTTCTACAGAAAGAGTGTTCAGAACTGCGCAATCAAAAGTATGGTTTAACTCTGTTAGCTTAATGAACATATCAGAAATAAGTTTCACACAATGCTTCTGTGTAGTTTTTATTTGAAGATATTATTTTTCCCAATAGAGGCCTCTTAGCGCTCAGAATGTCCAATTGCAGTTTCTACATAAAGAGTGTTTCAGAACGGCTCAATCAAAAGTAAGGTTCAACTCTGTTAGTTGAATGCACAGAACAGAAAGTAGTTTCATACAATGCTTCTGTGTAGTTTATATTTGAACATATTCTTTTTTCCACTATTACCCACTTGGCGCTACGAATGTCCAGTTGCATTTTCTACAGACAGAGTGTTTCAAAACTGCTCAATGAAAGTATGGTTTAACTCTGTTAGCTGAATGCTCAGATCAGAAATAAGTTTCACAGAATGCTTCTGTGTAGTTTATATTTGAATATATTCCTTTTTCCACTACTACGCTCTTAGCGCTCCAAATGTCCAGTTGCATTTTCTACAGACAGAGTGTTTCAAAACTGCTCAATCAAAAGTATGGTTTAACTCTGTTAGCTGAATGCTCAGATCAGAAAGAAGTTTCACAGAATGCTTCTGTGTAGTTTATATTTGAATATATTCCTTTTTCCACTACTACGCACTTAGCGCTCCAAATGTCCAGTTGCATTTTCTACAGACAGAGTGTTTCAAAACTGCTCAATCAAAAGTATGGTTTAACTCTGTTAGCTGAATGCTCAGATCAGAAAGAAGTTTCACAGAATGCTTCTGTGTAGTTTATATTTGAATATATTCCTTTTTCCACTACTACTCTCTTAGCGCTCCAAATGTCCAGTTGCATTTTCTACAGAAAGAGTGTTCAGATCTGCTCAATCAAAAGTATGGTTTAACTCTGTTAGCTGAATGCACAGATCAGAAAGAAGTTTCACAGAATGATCCAGTGTAGTTTATATTTGGAGACATTCCTTTTTCCACTATTACCCTCTTAGCGCTCCGAATATCCACTTGCATTTTCTACAGAAAGAGTGTTTCAGAACGGCTCAATCAACACTAAGGTTCAACTCTTTTAGTTGAACAAACAGAACAGAAAGAAGTTTCACACAATTCTTCTGTGTAGTTTTTATTTGTAGACATTCTTTTTCCCAATATAGGCCTCTTAGCGCTCAGAATGTCCAATTGCAGTTTCTAGAGAAAGAGTGTTTCAGAACGGCTCAATCAAAAGTAAGGTTCAACTCTGTTAGTTGAATGCACAGAACAGAAAGAAGTTTCATACAATGCTTCTGTGTAGTTTATATTTGAACATATTCTTTTTTCCACTATTACCCACTTAGCGCTACGAATGTCCAGTTGCATTTTCTACAGACAGAGTGTTTCAAAACTGCTCAATCAAAAGTATGGTTTAACTCTGTTAGCTGAATGCTCAGATCAGAAAGAAGTTTCACAGAATGCTTCTGTGTAGTTTATATTTGAATATATTCCTTTTTCCACTACTACGCTCTTAGCGCTCCAAATGTCCAGTTGCATTTTCTACAGAAAGAGTGTTCAGATCTGCTCAATCAAAAGTATGGTTTAACTCTGTTAGCTGAATGCACAGATCAGAAAGAAGTTTCACAGAATGATCCTGTGTAGTTTATATTTGGAGACATTCCTTTTTCCACTATTACCCTCTTAGCGCTCCGAATCTCCACTTGCATTTTCTACAGAAAGAGTGTTTCAGAACGGCTCAATCAAAACTAAGGTTCAAATTTTTAGTTGAACGAACAGAACAGAAAGAAGTTTCACACAATTCTTCTGTGTAGTTTTTATTTGTAGACATTCTTTTTCCCAATATATGCCTCTTAGCGCTCAGAATGTCCAATTGCAGTTTCTACAGAAAGAGTGTTTCAGAACGGCTCAATCAAAAGTAAGGTTCAACTCTGTTAGTTGAATGCACAGAACAGAAAGAAGTTTCATAGAATGCTTCTGTGTAGTTTATATTTGAACATATTTTTTTCCACTATTACCCACTTAGCGCTACGAATGTCCACCTGCATTTTCTACAAAAAGGGTGTTTCATAACTGCTCAATCAAAACTATGTTTTATCTCTGTTAACTGAATTTACAGATCAGAAATAAGTTTCACAGAATGCATCTGTGTAGTTTTTATTTGAAGATATTATTTTTCCCAATAGAGGCCTCTTAGCGCTCAGAATGTCCAATTGCAGTTTCTACAGAAAGAGTGTTTCAGAAAGGCTCAATCAAAAGTAAGGTTCAACTCTGTTAGTTGAATGCACAGAACAGAAAGAAGTTTCATACAATGCTTCTGTGTAGTTTATATTTGAACATATTCTTTTTTCCACTATTACCCACTTAGCGCTACGAATGTCCAGTTGCATTTTCTACAGACAGAGTGTTTCAGAACTGCTCAATCAAAAGTATGGTTTAACTCTGTTAGCTGAATGCTCAGATCAGAAAGAAGTTTCACAGAATGCTTCTGTGTAGTTTATATTTGAATATATTCCTTTTTCCACTACTACGCACTTAGCGCTCCAAATGTCGAGTTGCATTTTCTACAGAAAGAGTGTTCAGATCTGCTCAATCAGAAGTATGGTTTAACTCTGTTCGCTGAATGCACAGATCAGAAAGAAGTTTCACAGAATGATTCTGTGTAGTTTATATTTGGAGACATTCCTTTTTCCACTATTACACTCTTAGCGCTCCGAATCTCCACTTGCATTTTCTACAGAAAGAGTGTTTCAGAACGGCTCAATCAAAACTAAGATTCAAATTTTTAGTTGAACAAGCAGAACAGAAAGAAGTTTCACACAATTTTTCTGTGTAGCTTTTATTTGTAGACATTCTTTTTCCCAATATATGCCTCTTAGCGCTCAGAATGTCCAATTGCAGTTTCTACAGAAAGAGTGTTTCAGAACGGCTCAATCAAAAGTAAGGTTCAACTCTGTTAGTTGAATGCACAGAATAGAAAGAAGTTTCATACAATGCTTCTGTGTAGTTTATATTTGAACATATTCTTTTTTCCACTATTACCCACTTAGCGCTACGAATGTCCAGTTGCATTTTCTACAGACAGAGTGTTTCAAAACTGCTCAATCAAAAGTATGGTTTAATTCTGTTAGCTGAATGCTCAGATCAGAAAGAAGTTTCACAGAATGCTTCTGTGTAGTTTATATTTGAATATATTCCTTTTTCCACTACTACGCTCTTAGCGCTCCAAATGTCCAGTTGCATTTTCTACAGAAAGAGTGTTCAGATCTGCTCAATCAAAAGTATGGTTTAACTCTGTTAGCTGAATGCACAGATCAGAAAGAAGTTTCACCGAATGATTCTGTGTAGTTTATATTTGGAGACATTCCTTTTTCCACTATTACCCTCTTAGCGCTCCGAATCTCCACTTGCAATTTCTACAGAAAGAGTGTTTCAGAACGGCTCTATCAAAACTAAGGTTCAACTCATTTAGTTGAACAAACAGAACAGAAAGAAGTTTCACACAATTCTTCTGTGTAGTTTTTATTTGTAGACATTCTTTTTCCCAATATAGGCCTCTTAGCGCTCAGAATGTCCAATTGCAGTTTCTAGAGAAAGAGTGTTTCAGAACGGCTCAATCAAAAGTAAGGTTCAACTCTGTTAGTTGAATGCACAGAACAGAAAGAAGTTTCATACAATGCTTCTGTGTAGTTTATATTTGAACATATTTTTTTTTTCCACTATTACCCACTTAGCGCTACGAATGTCCAGTTGCATTTTCTACAGACAGAGTGTTTCAAAACTGCTCAATCAAATGTATGGTTTAACTCTGTTAGCTGAATGCTCAGATCAGAAAGAAGTTTCACAGAATGCTTCTGTGTAGTTTATATTTGAATATATTCCTTTTTCCACTACTAATCTCTTAGCGCTCCAAATGTCCAGTTGCATTTTCTACAGAAAGAGTGTTCAGATCTGCTCAATCAAATGTATGGTTTTACTCTGTTAGCTGAATGCACAGATCAGAAAGAAGTTTCACAGAATGATTCTGTGTAGTTTATATTTGGAGACATTCCTTTTTCCACTATTACCCTCTTAGCGCTCCGAATCTCCACTTGCATTTTCTACAGAAAGAGTGTTTCAGAACGGCTCAATCAAAAGTAAGGTTCAACTCTGTTAGTTGAATGCACAGAACAGAAAGAAGTTTCATAGAATGCTTCTGTGTAGTTTATATTTGAACATATTTTTTTCCACTATTACCCACTTAGCGCTACGAATGTCCACCTGCATTTTCTACAAAAAGAGTGTTTCATAACTGCTCAATCAAAACTATGTTTTATCTCTGTTAACTGAATTTACAGATCAGAAATAAGTTTCACAGAATGCATCTGTGTAGTTTTTATTTGAAGATATTATTTTTCCCAATAGAGGCCTCTTAGCGCTCAGAATGTCCAATTGCAGTTTCTACAGAAAGAGTGTTTCAGAAAGGCTCAATCAAAAGTAAGGTTCAACTCTGTTAGTTGAATGCACAGAACAGAAAGAAGTTTCATACAATGCTTCTGTGTAGTTTATATTTGAACATATTCTTTTTTCCACTATTACCCACTTAGCGCTACGAATGTCCAGTTGCATTTTCTACAGACAGAGTGTTTCAAAACTGCTCAATCAAAAATATGGTTTAACTCTGTTAGCTGAATGCTCAGATCAGAAAGAAGTTTCACAGAATGCTTCTGTGTAGTTTATATTTGAATATTTTCCTTTTTCCACTACTACTCTCTTAGCGCTCCAAATGTCCAGTTGCATTTTCTACAGAAAGAGTGTTCAGATCTGCTCAATCAAAAGTATGGTTTAACTCTGTTAGCTGAATGCACAGATCAGAAAGAAGTTTCACCGAATGATTCTGTGTAGTTTATATTTGAAGACATTCCTTTTTCCACTATTACCTTCTTAGCGCTCCGAATCTCCACTTGCATTTTCTACAAAAAGAATGTTTCATAACTGCTCAATCAAAAATATGTTTTATCTCTGTTAACTGAATTTACAGATCAGAAATAAGGTTCACAGAATGCATCTGTGTAGTTTTTATTTGAAGATATTCTTTTTCTCAATGTATGCCTCTTAGCGCTTAGCATGTCCAATTGCAGTTTCTACAGAAAGAGTGTTTCAGAACGGCTCAATCAAAAGTAAGGTTCAACTCTGTTAGTTGAATGCACAGAACAGAAAGAATTTTCACATAATGCTACTGTGTAGTTTATATTTGAATATATTCCTTTTTCCACTATGACCCTCTTAGCGCTCCGAATGTCCACTTGCATTTTCTACAGAAAGAGTGTTCAGAACTGCGCAATCAAAAGTATGGTTTAACTCTGGTAGCATAATGAACATATCAGAAATAAGTTTCACACAATGCTTCTGTGTAGTTTTTATTTGAAGATATTATTTTTCCCAATAGAGGCCTCTTAGCGCTCAGAATGTCCAATTGCAGTTTCTACAGAAAGAGTGTTTCAGAAAGGCTCAATCAAAAGTGAGGTTCAACTCTGTTAGTTGAATGCACAGAACAGAAAGAAGTTTCATACAATGCTTCTGTGTAGTTTATATTTGAACATATTCTTTTTTCCACTATTACCCACTTAGCGCTACGAATGTCCAGTTGCATTTTCTACAGACAGAGTGTTTCAAAACTGCTCAATCAAAAGTATGGTTTAACTCTGTTAGCTGAATGCTCAGATCAGAAAGAAGTTTCACAGAATGCTTCTGTGTAGTTTATATTTGAATATATTCCTTTTTCCACTACTACTCTCTTAGCGCTCCAAATGTCCAGTTGCATTTTCTACAGAAAGAGTGTTCATGTCTGCTCAATCAAAAGTATGGTTTAACTCTGTTAGCTGAATGCACAGATCAGAAAGAAGTTTCACAGAATGATTCTGTGTAGTTTATATTTGGAGACATTCCTTTTTCCACTATTACCCTCTTAGCGCTCCGAATCTCCACTTGCATTTTCTACAGAAAGAGTGTTTCAGAACGGCTCAATCAAAACTAAGGTTCAACTCTTTTAGTTGAACAAACAGAACAGAAAGAAGTTTCACACAATTCTTCTGTGTAGTTTTTATTTGTAGACATTCTTTTTCCCAATATAGGCCTCCTAGCGCTCAGAATATCCAATTGCAGTTTCTACAGAAAGAGTGTTTCAGAACGGCTCAATCAAAAGTAAGGTTCAACTCTGTTAGTTGAATGCACAGAACAGAAAGAAGTTTCATACAATGCTTCTGTGTAGTTTATATTTGAACATATTCTTTTTTCCACTATTACCCACTTAGCTCTACGAATGTCCAGTTGCATTTTCTACAGACAGAGTGTTTCAAAACTGCTCAATCAAAAGTATGGTTTAACTCTGTTAGCTGAATGCTCAGATCAGAAAGAAGTTTCACAGAATGCTTCTGTGTTGTTTATATTTGAATATATTCTTTTTTCCACTACTACGCTCTTAGCACTCCAAATGTCCAGTTCAGATCTGCTCAATCAAAAGTATGGTTTAACTCTGTTAGCTGAATGCACAGATCAGAAAGAAGTTTCACCGAATGATTCTTTGTAGTTTATATTTGAAGACATTCCTTTTTCCACTATTACCCTCTTAGCGCTCCGAATCTCCACTTGCATTTTCTACAAAAAGAGTGTTTCATAACTGCTCAATCAAAAATATGTTTTATCTCTGTTAACTGAATTTACAGATCAGAAATAAGTTTCACAGAATGCATCTGTCCAGTTTTTATTTGAAGATATTCTTTTTCCCAATGTAGGCCTCTTAGCGCTTAGCATGTCCAATTGCAGTTTCTACAGAAAGAGTGTTTCAGAACGGCTCAAACAAAAGTAAGGTTCAACTCTGTTAGTTGAATGCACAGAACAGAAAGAATTTTCACAGAATGCTACTGTGTAGTTTATATTTGAATATATTCCTTTTTCCACTATTACCCTCTTAGCGCTCCGAATGTCCACTTGCATTTTCTACAGAAAGAGTGTTCAGAACTGCGCAATCAAAAGTATGGTTTAACTCTGTTAGCTTAATGAACATATCAGAAATAAGTTTCACACAATGCTTCTGTGTAGTTTTTATTTGAAGATATTATTTTTCCCATTATAGGCCTCTTAGCGCTCAGAAAGTCCAATTGCAGTTACTACAGAAAGAGTGTTTCAGAAAGGCTCAATCAAAAGTAAGGTTCAACTCTGTTAGTTGAATGCACAGAACAGAAAGGAGTTTCATACAATGCTTCTGTGTAGTTTATATTTGAACATATTCTTTTTTCCACTATTACCCACTTAGCGCTACGAATGTCCAGTTGCATTTTCTACAGACAGAGTGTTTCAAAACGGCTCAATCAAAAGTATGGTTTAACTCTGTTAGCTGAATGCTCAGATCAGAAAGAAGTTTCAAAGAATGCTTCTGTGTAGTTTATATTTGAATATATTCCTTTTTCCACTACTACGCTCTTAGCGCTCCAAATGTCCAGTTGCATTTTCTACAGAAAGTGTGTTCAGATCTGCTCAATCAAAAGTATGGTTTAACTCTGTTAGCTGAATGCACAGGTCAGAAAGAAGTTTCACCGAATGATTCTGTGTAGTTTATATTTGAAGACATTCCTTTTTCCACTATTACCCTCTTAGCGCTCCGAATCTCCACTTGCATTTTCTACAAAAAGAGTGTTTCATAACTGCTCAATCAAAAATATGTTTTATCTGTGTTAACTGAATGCTCAGATCAGAAATAAGTTTCACAGAATGCATCTGTGTAGTTTTTATTTGAAGATATTCTTTTTCCCAATGTAGGCCTCTTAGCGCTTAGCATGTCCAATTGCAGTTTCTACAGAAAGAGTGTTTCAGAACGGCTCAATCAAAAGTAAGGTTCAACTCTGTTAGCTGAATGCACAGAACAGAAAGAATTTTCACAGAATGCTACTGTGTAGTTTATATTTGAAGACATTCCTTTTTCCACTATTACACTCTTAGCGCTCCGAATCTCCACTTGCATTTTCTACAAAGGAGTGTTTCATAACTGCTCAATCAAAAATATGTTTCATCTCTGTTAAGTGAATTTACAGATCAGAAATAAGTTTCACAGAATGCATCTGCGTAGTTTTTATTTGAAGATATTCTTTTTCCCAATGTAGGCCTCTTAGCGCTTAGCATGTCCAATTGCAGTTTCTACAGAAAGAGTGTTTCAGAACGGCTCAATCAAAAGTAAGGTTCAACTCTGTTAGTTGAATGCACAGAACAGAAAGAATTTTCACAGAATGCTACTGTGTAGTTTATATTTGAATATATTCCTTTTTCCACTATTACACTCTTAGCGCTCCGAATGTCCACTTGCATTTTCTACAGAAAGAGTGTTCAGAACTGCGCAATCAAAAGTATGGTTTAACTCTGTTAGCTTAATGAACATATCAGAAATAAGTTTCACACAATGCTTCTGTGTAGTTTTTATTTGAAGATATTATTTTTCCCAATAGAGGCCTCTTAGCGCTCAGAATGTCCAATTGCAGTTTCTACATAAAGAGTGTTTCAGAACGGCTCAATCAAAAGTAAGGTTCAACTCTGTTAGTTGAATGCACAGAACAGAAAGAAGTTTCATACAATGCTTCTGTGTAGTTTATATTTGAACATATTCTTTTTTCCACTATTACCCACTTAGCGCTACGAATGTCCAGTTGCATTTTCTACAGACAGAGTGTTTCAAAACTGCT